>NC_138177.1:29940579-30689612 GCF_964165515.1 Mesoplodon bidens | reverse complement strand
AGGACAGATTTTATGAGCTACAAACAGAACGAGGACCTGACTTTAGAGTCACACTAGGTAAATCTCAAACAGAAGTAGGATGTTGTCCTTCACTACACCAAAAAAAAAAAAAAAAAAAAAAGACCAATCTAATGATATACTTCTGTCTGGAATTGACATGATTTTAGGATTGGTTCAAACTTCGGTCTTAGCTTTAAAGGAATAAGAGTTTGTTTTAAAAAAAACACACACAATTAATGACTCAGGATTTGAGACTTTCTTTAAAGTACCAAACTTGCAAGATAAATAAATTGGAACAAAACATTTCAAAAGTCTCTTTCATAGAAGAGTACCTTTGGCTCAGAAATTCCAGTTTTCCATTTAAAGTCTGTAAGGAATATTTTTTAGAATGACTTTTATTGTGATCCAATATAAGAGCACTTAAAAAGTACAGAGTTGGGGGCAGTAAATGTCACTAGTGCTGGAGTCTGTACTGCTCAAATACACATTTCTTCCACGGCCCTGTCTGTTTGGGCCAGGACATGGTTTTGGTGCATCTGAGTCTATATTTTAATTTGTACAAATGGCTCTGAGCTCATACAGGGAAATATAACAACTCCTGCTGTCATCTAAGGTTACAAAAAGACCTATTTATTTTCCCACGTTACTGCTCTCTGTAGAGGAAACAAATTAAAGATTGCCATTAGATCACATATAACTTTTTTGTTTAGTCATATGGAAGGGTGACTGTATGTTTACATTTCAACCATCTACTGCAAGGCAAGTCCACCTATCTTGGTGCCTTATCCGGGGTGACTCCACGTTTTGAGTTTTTTAATAAAGTGAAAACTTAGTTCTTCTTCCCGGTCCAGTAGTTAAATGCAGAAAAAACCCTGAAATCCAACTAATCCAACTTTGACTGGATTTTATTTTTGATATACTTGATCTTGATAAGAAAGCAGCAAATGACAACAAACTGATAACAGTAATTTTAGTCAATATAAAGTAGCAGAGGCTGTCTTAGACTCAAGAAAATTTATGTGCAATCTCCCATACTTTATGAATTAGATATGTCATCCACATGGAGAATTTGTATTTAGTTCTGCCTAAGTTATCGACGATATCTCCTATCCTATGCCTTGTACTATTCTTATGAAGGTAGAAAGGAAGATTATAGTTTCTACAGTAGTTTCCATAGCTCTTCAGGCAAAGAGGTTAAAAACAATGTTTTTTGTCTAACTATGTACTATAACCAGAAAATGAAACCACTCAAGAAGCTCATCCCTAAAGCATTCCCTAAGCATTTTACTTATTGTATTTCTCAATCCACAACCGATATAACCAGATACAAAGCTGTGTCCTAATTTAAATCGTTGATTTACCTATGACTCATAGTATTTGCTATGGATAGTTGCTAAAGGGTAGTTTCGGATCATCTGGGATTATCATAGTTCTTGGTTGCACCAGTGGAAGAAAGTCCCATGTAGAACAATGCCCCAAACTGCATTCTAATTTAAAGAAATAACGTACTGCCTTAGCAAACTCAAGTCGTATTTAATATGAGTCATTAATAAATCATTTTCTGCTTTCTCCTTTCTCTTGTTAAATTTATTCCTAAGTATTTTAATTTTTGATGCTTTTATAAATGGAATTGTTTTCTTAATTTCAGTTTTGGATTGTCTACTGTGAATATCTAGGAATAAAATTATTTTCTGTATATTGATCTTGTGTCTTGTGACTCTGCCGTACTCATTTATTAGCTCTAGTAGATTTTTTATGGATCCCTTAGGACTTTCTATATATAAAATCACATCATCTGCAAATACAGTTTTATGTTTTCCTTTCTAATCAGGATACCTTTAATTTCTTTTTCTTGCCTTAACTGTCCTGACTAGAACGTACAGTACAATGGTGAACAGCAGTGGCAAGAGCACACGTCCCGGTCTTGTCCCTGATCTTAGGGGAAAATATCCAGTCTTTCCTCACTAAGTCCGTTGTTAGCTGTGGGTTTTTTGTAGACACCCTGTGTCAAGTTGAGGAAGTCCCTTCTATTTTTAGGAGGCTTTTTATACTTTCCCAGTATCTCCTCTCAACCCCCTGCAGAGAATGGAGGGGTCTCAGTGACAACAGCAGACAGACAGCCCCTCCCCTCCCCAGTCCCCGCCCCAGAAGGAAGGGGAGCTGTTACTGCACAGAGTGAGACAAGGGTATTTCACGCTCATTTTCTATCATTTCCCACCAGGGTCTGTGAGCCCCGGTTCCGACAATGGTAGGGAAGGGCCCTTGGGCACTTTTGTGTCTGAGGCCCTTCCTTTGGGCATCTGCAGGAATGGTAAAACCACAGTGTGTGCTTCCACTTGGGGCAGGTTTGGGCAAGAGCAAAGGTCAGAAAAGAGGTCTTGAGAAAGAGAACAGTTGTCAAGGTCCCAAGTGAGCCAGCTGGCCAGGGCGCGCTCAGGCCTGGGGTCAGGGCATTCTAAATGTGGACATAGTGATTCCAGGAATGAGACCAGGAGAAATGCCAATCGCAGCTTCTCAGATCCCAGTCAGTTCTAATATTGAACACCGTGATCCTAATTATGCAGAACATGAACAGAGATGGGAACATCCAGGTATACCTTTGCTGGCAGCTTCAGTTAACTTTCCAAATCCCACATGACAACCCAGAGAAGTGCTTGCTGGTTGGAAGCAGTTTTGCCATGAACTCACCAAAGGAGCCTCTCGTGTCTCCTGTTTGTCTTCTACTCCTTGTCCTTCCTCTTTCTGCACATCTAGCCCCACCTTCCTCCCTGAGTCAAAGGAGAATCCCAGGCTTTTAGAATCGGAGAGACCCTTCCCAAACCCTAACCTAACGGTTTAGCTAAATTAACCTTCCACCCAGCCTGGTGCTCGCTCTGAAGGCCCCTAACCCTACCCCCTAAACTGACCCAAGTCTTAGTTCCAACATGTACAGCACCCCCCAAAACATGCCTCTTTCTTCAGCAGCTCTGATGGCAGAGCTACGTCCTCGTGGCGCCCACATCCCTCTGATAGCTTTTCTTTTCCTAAAACTCCCCCCACCCACCATCCCCCCCCACCAGTTACAAACAACCCCTATAGCCAGGAAGAACCAGAGAATCTCTCCCCAGCTCCACCGCCACCGCGGTCGTGGCTGAATTTACGACAAACCCCAAGATGAAGCTGTTTGTTTCATGGTTGTGATGCTAGAGTGTTGTGTTGGAGACATGGTAACGGGGAGAAGAGGCTCCATAGCCCCCGGCACCTCTGTAAGGTGCAGTTACCTGACGAGCCCAAAGCGGCGTGGCTCATCTCGTCTCTTCCCCTCTGGCCCAAGCTGCCTTGGTTCATTTATCATTTGGTTTGTTGCAAATGGGGAGATTTACCATATCGTGTCAGGAGACGGTGGTCCCAGGACCAGCAGCTGCTCATCCGCAGCCCTTCCTGCAAGGCCCCATCACGGTCTCTCTGCTGGGCTTTGGTGGGGAAGGGGTAGCGCTGTGCCCCGGGGAGGCTCACGCCCAGGTCTGCCATCCTCCTCGACTACCGTTTTCAGTTCTCAACACGTGGAGCACAGCTGCTTGTTTCTGATCAGCGTGGGGTCTCTCGGATTCCTCCCGGCCTGTGCGGAGAGAGAGAGACAGAGAGAGGTGAGGAAATGGTGGGGAATCTGGGGCAGCAAAGAAGTGGGCAAGGGGTGGAGGGGTGAGAGAAGTAACCGTTATTTCTTCCATGAAACAGAGATGGGCACTTTGGTCTCAGCCCCGTCCCGGTGGATATGAAACCCAGGCTTGTCTGTGGCTGGTAAATTCAGAGAGGGTTTAGGCAGGAGGGGTTGAGCCACAGACTAAATGGTGACCTCGGGCCCCTGCGTACAGTGGAACAGGAATAAGACAGCTAGCAGCGGGGGTGGGGCCAGGGGCTGAAATCCAGCTAGGTCCCTCTTTCCAACACGAGCACACAGTCTGAGGGGCTGCGCTCTCTCGTGGGTAACACGCTTCCTACCTTTCATACAAAAGTTCCACCATCTGGACTAGCTGAAGACCTCTGACGGCCTGAGAAAAATGAATAGGAGACTTCTGCAAACCTCCCTTCTCTGGTCCCTCTGAAATCCTACCCTCTTTTCTCACGCCTTCACTTTGGCCTGACATCAGCTCTCAAGCCTGCACTGCCCAGCACCACGTGGCCCTCCTGCAATTCCCCGGAGCCGCCAATCGAGCCCTAGGCAGCACAGGAGCTGGTGTGTGGGTCCTGAGCCCCCTCCCTCCCCTAGAGGAGGGAGGCAAAGAAACCACCAGTGCAGGGAGAGTGGGGCACCCCTTCTGCTCACTGGAACCCCTGCTTCCTTTCTGACTCCACATCTGCCAAAGGGTGGAAGAGTGGGCTTCGGGGCATTTCCACCTGAAACACAGGCTTCTCGTTTGCATGACTGATGAAAGCTTGGTTAGGGAGCACATGGCAGCTTGAGGTTAACGCTCCGTCTGGGGATTCTCTTACCCTTCCCCATTCACACTGACACCAGAGTCATGAGATAGGTTCTCAGGAAGCATAGAATTCAGGGGAGAGGAGGGCCACAGGGACAAGCAGAGAGTCACTAGGAACTGAAGGCTCCTCTTTCTTGAGGTCGAGTTGGTGACCTAGCACTGCAGGTGTGCACGCCCGTGCCCTGATCTGCTCCTGCGCTGCCCTGCGAGGTGTGTGCAACTGGAAAGGAGGAATATACCTGGGCAGCGTGGGGAGTGAGTGCCTGGGCTGTGCTCATAAGGTGACTTTTGCTGGATTGTCTCATCAGAGACACATGGCGCTTGGGTGCGGCATTATTGAGGACTGAGGACTCTAAACGATGTACCACGTTGGATTCTTTTGACAAATATTTAAAATACATTTCATATTTACAGGCCATTTTCAAAGAATCAACTCAGTATCCCCACACTGTGGGCTGGCACGGGAAAGCATGGGTGGGAACGGCTGGATTTATCATTCAGCAACAAACCTTCATTGTGAGGCCACCACGTAGAGGGCGCTGTGATGGAGTCACAAAGATGAATAAGAAGGTTTCTGGCCCAAAGGAAGACCAGGGAAGAATGCAGACTTATGTATTTGTCCATTCGCTACATACTGGGGACACCAAGGTAAAGAAGACACAGCTTCTGACTGCAAGCTGCTCACCACCCAGCAGCCTGGGTACCAAGAGGTGTGCTGGTGTGGAAGGGCAGAAATATACTGAGGCCACAGGGGAGCGGAAGGGAGGCGCTGAGCTCATCTGGTGGGAGTGGGGTGTCACGGAAAGGGTCTGAGGAAGGTTGAAAGAACAGGCGGTGCTCAGGTAGGTGATGGAGGTGGTGAGCAAGGAGGGGGGCGGCATTCCAACCTAGGAACACTGTGCAACAACATGGAAGAAAGACCTGGCCAACCCCCTTCAGGTAAGTGAGGACAGCCTGGAACGGCCAGTTGTCTGTGGGAGGAGAGAGGAGGGAGGAGGGAGGCTGGAGAAGACCCCCACCCCACCCCGCCCACCATCAAGCCCATCAAGCCCCCATTCCCACCCCCTGGGGCTGACTCCTTTAACTCTTCTGGGCCAATTCAACCTCATACCTTATCTTCCCTGTACTCG
This sequence comes from Mesoplodon bidens, assembly GCF_964165515.1. Lineage (NCBI taxonomy): Eukaryota > Metazoa > Chordata > Mammalia > Artiodactyla > Ziphiidae > Mesoplodon > Mesoplodon bidens. The sequence goes on along the minus strand of NC_138177.1, from coordinate 30,684,022 downwards.
GGGTGTGGGACCTCCTGGGGCCCAGGCTTTTCCCTCTGTCCCTCACATCTTTCAGTTCTGAGACTAACACACTGGTCTGAAACTGCGATTCAAGGCTGGATGCACCAGGTACCACTGAAGAAGCGAGGATGCTTCTGGGCCTTCAGCAAAGAGAGCAACTGCCTCCAACGTGAGGAATCAGGAAGGGCTTCTGGAAGCGGCATCTTTGCTTGGTCTGAAAGGATGAGGAAGGCCTGGATGCTGGAGGTGGGGTGGGAGGGTTCTCAGGCAGGTTTGGTTTTAGTTGAGTTAGAAGCGGATGCTTGTCTTTCCTGCAGTTGATTCTGCCACCTTTTCCGGACTTCTGGTTTCTGCATAAGAATACACCAGACCCCACAGGGACTGGAATCACGGGGTTTGTGGCAAACCAAGCAACAAACACGCATGGAGCACGGCAGGAGCTTGCTAGGTGAATGACAGCTGAGCCTGTGACTCCAGAGTCCCCCACCATGATGACTGTCATCCTTTGGAATCTGAGGGAAAAAGTGCCATATATATTGCTCTATCTGGCCTTGTTAACTCCTTACCCTTTATGATATAGCTTAGATGTTTCTTCCTCAGAAAATCTTTCTCCTGACCCCCTTACCTGGGTGCCTGCCTCTCGGGTTCCATCACAGATTTGGTATAACTCTTGTTGCAATTTGTACTGTTATTATTATTTTTTTAATGTGTTTGTTTCCTCCGCCAGGCTGAGAGCTCTTTAAGAGCAAGAACGTATCTCACACGTCTTTGGATGTATAAGAGGCTGACTTCCAATTTTCTCACCACCGAGAACTCTTTTTATTATTTCTTTCTGCTTGACTCAAGTTTTGAAGGCTCGTGATCACCACAGGAACTACCCTGCGTACTCCTAAGTCCTTCTCCTGTTTATGTTGATCAAACATGTATAACGACAAGTACAAGTTTCCAAGGGAAGTACTGATGAACACCACTGACCTGAAATAGGACAGGAATCTAGAACCCGTCTCGGAATCGGCACACAGTAGACACTCAACACATGTTGGCTGAATGAATAAATCAGTGTAAGCGTTTTAAGCTATCAGGTATAAACAGAGACATGACCAGCATACATGTATGTCCATAAATCCCTACAAGACACACATGTGTGAAGATCACTATTATAACAGCACTGTCCTCAGGGAAACATTACAGGACATTTGTGTACAACAAATTCATCTGTACCAAATTCTTAGGAAACGCAGAGGCTGGAAGCAAATTGCTCGGCTCCAGACCTGGCGCTGAGAGACTTGGCTGTGGTCAGTCACAGAAACGCCCTGGGCCTCCCATTCCCCTGGTGCTGCTGGTTTCTGCAGCCAATAGGCCAGAGGCCAACTCTAAGCCTGCCCACGCTGCCTATGTAGAGAAGAAAAAGTCTTTGATGTGTGGCTTCAGTCACCTCTGCCAGGAAAGTGGCAGTGACTCCACCTGAGACTCGCTGTCAGCCAAAGCCTCATCCCTGAGAAGAGCCACTGCATCCCTCCTCACTTGGAGAGGTGGGCAAGGGCCCTGGGGCTGTCTGTGCAATGTGTCTGTTAGGCAGCCGTGATGGGCAATCCCGCCTGACCGGTCTAGAAAGCAGCCGACGCAGAGTTTGGGATTCTGTGTTCTCCCTGGGCCTCAGCTTCCTTCCTCAGCCCCGAAACCAATGCCTTTTCCGTCCGCAGCACGTCCTTCTCCCTCCTGGTTTCCCTCGGGCCCGCTCAGCACGCTAGCAGGAATGGAGAGTGAACTGGCCGATGGCTCTGAGCACAGGCCCCCCAGCTGTATCATCTGTACAGTCAGAGCCACCAAGAAAGGAGGCTCGGAAATGTTCATGGGGTTCTCGTTTCCCGAGCAGCTGTCCCCAGGAGAGCAGATGGCAGTGTGACAGGAGAGCCAGGCCAAGGCATGACGCAGAGCTCAGCTGGGCCCCAGAAGCCGAAGCCTGTTCTTCACACTTCACACCTGGAAACACCTTCATATCTGAGCTCAGTGTCTGCTCAGGTGCCTAAGCTCCGGCTCGTGGCCCAAGTCCTTGGCCTCCTTGAATCTTTGGGAAAGAAACAGAATTGTTTCTCCCTCTCCCTCTCCCTCTCCCTCCCTCTTCCTCGCCTCTGTCTCTGTCTCTCTCTCTCACACACACACCTGTCCACATAACAAAAACTGAAAAATGTAAGCACCAGGTGGCAATTTTAAAAATAGCCATCGCAAGCATGAGTCGAGGGGCACCAACAAGTCTGCCTCTGATCTCGCCCAGCGCCTCTGTTCCTTTCCTCCTTCCCTCTCCTGCCTTAACTGGGAGGCACCTCATCAATCACCTACTTCAACTCTTTCATTGAACACAGTGAGGAAACTGGCCCAGAAAGGTTAAGAGATTTGTCCAGTAGCACATACATTTAGTTTCCGTCAGCCAGAAAGTTCTTTGGATAAAGGGTCAAAGAAAGACTACCTTTTCTCAGGAAGAGAGTGGACTCTTAGGGTCCATATCAGGACATAATGATTCCTGTATCCCTTAGGATCCAAAAAGTAGTGGTCAGAGAACTATTTTCAATATTCAAACAAAAAAAAACCCTATCATAATTACACTTTTTCCTGCTCTCTGACAATACCAAGCATCTCAATTAAAGAACAAAGCTGAACATAGTTTTAAAAATACTCTTACTGGGCTTTCCTGGTGGCGCAGTGGTTGAGAGTCCACCTGCCGATGCAGGGGACACAGGTTCGTGCCCCAGTCCGGGAGGATCCCACATGCCGCGGAGCGGCTGGGCCCGTGAGCCATGGCCGCTGAGCCTGCGCGTCCGAAGCCTGTGCTCCGCAACGGGAGAGGCCACAACAGTGAGAGGCCCGCGCACCGCAAAAACAAAACAAAACAAAACTCTTACTGTTCACTAGGAAAAATTTCAAACATACACGAAATGATCGACAGCCATGTACTTACCATCCAGACTTGTTAAACTTGGCTTTTATTTCATTATTTATATCATTATTTACACTTAGATCATTATTTCAGGTCAGTGTTATTCATCAGTACTTCCCTTTAAACGTTTTACTTGTTGTATGTGTTTCATCAACAGAAGGGCTGGGGAGTATGTGAGGATGTTTCCCTGGTGGTCATGAATTTTCAAAAACTGAGAGTCAATGAGAGAAAAATAATAGAGTTCTCAGTGGTGAGAAAACTGGAAGTCACCTCCTCTATGTGTTCCCAGCCACATCTCCACTGCACAGTGTTGTCACCCAGGGCTTTTTGTCACAGGTCTGCCAAAAGCAACATAAACATAAAGCAATGCTCTCCTCTTTCCCCTGACTCGTTAAGACTGGAACAACAAAGCCAATCAAGGAGAGTAGCCGGGGCTGGGGGCAGGAATGGAGGGAGTGGGGGGCACTTTATTCTCCTCAAAGAATTGGTCACAGCCAACCCTGCAAGCAGGCAAAGAGGGTCCAGGGGCTCCCACTGCAGTTCCCTGATCAGCCCCACGTCGGCTCTGTCTGTCCGCGAGCCTTAAGTCAGCTCCTGACCTCAACTACCCAATTATCATGGTTCGCTTTCTTCTTTCACGGCATCCGGAGGAGTCCTGAGTCAAGGCCTGGAAAAGGCAGGTGAAAGCCCCGCCTAGTAAAGAAGCTGCTCCACAGGTGTTTAAATGGGGAAGTGTTTAGGCCTCATTTCTCTGTCTGCATTTTCTGTTTTTCTTCTTTGGTAGCTCGGACTCTCCTCTTCTGTTTCCTTTTTGGTGTCTGTTGTCCCCTGACCTCTCTATGTGTCTCTGGCTTCTGCTGTCTTGCTGTTTGTCTCCGTCTCCCTGTCTTTCTGTCTCTGAGCCTCTGTTTCTTCTCTGTCTCTCTGGCTGTTCACTAAGGCACCGTGCTCCAACCACACAGAGACTCGCCCCTGCCCTGGGAGTGCTCCTGGGCAGGACAGAAAGGCCATTTGGAATGTGCATGTTCAAAGTTCTGCCTTTTGACCTGTGATGGTGAGGAGGAAGGCAGCCAGGTGGCCGGACCTTTGCACCTGTGTCCTGGGGCCAGGACCTCTAGTTGGCTGCGGGGCTACCACAGCTCCCTGACAGGTCCCTGATTTGGAGGAGTAGAAAGAGATAAGAGATAGTGCATTCCACTCCCACAAGGTACAGCACAGTTTCTCTCTAGAAAGGAGCAGCGCACACATGCAGGCATCATGCTCGCAGCCAACTCTGGGGGCTGGATTCAGATTTGAGGAGGCCTGTGTGGCAGGCAGGGATCTGACGTGAGGTAGCTGCCAGGTGCCCCAACGGAACAGGGATCCCAGGTCCCTATGAAGGGTGGCAGAATATGCCTCCCCCAAATCTGCCACTTTGGCCTCAGCATCATTTTGAGCTGAGACACTTGGAAAAAACAGCAGGTGCAAGAAGGGTGCTCTGACCCTCCTCCTTTTCTTCCGAAAATCAGGAGAAAAAACCCCAAATGGGAGATGTCCTAATACCAGGAGGAAAGCAGCATTCTTATCTTCAAGGACAAGAAGTTGAAGCCAAGAGAATTCTGTACAAACAGGACCTTTTCAAAGTAATCCTCATCCTCCTTAGCCTCCCCACAGTTTAGTTACTTTTCCACAATTGCCCCTCTGTTTTTAACCTACTATAAAAACATTCAGGTTTTGCCACTTGGGGTCTTCATTTCCTTATAAAGGGTGCTGTGTCACATAAAACTTCTAGTAAATAAACTTACATGCTTTTCTCCTGTTACTCTGTCAATTTAATTCTCAGGCCCAGCCCCAAACCCTAAGCCGTTAAAGGTACAGTAAACTTTTGTCTCCCCTACGCCTGTCAGCCCTTCCAATCAGTAAGAGCGACTCTCTCTCTCTCTGGTGGAGGGTCAGCCCCCGACAGGGTGATGGTGAGGGTTAGGGGTTCATGAGGTACCGGAGTCTCCTGTCCCAGCAGGAGCGATGGACTTGCGACCTCCTGGGTCCGCCTAGAGACCATTCCCCGCGGGCCCAGCCTGCTGGCCAGGCCGCGGAAGCTGTTGCTCTTGGCTGCCATCTAGTGGCCGCATGTGAGTATTGCAGCCGTGAAATTCTAAGTTCTGTTGAAAGGGGTGCCCCTCGCTCGACCCGCTCATTAGAGACGCTTTCCTCTCCGGCCTCAGAATCTTAGTGCCCAGGATGGCACGGTGTACTGAGACCCAGAACAGACCCGGACGAGGAGGCGCTCGGTAGCAGGGAGAGCCTGTCTCAGTAAGAAGTTCAGAGACGAGTGACTAGAAGGCTTCTTGCTGGCTCTGCAGCAACAGGGGGGGTCAGCCCCGTCTCCGCCCAGGCCCCTCCGTGCATTTCTTACCTACTTGCCCGTGCAGTCTAGGGTGTTAGGGGGATTCGTGCTTGACTCTCAAGCACAGCCCTGACCCCGCCACTTCTGTCCTTGTAACCCGGGAACGTTCGCACGTTCTCTCTGTGCCCGGGCTGGGTCCACCCCCTCCTTAGGTCCCTCCCACTTCAGCCAGGGCTCCCGCCGGCCTGATTCCTTGATGTTCTGCCCGCACGCTCAGTCTCCCTGCCTCTGCTCCCCCGGCTGTTCCTCCGCTTGTGGAAAGAATATCTTCCAGATCCAGTGCAGATGCCGCTTCCGCTTGAATCATTCCCTCGCCCCATCTCCGCTCGCCCCTCCCCGAGCCCGCCGGTGACCTTTCCTCCCACCTCCTCTCGCCAGTACTTTGCCCCTCTCTCTCATTCCGCGGTTGCGTACCTGGCCGTCCGCCCACTCATTTGTGTGGGTGGCATCTGACTTATTCTGTATCTGCGTTCAGCCAAGCGACACGAGGGCTCTGTAAGCGTTTATCCCCTGACACGGGGGCTCGTCCCCACCGCGGCTCACACTTGGCTCTGGCTGCGAGTGGGCAATGCGCCGGGTGCTCTCGGAACGCCGCTTCGCGCGCTGCCTTCAGTGGCCCTGGCTGTGTGACTTGTGATCTTTCGGGTGGAGAAACTGCTCTCATCCCCGAGAGTCCTCTGTCTGCCTCCACCTGGGGCAGATGCTCGCTGCACAAGCACCCCTGATGTGGGTACCCCGCCGCGCCCCCTGGAGCGCAGCGTCCCGGAGTGTCACGCGGCAGGTTTCCGCGAGGTGAAGGGGAGATCACGAGCTCTTAACGCGAAATTCCATGGGTTTAGGGGGTTGTAGGTGGGAGACAGAGGGGTTCATGGTGGGTGGGGTAGGGGGTTAGAGACTGCAGAAAAGGGTTCGTTCTGGACACAGGCTAGAAGCAGTCTCTGAAGGTCTCAGGGAAGATCCCTCAATATGAATTTTTGGGGGTTCCCTTTTTGATGATTCTAACCTGATTCTTAGTTCTAGTGGACAGAGCCCTAAGACACTCAAGACAGGGTGCAGGAGAGGGGTTCATTCACGTCTTTCAATAAATCTCAGTTAAACACTGACAATGATCCAGACTCAGGGCTGTGTTAAGGAGATAGGAAATGGCTTTGTACCCAAATTTTCTGTCATTCTAGAGCTAGCTATGGTGTTTTTTTCCTTTTTTTAAAATTTTATTTTGGCTGCAGTGGGTCTTCGTCGTGGTGCGTGGGCTCCAGAGTGCGAGCTCAGTAGTTGCAGCGCACGGGCTTAGTTGCCTGCAGCGGCATGTGGGATCTTAGTTCCCCGACCAGGGCTCGAACCCACATCCCCTGCATTGGAAGGCAGATTCCCAACCACTGGACCACCAGGAAAGTCCCAGCTTTCTTTTCAATTAAAAAAAAAAAAAGTGAGTACCTTAGATAAGACATCTGGAACTTGGAACAAAATTGGCAAATTCATATCCTTCTTGGATGAAACCAGAAAAGTGGCAGAGGAATGGGGATACCTGAGGAATCAAAGCAAGAGCAAGTTAGAACTGTAGTCCCTGGTTTGAAGCACCAGGCTCTTGGCTGTTTCAGAGAGGACCCTAGGGACACCCCACTCTGATCCTGGAGGGCCCAGGTCATTTTGGAGCTGCCACAAGATTTTCCCTCTTTAGTCATTCTGGCTTCTCTGTCCCTTTGGTTTTCAACTAACCAATGCCAGTTCTAGATCGTCACAGACAGTGTGCAAATAAGGCAAGAAAATAATTGTTCAGAAAAGCAGATGGATATTTAACAAAAGCAGTCCTCTCCTGCCTGCCTTGCTTTCTCAGTTTCTGTCCCTGCAACCTGAAACAATCCATCCATTTCCTCCCATGAAACATCTCCTTCCAACTACACTTTTCCTCTGGAACATTCCTTCTTTCCAGGCAGAAGGTGAGGCAGAGATGCTGCAGAGATAACATCAGTTCTCTTCCCAGGGTGACCGGCCCTGCTGGCTGCTGTGGTGCATTTTATTACAGCGTAAGGAGCCAGGGTGTGCAGGGGACCTGAGCATTGTAAACAGCCTGTGTGTACAGCCCTGTGCCTGCCCTGGCCTCCCTAGAAATGGAAACTCACTCGGAACGCTGGTAGTTCTGCCAACAACACCTCTCCTCTCTTATGAGGAAAGATTTCATTGTCCTTTGTTCATTTATAACAAAGGCATGCGCAGGGAGTTTGGTGTTCATGAGGCATTTATTGTTTTATTTCTCCCACCATTTTCCTGGGGCCTGGGAGAGCGGGGAGGCAGGTCTGACCTAGGTCTGACTTCACTGCCTTTGTCTTTGATATGTGAACAGCTGGCCTTGGACTTGACACCCAAATGCTGACCAGGAGAGACCAGAGGCCACTTTGGAACTGCTTCAGCGTACAATAATCTCAAACAAACAGGACCTGGTGTGACCTGAGGGCTTTTGAGACTGATAATGGGTGTGGCTCAGCACAGTCAGGCCAACCTGAGAGAGACCTCCTGGAAGGAAGTGGTCTGTAGGCAGTGCTCTTCAGACCCAGGTTTCACCTCCTCCAAGCCTGTAGGTGTGTTTCCAGAGCTCACAATTAGGGGTGCTCTGAGCACATTTCGCTAAATGTTCCTTTCTCTTTTTCAGACTGTTCTGTGTTGGAATTGCTTGTCCAAAGCTAGGTAATACTTAAAGCACATTCAGAACTTTCTAACCAAGTTCTCAAAAAAGGGTTTTGCCGAAAATAAACAGCTTGGAACTCAGAGCTTTGGCCACATGAAGAGTTTCCAATCCTTAGGAACTGTTGATACTTAAAGCATCCTTCCAAAAGACTTTCCATTCCTATCTTGTCCTTCTGAAAGCTCAGGGCACCTCACAGGTGCTGTCCAGTCGTCTTAGAATTCTTGCGAGGTAGATAAGCGCTATGTCTCTCAACAAGAGTTGAGATGGCTGCCCAAATCCTCCCACTACAGACATGAGTAGAGCTTCAGCAGACCATGTGAGGTAAGTTCTCCTTGCAACTAGCTCAAGCATGTCTGGCTGCAGGAAAAACTACTCTTTCCCTTCTCAGCTGGCCGTCCCCTCTGACACTCGGGGGCCTGGCTATGAAAGCGAGCAAGTTCTGAGGGTGATCAGTTGTGCTCTGGGCCTGCCTTTTTCAAGCCCCCCCACCCTGAGTCCCCTCCCCACCTCCTACCAGAGGTTTGTACAATCAAGGAAAAAGGGAGCTGGGGGTGAGAGAGCCACGCATAGGCATGCTTTGCTCCTGGCTGCAGAGGCAAGTCTAAAGGGCTGGGGGGGGATGGGATAGTGGGATGTTACCCTATTTCGATGTCAGACACGAGCCATTTCACATGAAAATCCAGATTTCTGCTATTGTTGGAAAACCCAGCAGATCTGGCCACTGGGGTCACATACCTGCAGGCAGTCCCAGTCCTGAAGGGAGGTGATCTCCCCTTCACTACAGTTCCCTTTGGCCAGCTCTATTCATGTTATGTGAGTTTGTACCCTGCCTCCAATTAAAAGGTGCTAAATTGTCATTACTCATGGTGATCCTTGAACTGCTAACAACTCTTAATAAGAACTATGGTACCTGTGTTTTTATTTAGTAAACAAGCCTTTGGGTTTATTCAGTCTCTGATTGCCTGCTTTATACTAAGACATTAGCTAGAGTTTAGATATATTCAAAGTTATGGAAGAAAAGAAAAACCCAGAATCGAACAACAAACATTTCATAGGTGCTCTGAAAATACACAAAATTGTTTAGCTGCTTCCTGAGAATGTGATGTTTTAAACTGCAGCAGACAAAGCAAAGGTACATGTTATTGAAGTGGGGACGTGGAGGGGATATCCCTCATAGAGAGTCATTTATCCATGGGCAGGAGGGTACGTGACAGTTACCAACAGGAGGAAAGACTGTTTTCAGAGAGCATCATCTTTCTAGCTTTCACACTCACCCTTCCTTTCATCCCCCCTTGGGGTATATCACTACACCTGGGGATCAAAAAGGGGGCAGGAATGAGGAATCCCAGTTATTTCAAGTGGCAGCTCCCTACACGTGAATTTCCCCAATTTTGAAAAACAGAAACGTGTTCCATAGCAGTTGGTTTGAAAGGGCAGGACTGGTGAGATTGGAGGAGATTGTCTCAAAGTTTAAACATAGCAAGTTGCTACTCTGTAAAGACAGGAATTTATGGTTCTAGACTTTTGATGGTTAAAATTTTAAAACTTCAAGCTAAAGCAGGGAGAAAAGATGATGAAGAGGACAGAAGTCTTTTGAAAGGCAGTGTCCATGGGCAAAATTCTCTTGCACTGTTAAGTGGTGGTGGTACAGAGGGAGGTTAATTCGGGTCTTATCTCCTCCAGCCAGGCCAATTCTCAGGGCTCACTTTTGTCTTAGAAACCCTGGCGCTTTCTGGGTTTTGAGCACTTGACTAATGTCTCTCAACTGATCAGCTGTGCCCCTCAGATGATTGCCCCTAACCCTTAAGAAATCATCTTCCATGAGACCTTGCTTGAAACCTTCGCCCTCAGTGGCTGAGCTATTACCTTTTCGGGAGGCTGAGCACTAATGGCTCACTAAACCACGGAATCTTGTCAAATCTTGGAACAGAAACCTGGAAGGAAATGGAAAGAGATCATTTTGCAGGGTTTATTGCACTTGGCTATTTCCGTCATTAGGATGATCAAAGTAAGCTAATAGCAGCTACACAGCAGCCGACACTTTACACAGCATTTGTATGTTTCATATTTGACCCTGCTGACTCTCCCATTAAGTAGCCAAGAGGAAATAGTGTTATCTCCATTTTACAGATGAAGAAATCAAAGCGTAGACAGTGTGATTTGCTGAGTCACACAGCTCGTGAGTGGATTTAGGTTTTCTGACTTTTGTGTCCACTACATCTTGTATTCTACTATATCCCTTTGCTTCTTCATTACTCCCATCTGTTCATGCATCTGCTTGTATTTCCATGACCTCAGCTGAACATTAGAGGCCACCTATTCAAAGTGTCTGGCTGTTTTCAGTCATGGGGCCCTCCACCCTCATCCCTTCTAGGAGGCAGAGGAAAGAACTGCACTTTGAAGCTATAGACAATTGGATATTAATCTTGGTTAATCCACTTCCCAACTGTGTGGCCTTGGAAAAATCACAACCTCTCTGAGCTTATGTTTTGCCTTCCATGAAAGGAGGACGATATCATCACTTTACAGGTCAATGCACAAGACAGAAACCTTCATGAGGGGAGGGATTTTTGTCTGTTCTGTTCACTGCTGTATCACTAGCACCTAAAACAGTGCTTGAGGGCTTCCCTGGTGGCGCAGTGGTTGGGGGTCCGCCTGCCGATGCAGGGGACACGGGTTCGTGCCCCGGTCCGGGAGGGTCCCGCATGTAGCGGAGCGGCTGGGCCCGTGAACCATGGCCGCTGAGCCTGCGCGTCCCTCCGCGGCTGGGCCCGTGAACCATGGCCGCTGAGCCTGCGCGTCCGGAGCCTGTGCTCCGCAGCGGGAGAGGCCACAGCAATGAGAGGCCCGCGTACCGCAAAAAACAAAAAACAGTGCTTGATACCTGTAGATATTTAGTGAATATGTGTCCAGTGGATGCACGGATGCGTGGGAAGTCCCTAGCTGAGGGCCTGAGTTTATAATAGGAGCTCCATCAAAGTAGCCGTTATAATCTTTCTTCTCCCAGCCCAGCCTCCCTCCCTTGCCCTTCGGACGCCACGTCCCAGTCTCCCCGTTGAGCATCGGCTTTCCTGGCTCAGAGCGTTCTTTCCGGGATAGGAGCCGGGAGTTCCTCTGAGCGGCCAGGAGGGGGCAGCAGCGACCTCGCGGCCGCGAAGGCCGAGGAAGGGCGCTCTAACCGCGGAGGTTGTGGCGGCTCCGGAAGTGCTCGGCCGCCGACACGACCTCGGCGCCCCGGATGGGGAAGGAGGCGGGCGGCTGCTCTTTCCCGGCCGCGCACCCCTACGAACTCGCGGGCAGGTGGGTTCCGTGTGGGAGTCGGTGTCTCCGGGCTTCCTCCGCCATCCCCCGCAGGCCCGAGGCTGGGTGAGGGGCGGCGGCGGGCGGGCATTGCCCGGGAGGGGGAGTAGGGCGCCCGCGGGGACGCTCTACCCCGCCCCACCCCCTCCTCACCCCTCCCCCGCCCTGCGGGCGGGCGTGGCCCTTTTCGGCGCCTCTGACCCTCCAGCCCCCGCGGCAGCCGTGAGATCCCCGGGCTGGGGTCCCTGCTGCAGTGAGGGGGGCTCTCAGGGTGTCTGGCTTGTGATGCAAAACCTATCGTGCTCTCCATGGAAGAAATTAGGTCGGACAATAAGAATTTTCCTCGCAGACTTGCTGGATGACCTTGGTATTTGACTCATAGTTTTCCCATTGTGAAAAGGGTATCATTATCTTTGATCCTCCCGAGTTTCGCCGTTAATAAGTGGGATGATAGCTCTTTAAAGGATGTTAAGCTCAGTTAAGGGATTAAGAATCTTGAGTCCTTGGTTTTGGTTAAATAAACCATAAAGCTCATATCTTTCTGTATTGTGAGGTTTACTTTTGTCTTTAGACCAGTAACATTTTTGTTTTTATTTTAAGTAACAGATGCCTTTGAGAGCCCAATAAAAGCTTGGAACCTAATTCTAGAAATTTGCATAAATTACAACTACAAATATGCATTGATAGGGTTTTTGAACGGTCTGAAGCCCATCTATAGACCTCAAGGATATGTGAACTCCTGAGTTAAGAACTGGTTTAGAGGCACAGGCTTTGGGGCAGAATTTTCATTGGAATCTGGATCCACTATTTACCACTGTTAACTTGGGCTAAAGTTACCTAAGCACTTTGAATCTCAGCTTTTTTACTAGTTACAGTGTGGTTGATACTAATTTGCAAGGTTGTGGAGATTAAATGAAAGAAGCTACGTAACACTCTTAGCACATAGTGAGCACTCCATAAGTGATAGCTGACAAGGGATTATAATGTAAAATCTGTAATGAAATTTTAATATCCATAATTATAAGATGGCCACCATGTGTATTCTGTTCAGACTGCTAATAAACTTCTAATAAAGCAATACGTTGGTTTGATTTTAACTCAGTCCTACCCTTGACCTTTCACAACTTTCATAGATTCATAGTCTCTCTTTTTCTAGGAACTTGGCTGTATTGTCCTGCCTCAGAGAACAAACTCATCTACTGTAGGCCTAGCCTGGGTTGCTGCCTTTGAAAGCAAGGGAAGGTCGGTACAATATCAACCACAGCTCAGCATGGAATTTCCAGAGAGGTTTTATTTCAAAACTTTATAAAGATCAAGAACCACATGGACTTCTGCAAGGGAGATTGAACTGGCCTGAGTTTGAGCGAAAGGATAATGTGTGCCCAGCCTGTAACTAACACCAAAGAGGCCAGGTGGCAGAAGGTCTTGTATGAGCGACAGCCTTTTCCTGATAACTACGTGGATCAGAGGTTCCTGGAAGAGCTCCGGAAGAACATCTATACCCGGAAATACCAATATTGGGCTGTGGTATTTGAGTCCAGTGTGGTGATACAGCAGCTGTGCAGTGTCTGTGTTTTTGTGGTTATCTGGTGGTATATGGATGAGGGTCTTCTGGCTCCCCATTGGCTTTTTGGGACCTGCCTGGCTTCTTCACTGATTGGCTATGTTTTGTTTGATCTCATTGATGGAGGTGAAGGACGGAAGAAGAGTGGGCGGACCCGGTGGGCTGACTTGAAGAGTGCCCTAGTCTTCATAACTTTCACGTATGGCTTTTCGCCCGTGCTGAAGACTCTGACAGAGTCCATCAGCACTGACACCATCTATGCCATGTCAGTCTTCATGCTGTTAGGCCACCTCATCTTCTTTGACTATGGTGCCAATGCTGCCATTGTATCCAGCACACTGTCCTTGAACATGGCCATCTTTGCTTCTGTCTGCCTTGCCTCACGCCTGCCCCGGTCCCTACATGCCTTCGTCATGGTGACATTTGCCATCCAGATTTTTGCCCTATGGCCCATGTTACAGAAGAAACTGAAGGCATGCACTCCCCACAGCTATGTGGGAGTCACACTGCTTTTTGCATTTTCAGCCTTGGGAGGCCTGCTGTCCATTAGTGCTGTGGGAGCCATACTCTTTGCCCTTCTGCTGGTTTCCATCTCATGTCTCTGCCCTTTCTACCTCATTCGCCTGCAGCTTTTTAAAGAAAACATTCATGGGCCTTGGGATGAGGCTGAAATCAAAGAAGACTTGTCAAGGTTCCTCAGCTGAGTTAGGGACCTCCATTCCGTTACTGAGACAAGCTGATAGACCAGCCTTCCAACTAGTAGGAGATTTGAAGGCAGAGTTCCATTCTGGAAGTGGCATAATGATGTGGGTGGGAGATCAGAGATCAAGAGAAAAAAATTACCCATAGGCTTGGGCAGTGAAGGTGCTTCTCCTTTCTGTTACTTTGTCGATGAAAAAGCTTCTGGGGCCCTCTTGAATTATTGTCTCTCATTATTATTCTCTGTAACAAATGAAGTGATGTGGTTTCTATTTATTAAAAAAGTAACAATACATCCATCAAATTGTCTTATTTTTCTGTGAGCAGAAGGCAGATAGAAGGGACATGAAGAGAGAATAAGAGTATGTGTGTGCATATAAAGTCACTTTTACCTTTTTCAGTGAACTAAATGTAGGCTCTTATTATCTACAGCTCAAATCCTAGAACCCTGGATGCTGTGTCCAGTTTTGTGGCCTGAGATCACAGAATTGGTCACTTAACCTTGACTTACAGTTTCCACTTAGTTCTTAATGAAGCATAGATGCAACTAGCTACAAGGGGCGTATGATGTGTCATAATACACAAGCAAAATGTTGGGGGAATTCAAAGAGGCTGGAGGTCAAATTAGCTGGAGTAATGAGGAAATACTTATTAGAGGAGATGGCACTTGAGCTTAGTCTTAGAGGTCAGGTGGGATTCAAGCAAGTAAAAGATGGTTTGGGGGCCAAGGTGGCAGAGACCTTTAGGAGCCAGGTCAGCAATACGAGCAGGTGAAACTGGCATGCTTTGTGGGACTAATGGCAGCTAGAACTATGGGGAGAGCATGCCCTGTCCAAAGAGGGTAACCACTACTCTGCATGCCTTGACTGACCAGAATTGGCTTATAATTATTATTTAGTCCACATCAGAAATAGGGCCAGGGCTTAGTGGTTGAATATAGTAAAGAGTTGTATAAAATAGCTTTTGCTTTTTAATGTTTTAATACACCTTCCTTATTTGAATGGATTTCCGATGATCAACTTTAGGGAACTCACATAGCAACTGCATCCACGTTGGTGAGCAGACAGTTGCCCACATTTGAATCACTTTCAAAAATACTTCCTCGGGGCTTCCCTGGTGGCGCAGTGGTTAAGAATCTGCCTGCTAATGCAGGGGACACGGGTTCGAGCCCTGGTCTGGGAAGATCCCACATGCCACGGAACAACTGGGCCTGTGAGCCACAGCTACTGAGCCTGCGCATCTGGAGCCTGTGCTCCAGCAACAAGAGAGGCCTCGATAGTGAGAGGCCCACGAACCGTGATGAAGAGTGGCCCCCGCTTGCCACAACTAGAGAAAGCCCTCGCACAGAAACGAAGACCCAACATAGCCAAAAATAAATAAATAAACAAATGTGGGTTTAAAAAAAAAAAAAATACTTCCTCAGTGGGATGAATGAATGTGCCTGTGCTGTCATGTTCAGCTCTTCCACACAATAGTATTTGGAGTTACCCGAGGCCTGATCCTCTGCAGTCTGATGGTTGTAGAAGTTCCCCGTGGAGGTGGCAGGGGATGGGGTGTTACGGGCTGGATGTGAGGGTGCAGGGTGGGGCAGCAGATGCAGTTCAAAGAGAAAAGAGGTGACTGTGGGGAGAACAATATTCCAACCGGAGTGAACAGTGTGTATGTCCAGGTGCACAGGGCCTGACTCATCCTGGCAGGAGAGGGGAGTGCAGAATGGACAGGCTGCAGTGAGAGGCTGAGGTCTGAGCGTGGTGAATACCTTGAATTCCTGGATCCTGGAGTCAATGGCAAATTAAGGAGCTTTTGAAAAGGGATATAGGGCTCCCACCAAACACACTTGTGTGTGTGTGTGTTTATAAAATTCTGGTAGCAGGATTCAGGCTGAACTACAGAGGCTGAGCATGGGAAGCTCTTGTGGTAATAGTGAAAAATGAGGGTCTAGACTAAGGGTGGTGACTGTACCAAGGAGGTGTCGGTTCTGATTAGAGATTTTCAGAACTTGGTAAATTCATGTTGGACAATGGAAGGGGAAGAGAACTGGCGGGGTGGGGGGAGGCTTCTGCCTTGAGTGGATTCTTTCTAGTAAGTATACCATGAGAAAACAGATGTGAGAACAGGTTTGGAAGTAAAGTAGATAAGAAAAGAATGAAGCATGTTAAGTTCGAGGTACCTGAGATGGTACACCCAAGCTAAGGTGTTCCATGTGTAGTATCTGAAGGACATTGGTTCAGAATTCTGGGCATTATCTAGAAGGTTACTGAGAACAGAATCCAGTGCTTTTGTGTTTGGAATTCTTTGTACAGAATTGGTTGCCTCACAACCAGGCTATAGTGGAAGTAGATCACAGAAGGATAACTGAAATAACCAAAATGGTAGGAATCAGAGGGAAAGGAAGCTGGCCTATGAAAACGAATTAGAGAATAGAACACCACAGCCTGGAAGGAAGCCTCGAAAGAGATACAGTCATTTCTATAAAACTATTAAGGGTGAAAGTGGATGTTATTTGCCTACCAAATCATGACTTATAGGAGGAGACACCCTTTGAAATTTGAACAGAGCAAATTTAAGACAAATGAAAAAATAATTTTATACACTGTCTGCATATAAGTCTAAGGAGTTTTACAAGCCAGGGATATAAATGGGTTCCAAAAAGTTTTGGGAAAAAACACACATAAAAAAGCCATAACTGTCTTGTAAGAAAGTGTTAAGGGACTTCCCTGGTGGTCCAGTGGTTAAGAATCTGCCTTCCAATGCAGGGGATGTGAGTTCGATCCCTGGCCTTGGAACTAAGATCCCACATGCTGAGGGGCAACTAAGCCTGCGTGCTTTAGAGTCCACGTGCCACAACTAGAGAGAAGCCTGCATGCCGCAACTAAGACCCAGCACAGCCAAACAAACAAATAAATAAATGTTAAGAAATCCCAAGCCTTTAGGTGTTGCTACCTGAAGAATGATGAGGCTCACTTATGGCATGCTTGTCTGGGTTGCTGCTGGCATAGGGATGCAGGCCTACTTAACAATTGGTATGACCTAATGTGACAGTTCTTGGGAAAGTTTCCTATCACTTAAGTATAGTAATCCAGTCAGTCTTTTAAATTTAAACCACACTGCAAATAGGATATTAATGATCTAACTTTCCAGAGAGTACTATGGTGTGTGTATGTGGGCAGGTGGGGGAGGGCAGGGAAGGGGAGAGGGTTAGGGTAGCTTTGGAACTAAAATCCCAACTTGTCAAATACTTGTCTGTATAAGAAGATGTACCCCTTCCTCCCAGCTCTGTTTCTTGTCACCCTAAGCTATAAGGAAGGCTGGAGGGTGGTGGTGGCAATTGAGAGCAAGGAGGGAGGAATGGGAAGGCAGTTTTGCCCATCTTTCCAAAATGGTGCCAGGGATTGTAGTTGAGATGGAAGGATGAAGGACAGGTAGAGCCACGAGGCAGCAAGTGTGCTTGATTTTTTGGCGTGATGCATGACTGGCATGCGGCTAGAATGCGGTGCAGGGATCTGAGTGTCACCACACCACAGTGGTTCTGTGTGGCAATCAAATCGGTGTCAGGGTTATGCCTGTATGCTGTGTCAGTACTATAAACTTTTGAGTGTGCTTTTGGCCAGCTGGCTTAAATTATGGATGTGAGAATCACATTGAGCATGTTCAAGGAAGCATATGGAGCCATCATTTACATCTTTAAGCCAAAGGCTCAAGGTCAAGAAAAACAAAAACAAGCCAGCAGAGGGCATCAGTCACACAATTTTACAATATTTCAAACCCTTCGAATGCGGGAAAACAGGACTGGACACAGTGCCATCTTGTGGAAGTTATTGATGTTCCCTTTTACAAAGAAATTCAATGTGTCTTGAATTGCACCTAGGGCTAAAGGCTAACTGGTAGGCAGTCGCTTTTAATGCTTTATCAAGCCCCTCATCATCCCCTTTGTCCCTTATTCTCTTCCCCCAACATCTATTTATTAAAAAATGTATTGTCCACCTAGGACCACCTCTACTCACTTCTACCATTTGCATTTTATGATGTTTAGCCTCAGAAATTTATTCATTCAACAAATACTTACTGAACGTTAACTACATGACAGATAGTGTTTGTCCTGCGTGCGTGAGATACACCTACAAGTAAAAGGGACAAACTTCCTTGACCTAATGGAGCTTACATTCTATCAGGAGGAGAGAGACAATAAACATAAGCAGAAGGTAACAAATGCTATTGAAAAAAGAAGAAAAAAGTAGCAATGGTATTCAGTAAGGGGGACAGGGTAGGTCTTATGGAAAAGGTAACATTTAACCAAAGATTGGAAGGAGGTGAGGGAATTATCCAGGTTCTCAGGGGAAGGGAGTTCCAGGCTGAGGGAAGAGCTGCTGCAAAGGCCCTGGCAGAAGACTGCATGGCATGTTTGGGGAATAGCCAGGAGTGGCCAAGGTGGGGTGATAAAGGAGAGCAGAAGAGGAGGCCAGAGAGGGAAAGTGGGAGGCTGGGTCACCTAGACATTGTAGGCTATTAAAAGGACTCTGGCTTTTACTCTGAGATGGGAAACACTGGAGGGTCTTGGAGAAAAAGAGGGACATGATCTGACATACATTTTAACAGGCTCATTCTGGTTGCTGTGGGGAAGAGTAGAGCAGAAATAAGCATTAGGAGGCTCTGATATTAATCCAAACAGGGGATGACAGTGCCTCAGAGCAGAGTGATAGCAGAGGAAGTGGTGAAAAATAGTCACATTCTAGATATAACTTGAAAGTAGAGTCAAGGTCTTCCTGACATATTAGACGTAGGGTATGGATGCAAGAGAAGAATCGTAAGTGACTCTTACAGTTTTGGGCCTGAACAAATTGAAAGATGGAGATGCCATCAATTGAGATGGGGGCCAAGGGGATATGGATAAAGATTTTGGGGAGGAGGATCAGGAATTCAGTTTGGGGCATGTAGGGTATGAAATGTAGACATCCAAGCTGAAATGTTGAGTAGGGAGTTGGAGATATGAGTTTGGGTTTTAGGAGCAATATATGGGATTGAGATATAAATTTAAGACTTGTTGGTATATAAATGGCATTTAATGCTATGTGACTGGATGACATCACCAAGGAAGTTTATATATACAGAGGACTAAGAAATCCAAAGTAAAAGGTTGGAGAAAAGAATAAGCAAAAAGATTTGGAAAGCACAGCCACTGAGACAGGAGGAAAACCAAGAGTTTAGAGTCCTGGAAACCAAGTGCAGATGACTCAAGGAAGAAGGGGTGATCAACTGTAATCAGATCAAAATCTGAAAAATCAAGAAAGCAAGGACTGAGCATTGACCATCGGATTTAGCAAGGAGGAGGTGATTGGTGTCCCTTAAAAGAACATTGTTTTTGTGGAGTTGTGGGAATAAAAACCTATATGAAGTGGATTTAAGAGAGAATAAGAGAAGAGAAATTGGAGCAGCAAGTACAGGCAACTTTCTGGAAGTTTTACATCAAAGGGCAAACAGGAAATAGGACAGAAACTGAAAGGGGAGGTGAGGGCAAGAAACCTTTTTGTTTTTAGGAAAGGGGAAATGACAGCATGTTTGTATACCGACGGAAATGAAAGAGTAGAAAGTAATAGTTGATGTGAGAAAGGGAAGAATTAATTGCTGGGGCAATATTCTTGAGCAGGTGAGAGGTGATGGGATCTGTTGCACAAGTGGAGGGACTGGCTTTAGGATGGGAAGGGATAGTTGATCTATGGTAACATAGTGGGAAGGCAGAGAATATAGATACAGATGCTGGTAAGTGGGTAGATGGTTAGTGGATAAATGAGGTGATGGGAATCTTTGGAAATTCTTTTCTGATTGCTTCAATTTTCTCAGGGAAGTAGGAGGCAAAGAATCAGCTGAGATGTGAGAGTAAGGGGGAAGTGATGAAGTGAGGAGGTATGAAACAGTTCAGGACATTGGGAGAGTGAATGAACTAGGGATGCCTAGTATAATTGCCCAGCAGTAGTAAGGGCTCTCTTGAGAATGGTAGTCATGAATTTAAAGTGAAGCTTGGTTGTGTGTGGGTGTGTGTGTATTTTCCTAACCATGTACAGCTACATGAGTGCAAACTAGAGTAGACGGAGAGTTGAATTTACCCAGGGTGGTGATTAATCAGATTGAGAGAAGGGCAAGGGAGAACGGTAGCTATGCATGGGCCTGATTATAATGGTTGACCGTGGAATTTAAGTTGGGTAAGAAGGAGCGTGAACCTCAAGAAGGGTGAAGGACAGGGAGGTGAGGGACAGGGCAAAGGTCAATGGATTGGAGGTTCAAGGGGTTTGAAAGACAGGAAGTAAAGGTCAGAGAATAGATAAAGACAAGGTTATGACTTTGGGAGTGAGCAGCTGAGGTAGGGTGGAGGGCAACGTCATTGGAGGAGTGAAGTCCAAGGAAATGAGAAGTGAGATGGGGGGCGGTGTTGGAAGGAATACCTACACTTAGGTAGAAATCCCCAAGAATTAAGACAAGAGGGGTACTGGAAAGAATGACAGGGAAACAGGAGCTAAAATCATCAAGAAATAAGAGAGAATGAACTGGAGATTGGTAGCTAAGTGCAACAATGAGGGGTGTGTGCTATAATCTGGTACATGAGATCCAAAGCTGAAGGTTTCATGGAGGAGGAAGGAAGAATGGTCTGAAAGCAAAAATGAAAAACAAGTATACCTACCCCACATGAGGCTCAGCAGTACAAGGGCTGTGGGAGACAAGCACCCCCTTTGGAGAAGGCCGCCCGGAAAGCAGTACGCTTAGAGCTGTCCTGTTAGAGAAAGAAGGTGACGGACACATCCAGAGGACAGGTTGAAGATTTAGGGGAAGTTTACTGATCATGGGCAGCGAATTATAGAGGGTACAGGGTAAAGTTTCAGAAGTTGGAGAGGTGGGGGAGAAGAGCATGGAATAGATATGTACTCCAATCTCCATACAGGACAGCAACCCAGCAGTCTAGGGCTTTTTGGCGGACTGACCTAGGCTGGGGTAAAGAGCTATGTAAGTCCCGGCGGGTTCAAGGCAGATGATGAGAATGTGAGTGTTGGTGGGTAGGGCTGAGGAGATTTCTGGGGGCCTCCTTTTTACCTCAGAGGAGGTGTGGTCTTAGTGTGTAGGCACCCTCGTGTCATCACGAACATGTTTTTTATTGTTCCCTAATGGAGTTCATGTGCTGATTCTCTGGGTAATGGACATATTGACAAGAGCCTTGTGGGGCTCATGACTAATTTCCTGAGAACCATGCAAACTTCCAACAGTGGGGCAGTGCCATTTGTAGTGTTCTAGAAAGTTGGATTCTGGGGAAAGTGATCAGAGCTGAAGTGAGAGCCAGGGTTTGACCAAGTTCCTGGGAACCATCAGGCCTGAGGAGGGACGCTCCTCTGACCACTGAGAGGGCTCTGGCGAGCTCAGCTGCAGGCGAGGAGAGGCAGAGTAGAAACAGCTGAAGTTCTGTAGGAGTGAGCTAGCTTAGACCATGCCACTGCTTTTGGTGTCTTTCTTCTTTTACAACTCACAGGTGCAGTTAAAGTTGGCTTGTTTACCTTGGGAACAGTGGCAATCACTAGCCAAATCAAAACACCATTTTCTTCCCAGATCTATTACTGTGATTAACAGGAGGACTCCCCAGAGATAAGGCAGTCTGTTTCCCAACAGCCCAACATTTGCTCGGCACCTGGGGCCTGGCAACTCCACGGTACTGGTGCCTCCTCGCACCATCAGGTGCCACAGGGCTAAGAGTGCCAGAGGAAGGAGCTTAGAAAGGCAAATGGCCTTTTCTGTCACCATCCAGCGCCAATTGGCACCTGGGTTTCAAATGACACCCAGGATCAGCCTGAGTGAGGTCTTGTGCCCTAAACAGACTAGCTCTCCAATCTCTTGACCATACTTTTGCTGGGGTGTTGGAGCCCATTGATTTTACCAGTGCTGAGGTCGAGGGATACTGTCCCCTTGGGCCCCTGAGAGAGCTGGCTTGAGGAGTT
The DNA here is from genome assembly GCF_964165515.1 of Mesoplodon bidens. Taxonomy (NCBI): domain Eukaryota; kingdom Metazoa; phylum Chordata; class Mammalia; order Artiodactyla; family Ziphiidae; genus Mesoplodon; species Mesoplodon bidens. The sequence continues at coordinate 30,662,482 of NC_138177.1, read as the reverse complement.
GCTTCTGCTTTCTCAAGCTCCGCTGGCACACGGCTCACGCTCCAGGACGGCCCCGTGGCCTTGTGCAGGGCCCAGGGAACATTTGGACTCTGGTCGGTGAGAACACCGTGGGCCTCCCACTCTTTCTAAATTGCAGAATAAACAGATCTTTAGGCCCCAGCAGCTATTGTGTATGAGGCTGAGAGTATTTTTGCCTTTAAAAGAGAAAAAAGCAGCAAGCAGAGGTAAGTATCTCCTTGGCTCTAACTGAAATACAGCCACAGAGAGGAGGACTGGGGGAAGAAAAGCTAGCCCTTAATAATCCAAAAGACTAAAAAGAACAAAAAACAAAAAAACCCCAAAGAATCTGAAAGGCTAGTTTTTCCACTGCGTTATATGGAGCTTCAAAAATATCCTCTGTTAGTCTGTTAGCAGCTGTTTTGAGAGGGAGGACCCACTTCAGTGACTTCTCTGTTACTGTCTTGAGGATCCTTAAGTTGCTTTGGCTCCTGGCGGCCAGAGGCTAAGGCTTTCTTTATTCTCTGCCTGCTCATGGCTCATGTTCAAGAGGATCACTGAAGATGTGGACTGCAGTGAGAATCAAAACCTGATATAAAGTATTGTAAAATGTGACTAGATTAAGAACACTTCGAGAGTAGCAGTTTATAGTCTTGACTCATCCAACAACCTGCCATCCGATCTTAAATGTTGACAGTATTGCAATTCGATAGAAACTTGTAGTATTAAAAAAACAAACAAAAATAGGTATATATTATGGTAGTGGAGGCAGCTGGTATGTCTCTTTAAATGGGGGACATACAGTGGTGTGGCAGCATAAGCTCCATTTGATTTATTCAGATATAGACTCTGTAGTATTATAAAGGGTATAGAAGTTTTTTTTTTCTTTTTCAGCAATCTTTTCTTTCTGTGGATAAGGTTCATGTCTTTAAGATGGACTCACAGCTGTGAAGACTGTGAATCTCATGGAACTGGACTAAAGATTCCAACATCCATTTTCTGAGTTTTTTTTAAAGGATCATACTTAGTACTGAGTTATAAAACAGACGTTGGCAAGTACAGTCTTTTTCAAACTCTGGGATAAGAGTACTGAAGGGTACAGGATCTGAACCCACCGAAGGTATCCATGTTTGTACATGAACAGCTGAGGTTATTTCCTTATCCCCTCTTGGATTTCAACTTCTAGGATGTTTGTTGAAACACCCTTCAGTGTATATGTGGCTCCCAAGGCTTACAGACATTTATTTAACAGTGGAACTCCCCAAGGAAAGCATGGGACGTTTTGTTTATTTTTTCCTACCTTTAGTTCTCTTTTCTCCATCTCCTAGGTGTCCTGGGTGTTTCTAGCCGGAGACTGGGGCATTCTCATTCCCCTCACTGCATCCAGTGGGAGACTGCTACAGGGTATCTTCTAAATCAAAAGACTTTTTGTTAGAAGCCAAAGCAAAGTTAACAGACTACTTCACTTTCAATAGCACTATGTCTTTCTCAACCAACACTTATGTGATTCAGAAACTTATACTATTCCATTAGAAATGAAAAGTTTGGTTTCTGACTGGCTGAAATGAGCTCTATTGTTCCCTTCTTTGTCAGAGGTCAAAATCACCACATTCTGGAATGTTAGCAGGCTTTGGGTCAAGCAGATAATCTGGTTCTAGGACTCAAATAACTGCTTCAGCATGGAAGTCAGTAACAGTTCTCCCTGGAAAAAAGGACCCAAATTTTCTCCTGTCATAGCTTATATTGGAATTGCTTATTTAGCTATTTTGTCAGCTACTTTTATCCTGTTTCTTCTCTGGTGTTCCCGGTAACTAGGACATTCTTATGAATTCAAGAAATGTTTGATGCATAAATAAAGGGATGAGAATACTTAAGAAATATTATGTTTACTAAAGATATAATGGTTTGTTTCTCCCGAAGATCCTGAGACAGTACAGTTCAACTATACTTCTTCAGCTCTCTATCCAATATTGAGGGTGGAGGTGGGAGAGCTGAGGAAGGGGATGTTATGAAACACAGAAACACTATGAGCAGTAAATATGAACAAATCTCAGCATAGTTTCATTTTACTCCAGGCTTCTTCCTTCCCCTTCCCATTCGAAGAGGAGGCCCCCTTTCTTCTCGCCTATCGAATGTGAGGAAGGGGCCGTACCTAGTTGTTGAGGAGACCGAGTAAGATTGCCAGGGAATCATTTCATTCTTCCATGACTCGAGCCTTACGTTCTCATGGTCATCAGGTCAGTCTAAGTTTTAAACATCTAAATGGTGTAACACTGCACATAAAAATAAGTTCAAGTTTAAGACAAAGTGGAAAAGTACCAAACACTTAAAAAAGATGAATTGGCAAAAACCTTCCTGTTGACAACCTCTGTTTGTATTTGCGGAGGTGGCGTGATATAATCCAGGAAAACTGGGTCTGTTGGGATGAGCATGCTATATCAGATGAGAAAGCTACCCGATAAGAATACTGATTTAGAGGAATTAAATGCCTGGACTGAAGGTGAAGGGAAGGGCAACAAACTGCGTGCTGTGTGATATTTTGCGTCAATTCAGCCGCCTCCAGGTAAACTTGAGCTTCTGTTGATCCCCAGCTTTGGCGCCTTTGAATTTCCTTAGTCACGAGCGCTTCTAACTCGCAGTCATTGAACTTGAGATGCAAGTACACACCAACGTAATGTGCCATATGAAAGTTTTCACCTGAGAAATAAACTGCTTTTGCATTTTGGGGAGGAGAACGTAGTCCTTAAATAAGATTTTTACAGCCCAGAGAAAGGGCATTGGTAGTGAGGGTCCCCCATTGTTGAACTGAGGTTCCTGCCTACATCTCCAGCGCTGCCTCTCTTTGCCAGGGCTTGTCTAAGTCAGCCAGGAAGTGAGTGGACCACCAAGTCCTGATCAACAGTACTTTACTTTCCTGTCCTATAGTTTTTTTCTTCACATGCTAAAGTGAGGCACATTCAGAAGTGATCTCATCCAAGATGAGATCCTTTAAAATTTTAATTTAGACCAAGTAAATCTTCAAAAAGAAAACTCTGAATTAAATTTCAAACCTTTAGGGAGCCTTCAGATCACATATTTGGCAGGATGGACTACATTACCTTAATAATAAACATTTTATTTGGATAAATCTTTGGAATTTGTTTTTAACGATAGTTTAGAATTTCAGTGTTGGAATTACCATTCGAGGATTAAAGTATAAAAAAAGTTACCTTTTCCCCAAAACTCATAAAGATTCTATTCTTCCAGTACTTTACTGACATCATTAAGAATCTTCTCAAGGTGACAACATTTCCTTGTCTTGTACTTTTATTCAAATGATGTGTTTTTTCCCCTGAATTTGCCAAATGGAAACTATGAGATTGATGTGTTTCAGACCGACAATTTCTCCCATAATCATACATATTTTATCTCCTAGAAAAATAATGAAAATAGAAAAAAGGTCTTGGTGTAATCATAATTATTAATGGGATTCCTGGGGGCAGAGTGAAATCATTCAGTCCTCTGTGTCTTTTCTAGACACCCAGGATTTTTACTTGTTTCACTCTTCTATTGGACAGACATTTCAACTGAAGAGAGATTATTTTTCTCCACCAAATAGCATCCCAAATCACAATGCTTTAAGAACTTAAAATCAATCATTTTCAAATTAAGCACCTTAAAAGGTCAAATTATGTAGTTTTCACCTTACGTGGTTTTAGTTGAAACGAACTCCTATTTTAACTCGGATCTTCTTTAGAAAAAGAAACAGAACACATTTCATTTTTTATATAGAATAAACTTTGTTTTTATTATAGACATGGATCAAAAATAAAAGTTTTTATGTACATATGACATATAGTGCAAATGAAAGGCTTTTAAATACCAAGTATAGACATATTGTCGGAAATAAAAGGAGATGAATGATGGGGGTTAGGATGGTCGTCCGGGAACTGCAGGAGGGGGTCGCCTAGTGAAAACAAAACAGAAAACAAAACAAAATAAAACAAAAGAAAAAGAAAAACACAGATGCAGAGGAAGAAAACAACGTTTAAATTAGAAAATAAATCCAAATAAGAGCATGCATAAATATCCCACAAAAATCAAACTCAAATCAGACAGAAAACATGCAGACATGCAGGGGAAATGAGAGAATATCACATGGCATAGTGAGCAGTTCCTAGGATGTTTCCTGGCTTCCAGCCATGTGCTAGGTATGAGCCATTTGAGCCCACTCCAAAACCTTGTTATTTTGTACCATGGAATGATAAATCCATGCAATCATATTCAGGAGAACTGGGAACAGTACAAGAGCCGCATACCTTTATAACTTGAGTATGTTTCCCAACCCTGATTTTGTGACATTCGGTTATTTCCAAAGATTTCAGTAAATGTTGTGAAATCTCCATAGGGGGAGAGGGAGTTGATATAGAAATATGACAGGTGAGATTTCTTTAAGATGAGGGAAAGTAGAAGGCGGCAAGGGATCAAATGAGCAATGTAATCACAATGCAGAAAATATCTGGGGTCGATCTTGGAGAAGAGGACTTGTAAATAAGAATTTCCTTCAGGTGAAATCCTGATGTGATAGCCTTTCCAGGCCCAGGCAAACTATGAGGCTGTGTCTGTTCCACGGTGGCCCCAAAGACTTTGGGTAAGGTTTCCCTCTGTCTTAGAGTTAGGTGCAACTGAAGTTCTTATTTATTCTGAACCAGGTCCAGGGTAAATGAAATTTGGTTTGCTGGCCCTTTCTCTGTATCCCTAGCCTGGCTTGCATCTTGTCAGGCCCACTGGTGGTGAAAGAAGGATCCAGAGTTTTGCTTTGTTTTGACAACAGCCTCTCGCTGGATGATGGGCTGCTAGGGAAGATACAGTAAATGCTACATGGCAATGGACAGCTCTGTAAGTAGGAAAACAGCAGGCCCAATGAAGCTTTCCCACGGGTTTCCAGCAGAAGTCTACATTTAATTTCCTCTTTCTAACCCAACTGGTAATGAGCTCAACATTACAGCAAGCCATAGAACGGCAAGTTAGTTCAGTACCCTGCTCCCTGTGGGACTTCTTTTTGGCTACTCATCCAGGTGTTCAACAACATACTCACTTCCATCTTACTTCTGTAACACTTCAGTGAGTGGAGCAATGAAGTCTACAAGAAAACAAAAGCAAAAACAAAAGCAAACTTCTGTTTCATCTTCTATGAGATGTAAATGGAGCCATACTGACTGGGCTATTTCTGAGCAGCAGTAAAAAACGACCTTACCTTCCCCAAAGTCCAAGACCAATTTTTCTTTGGTCCAGTTTAAGCTGGCTGAACGTAAGGAGGCCTCCTATCCATTTAAATGATGAAGAACTTGTTATTGGTCTGTAACCTTTCAACTGCAGGGGGCGGGTGGCGGGGGGTCTGCAAGCCTTTAGCTTTAGAGATCCAGGTAATGGTTATGCCTGGTGTTTTCATGAAGAAAGTGTAATTAAATTCCTGTCAGGCTCAATGAGATTTATCACCTGCCCAGCAAACAGAAACTATTTTTGAGTTCTGAAGGGGCTTTAGAACACTTTAATTACCTCAGCAGGGTGGGGAGGTGAGCCATTAAACTGAACAGCAAGTCCACAGTGCTAAAGGGACATTTTGTCAGCATATGCCAAAGCACTTTTCTGTTTGAGTTAGTTTGGTGTTCTAGTCTAGAAACAGGATCAGAAACTTTATGTCTTGGAATATGTTTCATGGACAACTAGAATGTGTGCTTCAAACAGCAGAGTGACATCTATCCCCTTAGCTCTTTTCTTTCCCTCTGCACTCATCCTGTATCTAACTTTCCTCTCGTTGCCAAAAAAGCATTGTTGGTGACGACACCATACACTGGCTCAGAGTTACTTCTATTATGGATCTTGGCAGTTTGGGTTTTTACTATTTCTTTTCCAGAATTTTCCATATTACTTAACACAGTGCTGAAGTGCTTGAAGGTCACGTGCTGAAAATATTGGGGCTTTTTATATGAAGGGCTACAAAGTTACCTTATACCATTGCCACTTCTAACACAAAACTTGAAGTATTGAGTTTGGAACACTGAGTTGGGATACTGAGTTGCTAACACATATTAAAGCTCATCATACTAGCATCCACCATACAAGCAAATTCTACCTACTCAAGATTATAACTTCAGGTTATACCTCCTTAAGCTTTCTTAAAAACAACTTCGGAGAATCGTTTGGCTGAAACAGGAAGGTAAGGTGGTAGGAAAAGCTGTGCGTGGAACATGGGCATAATTCATATATAAAAGTCTCCATTATCAAGAAGAATGATGAATTACACACATTCTCTTGGATCTACCTCAGTGCTGCAAGCTGTTCCCAGGGTGACATTCCTCTGGCAAGAGCCCTGGGAAGGCCTTCCTTATCATTTTTTTCTTTTCTGTTACAACCTCACAAAATATTCCCTGCTTGTTTTCTTTGCCCATCACTCAGATAACTTAATATCCCAGAGCAGTTGGTGAGCCTGAAGGCTTGGGAAAGTGAGACAAGAAAGGCAGTAAGAATAAGTGTTCTCAATGCTTTTCTGCTGACCTTCACTTTTAAGTCAGCCTAGATCCCCCCCTTTAGAAGAATACAATGGAGGTAATGTAATTAATTTAAAGGAGCTCTTTTTTTGGCAAGTGAGAGAGAAAAGGTAATACTGAAAGTGATCTGAGTCCTCCACAATGCCCCCCTAGGACTCATTGCATGTCTGTCTCTATCTGCTTTCATGCCCCCTGTTCCTATGTGACCTACCTCCTTGGATCTCCCCAAGCATCAGAGCTCCAGGAGGATGGTCCTAAGCTGGGAGCTCCAGTTGCCATGACATTTGATCTTATCACCCAACTGTGTGTCAGTGACAGTCTGTACTGGGACAATCTCACTCAATGCCTTTCCCCTCTGGCCTAAAGCCACTAAAGCAGTGTTTCCTAAGGCATGTACCTCAGAACGCTAGTCCTGTGAGATGCTCTATGAACAAAGCATTGATGGTCAAATAAATCTGAGAAACATGGAGACACTAGCCCTGCCATCTGATATTAAAGCTTCTATAGTCTTCCAGTAAAGAAACATCTAATTTTTAGTCATCATTTCCCAAGTATAGTCAATCAAGAAATCCTTGGTGTATGTCTGTGTAAAACTTATTAAAATCTCATGGAATGGACTTTGGGAAACTTCAAATTAAGGTTGTAGTTTTAGCCAACATCTCTTGCATGTACTCCAAGTATAAGTCTGACTCAGTGTGAAAGAACACCAAGAAATGATCTTAAAAGTGGCAATGCCAGGTGTGTGATGAAATTAGTACTTCTCAGTATGAAATTTAAAGGTTTCAGCTGAAAAACAAGAATCTTGAAAACTAATTGAGCAGATACTTACATTGATGTCAGAACTATTTTTAAAATACAAATGGAAATTTGCCAGATAGTTACAATAAGGTCCTTTGGTTTTGGTAATTTCTACCAGGAACTATTCTGAATACAGAATCATGCGGTAAGACACACACTCACAGCACAGTGCACAGCATGATTCGCATCCTGACTCTTTCTTCCATTAAAAAGCTTCCTTTGAAGGCACTGATGGCTCCACTCATGGAAGGTGTATAGACATGAGAAAGAAATCACGACAGAAAGTGTGAATTAGCCCAACAGTCTTTCCAATTCATCTTTTCACAAAGAGCATACCCTGAACACAAAGGGAAAGTAAACCAACATTTCTCCCCTCCCACTCCCTTCTTGTCTCCTGCTTTTAGACGGCACAATCTGAGTCTATGTATGTTGATAAGTGACCTATCATCAAAACTCTTGTAACAAGGAATCTTTCTCTATTCTCTGGAAACTCAGGATAAGGACGTGTGTAAGACTGAACACTCTTCTGTTCTCTTAATATTGGGGAAGCTGAAAGGGGTAACTTCTCCCCTCAACGCCGAATGAATAAACAGTGGAGGCCAACTGTTGAGTCAGGAACTTAATTACTTTCTCTCAGAAATGCCTTCTGTAGACCTACCATTTGGGCAGAGTATTCTTCATCCTTCTGTTTCCTAGCTTTTCGGGATCACTTCCTTTTCAGTAGCAAAATGTCACGGTGCTTCTTGGCAAGTGTCACTTTGTACCCTCCGGCTCCCTAAGGTTTGTGTTCTTCTTTAACTTAGTACAACAATGACTTCAAATCAGGAATAAAATGTTTCCCACTCTCCTGCCTTTGATTTGTCCAATTTGCTCCCTTTAAAAATCTCATCCTTCCCCAAATTAATGACAGTAACGCCAAATGCTATCATTCTCCACATTGGTACCAACAGGATCGAAAGAGTTATAAATATTTACAAGTCTCAGATCTTACTGATAAGCATAGACATGACTCAAATATATACAAGAATGAGGAAGGGGGGAGTCCTTCAAATGTTATCATTTATTTCAGGTTCAGAAATACAGCTTCACATTTTCACAATAGGTACACATGACCTTCAAGAATGATACAGGCTTTAGGAACTTGCTTCAAAAATTCCATTCACAGAGTCCATCCATATGTCAGCATTAAGAAAGCCTGAAAGTGCCAAGAAGACAGGGGAAAGTACTCTGGCTCCAATTAATTAAAGAATCAACAGAGAAGGCAAGATTTTGCTTCTGTACACTGCTTCTTAATATAAAAAAGCAAAAGAGGAGTTTGATTCAGAAAAGGGAGAGAAAAGAAACACACAGGCAAGCAAAACAAAGGCTGTACATGTGAAATTAAACACAAATCAAGTAATGGTGGAATTTCTGATTGGAAGGAATCATTTTTAGCAAATTGGCAACATACAATGCAAGAGATTAGACAGAGTAATTTTATCGTAATTTAAAAAACATTACATTAAGGAATTCGAGGGTAAAAATTAAAAAGGAATGAAGGCTTGAGCTGAGCCATGTGTGAAACCCCAGACCAGAGAGGTGAAAAGTCTCACCAATATACCAGTATGAGCAGGTCTTAAGACAAACAGGAGACTCTTCCTTGAGTTTCCTCTCTCTTGCTCTCATACATACATACATTCTTACACATATATACAAATAGCAATGCATATACTACATATGCTTCAAAATACTCTTAAAATTTCACCATACAGAGCACCACATAATGTTAAACATACCAACTAGACAGGATGACTGAAGGTTCTAGAAGACACATTTGAGCTTTTAAGAAAGGAATGAGGGATCTAGTGAACCAATAACTGTTTCTTAGAAACCATCTAGCTTCATTCACATTAAACTGTGAGCTCACAGCTTGCAGTCCTCTTAGTGAAATGATATAAAACTCATGGCTTGAGTCTCAAATATTATCTTCTTTCATCGAGTTCCATAGTTTAGAGACCTACTATTTAAGCTTTATTCTTAATGTTAAGGAGATTCCTGTCCATTTCAAATAATTACATTGTTTGACAAATGAAAAATGTTAACCTGAAAAACTGGATGGATGACCTGCCTCTGAGGTGTTACATAACTTCTTCCCTGCATTTTAAGCAAACTTACTCAGAAAATCCACTACTTGTATCATACTGCTGTATCCCTCTATTTTTATTTTTTGACAGTTACTGTAGAGAAAGAAAATGACTATGTAGACAAACTTAGCTTTTTAAGATTCACCTCAGCAATCTAAGAATAATTTATATTTCTAATCAGAGATCTTAAAGGTAGGTTTCCAGATCTTACACTTACTATGAGCTAGCTATATTGGCAAAGATAATTTCTTCTTCGATAGCAATGCTGTGAATTTAGATGCAAATGCCTGTAGATGTTATTCTACCATGTTGTCATGGAAGTTCTGAGCCTTGTGCCTCTCAGAATGAATGTAATCTGGAGAAAATTTTGTACACCTCATGTATGTTATAAGAAATCAACCACTTTTATCATATATTATGGAGAATACTCTAAAGCTAACTCTTGTATTAGCACAGTTTAAAAAATATATTCATACCCACACATACACACATGTATAACTATTTACACACAAACATATACATATATATACAATACACACACAATCACACTCATGCTCATGGCATTTTAACAAGTGATTTTTAAAGCTACTTACCCACAGGGTCACAAAATACATGTACTAACACAAATTTACTATGTATATACTGTATACACAGGGACACATGCTTAGAAAATATGTGTGTACACAGAAAACATCAACATTTATCACATACTGGTATTAGGTCCCATTTCATATTTGAGAATTATGGCTACAGTCTATTCTAAAAAGTCATAAAATGAATCTATATGACTACTCTTTAATTCTAAGGTCAGAAGGCTTATAGTTATATCACAGGAACTTGGTTTTATTATAATGTTTTAGAATAGAGTGAGTTTGTATCTGAACAAGTAGGCAATTTGCTAACTAAACAGACCCTACTGCTCTTCTATGTTACAAAACACAGCTAAAAGCAATATTCAGAGGAGTAATCTTGGTAGATGATTTCTGGAAATTCAATATATCTGTTCTAAATCAATACTATTTCAATCATTTGTCCACAATTGAGTAAATGGCTATTCCAGTTAGTCAATAAGCATGCAAGAATTAGCATGTGACAATAAAATAGATTTACCCATCAAATAAACATATAAAGTTTACTTTTCCAGATCCTAAAAACACTGTATGTTTTATTATACTAGACATGATGGAGCTACATCTGTTGTGTAGACAACATCAGAGCAATCAGGATGAAGTTACACAAAAGATCTGAAGTGTGTGGGAAATACTTAGAAAGCTCATTAAGCGACATTCCCATCTTAAGGCCTGATATGAACGCTGTACTTCACACTCTGCACATCCTAGAGCTTCTGACTTCATTTACATTGACATCTCCTTTTAGCAGGATACAAACCCTTTGGGAAATGGGATTAATACTAATCATATGACACAGTACTGCAGTAAACTGAAAATATTCTCCAACATGACTGCTGAAATTCCAGGGGAGGCTGGGTTCTATTAGAAATAACTTAGAAGTAAAACAAAAATGTACACACAAGAAGAGACAATTGGGACAGTGAAACTGTGGGGTGATAATCTGAGAGCAAGAGCCAAAGGTGACAAATGCCATTGTTTATGATGCATAAAATCGGTGCAAAGAAACTTGGGAAAAAAATCTCCAGTTTTCTTTGACATGGTTTGTGCTGATCTAAGAACACATCAGTGGTTATCCACAACATTTTCCTTTAACCAAAGGAAATTTTTGAAATACAGCAAAACGCAAAACCACATACAGCACAAAGCCAAACCCTGAAGTATATAATCTGTTAGATGCCTATTTTAGAGAATTCAAAAGAAGGAGCAAAGGGGATCCTAAAAAAGAGGGAATTTTGTGAAAAGATCACTTTAGACTATTCATTTTACTATGGATGTTTACTTAACTTATTTCCACTTAGCTGCAACACTATTTTAAAAATACAGTATGTATTTTGCCCAGCTGTTCCATTCACAAAGAGTTAATTTTTTTCCATGAGAAAAAGAAAGATATGAGAAGATTTAGGGTGGTGATTTAGGGTGGTGTTCTTATACAATCACTTGCAATTTAAAAGTTGAAATGCCCTTTTTGTAAATCTTGTATTCTCTGATTTTTGCCTAAGTGGACTAGTTTTAACCCTTTAGAGTAAGTTCAAAACAATGCCATTCAACTTGGCAAGGTCTCTTTTTAATAATGGTTAAAAGTTTTACTTCATACTTTATGGGCATCTGCTTTGGGTATAAACTACACAGGAAATTAAAGTTAACATACAAATCATGTTTGCTGCTTTCAAAGGGAGGCATTTCAGTTGGTTAAACCTGATTTACTTCTGTAGAATATGAAATGGTGTCGTGGGACACAACTATGCAGTGAATACTTGGTCTGCTGTCTGGGAACAGTTAGCAGACAAAATTCCGGTTGGCTTCTGGCTGTTTCCTACATGCTAATCATCTAGTTCTAGGTAGTCCAAAAGTCAGCCTCAAGACTGAACTATTAACCCCCAGGCTAAGCTGCTCTTATAAATTGCAGAAATGTTAGAATTTGCCAATTTGCTTTAAATCTCGATGTCTTAATATTATTTTCTGGAATGACCTGGAAAGAGACTCTGAAGTTGTCCGACTGTAGGAGTGTGAGCTCTGCTCTCAAACTAGGGCATCTTTTCTTTCCATTCCAGGTCCCATTCTTTAAATATGGCTATCCCATAGTAAGGCTCAGGATTTATTAAGAAAGCCTAGAACAGATTAAAAAGTTACATTAAACTGTTTTAAAGGTAGGCTAAATTTTTACATTAGGAAATTACATATTAGCATGGAAAGGGAGATATATTTTTGCACTAACTAACTAAATCAACTGGAATTAGTGTCGAAATATAATTAGCCATGCTTAAAATTAGATCAATATAAAAAATTAAATATTTTCCATGTCAGCCTTCACTGTAACTTGTGAGGAGGTAAGTATATACGTGAATAAAGAAATTACATTTGTACAGACACTGCTAGAGATGTGATATTTTGCTTCTTCCTTGAACTCTGAAACTAGCCCAATTTACTGACTAACTACCAAAAAACAAGCTTTAATTCACTGTTGAATATGCTTCTAGCTTGAAGCAAAACACATTGCCATGAGAAGCCCTCTAGAGCAAGCAATGCATTAACTTTTCCTTTGCAAACTACCTCATGCTTTTGGAAAAGTTTTATTTTTAAGGAATCCTAACTTTTAAAAAATCACTTCTTAGCAGTTTTATGAAATAAAGAGGACGGAGAGAGGATCTAAATAGCTAATCATGGCGTAGGCGGAAACATGTATAATAGACAACATAATTTCCGTCCGTCAAAACAGAATGTGGAAAAATAAATATGTATCATTTAGGTCTAAGCCCACCATCTCTTATCTCTTAGGAATTATATTGAATGGGCTATCTGGTAGGTAACCTGGGAAAATTGTCAAAGCAATTCCAAATATATGCCAGGGTAGGCCAATGGTCCACAAAGTAGCGGGCTGCTATACAATCTACTTTGGTTGATACAACAGATAAAGCCTCAAAGAGTCAGCAGTTTTCAAGAGTCAAACCCCAAAAGTTTGACATATCATGAGCAATGAAGGTGAGTGATGAATGCATTAGTAAAACTGGTTACTTGCCAATACTGATGTCCACACATGCGACTACTCATGATTTACTGCAACGGTTATCAAATATTTTGCTTTTGCATAATTCATTAGTAATTAACTGCCATGCCAGACACTTCATTTAGTCTAACAGGGAGGATTCTAGTGGACGGATTATAGTGGGACGAGTAGGTGATGGGGGTGGTCTCCGGCTAGAAAGAGAGAAAGAGACAAGTAAAGACACAAGTAGAATATCTAGCAGAAGGTTATCCCAAAGACACTGAGAAAGAGCCGTCACGCACATGCTCATGCACAGACAGGTCAGCAGGAGTGGCTGCCATTTGTAATAATTTAATACTGTCACCTTTCATTCACCTAGCATTTTTTTTTAATGAGGTATTTTTTCATATCCAAATCTTGCTAAAAACTGAAGTCGTCCCTCCCAATACTAATAAAAATATTAAGTCATTTAAAAGCCATCTGAAATACACGGCATATTTCTCAGTCAACAGAGTATGAAGCGTACTGTTATGCCCACTCCAGGAACTAATAAGGTATTTAGGCCTCAGAGACTGATGGGGTTTGAATTTTTATTTCCCTTTAAGTAATATTCTTCCTATTTTTTCTCCCTGTCTGGATGTTAATTATCACTTCTCATTGTCTTTAGCAGTAGCTTTCTCCAATTTATTCTGTATCTTACTTCTAATTTGCTAAGCAGTAGGAAGTCAGAAAAATTAAGGTTTTTAAGAGTTCTCCACAATAAGTGTAAACAGGCTCAAGGTGAGCGCCTGAGTAAACTGCATGAGCTCTGGTTCCTATTTTGGGTCCTAAAAGTTTTATTCTTAGCAACAGTATTGCTCACTTTCTGGTTGGTAATGGTGTTTCTAATAGCCGAGGTTGCTGAATAAACTCCAGATAACGAAATATTACTATATCTGAGAATCTCAGCTTTACCAACTAATACCCTTTATGCCCTGAACCCATACATTTATTTCCTAAATGTATTAATAAGCTTTTTTGGGTGTATACTTGACTTTATATGTCATATCTCGGAGAGTAATGTTTATAGTCAACAAAATTCAACAAATTCTGCAAATTGAAACCTTTCTTCTTGATAAAACTCTCCCACTGATTTTTTTCAGAAAGAACCCTTCTGGAATTACAGTCATGTCATGAAATTTTCTTCTGTATTGGACACACTAAATTGATCAAATCAAATACTTTTTCTCGGGATGAAGGAGTGAAGTTAGAAAAGTTAAAGAAAATGGTTATGAAATGTTAAAAAATTACACAGCTATAAAATAAAATTAGATGGTCAAGGAAAGATCAAAAGAGATATTGTTGATTAATGGTACAAATACTGACCACTTAAGCACAAACTCATAGATCTCAGTAGCGTTTCTTTTGCCTCCTGTACTTGAAAAATGTCCAGGAGGCTTGAGAGGAAAGGTTTCCTTGGGAAGGTGTATTCCAGTTTAACCTCTTATACTAAGTCTCATTACTAAGCAGGCACTCAGTTTTTGAAAGTGTAATTAGAGATACTTTATAGGCACAGCTATGAAACTAAACCAATCCCTATTAGCTCTTTAATTTGAGTAAACAAGTTAAGTCCTTTTCCTGCAGAAAGGCTACCTGCTACCATGACCACCTGAAATGTTTCGGTAATTTCCTGCTGGGAAAAATCCTCCTATAATTTCCTTTTCACTTATGACCATGCAAAAACACCTGCGCTTTGCTTTCACTATCATACTGCTCATTTTCATTTGAAATGGCCATATTTGTCCTGGATTTGAACCTACATCATTTTCTCCTTTGATGTGAAGTTTCCAGAGGCCAGAGGTCATGTCCACTTGAGTTGTTTCATAGAGTGTTTAGCAGGGTGTTGCCTTCAATTATGTTCTCAATGTTCTTTTGTTTATCTGCTGGAACCTGCTATTCCTCCTGCAAGACTCACCTTGGTGAAGTCTTCTCTGACCTACCTTTCCCTATCTTGATGCTTCTGTAGAATCTCAACATATTTCTAGAATTAGGTTTATATGCTTATTGCAACTGATTAGAAATGGGCTGTGTCTTACTCATCTTCATTTTCTTGTGGTGTCTAGCTCAGGGCTTGTCATTCAGCCACTGAATGTTTGACAAAATGAATAAATGAAAGTTACTCCTAGAAGAAACAACTTATGAATACTTGTGATAACCACTGATCTTTACATTATATTAAGGGGTTTTTTTTGTTTGTTTGTTTTAGTAAATCATTGCTCTTGCAAAAAAAAAAAAAAAGAAGTTACAATGGCATGTAGGATTTAGACTCTTGGAAACTCTACCTACAGGGTATTTGACTGCTCAGTTGTTCAGCAGATGTTTGGAATAAATAGTAAATCATAGGCTCTTCCTCAGGGAGTTTGACAATTAGTCACATAACCTATAGAAATATATTCTTAGCATTTAAGCAGTTACAGGAGGGGCAAGAGAGTTGGTCAGAATTTGAACTTGAAAAAGGGAGACTCTACCAGAGGCTTAATAATGGGATGGACTTAATTAGGGGATTTTATTTGAAAAAAGTGGATCTTAAACGACAATCGCAGTGAGGGGCAGAGCACAGTGTGGCATGGTGGGTTGGAAATTGTTTCATGCATGTGTGATAGCTTTGACCAAGGGTTGAAGCCAAGACAGAAAGGAATGCAAACTGAGTTCTCTTCTGATCCTTTTGTTCTTGGCTTAAATGTCATTCCTCAGGACTTCCTGACCATCCTATAGTTTCCAACCACCACTCCTCATGGCTTCATAGTTTTATGTATTTCATAGCACTTAACTCTGCCATTATGTATTTATTTACTAGATTATTGCCCGTGTCTTCCAGTAGATTGCAAATTTCTTGAGTGCAGAGACGACATAGTCTGTATTTATTATGTATATTCATCATTGTATAATGTGATTAGAAGGCAGTGAATAAATATTTATTAAATAGTAGACAAACAAATGAATGACTGAAAAGTACCTACACAAGGATGTTTAGCCAGGTTAGAGTATAGACCAGGTCAAGGTGAGCAGGTCCAATGAGGCCAGAAATGCAATCTTTTGAGGCATTTGTCAGAGGTTTATATTTGAGGCAGCAAGTTTACACAGAAGTCAAAAGATGTGGATTCTAGCTCCAATTGCCAGTATGCATAATCATTAATCACTAAACTTCTCTAAGCCTCAGTTTTCTCATCTATGACACAGGAGACTCAGACTAGGTGATCTATAACATGCTCTCCAGTTATGCATTGCATGTATTATTTACTGAGCATGTACTATGTGGACTGTATTATGCTGCATGATTTTTAAAAACTCAAAACCTATTATTCATATGGAAGATGAATGGGATAAGAGAAGTATGCAAGTGGTTTTACTATAGCACCCCATTTAAGTGGAAAAAATGAGGCAAAATTTTTAAGTCAGACTCTGAGAATATATTCTCAGAGCTTGAAAATACAATAATGTGGTCAAAGCAGGGGCAAATATGATTTTAACTGTGGCACATAAAATGTGAAAGTCATAAGAGAATGAAGGTCTATAATGGGGTTAAAGAAACTAGAAATTAAGTGATGAGGAGGAATGGAGGAGTTCAACGATGGACACAGAGAATAGAAAGACTGAAATACTCTGATGGAACAGCAACTTCTCATTAATCTCCACCCCAATCTTTGGACCATGCTGATGGGACACAACAAGGTCAACGGTAATGGGCAATTGCACATAGAAGGCAAGGCAGGAGACCAGAAAAACATAACTTTCTGCTACGTGCCAGATCTTTTGTTTGTCTTGTTTACCACTGTATCCCAGAACTCAGTGTCGCCTTTGGCTCATAATATTTTTTTCAAATAAATAAATCAGGAGAACCTATCCATTATGAGCACTTAAAAAAAAAATTAATTAATTTATTTTTTGTTTTATTTATTTTGGCTGCATTGGGTCCTCGTTGCTGCGCGTGGTCTCTCCCTAGCTTCGGCGCACAGGGGCCACTCCCCGCTGCGGTGCGCGGGCCTCTCACCGCGGCGGCCCCCCCCTGCTGCGGAGCTCAGGCTCCAGGCCCGCGCGCGGGCCTCAGCAGCCGTGGCACAGGGGCCCAGCAGCTATGGCTCGCGGGCCCCAGAGCGCAGGCTCAGCAGTTCTGGCGCACGGGCGCAGTTGCTCTGCAGCACGTGGGATCTTCCCGGACCAAGGCCGGAACCCGCGTCCCCTGCTTTTGCAGGCGGACTCCCAACCACTGCGCCACCAGGGAAGCCCCCCATTATGAGCACTTTAACGGAGTCCCTAAGTGACTAGGCACTGCACACCTGTATGGTGAATTAATGATTAAAAAAAGAAAGATAAAATTTCCATCATGTTCTCTTAAAATAATTATAACATCTTTAAAATATGCTTGGTTTCAGGTTAAAGTAACCCATATATGTATTGAGTAATTAAAAATCCTAGAGTCTGTCAACCCTTGACTGATGGTAATTACAACAGCTTGCTTAGGTAATTACAATAGCATAATTGGCCGTTATTGCAGGGGAAAAAAAACAACCCTAAAAAGTGTGTTCAAATGCTTCACTGTCTCGGTCTTAGAATGTTTAAGTAAAGATTACAGTGTTTTGGTGTTTTGTTTTTTTTAATGTGTCAGTGTCATAGATTACGAAAGTTTATGATTACTAACTTCACTATTTATATATAAAATAATTTTACTTATAAAAAAAAAGTCTGTCAACCCTACTGGAAGAAATGAGCATCATCTTATTTTTAAAACAATAACCCCCCAATAATTTCTATAGAAAGCAATTCAAGAGAAGCATTAAGTTGTTCAGTGTGAATTTTCTTAATAAGTAATGCTAAGATGTTTGCCAACTTCAACACCAGAAAAACATTTAAGGTTTACTGTTAAGGTTCATTTCATTGGTCTAGTTCCTAACCATTCAAAGAGTTTCCAAAGACAGTTTGTTTTGGGCCAAGCAGAGTTATTTGTTTTGTACCAAATTTTCCTCTGTTACTTTGTGCAGTCATGGGCTTCATTAACTTACCCATTATATTGCAATGGAGCATCTTGCATCACTTAGTGTTTACTGAAACACTGTTGTGTGTGGGCGGTTTATGGTTACTATAGCAAAGCTATGTTTCTGCTTCCAAATCTAAAGGGAAAGATGTAATACTTGAAGTTGCATTTGTAGCTGCAGGGATGGACCGTTTGCAGTATTTTGGACAATGACAAATTTTGTAAGAAAGTCAAACGGTCACTTAGGGTGGGAGGCATGGTGGGGAGGCAACTGGCTACACTGATAAGAGAGAAGAATGGTCAGCTGTCTTATTGTCTTGTTTGATTCTAAGAATGGAAGAACTAAATTCTCATCTGCTCTTCTTTGGGTTAACTGGTTCTAGGTATTCATGATGGGAGACAGTCTTAACAGGGGTGCATCAGCATGGGGGTGAGGATGGAAGCTACCTTTCCTCTAGCTCCCTGCTTCCTGGTAATCAGCGTAACACTGATTACTGAAATGGCTTGGTCTTTCTGCCCCTGCCCTTATTCCTCTTCAAGATGGGAAGCGGGATTTATCTATCTGGAAAGTATGTGAGCCAGCCTGGGTCTATGTAGCTCAGGCTCTGTCTTTTCCTGTGCTTAAAACAAGATATCATGACTCCCAGGCCAGGATTCTTTCTGTTGGGCAGTTATGTTGGCATGTTCTAAGGCTATGGTCCTCAAACTGGACAGTGCATCAGAATTCCCCAGAGGACTTGTTAAAACACAGGTTTCTAGGTCCCACACAGAATTTTTAAAGGGGTGAGATATTTCTAGCAAATTCCCAGATTATGCTGATGCTGCTGGTCCTGGGATTGTGCTTTGAAAACTGTTCTAAGACATAATAAATGATTTTGTCCTTGCTTCACTAGCAATTCATTTCACTTGCCAGGTAAAGTAAAAGCAAAAAGAGAAAGTGCTGGAAAAAGATCTTAAGAAAGATGAAGAAATGGTTGTAGAAATACTTTGATACCTTTGGAAATTAGACTCAAGCATGGGTCAGTTTTAGGTTTATTTTATAAAGACAAAGATATTATGCTATGGTAGTTTTCTTGTTAGTCATCACCAGAAGAATAACTACTTGTTTAGGGAAGCTTGTATTTGCTCATGAAAATGGCAGTAGGTATAGAAACTAAGCACATCTAACCATGAATTCCAAACTCTCATCTTTGGAGAGGTTATGATTGAAATCCAACCTAGTTAGCTAGGTGGACCCAAATTTAAAAAAAAAAAGGAAAACCCTCAAAAAAATATTCAAAGATTGATACTTCTAGGGGAATGCTATCTGCCTAAGAGGATAGTTATTTGCATTAAAAAAGGATATGCAATAGGCTTCATTTATACCGTAAGTTCTACTCATTAGATATAGGTGAAGCTTTAAGATACAACTGTCTCAAAATGTAATTTACAGATAATTGCATTTAGGATCATGAGAGAGTTATACATCTCAGGTTTCTAGGAGCCATGAGAATCTAATACCAACTTGCACAACTTTTTAATCTTATTGATGAAACAGATCAAAAAAAATGAAGGGTTTTCTCTACCTAAGCACAAGAAGTAAGGCACCTCCTTTTTGAGGGCTACATTGGACGAATTTCTTAGAAAACAAAAGAGAACAAAAGCAAAAACTGCTTCTGAGTCTTCTAAAATTGTGAAGAGCGCCTCCCACAGTGCACTCTGCTGCGTTTGGCTCTAGAGTGGCTCCAGGCAAAAATGGCTCTGGTGGCATCAGAATCAGTTGAGTTGGGAGATGTCCATAGTAGTTCCTTCCCAGGAACTGAAACACCTTGCTTCTCCACGACCCTCTTGAATTACTTAATCCTTGAATCATTTTTCAAAGTTTAAGGCATCTGAACAACGTTATAAACTTTTCTAAAACCTGAGATTACTCCTTACCCTGCCTGCAGCCTTCCACAGCACCTGCAGGGGGCAGTGTCCCAACCAGAAGTTCAAGAACATGAATGAGTGAACATCCCCAAGGATAAATCAGATAGGAGCACACCTCCCGGTGAAATGGAAAGGTAACTAACTATGACCCAGGACTTCCTCTTGCTAATGTCTGCTCTAAGAGAACAGATTATAGGACACAGCATTTTAAATTTCAGCATTGTGTTGTTCTTTGCTTCTTGATTTGAGCATTTATTCAAAAAACAGGTTTTACACGTCTAAAAAATCTAAGGCTGATAAGTTCAGAAAAATGCTATAAACAGTCATGATTTTGTCCACATGGAAGATAATATTTTGTAATTTATTATCAAAAATACTATAGGATGCTATCCAGCATATTTTTGGCCTTTTAGCTTTAGTAACAGAATAAACTGATACTGTCCAAGAATAGTTTACAGTAGATGTTGGAAAGAACAGAGAACTTGGAGTCCATTTAAAGGATTCAAAAAATTCTCTAATATGATTCTTGCTACATTTTAGAGCCAGCATTTCTTTCCCCTGTGAAAATGAACCCACGATTTTATAATGTATGCTATTGGGAAAGTATGAATCAATTGACAGACAGACTTTGAAATAAGAACATAAGGAGAAAAACGGTCCACAGTTTTTATTTGATGATGCAAACATATAATATACTGTATAACTTAGTCTCTGAGATAAGTGCTAATATAACCTACCTTGCCACACTTTCCTTACTTTATTTTAAATATCTGACTTGGATTTCACCCGTAAGGATGGTACTGATAAACCCACTTCTGTAGCTGCAGCAAAAAGGCAGCTTAAGGGATGATTTGCCCACATTAAATCTGCTCAGTTTATGAGCTGTAAAAAGAATTAGCCAGGCAAGGTTTTCAACAGAACAGAACAAGAGAGAAAGTGTGTTTAAATTGTTTCTTAAAATACACTAAATATTGGGCTAATTCTAAAAATAAACTTTGATTAAACACCAAACATCAACACATTTTGTTTCCTTTCATTACCTCAATAAGCCCTGTTTATGTGCTAGGTGCTGTATTAAGAGTTAGAGGTACAGAAATAAAGACAGTCACTGCCCAGGAGTTTCTACTTGAGCTGGGAAGAGAGACAAGTAAACAGTGTCCACAGCTGGGTAAGTGCTACGGCAGTATTATGCCTCAAGCGTTTCAGGGACACCTGGAGTCTTAGCCTGGGGATGGAAAGAGGTTGGAAGGACTTGAAGAAAACAAAACAAGTTGAGGGGACTGGCATTCCAGGAATAGGAGATAGTATGTATGAAGGGAAAAAAAGCTAGAAAAAGTACTGTCAGTTTGAGAAATCAAGTATTGTCTTATTCTTTAGCACAAGTGGCAAAATTACTTGTTTTGCTCCAAGTCCTAATTCATAAAACAAACAATTTTTGGAGGGCTTTTAGTTGTTTTAAAATATGATTCCTAAAAAGCATTACTTCTGAGATTAATTTTTATATTTTAGCTTCTGTACTGTATCACTGACGACAGATAAGTTGGGTAGAGAAAAAGACTAAAAGGTATGCAGAGAAGCAGAAGGTAAGAGGAATACAGTGATGAGAAAACTACATAGAGAGGGAGGATGTGGTTTTTAAAGAGATTTACACACACATGGC
The DNA here is from genome assembly GCF_964165515.1 of Mesoplodon bidens. Lineage (NCBI taxonomy): Eukaryota > Metazoa > Chordata > Mammalia > Artiodactyla > Ziphiidae > Mesoplodon > Mesoplodon bidens. The sequence goes on along the minus strand of NC_138177.1, from coordinate 30,640,840 downwards.
TACTGAAAGAAGTCAAGCAGTGTCCCCTCGGAAGACTTTCTTTCTCTCTGTCTCTCTCTCCCCCTCCTTCCCTTCCTCCCTTCTCTCTCCCTCTCTCTTTTTCAAGAAATGCCCAAAGAGATCTAAGAACTTACGGATGTAGAAACCTACTCCCATTGATGGTAGCTGGGGTAAAACTATTTCTAACCCTCTTCATCTTCTTCTGTCCTCTTCTCCCTGCCCTTCCCCTCACTCCCACCCCAGGCACCAGGGGAAGGGGTTGGCCAACTCAGACATTTGGGGGAAGGAGGAGAAGTTGGGAAGGAGGTGCTAAGGACTAGCTACTGGGAGAGGCAAACTTCTACTTGTGAGATGCACATTCCTTTGTCATCTCAAGTCAGGGAGAAGAAGCAAAACAAGCAAGGATGGGGAGGGAAAAGGCAACACTGGATCTCTGTAAGAAAGTGTAAAATTCATTTCTGCTTTGGAAAGGTGGAAAAGACCTTTTGCCTCTTTCTGATAAACAGCAAGAAGCTTTCGGGCATATCTGACTTGGGGCCTTATCTCAAAGAGGGTAAATATGTAATGAGGAATACTGATGCAAAAGTTAACTTTCCAATTGCTCTTATTTTTGTAAGAACAACAAGAAGAAAAAAACTGAGCACAGGGAATTTGAAGACTTACAGAAGATTTACGTTGTGCCAGCGTTTCATTTCTGCCTGTCCTGTGATACCCAGTGAATTAAAAGGCCAGTTTTAAATGCACCATGTGGTATTTTCCGGTCACTCATATCAGTCAGAGTGGAAAAAATGCAGACGAGTAACTGTTTACTAATTAGAATCCCAGTGATTAAAAAAAAAAATTCCAGCAGGAGGAGCTCTAACATGCCTTAGAGTTCAAATTTTAAAAACAAAAAAGTTGAAAGCAAACAGAAAAACAGAGAGGCGGTGTGCCTTGCAAGCTGCCATGTCAGTGAACAAATATGTGACCGAGTCCAATTAAATGCTTAGTGCGAAGCCAAGTGATGATACTGGTGGAGACAGAACGGCCCACATTTTCTCCCTTCCACGAGTCTCCTCGTCCTGATGCAGTTAAACTGGGAACGGATCTGCGGTGTTAGCTCTTACAAAAGAGGGAGCAAAAGGCTGCTTTCTGGGCAAGTCTAGAAGTTATTCTTTTTCTCTTGAAGTGTCATATTGTTGCTAAATGAGTCTTTGATGCCGGCTCAAAAACCGCATTTTAGAATGAAATTTTTCATTGGTGTTTGAAGGCACTACGAAAACTCCTGTATGTTCGTCTCCTTTACTCAGTGGCTTGTTGGGTGTTTTTTTAAAATGAGGGAAATGCTGTGTTTGTAAAAACTGGTGCTAAAAGGGCAAGGATTCATATGTCCCCTGGGCCATGTAAAGAGTCTGCAGAAAGAATTAGAGCTTTCTAACACACTCACATACATCAAATGGAATACAAAGAATTTACTCAGGAAAACAGTGAAAAGTATATGAATTTAACAGTTACCGGATTTTTAGGGTAAGCCTTTCCATTTTGGACAGTGCTGTGGGAGAGGAATGGACGAGTGGGCGTACAGTATGATCAGAATTACTTAACCTGAAGGAAAGTTTCAACCAATCCCTTTTAATCACTCGCCAACAAGAAGTCAAACTTTTTGTTTTACACCTTAGTGGTATGCCCACGTTTAAAAATTTTATATAAGCTCCTACAGAAAGTTTAACTGGACCAATTCAGACCAAAAGTCACTAAATAAAGCTAGTCTAGACGGAAAAATCTATGAAAACCATATGTCTTTTAGGCATCTGTCTTACAAAAACTGCCATCATCTTGGAGAAATAGTTCACAAAATATGCTTTTAGGAAAACACTACTGTAACGACCATGGGAGCTGTGCTTAAGAAGATGGCTGGACTTGGAGAGAGTAAAGCCAGAATGTTTACAAATGAAAGGCTCTCATTTCTACATATATCTGTCTGTAAACATCACTGAGAGGATGGACAAAGGCAGGTATAATTTATATTTCCACTATTCTAGAAGGGATCAAAAAAGTTTACAGTTTTGTTCCTCCACATCCCCACAGAATGTTAGACCAAGGGACCTCAAAGCAACTGTATTCTCACTCACAGAAAACTGTTTTGAATAATGTTGTACATGGATGAGGCCAAAGAACCAGAACATTTTCTTCTGATTATTACCTCATCCTGCTGGCCTGCCAAACACAGCTAGAAGGCAGGTGTCAGACAGAAGTAACCAAAGGAAGACTGTCCTGTATAACTGGGTGTAGGGCCCAACTGACAGACAAGGGGAATCAGAAGGACTGGGGTACAAAGCAGGAGTGCAATGAGAATGCAGTAAAAAGAAATGTCCTAAAACTTTGCCTTTCCAATTTCACATTGCTTTCTGGACTGGAGACAACGGTCAGTGCTACCTTCCTTATTCTAGCTTCATATTTTTGTACCTCAAAATGCACTTTAATAAGTGGTATGAAATCTATAGACAAAAATAGAAAAGTTAACTCTAATGATAAAAATGACATCATTTTGACAGAAACTGGAGACTGTGAAAGTATTTGTAAATTGCAGATTCCTTGGGACCGTCAAGAATATTTTGCTGAGACTTCTTGCTCTACAGGGAAGGGAACAACACAGTAACAATGGTCATTGGTATGAGTGCCCCATGTGTTGTTCAGATACCTAGAAGACTGGATAAACACTATATATCAAATAGAAAAGGTCCTGGGTTGAAGGAGGCGAGTACAGTAAAAAAAAAAAAAGAGGGAAATCTACAAGGTGGCATCAATCACACACCAAAGTTTTAAGCAAAAGCAAGACACACGATTTCAACATGTTTATTCAAAGATACGGTGCTTTAAAATGAGTTTTCAAATACTCATTAGTTTTTGGGTATTAAGATGGTAATGGGGTAGAGTGTTTGAAATATTAAAACAAATCAAGCAATCATATCAACAACCCTCATTACAGATCCCTAAACTGAACTGTAGAGCATTTAAGTAGGTTAATCAAATTCTACTGATGAATCACAGGGATTTTTATGGTCCATTAATTTCAGTCCTGAGTGTTCTGATACTACTATTGTTAGAGCTAAAACTGTGAGTTTCCTTTCTTTCAAGGGCTATGTACAGTATGGATTTTATTGTGACCTTAGACCCAGATACGTGCAGGGAAATTACTGCAGCGGTTTCTCTAGTTAACACATTTACTAATGTTTCCTTAATTTTCCACCTCAAGAGGCAATAATTAATGTAGAATTGGACTCACATGAAGTTTTATTATTTTAGTTATTAAAATATTTTCCAATACTGCTAAGAAGCAAGAAGAAATTCTAGTTGTTTTAAAAATAAGTAGACGTTTTCCTCAGTTTTTATAGCTTTCCTCCATGAATGGTGGTCTAAAGGCAAAGCGGTGTGCAGACTTTCTGGTGGAGACCCTTGAACACGAGACTAGGAGGAGATTTATTTGAGGGAAAAACTTCATTCACTTTTAAAACTGGCTTTGGGAGTAATCCTAATACAAAGTTAAAAAAATACATGTGGTACAGAATATATCTTACATAATTATCCATTCCCAAGTGGAATAATTCCATTTTAGGTTCTTGGACTGCAAAATACCTTTTAAAAGGCTTTCCTATCTCCTACTCTCATAAAAGGTCTCATTCTAGATGAATGCAAAATATACTGAAATTTAGATAAGGCTGATCATGAAAATCTGAAACCTAATACAGGTAGTATTTACATGGTGGAGGCAACTGGTATATTTGATTGTAAAATATGATTATTTTCCAAATCATATTCAAAGCCACCTGAGATCTCCTTTCTCTTGGTTTTCAACATTGCCATAGAAGCTTGGGGATTCACTTGGGGTGGTATATCTAGTTGGTGGTTATCTAGTCTTTAGCTTATTCTCTGTCTCAGTTGGTTCATTAGCCTTTCTACAAAAACAAAACAAAACAAACAAACAAAATAGGAAAGGGATGAAGCATATTTCTAAATTTTATATTAACGTGCATATTTATTGGGTTCCCATAATAGCAGCAAGAACAGTATTATCCTGTTTTTCAGTGTTTAAACTAATCCCAATGGGGGAAATTGCTGACTTCACAAAGATTTGGAATTCTCCACGTGTCTGAGCAATTAAAATCAAGAAGGCCTGGCCTTGTCATTGACCATGAATGACTGAGAATTTTGCTATTTGCCATTTTGATTAAGGATCTTTTTCCTGATCTTTGGATGGAATGTGTTCTTTCTAGAATTCATGTGAGCAGATAATTTTGACTGGAAAACAGGAGTGGACATTTCCTGGTGTTTATGGGAATGGTTAAAAAATAATTTCAGAAATTAGAGCGCTTGTTATTTGCAGGTTTGCCTATCATGTGGCTCTGATGCCTGAAAAGTAGCCAGAAAGAAAAGAAAGTACTGTGCCATGATGAGGCTGCCTCAGTTCCTTGTGGCTTTGGACCTTGCCCTCTGTAGGAATTCTATTTCTGGTCAGAGTTGCCATGTGATCTAAACTTCACCTAAATACCGGTAATGTGGCATCAGTACACATGCAGATTCTTGCAAACCCAATGCGTTTCCAACACCCCGTCCCCCGTCCCCTGCATTTAAAAATACTGGCCAGACCAAAAGTGTAGTATGTTTTTGGAAACAGCATTGGGTAAGCCAGGTGGATTTCATTTGGCAACTAAAGGGTGTAAATATGTGTTTAGAGTCAGAGGTTCCCCTAGACAACGGTTACAATATGTTGGCTAGAGTAAGCTAAAGGTTTTAACATTGGGCATTTAAAACTTCTATGCTTAAGCAGCAATAAAGTTATGACAAGCAGACAAAAGCCATCAAACCCTCAGTTAAATCCTCAACTCCTTTCTCATTCTGCTGGAGGGAGGCATGTAAAGCACATTCTGAGTGAAAGATGCAGCATTTACATTTTCATGTTTAATTTCCTGGCTATTTATCGGCTAAAGCAGCTCTAGTAAGCTAAATTTCACTTCTAATTTTTCCTCGTAGCTGATAAGTCAGAGGGAGGAAGAGGCGTCCAGCAGCTCATTCTTGGAGTTTGCTGCTTATACAAAATTTAGAGGTGAAAGAGCCATGGATCATGTTGTGCCATGAATCTCTCAAGTCATTGAAAAACATGCCATCTGACCACAACTGCCTGAAAATGAAGATTTTCCCTGTAAAATCATTCTTTTCTTACAGTGAGGGAGACAAAAGAGGGCAGTGATGAAACAGAAGTACTAGCTTGTGTGCATCTACAACACTGTGGGTCTGCTTACACTGGGTAGAATTCTTTTCTCTGAGCTGACATCAACGTATATATAGGAACATTCAGCAGATTCCAACTGGTGACAGTTTGCTGCTGACTGGCTACAGGAAGAATAACAATTATTGGCTGTGCGTTTTTCACTGGTCAGTGGCTCTTGTGCCAGACTCCCGTCTTGGCTGTCTTCCTCAATCAGGTGAAACCATGGGCAGGATTAGGTACCCTGAAACTCAGAAAGGCTTTCCCTACACTGTTGAAGCTTAGCAATTTAGAGCGCCAAACGAGAACAGTGACAGAGCTATTTGCTATTATTGGTCGTGGGACATGGAAGCAGTTGTTCCCTTAACTCAATGCCAGTTAGCACGGGGCTGGTATGGTATATGGTATATTGTTATATTTACTGCCCTGCCGCCTGTCTGCATTTCTGCTGTTTGTACTTTGCCTCATGTAGATCCTTTCTTATTTTCCATTTTCTTGTACCCTCCTGCACCATCAGAAGTTTGGAAAAGTAAGATAAGGGGCACATTGAAAACTGAAAGGCAATCTGAAATCTACCTTGACACATCTGCAAAGCTCCCAAATTCCTGGGCCTTGCCTAAACAGACTGCCAGTCATTCTGGACTGTGGCGGGATGCAGATGTTTGTGTAAAGTAGACTCAAGTTTGCTATACCCAAGAAGGAAACCACCAGGCTAATTTTACTTCCCCTTGAACCAGAATGAAACAAAGACCTGAAGAATGAAAACCTTTGACATTAACCATTGATTCACTTTGGTGAATTATTATGTTACAACCAGAATCACTGTGGCATTTGAATGATTTTGATGAACTATCTAATTGTGGGGCTCAGATTAAACTGGACGCTTTTCTTTAGTGAGCAGCTTGTGGCCAAATTCCCGTTTTCATTACAATATGTTAAGCATCATGACAACTCATGTTAAACCTGCAACAAATTATTAATTACATTTGGGATTTCTGTAACTAATTTTGTTACATAGTAGCCTCATGAGATGCCTTAAATATTAAGAATCAGAAAGAACGCCTCAAAGTTGTTTCTATTCTCAGCAATTATACTTTGTAAAAATCCTTGCTTGACTTTTAAATCCAGTTGCTAAATATAAAAACTGTTCCCTGAAAAGTCAGAACACCTAATCATATTTTTATTTGTTTGTTCTTTAAAGGAGAAGGATGTCGAGGAAAATAGAAAGCTCATGGCTGAAATCAGAAATCACAAGATGAATTCATCACTTGTCCAAAGACACTCAGCTGCTAAAAGAAGTCGTACTTTTTTTTAGAGGGCTGTTGAGGAGGAAGTAAGTCAGGGTGTTTCCAGTACATGACTGCTGGGGAGTCAGACAGGCTAGTCCCACAAGTCGCTTAACTGTCCGTGAACCCTGAGCCCACAACTTCAAGGCTCAGCAGCTTCGTCCTTCATGGCACCAAACCTTGATATTAGGGATGCAAAGACACACTCATAAGAATCATGGGTTTGCTCTTACTCAAAATTCGGGGGACTGGCTGAAAACAAAACAGGGAGACCTTATCCCTAGGTGAAAGGGATTCTGTGTTAACTGTCAATTAAATCAACATATAAAATACATAAAAGAGATACGGTACAGAAGAGCATCAGGGTCAAACATTTAAAACCAGATTCAACTAAATTGTAAAGAGAACCAAACGGCTTTTACCTCTAAAGAAAAGAACATGAGTGCATGGATTGTCTCTTCATGTAGAGAAACTGATGTACCTTTTGCCATGGTTGGTTGAGTGGTAAATTACTGAGAATGTGGGGCTGTGATGAGACTCTCAAAGTGTGCATGTAAAGTCAGGGAAACTTTACAAGTCATGGAAGGAGCATAAGTGGGAGGCCCTGGGATAATCTTGATGCTATTCTAGGGCTGTCTCTGCAGTGCAGGGACCCCAGTTTCACCATGGGCCTCACCAGAGACTTTTTCTGTGGAGCATTTCTTGGTTTCCATGCTGTGTTACTGTCATGTGAATGAGCTGGAGTAAAAGCTAAGTCCTTTCTTCCGATTCACTTTTGTCATTTTTAAAAGACACCATCAGATTTGGTGACAGGGGTAGTTAAAAGAAAGGACTTCTATTTTTCAAAAAAAAATTTTTTTTAAATAGAAGACTGGATGATGAGGTAAATGAAGTTTGCTTTTCCTTGGATAGAGACCCTTCCTCCCACCCTTAACCCCTTTTGACCGTTGTAAAATAGCCTAGTCCAAGGAAAGGGGAGAAGACAAATGAGTGAAATAATGCCAGAGTCGGCTGTTGCCAGGAAAAGCACACTCTGATTCAGTTAATTTGTTCTGTTAATGTCAAAGGCTGTGATTCCCAATTAGCTAATTTTAAGAAGCTGTAACCGAAAATAGCTACATCAGCCCTAAAGTTAGTATTTGGTAAAGATTAGGATCTTCAAGTAAGAGAATAGGGCCCCTAAAGAGGTACTGATGTCTGTTTAAGATCATGTTGCTCAACAAGGACACGACTGGCTGGGATTTTCCAACTGGGTTTCAGCCGCTTCAGAGAAGTTGATAGAGGTGAGAGGGGAGGGGACACACCAAACATTCTGGCAACAGAGAATGTTCCACAGATCAGATTTGTGTACAGTTAACTTTCTAATGGCAGAAGCATCCATGCTGGTGAGGCTCTTTGGGACAGAGATGCTCCCCTAGTTCAGGAAGAGTTAATTAAAACAGGCATGTAGTTTGCAATATTTCTAGCCCTCACTGAAAGTCTCCGTGCACATAAACCAGAGCAGCTTGAGCAGCTGAGAAAAACTGGGCCCAAAACCACTCCACCAGCCTCTCTCCTTCCTCTTCCTTTACATTGGAATGGAAAGATATAAAAATAATCATTTTTTTTAAAAGCAGAACACTCATGGTTTCTGTACAATTGCAGGTGCTTTCGTTACAGCTGAATGGGGTTATGATAAATCTATGCTCTTAAAAATGAAGATCACAACTTGCTAATGAAATCACAAATTATCCAGAAGAAAACTATGCACAGGCACACGCTGAGTGGCAGAATCTTTTGCCTCTAAAAGTTCAGTTTTTGCCTTTGTAATATTAAAGCCCAACGGGGAGCCGGCAGGACACTGCTTGTGCTGTCTTGTCACGTTATGAGTTTCTGGTTTCAGACAAAAGGGGAGAAAGGGCCTTTAAGAAAGCAAAAAACTGGAGAAAAAATTAAACTTCCTTCTCGGAAACCTAAGGGTTGTTTTTCTGGAGATGATGGATAATGGCATTTCGAGTTATTTTAGTTTTTAATAGAGAAAATGGAGGCAAGTCATGGAGGGAAAAGAGTATATAAATAAATAGAACAAGGTGAAGTTTCAACAAGAGCTTCCCTCAACTTTTTCTTTCTTTCTTTCTATCTTTGTCTCTCTTTCCTTTTCTCTCTTTCTTTTTTTGAAATCTTAAACCCCATTTCTGGCTTGCATTTGGTAGGATTCCTGCCCTGGCTTTTATTAAAAACAGACTTTACGTGGTCAGAATTCTCCATCTAAAGCTAAACTTTAATAGGCATAAGGATCCTAACAAAGTCCTTCTTGCTCTCTCTCAGGTGACCCCCCCCTCGTCCCCCCAAGGATTTCCCTCCCAGTGTGCTGAACTGGCGCTGAAACTGGAAGGCTCAGCAAAAACCACCAATTTTCCTCTTTTACTCTGAACCCTCATTTCTGTTTTACTTTTGAGACTCTTTGCAAGGCCAGATCAAGTTAAGTCTGGCTCTAACCTAAGAATACTCCAGAAATTTTGAATAACACTCTGTTGTCCTATAAATTCCTCAAAGCAGGTGCCTGAAACCTGGCAGTTTCCCTTCTCGAGCAGAGGCTCCAGAGCCCGATTCCTGCTGGCTACCTTGTGTGTGTGTGAGCTGGGAAATACCAAGGGTGACTCCACCTGGCTTAACAAATCAATTTAGCATTCAACAGTTATCTCTGAAGGGTATTGGCAAGCCAGCTTATCTGAAACCCAGAGGTAAAGCAGCCAAGCGAGCAGGCAAAGACATGCACTTTCATTCTCGAAGACAGGCGCCACCAGGTTGCTCTAGTTCCTTCTTATAGCTAAACAGACAAAATGGCCAACTTTAAGGCTCCTGTATGGGACTCCCGTCTACCCACGTTAAACCCCACCCCCACCCCCGCCCCGCCAATGGCCTCCATACCTTCTTGGCACAACTGCAGACCCTTTCCCAGTCAGTTTTAAGTTTCCTAAAACAATAATTTAATCTTGTGTGTGGTGAGGCTCAATGCTGACCTTTATGCTTGTTTACATGGAAGGGACAGTCTTTTGAATACTGCAGTGCAGTGGTTCTCCAGGGGAGGGTTCTCAAGGCTTCTCAACTCTAACCCTAATCTCTCCCCACATCCCCCCGCCCCCCACCCCCATCTGCCTCTCTCCCCGCCCCCAGTGGCAATGTCTGGAGACATTCTTAGTGGTCACAACTGAGGGAGTGCAGCTGACATCCACTAGGTAGATGCCAGGATGCTCCTGAACATCCTAAAACGCATAGCACAATGTCCACAACAAAAATGTCAGTAGTGCTGAGGTGGAGAAATCCCGATATGGTTAGGAGACTGCTTGAGATTAAAGTCCAGCTCGATTCGGGCCTGGCTGAGCAGCCTTGGGCAAGTTGCTTAACCTCTGTGCCTCGTCTGTAAAATAGATAATAACCTATCTCATGGGGTTGTTGTGAGCATTAAACAAAAATGTACCTGCAAAGCTCTTAGGACAGTGCCTAGCATACATTGAGAGCTCAATAAATACTAGCTGTTGTTACTATTATTACCAGAAATTCAGCTCAGTTCCAAATAAATTATAAGCCAAACCTATTGAGGTTAGAAAAAAAAAATACATAGGTTTGAGAGTACATATATCCTCTTTGATGAGGACCAAAATCATGATGGCAGTAACAACCACAGTGCTTTACAGTTTGTGAGACTCTTTCAAATACCTCGTCTCATATGATTTGGGCCACATCCTTGTTATATCTTTATGTCATAGATGAGGAACTCCTGGCTCAATTAAATGAGTGGCCCAAGGCCTGTGGCAAACCAGGTCTTCTGATTCCACATCTCCTTCTATTCCCCCTACACATCCCTTTGTTTAGTGGGTTAAGATGCCCCTTCTTCTCTTCATTACACCCAAAAGCCCGAAGAGCAAAATAAATTTAAGTACTGAAATCAGAGGGTGAGGTGACTCAGGCTTCATGGGTGGGCAGAACTCACTTCTTTTTTTATGGTACCTGCATAGTAAGGTTTTCCTTCATGGAGTATACAAATATTTTAATCCTCTGAATTGAACTTCTAAAAAACTAACTTTCTGTATGGGCTATTTTCTTTCGTTTTTAAATTTCTGATGTTGAGGGAAAAAACCCTAATTCCCTCTATTTTCAAAATCTCTAATCAGTATACTGACCATAAATGTATGAAGGTTAGAATATAGCTTCAACTATATGTATACATATTTCAAGTTCTACTTATTTATTAGCTATTCTGTTTCACAGTTAAGCCTGACAATCTGCTTACAAATGCCAAATGTATTATTCAAATGTACAATGTTCTATCTTATATATGATCAGTGACTGCACACAGCAATTATATGTGTGTTAAAATTTCTATGCATCGCTTTTTAAAAAACAATCACAGATTAACCAGCCAGATTTTTACTCAGCCTACATTAAAGTTAATAATATTGGGTTTAAGGGTCAAAGTTCAGAGGGCAGATGGATAATATTCCTTGAAGTCAGTGGTTTTCTAGAATTCCTCTGCTAATAGAGAAGGCCAGGCCTTGGCTGGTGATGCTCTTGTGACCTAGGGAGCACACAGCTTGCAGCAACCCAGCCACGGCTCTTTCATTTCAAAGGTCTCCGTCAAATTCTACAAACAGCTGCCAAAACGTCATTCATCTGGACCCAGGTTTCTTTGGTCCCATTTAGTTTGTGCCAGTTGAGAAAGGAGAGGTTTAGGCCATATACTGGTTTCTAAATGTTGTCACAGGCTCAGCAATCTTCCCATGATCCCCCTCCCGGAGGGAAAGCTGAAAACGTGTATGACAGTATCTTTACCATTTTCTTTTCCAAATCAATTTTGTCTGTCAGGCTATGAGAAGAGAACCGACGAGCATGGCCCTGCTTTCGGCCTCGCGCAGAACACTCACCTTGGGACGCTCGGAGGGGCCCTGGTGGGCCGAGACGGAACCTGCGGAGGCGCCCCGAACGAGTCGCTGCTGTTGGGGAAAGGAGGCAACGGGCCAGGCCGGAACGGCACTGGAGGCGCCGCCGAGTGGGGACCCGGGGAGGGGATGGCGGGTGCGGGCCCGCGGCCGGAAGTGGGCCGCGGGAGGGGCGTGCTCAGCGTCGGCCTCCGCTGGGTGGTGGGGCTCGGAGGCGGGGACCTGGGGGCAGAGACCGACAGTAGTTTGCCCATCCTCCTCTCCGCTGGAATTCATCCTTAAAAAATATTTTATAACTGACTGCTTTTTAAAAAGTACTTTCTGACTAACTCAGACACGTGTTAGGGAGGTTAAACGGTATAGAAGGGTAAATAGTGAAAAGAAAATTTCTCTCCCCTCCCCCCTTGCTCTGTGGAGACAACCAACATCTTTTCCCGGGTATCCTTTTTAACTATATTCTACAATATCTTCCCTCCCTCTCTCTCTCTCTCTCTCTCTCTCTCTCTCTCTCTCTCTCTCTCTCTCTCTCTCTGTGTGTGTGTGTATATATATATACACACACACACACACACATATACATATATATATATACCTATATAGATATACATACATTGCTTTTTTGTACACAGCGTTCTACAACTTAACATTTTTTTAAAGCTTCACATTAACTGGCCTGTGTTTTCATTTCACTACTTAAAGAACTTACTCTTTTTAATGGCTGTATAATGTTCCAAAGTAAGGATATATTGTGCTTGATTTTTTTTTAAGTGTAAAGGTTTTTTTTTAATTATGTGTAACACAGTTATTTAAGTCAATAGATTTTTAAGGAATTTCACATGTTCTGATTCTTTCCACTGCCAATCACCTTAGTTCCTCCAAACTCATAATCTTCAAGATAAAATAGCCCTTTCAAAAGAAATTATCATGTGAGTCAGCCCACAATTCTTTTAGTTAGGCTTCTTCGATCTCCAATGAAATATGGACACACTTCAAAATTCCCCACCTGTAATCTTTGGGATCCAATTTCCTCAAGCGATTTACTTTAGGATCATGTTTAGGATCAGGAGATGGATCTGCCCGGTTCTGAATTTGACACCCTCTAAAAATGTACTAGGTTCAAATCATATTCACTTCTAAGCCACCACACCCTAGAACAGTACAGATCATTGGGATATGCCAATACCTAAGATAAAAAGTTTGTTAGGTTTTTCATAGTTTACTTGGCAGCTCTGTCTTGTAGTTCTTTCCCACAGATCTAACAGGTAGTTCTATGAGTAAAGGAAACCACACAGTTAATCTATGAGGTGTTTCCAATGATTCTGTGCTTGATTTTGAAAGCAGTTGGGATCATCTGACCTTCTCTCTCGCTCCTGTACTTAAATATCTTTCTTCCTCTTTTTTCTTTAGGTTCATACTGGTTTAGGGAAGCACATTCAGAAAATGACACTGGACAAGCTGGGAGGCCTCCAGTGATGTGGAGCCATCTTCCTACCTGCGGGAATGCTGGATCCAGGAGTCGTCCACTGGCGGCGGTGCGGGCGTGAACGTCGTGGCTGTGTTGATGTCGCCGATGACCACGAGGGCTTCTTTAAGGGCTTGGTACATTCGAAGCATGTCATCCCGGCGCTGAGCCTGTTCCGCAGATTCCTCCATCAGAGTATTTTGGTCCTCTGAAGAATATAACTGTGCTAGGAGCTCAGAATTTATGAAATCTTTAACCTGCCAGGTCACCACAGAAAAGTAAAAAATGGGAATGAATGAGTGATTGAATGATAAACTGGTTCAGAGCCTGTGGACAAAGGCCACAAAAGTCCACTCTGGGAAAAGGGATGCATCGTGCATCTCTTTACACTTATTTTCTTCATTATCCTCCCAATGCCAATAACAGTTTTCCTCTCTGTTTTATGGCTGTTGACAGTAAAGAAAAACATAGACTAGTTGAAAAGAGGGCCAAACCTCACCATCACCAGAACAGTGACTGTTGGCTGTACAAGCATTTCTGCAATGTTGTCTGAGGCTGCTTGGCTTATATATAGACAAGGGAAGGTACCAGGAGGTAAGCAGTAGTATTTTCAACAGGAAACAATGACACACAGAAACCTATGTAATAACACAAGTTATTCCTGCCTTGGTATTCCCAGCCCTTTACCTAGCTTTTACCAGAATCACTGAAATACTATTAAGACCCCAGGTTTCAGTGTTGTCTCAAAAGTGGAATTAGTGCCAATAAGTATTTATTAAATACAGAATCGTATATAATTATTCAAGTTGGTTTACCAAAAAAAAGTGATATATTCTCTGCTTTCTAGAGCTTAACAGTGATGAGGACTGACATAAGGTTCCATAGTTAACAGATATATGAAAACAAACTAAAATATGAACAATTAGTATGAGTCTTAGAGGAGGGGCATTTTGTGGCAGGATGAGAATGGAGAGGATGCATATGTTGTGCAGCCCTGAGGGAGAGAGAACCAATCATTATATTTCATCAAGTCTAAGACACCACTGATTTTAAGACACACCAGTCTTTAATGTGCCACTAAGAAAGAAAAAACACCATCAACTAAACTACAACAGAATGCCAAGATGTCATTGAGTGTAACATGCATCTTCATGTTAGAAATGTTAAATGTGAAAAAAAGTGAATGTGAGAATCAGTGAAATCCAATGGGCCTTTACAAGTTATCTGATTTAAATTCTCACTGCATGCTTATGAAATATATATTATTATCCCAATTTTACAGATGAAGGAACTGAATGGACTTCAGAGAGTTTAAGTAACTTGCCCAAAGTCACACAACATTAAGTTGAACCCCAAATCTTCTGACTTGAAGTCCAGTGCTCTTTCCATTAACCCCCTTGCCTCACTTTGAGTGCTTAGAAAAGATAATTTATGTTTAAGCATCATTATTTTAGTGTGGTGCACAAGTATGCCAATTAACTTAAGCCTAGAAAAATAAAGCAACTTGGATTTTTCAGTTTCTCTGTTAAATGAGAAAGCTAGTGCTTATCTAGAGTCACTGGCTCTAAGAAAGGCCAAAGTCCAGTATATTTAATTCTTACTAATTCAAGTAGACAACATAACACCTGTCAGATGCTCAAAATTCCCGGGTTGTAGTTACATTTGTAACTCAGAGATGACAAGACTCTAAAACACATAGCTTCACTATTTTTTAAAGGTATCAAACCATGTAGATAATTCTACTAATCAGAAAATTCAGCTAAATCACAGCTTTGTTGTGGTGAAATAAAAAGCATTCTCTGCGGGCTTCCCTGGTGGCGCAGTGGTTGAGAGTCCGCCTGCCGATGCAGGGGACGCGGGTTCGTGCCCCGGTCCGGGAGGATCCCACATACCGCGGAGCGGCTGGGCCTGTGAGCCATGGCAGCTGAGCCTGCGCATCCGGAGCCTGTGCTCTGCAACGGGAGAGGCCACAACAGTGAGAGGCCTGCGTACCACAAAAAAAAAAAAAAAAAAAAAAAGCATTCTCTGCACATATTCTGTGAACCAGGAGTGATTTAAATGTGGAAGCAATCTAATACGCAAGACATATTTGGGCAACTGTCTGGTGGAAGGGAAGGTTTATGTGTGATAGCTGTGGAAGGTAAATTTGGCCAGATAACCCTGGGCCAGGTGTCAAGGCCTTGAATGTCAAGGAAAAGTGTTTGAACTTTATCCACTTGGCAATGGGAAGCAATGGAAGGCTTTTTTTGTGTGTGTGTGTGGTACGCTGGCCTCTCACTGTTGTGGCCTCTCCCATTGCGGAGCACAGGCTCCGGACGTGCAGGCTCAGCGGCCATGGTTCACGGGCCTAGCCGCTCCGCAGCATGTGGGATCCTCCCACACCAGGGCACGAACCTGTGTCCCCTGCATCGGCAGGCGGACTCTCAACCACTGCGCCACCAGGGAAGCCCCTGGAAGGCTTTTAAAACAAGTAAGTGAAATAATAAAAGAGAATTTTAGGAAAATCAATCTGGCTGTGATTGGAAAATAATTTGCAAGTGTGGTAGTAGAGATAAATCTGTCAGAAGGCCATTGCAGATCATTTATGAGATGATAAGGGTTTAATTTAGTACGTGGCATAGAAAATATGGGCAGATATAAATGACATTATAAAGGAAAAACCAACAGGACTTGGTGCTGTTTGGATGTGAAGGGCAACAAAGAAAGGAACAAAGACACCTCAAGCATTGAGGTCTGGGTGAGGGGAAGTCAAGGAAAGTCAGATTTAGAGAAGATAGTAAATTTGGCTTAAGAAATATTTCATTCCCCTCCTTGAAGATTTATTTACTGCCAGACACACTTGCAGGTACCCAAGAAGTCATGCACGCTTGCACAAATCTTCCACTGTGAGGTGTGTGTCTCCACTTGGAGAGATGATGCAACTCCAAACTCAAAACCAGACAAGTTTCCTGGCATTGACCATCAGTTGGGTTAAGCTCTTTTGAAGCTTTACATCTTCCTGGAGTATCACTTAGAATCTATTAAACACAATTTAAAAGAAGATTCTTCCAAGAATAGATTTAAAGCAGATCTGAATTAAGAAGCAACTGTCAAACAAACCACGAAATAAAATAGTAAGAGCCTGCTTCAGCATTTTGATCAAAGATCTGCCTTGAATCAACTCTTCCACATCAAAATGTTACACACTAAAACTGTAACATAGATGGATATAGTTGGATAGTTGCCTACTATCCAACAGATTTGGCAATGTTCTGAAATAATATGAATAATTTTAGCATGAGAGAAAATGGCAATATAGCACAGTGGTTAAGGGCATATTCTTTGGAATCAGACAGCTCTGAATTTGAGTCCTAGCTCTAACACTTATTGTTCTTGGACAAATAACTTAACCTCTTTGAGTTTCAGATTCCTGATCTGTAAAATGAGGTTAAAGGTAGGAGCTGCCTCAAGAGTTAGTGGAAGGAAAAAAAAAAAGAGTTGGTACAAGGATCCAGTGAAAGAGTGAATATAAATTGCCTAGCATGATGCCTAGCATTTAGTCAGTGCTCCATCAACAAAATCTATTCTTTTTACAGTATATAGTCTAACTTGGCATTAGGTATGAAGAGGTAGGAAGTTAGTGCAACAGTGCTGGCATCAAGTGACGTAGTTCAACATAAAGCATAAGTTAACATTTTATTTTGCACTTAAGAAAACTTCTAGAAAGACTCTTCTCCTCCTGCTAGCCTCACTTTCTAATGCTACAACTGGAACAAAGGTGGGGGACTTCGGGGAGTTTCCAGACACTTCAGGGACTTTCTGAGCAGTTTGTATGTCAATGGTACAAATATTTAAACCAAGGATTCTGCACAATTGGAGGGCAAGTGGATCCCTTTTACATGATAGCATTTAGAAAATACCTCACAGAACATGACATAAACTAATTATGCTTGGATGTGAGATTTGAAATAATATTTATGCCTTTAATTATAACACCTTATAACCTATACATCTTTGTGTGGTTCACCAAAAAATTCTCATACACAAAACCTCATTCCAGTTCAGACTCTACAGGCTAGATAAACAGGCATTACCGCACCATGTCGTTCTGCTCAGTGTAAAGGAATGTGAGGTCATTAAAAACGTTCCACATGTTTTCCTCTCTTTCTTACTTTAACCCTTCTCTAGCAACCTGCAGTATTTTTGGATCTTTAACTTTCTTTGTCTTTATTACTACAACCATTTTAAAGCCTTCACAAACAGAAGAGGCATTTATAGAGTTTTCATACAATTCAGTTTACTAAGGAGACCATTTCCTTAAAATCTCTTTGTTTTGAGGCAGGAGGAACTACAGAATGGGACAGTGATAACTCTCATTCACATGAATATGCACATAAAAATTTAATTGAGAAGTTTAATTTTGTTTAGTTTTAGAGAGCGACTTGGGTAGAATTTTGTGATTCTTTGAGATCTCACAATTCTCTCATTTCCACTTAAGGCTGCTTTACATTTCCGAGGGATTTCATTTTGCTAAAGACCAACGAAGTTTTCCTTCTTTAAAAAAAAAAAAAAAGTAACATCCTTTGACTCACAAAGGTCGAGAAAAGAAGATAGACACACAAAAAAGTACGTACTGTATGATTCCAAAGTTCAAGAACAGTTAGAACTCATCTACAGTGTAAGAAAGCAGGAGTGTTACCCTGGGTGTGGAGTGATAGGGGAGGGGGAGCAAGAGTGGGGCTTCTGGGTCCTAGTCAGGATCTGTTTCTTGAGCAGGATGCAGAATTCTTGACCCGTGGAAGCAAATCAGTGCTCTGGCATTTAAGATGTACTTTTCCCTCAAATAATGAACATTTAAAATAACACTCTACTTCATACACATTAAAGTTACCGTAAGTTTTGAAACTAGGGCACATGTTACTAATTTTCCACCAAAGCATCAATGGCCAAGGAGAGTGAACGTGGACCTCCAGGGGTCCATGGGCACAGGGTCCAAGTGTGAAATGCCTCTAAGTTTCATGTTTGGTTCTTAAAATGTTTCATAAAAAACTTTACATTCTATTTTGTATTAGCTGGGTTTGTTTGAATATGAGGGACAATGTTTTAAATCACTTACTAGTTAAGATACAAAACATTGTTTCTCATATTCAAACAAACCCTAATT
Source organism: Mesoplodon bidens (assembly GCF_964165515.1). Classification (NCBI taxonomy): domain Eukaryota; kingdom Metazoa; phylum Chordata; class Mammalia; order Artiodactyla; family Ziphiidae; genus Mesoplodon; species Mesoplodon bidens. Next base: position 30,622,785 of record NC_138177.1, on the reverse strand, counting down.
AAATCTTCAAGTAAAATGAACCCGCTGGGTTAGTCACTTAAACCTCTTGGGGCCTCAATTTCTTCATTTAGAAACTGGACAAAATCATGAGTACCCAGTAGGTGGCTATTCTGTTCAAACACAGAATTGTGTGCCGCTTAGCCAGTAATACTTTTCGAGTAAAACTGGATCCACTTTCTTGATTCTCTGATGGAGAACTTCTGGTGGTGTGAGCTACAGAGAAGAGGCCATCAAAATATGCTTGCTGTGGGGCGTTATATGTGTGTTTTCTTTAATGTACCAAACAAAACTCTGTTTCTTTGCCTGTAGCCTGTCTAGAACAACCGCCTGTCGTAAACTTGCTATATCTTTGTGCTGCTGTTACCTGGTATGTTTAAGCAATGAAACAGCTGCTGCATTTCAATAGACAAAGGCTTACAGTATGTCTGAGGGGAGGCATTTATTGCTGGCTTTAAATTTCTTAAACAATTCCATATGGAGACTTGAGTGGCAGAACGCTTAATGTAAACTTTCAAAGGAAACTGCCCACCAAATTCTGAACTTTATGAAAGTTGGCTGAAACATATTCTTTTTCAGAAGGCAGAGTAGTCACTCCCATTTCAAAGAGGAAAAGCCACAGCACCACTTTCAATAGTGATCGTCAACAAATAGAGGACCCGGTTTTAGGCATTTATTGGCTCTGGAGGAACAACTAGCTTTCTCACCCACAACCATTTTTAGAAACAGCAGGGTTAAGTGGATGGAATTCAGAATAAGGAGTCAAAGTATTTGTTTTCTTGTTGTGATTCTATGATTAATTCTCTCACTTGAAGATCTCTTCACTTTAAATAAAAAAAAAGTCAACACATATGCCTGACACAGTGCTGGGTGTTCACTGTGTTTCTGTTCCTTGTACTCAACAGGAATGAACAAATTCTTCTGGAATGAACAAAGAGGGCTCAGACGTTCTGTACAATAAAATGCCATGAGAATATGAGTACATTTTTAAAAAGGGATTTGTATTTTTACATATGCATAATTACATATATAAATTTAAAATATATATTATATATATAAAACTATATACTCTTACATATATAGTAAAAAAGTGAATAAAATAATACCCAAAGAAAAGCAGTCATCCTAGATGTGTAAAACTATTTTCTGGTAGATATGAAAAGTTAAATTCAAACAAAGATAACCATAACTTCATAAGAATCCAGCATTACATAATGTTTTTGCTTTCTCCTTATTCCTATTAATCTCTACTTCAAGGTTTGACCTTGGAGATCAGATCTTAATTGAAGTCTTCTTTCTCATGACTCTTTTGTGAGGTCTCCCTGGAGACAATTAGCAGAACTTTACTTCCATGGATAATACCCTGTAGGTGGGGCTTTCGCCATTTCATGAAGTGAGCACACCAGTGAGGAGTGAGGGCAATTACGTGTGTGTGTGTGTGTGTGTGTCTTGAGAAGGTGAAAGTAGGTTAGATCTGCAACAGGTTTTTTTTTCCTTTTAACTAATTTATGTCAAGCCACTCCTCACAGCTATAGACAGGAAGTGCTATTTCCTGTGCTGATGATTTAATATAGTGCAGAGCAGAGCAGCGTTTGAACTGATGGCAGCACTAATGACTCTCAGTAAAACAGTGAAAAGATAAATGATACTTAATCAGGAAAATGTTTAAATAAGCAAGTGCCTGGATTCCATGGCAAAACAACCTGAACTCATTTAAGTGAAGTTAAGAGGGTAATTTAAAAAACAGACTATTTGCTTAGTACTTTATATTTTTCAAAATGGCATACAGTCACACTTATGATGTTCTCTGACAACTCTGTGGGGTAGTTCAGTGTTCTTAGTGTAGTTTTAGAGGTGACTGAGTTCAACTCAGAGGGGCCAAATGATTTGCTTCAGGTCACACAGCAGGCCATTGACCAAGCTTAAGTACATAATTTATAGTTTCCAATATATTTGCAATACATTGCTTACCTGCTGATGCTTCAAAGCATCCTTCTAACCTTGTTTGAATAAATGGAATGTGTACAAAAATAGAGTGAGTTAAAAACAAGATTGCTCCTGTGACTGTTTGGGGCTTCTTAAAGTCAAGAAACTCATAGATCATGAACAACAAATGGATTGTCATACTTCGAATTTTGAAAGGAATCTTTATATATGGATAATGGTTATTTACAATTCTTAAGTAGGCAGCCATATTAGTTTCTTACAATTATACTTTTCATTGTACTTCCATATATGCTATCTTGTGGAACAAATCCCTAAGCCAGGTACTTTTTCTATGATTCATATTTCACATATGGAGGAAATAGGTAGAAAGAAGTTAAGGATTTGTCTTAGGTTAACAGAGTCTGTAGCAGAGCCAAGAATAGAATCCAGGTTTCTCCTAAATTCTAGTGTGGGGCTCTTGTCAGTACTTTACCATCTAATTTTTATTTATTACAAGTAAATGCTCATAATATATCATTGATTTAAATAAGAAGGTGTCCTTAGAAGATAACTAGGAATAAAATCGTTGGTGTCTCACTTTTCAAGAGTCAGAAAAGCCTACTATAAAACACCTCATTATAGCCTATCTTATCTAAAAGATAAGTTCTCAAACAAATTGTGATGTTATTTATACTTTAACAAAGTAGCTACCAAAAGGACCAAACCAGACCATGTAATTTAAGTATCATCTTCTGACTGCTATAAAAATAACCATGAAAAGGGAGAGATTCTATGCAATATAGAGCAACTGATGGCTAGTCTAGCAGGCACTTTGAGATCCGTGGCTCTATCATCTTTACCTTAGAAAAGAAAAGGTAACTGACTTTGTAGCCAAGGGGACAGGGCAAAAAGCCCTTTCCCATGTTAAAATAGCATTCCATAGTTTTTAGAAGGTGAAAATAATCATATTGCCATATTCAGTATGTGTGTGTATGCAGAAGAGTATAAATATCTTTTGCCTTTAATTTCAAAGTCTAGGAGCCAGGGTATCTGGTTTTATTGGTGGCTTTGCAACTAATTTATACCCTGACTAGAGTATTTTTGCTCTGCTTTACTGTAAGCAAATTCACACCCTTCTAGAGGAGACAGACAATAGGGAATACCACTGTACTGTATCTAGAAGTTTTATGTTTTCTTTCTTAAGTTCTCTTCCACTCGTCAGTCACTTACCACTTGTAATGGAAAATGATAAGCCTAGGTGATAAGTATTTTGACCATCCAGAAAATATCACAAAGAAGCTGAAGAGAATGTGAGCAATTTCCACACTAGGATGGGTTAGAGGTTAAAATGAGACAGTTTATAATTACTTACATTATTGATCATAAGATGCATTATCGTTTTTGGAATTAGGTCTCGGATACATTTGTTGATAATAGACATGTAGGAGTCTACGAGGTTGCGAATGGTCTCCACTTGCCTCTCCAACTGTGGGTCCATGGAAAAGTTTTCTGCTTGGCCATTCTCATCATTTTCAGTCTAACAGAAAGGAAAGTCAAACATGGATTATTTCACATTTATTCAGAAGAGAAAAATACCAGACATTATCAGATGAAAGACTTCTGTTTACTGAATTTGGAGTTGTACTACTAGATGGTAACATCTTTATCTTATCAAACAGCCATTAATTCTGAAAAGAGATCAGAACCATGTAGTTATTATTCTACCTTTAGCCTGCCACAATTGAGGAAAAGCAAGTATTGTAAGTCTGAATGAATGTTTAGATGGATGACCAGATAAACAGTGCACCTAACAACATACCTCCAGAGAACAATCTAATCTTAAGCCATTTGCAAGCTGGCCAAAGAACTGAATCCAAACATATGATGCAGATGTACGCTTCTGGGAGGTGTCTCCAGGGATCCTATAGATTAGAAATAACCTTGGTGTTGTTCTGGAACTCCTAGGTCTGCTCTGGAATGGATCAGCACTTGGATCAGTCCAGATTTAAAACTAAATCTCCTAGGCCTGGCCTGGAGCCAAAATAAGAGATATAGGGGATAATTCATTTTTCCATGCTCTTGCTGGAATTTGTTATATAAATTCATGCTTCTGTCATCACTACTAAAGGCTGGCTCAACTGTGAAAAACTTACAATTTTAACTTCTAACTTGTTACTCTTTGAATAAAACAGAACACATTCATACACAAAGCATTTATTTCTGCAACATGAGAGAAGCATCTGTTTTCTATACTTTGTGACTTGAGTTAATTAATTTTGGCTTATCCACCAGAGGCTGGGCTGGAATGGCATCTTCATCATTAAGGACTGACCTATTGGCTTGGCATTGAAATCAATTTAGAACAAATGGTCTCCATTTCAAGTCAGGTTGAACCATCTAAGCCCCAGAACATGATACAAATATTGTTAGTGGTCTGGCTACTTTCTAGCTTTGGAAAGATTTAATTATGAATGCAAAAAATAAAAGGGGAAAATAATTTATTGCTTCCAATGTGGACATGGAGTACTTTTCTTTGGAAATGTACATACATGCTTTGATCTGCCGGGTTTTTAATCATCCAATCAGTTCTTGGCAAAGCACTGTGCTGAATCGCTTAAAGAGATCTATAAATAAGAGTTAACTTTCGATCAATATGCATGTGTGAAAGGCATATTTGTAGGCCACAAAAATCAACAATAACAAAGGTAGAAATTAGTTCTAAACATTTATAAAGGCTTCTGTTGCTCTTCTAACACCTTAAAAATATTAAAATAATATGTGCTCACTCTAAAACACAGTGGTCACTTTCCAGTCCTGAGAGTCTGGCCCCATACTTCAGGGTGACAACTGGAGGATATTTCTTTTTTTTTTTTAACATCTTTATTAGAGTATAATTGCTTTACAATGGTGTGTTAGTTTCTGCTTTATAACAAAGTGAATCAGCTATACTTATACATATGTCCCCATATCTCCTCCCTCTTGCGTCTCCCTCCCACCCTCCTTATCCCACCCCTCTAGGTGGTCACAAAGCACCGAGCTGATCTCCCTGTGCTATGCGGCTGCTTCCCACTAGCTATCTATTTTACATTTGGTAGTATATATAAGTCCATGCCACTCTCTCACTTCATCCCAGCTTACCCTTCCCCCCTCCCCGTATCCTCAAGTCCATTCTCTATGTGTGTATCTTTATTCCTGTCCTGTCCCTAGGTTCTTCAGAACCATTTCTTTCTTTAGATTCCACATATACGTGTTAATATATAATACTTGTTTTTCTCTTTCTGACTTACTTCACTCAGTGTGACAGACTCTAGGTCCATCCACCTCACTACAAATAACTCAATTTCGTTTCTTTATATGGCTGAGTAATATTCCATAGTATATATCTGCCACATCTTCTTTATCCATTCATCTGTCGATGGACACTTAGGTTGCTTCCATGTCCTGGCTGTTGTAAATAGAGCTGCAATGAACACTGTGGTACATGACTCTTTTTGAATTATGGTTTTCTCAGGATATATGCACAGTAGTGGGACTGCTGGGTCGTATGGTATTCTATTTTTAGTTTTTTAAGGAACCTCCATACTGTTCTCCATAGTGACTGTATCAATTTACATTCCCACCAACAGTGCAAGAGGGTTCCCTTTTCTCCACACCCTCTCCAGCATTTATTGTTTGTAGATTTTTTGAGGATGGCCATTCTGACTGGTGTGAGGTGATACCTCATTGTAGTTTTGATTTGCATTTCTCTAATGATTAGTGATGTTGAGCATTCTTTCATGTGTTTGTTGGCAATCTGCATATCTTCTTTGGACAAATGTCTATTTAGGTCTTCTGCCCATTTTTGGATTGGGTTGTTTGTTTTTTTGATATTCAGCTGCATGAGCTGCTTGTAAATTTTGGAGATTAATCCTTTGTCAGTTGCTTCATTTGCAAATATTTTCTCCCATTCTGAGGGTTGTCTTTTCGTCTTGTTTATGGTTTCCTTTGCTGTGTAAAAGCTTTTAAGTTTCATTAGGTCCCATTTGTTTATTTTTGTTTTTATTTCCATTTCTCTAGGAGGTGGGTCAAAAAGGATCTTGCTGTGATTTATGTCAGAGTGTTCTGCCTATGGTTCCCTCTAAGAGTTTTATAGTGTCTGGCCTTACATTTAGGTCTTTAATCCATTTTGAGTTTTTTGTGTGTGTATGGTGTTAGGGAGTGTTCTAATTTCATTCTTTTACATGTAGCTGTCCAGTTTTCCCAACACCACTCACTGAAGAGGCTGTCTTTTCTCCACTGTATATTCTTGCCTCCTTTATCAAAAATAAGGTGACCATATGTGTGTGGGTTTATCTCTGGACTTTCTATCCTGCTCCACTGATCTATATTTCTGTTTTTGTGCCAGTACCATACTGTGGAGGACATTTCTGAGGCATCTTACTGCTACTACAGCAAGAGAGAGGATTGGAAGTTTCAAAAATAACAGTTGTTTCCCTATACCATTTCTTTTTAAATGGTCTTTGGTCACTGAAAGAATTAAATCAGGTAGTTCCTTATTTTTATTATTAATTTGTAATATAAGCACAATAGGATCTGGGATAAATAGGTAAAAAGCTAAGGCCATAAAGTGGTAAAGTGATAGAGGGAAGGTCAGCCATGGCAGTGAAAAACCAATTGTTTTCCCAAACTTCTTTCCAGGGCATAAAAACCACTGCAGATTGTGTTCCATACTGAGCCCAAATTCTAAGAATCAGTGGTAACTGCAATGTTGTTTTAAGGGTATTGTATTTGAAAGTAAAAACTTTAGGTTCAAATTCAGGCTTTATCATGTAGTGGTTGTGTGGCCACACCTCACTTATTTAATGTAACTGAGGCTCAGCTTCCCCATCTTTAAAATGGGAATACACTTCTCTGGAAAACTGTGGAAGTTAAATGAGATAATGCATATGAAGTAACGTAGCTAAGGGCCTCATGGGTGCTCAATAACGTTAGTTTCTTTCTCTCCTTTCTGAATATTCATGGAATGAGTTAGAGAGCCGCTTGACTCTCAACACACATCACAGAAATTTAAGTTGAAAAATCTGAGCACAAGACATTTTCAATTCCAACCATATAAAAATGGCAAACTGTATTTTTTTATACCACCATGTTTTCTGCAAGCTAGTCCCTTTGCCTGGAATCCCCTCCTCCCATCTGTGAAGATCTTTCATCTTTCAAAACCCAGCTCCACCATCACCTCTTCTAGACAAACTCCCGATGGCCCTCAGACCCTCCACCGCTCCCTGTACTGTACTTCATCTTTGTCTTGTACTACTGTTTATTATTTTATCCAGCCTAGTTTTATGCTTCTCCCCTATTAGACTCTGGGGTCTTGTTTTTCTCTCCCTTCTCAGCACCTAGAACAGAGCTTGATGCACCAGAGAAAGAGAAGGAGGAGGAGCTGACACTACAAAAGGGTTTACCTAAATCAAGAAAGCTGCCTCGGGCTTCCCTGGTGGTGCAGTGGTTGAGAGTCCGCCTGCCGATGCAGGGGACACGGGTTCGTGCCCTGGTCCGGGAAGATCCCACATGCCGTGGAGCGGCTCGGCCCGTGAGCCATGGCCGCTGAGCCTGCGCGTCTGGAGCCTGTGCTCCGCAACGGGAGAAGCCACAACAGTGAGAGACCCATGTACCACAAAAAAAAAGAAAGAAAGAAAGAAAGAAAGAAAGCTGCCTCAGTGCATTTCAGGATCTCCAAGAGTGCCTACTTGTTACAAAAATTGGAGATGAGAGAAACTGCAAGTTGATGAGTGAGGATCCACTACTACTTGATCATAGTGAGGATGATAAAATGATGATGAAATTATGTATATAAGTGAGAACACATGACCTACAGCTTTGTAATGAAAACATCTTTCACATAAAACAATATAAACCTCCATAATGGATAAAGTACAATTCAGTTTGTCTCTCTGATCTGAAACATACTGGGATTTTGCTGTTGTATTTAACAGGGGGTGATGGCATTTCAGCATCAACATACTACCTCTCCCAGGAACATTTATTGAGCACTTACTGTGTTCTAGGTACTGTGATAAGCACTTTACATAGAAGATCCACACCACAACCTTAGGAGGTGGGTACCATTGTTATTGTCAACTTAAGAGCATGCTGAGGCTCTGAGAGCTGAAACGTTTTCAAAAAGTGTAAGATGAATATAATGTGAATCCAATTTCTGGTTTTCCTTAGGTATAAAAAAATCAAGAAGTATTATGAAACAGGGGAAAATCTATAATGTATCAAGTTAGCTTCACAGATAAAATAATAAATGTAAAAAGAGTTTCTAGGAAAAAGATGTCATTTTAAATACTGATATTTGTTTAAAAAAAATGATTGTGCCAAAAGAGAAAACCAGAATAAACAGCATTTATTAAAAGAACCTCTAGGAACATGAAACACCAGGAAAATTATACCACCATTCTTATTGTCATATAGAAACACTGAATTTCCCCACTTCACACTATTCTTAACATTTAGCCTTGCTTTAATTTCTGCATATAAAAATATGCAAAAGACATTGACATTCACTTTCTGAAATCAGATGCAAATAATAAACAAAGCATTGGAGTGAATGGAGAACACTGAACAGTTTAATTCTCAACATTAAAAAAAGAAACGTTCCAGAATAACCAGTAAAACAATTAGAAATTCTCTTTAGTTTTTGGAAATACTAGTAGACACGCAGTTACATTCAAATCTTAACTACTCTGATAATACCATGGGCATTATGGGGACTCATAGAATTCAAAATGCAAATTTAATTTCTTTTCTGATTTTAGAAAGAAAGAAAGGAGTAATTTCCCCTTCCAGTATGTCTAAGATGAATGGGGAAAATGTACATATGTGGAACTTTTCTTTTAACTGAGTAACTGCAGAGAGCAAATACTCCCTTTTCTCTAACTCCAGTCTTAAGCAAATTCTCTATCATTCTCTTTTCTGTATGAATACTGTGTATGACTATGTATTTTTTTCTTTGTTTAAACTATAGGATTGCAATAGGATTCTTTGCAGTCCAAGCACTGAAGTGACAGCTGTTTATCATTATCCTCATCAAGGGAATGTAAAATAAAAATAATAATTTGTCTCTGATCTTTCAGGCAAAAAAGAATGGTCTGCAAACATTTAACCTTTTATGTGCAGGTTCATTGATGCTGTTTACAAAATGTGAATAATATTGTGAAAACCAGCTTTCTTCTGAAAAATAACAATGGACAGCCTTCCTATTGTAATTTTTTTCTAAATAGCTTTTGAGAAATCTAATGCAATTTAAACAATCAAAAATAGCAACTTAGCACTATAAATGTAAAATTGTTTATAAAAATTAATATTATTTGCACATTATTCAAGAAACAGGCTGCTTTCCAATTTTTTTTTTTTTTTTTTTTTTTTTTTGCGGTACGCGGGCCTCTCACCGTCGTGGCCTCTCCCGCTGCGGAGCAAAGGCTCGGGACGCACAGCCCCAGCGGCCATGACTCACGGGCCCAGCCGCTCCACGGCATGTGGGATCCTCCCGGACCAGGGCACGAACCCGTGTCCCCTGCATCGGCAGGCGGACTCTCAACCACTGCGCCACCAGGGAAGCCCCAAAATTTTAATTTAAAGGCTTTCTCCTAAAGACTTGAAACTTTAACAAGTAAAAGAATGATAGAGCCAAATCAGAAATAATTCCCATGATACCTCAAAGCATCCACTATAGAAGCTCTGGGCTTGATCAGGATATCTATTTTTCATATGTTTTGTTTCTGTCTCCTTCCTTTCCTTAAAGCTCTTACTTAGTTATGCCATAGGCTTCTTTGAGGATCATTGAAACCATCTAAATAAGGCTGGTGACTGCAACTCTTTAAAAGTGGAATAATAGAAATCCGAAGTATCCTGGCAATAATATGCACATAAACATACTATTGAGCTAAAGAGGAGTTTGCTGCATCTCTTCTCAGCAGTGGAGAACTTTGGGAGTTAATCTACAGATCTACACAAGTGATTTTTCCAGATAACCAATGCTTGCCCCTTTTAAAGCATCTTATTATTGTTATACAATTCTCCACTCCCTTTAAAAAAAAAGGGTAAAAAATATCATTTAACTTTTCTTAGTGAAGCAGGTTGTCATTCTGAAAATACTGTTTCCATGGTAATGCTGCTTTGAATTTTCTAGCCTCACAATATGGAGAATGTTTCACTAAGAGCCTTTCCCCACTCCCAGTCATTCACTTCTAATTTGCAGAGGCCAGAAAGGCAGGCAATGAAACTTATAAAAAAAAAAAAAAAAACAATGGGAGAAACATGCTCCAGGAAGCCTTTGAGGATAGTCTAGGCTACAGTCTGGTACTTTGAGGCAGGTATTTCATTATTATTTCAACATAATAAGTTCATATTTATGAACTTATCTGTTCTCTGGAGAATGCTAATATACAGTCTCATTATAGATTATAAAATAGTATGTGATTCAGTGTTACATTGCTTAGTGGAGTTTATAGGTGCTGTAAGAATTCAGAGAAGCAGAAGATCAGGGAGGCTGGGATGGGGAGTTAAAATGGTCCCACTCTAATGATTTAACTTTACTTCACAGCATTCACTAATAATTGAGAAATCTAATGCAATTAGATTAAGGGAGAGAGAGATGAGTCAAAAAATAATCCATCTTCATCATCTCTATTCTATCACAGGTCTTGCCATCCCTCCTCTGTTGGTAGACCAAATATAAATTTGGGAAGCCTCCTCTCCCCACTCTCAGTCCTGGTGGTTAGATGGGACCTCACTGATAGGGCCAAGTCCCCCAAATACCCATTTGGCCTAGCCTCTGCGATGACAGATGGCAACGTGACCAAGCAAAGCCAATCACAGCACATTTGTCAGAACTGTTAGGAAGGAGACGTTCCCTTTCAGTTAGGATGAAAACTTTTTAAGATGTAAGCCTGAGGGCTAGCCTGCCTCAGAGCGAAGAGGGGTCAAACCTGCCAGTGAATGAAGTCAACAGAGAGAACTGCATAGCTGAGACATGGAGGGGGCAGATATTTAAAGACATTATGGGAATGTCTGGATCCAGCTGGGACAGCTCTATCTACCTCTGGATTATGTAGTTATACCAGTCAGTAAATGGTTTTGTTATTTTTTAAAAGTTGAGTACACTTGAATTTAATTTCTGTTACTTATGCCCTAAAGAGTCCAAATGAATAAAACACTTAGATATTCATGATGTTCTCTCAGCCTAAAACTTTTTTCTTATACCTCCACCTGTTCGTCCTTCACAGTTTAGCATGAATGTAACACATCTTTGAATGCTGCAGCTAAAACACAACACCCTCTGAACATTCAGTTTAGATTTTTTATCCTTTGTCTTGTATCTTTGTTAGGTATGTAAATGTCCATTTCCCTAACCAAAATGAAAGTTTCCTGAAGGCAGGGATCATAATGGTTGATGGCAAATCTACAAGAAAAAGGTGAAAGTTACAGGGCTAAAATGATGCTCAGATAATCCTTAGAGGATACCATTACTACATTGATGCATTCTTGTTACGTTACTACATATGCTAGTTAATGGGCTATATTTTTCATTTTTTCTTCAACCAAATTGGTAGACTGACTTCTACCATATGGAAACATTTCTACATTGAAAGTTATGATGAAAAAAAATCTCACTAAATGACAGTAAAATGTCAGATAGTTTTCAAACTGATTTACATTCACTGACCCATTTAATCCTACAGCAACCTTATGAAGTAGATATTATTATTATTGTTGTTATTTGCATTTTACAGATGAGGAGACTGAGAAGCAAACTCACTTGCTTAAAGTCACTTAGTTAATAAGTAGTAGAGCGGGGATTCCATACAGATATTCCAATTGCAGAATATATTCTCTTAACTGCTATATAATATTACCTCTTCTCCATTCTTGATTAGGGTGGGGTTGATACTCACCCCCCCAACAAAAGTGATCTATAAATACCTTGAAATGAAAGATGTACTTCCAAATGCTACTAGGATGACCAAATATAGTCCTGTGAGAAATGCCTTATAGACGTAAAACAATTCTTCATGATGTTGGTCACGATGAAAGCTCTTCTGTGATTCAGAGTGTTTCTTTTGATGCTGCTAATTCTATAACGTCACTATCATCACAAATGTTTCATACTCAAGTAAGCAAATATTACGATCACAAGAAAAATCTTAGTGGGTTCATTTGTAAGAAGATAATACCTGAAGACTAGGAACAAAAATGACCATCTCAAAAGAGTAATCTATGCTTTTGGAAGTCTACTTTTCTTATCTAAAATGCATAACCGCAGGGAAATTTCAAGTTATTACATCCATCATACCATTTGTTTAACAGATATTCTTAAAGCTCATTCATTTTAGAATCAGGGTATTAAGGGATTATAAGGTCTATGCAATGAAACATTGGGTCTTGTTATAAAGACTGAAAGATGGACAAAGATGTGAAAGAAAAATCATAAATATTATAAAACAAAATCTATCTATTGTTTCATTCTTCAGAAATGTTTACATGGATGAGTACTGATGCATCACAGTAAAGTTAATAAAGTCCTAGAGAAAGCAGGGGCAATAAAATTCAAGTATTATGAAAGCAGTAATTTAGTTCTTCCTTATATTATGAGGTAAATAATCTTAAAAGTTCAATATAAATACAGTATCACTTGCTTTACATGCAAAAACATGTAAAAAACAAACAAAAAAGAATGCAATGGATTACAAACACACAATGGTAAAACGCTTTAGGTAGAATCATTACTTCTTTCAAGAGTGTAGGGAAAAAAATGAAGCCTTTAAAGAAGCAGCTACAGTCAAGGGTTTTAAATTTGTCCAAGGTCCACTGTAGTTGATAAAGTTGTCAACCACAGAATTCTACTGCAGAATTCCCAAAGTCCTCAAGATAACTTTTTCATCCATCCCTACAAATGAGTTAGTGAATACACCTTGAGGGCCCAACAGCCTTACCAGATGATCCAGATAAAACATCTAAAAGCTGTTTTAGACAATTTAGATTCGTTTCTGTTAATATGAGAGATGAAAGTAAAATCAGAAGAAATTCGCCATGTTGAGATATTGCAAATTTCTTGTTTCCAACGTTCAAAGGTAGAACATTTCTGGTGACAGCACTGGACCACATCTGTCTGGGTCATAAAATAGACAGCACATACACTGGAATTGGAAAGTTACTTCTAAAGTTGCCAAAAACAGAACTCCTGTCTTTGTAGATAGTCGTTCCCAATTAATACTCTAAAATGTAAGCAAGTTTGTCTCAATTTAGGCAAGATTTCAGTTTGCAATCTTACTTTCATATTGAAAGTAAGATTGATTGGATAAAGAGCTATATACCAGAAGTTATGACCATTGAGTCTGGAGTTTGTCTTTTGTTACTTCTCTCCATCCCTCTTCTGAAACTATGTGTGTGTGTGTGTGTATGTGTGTGTGTGTGTGTGTTGCCTACTTACCAATATGGAGGATGGAACACATATTTTTAAAAAAACGTACTTTGCTTTACCTTAATACTGATATTTGCTTCAGCTATCAAATTCTGTCTACTTTTCACAGAGTGGTGAAAGTTAAGAGAGACAAGATGACTTAAAGATCAGCAACTTACGGTTTCATTTATAATAAAAATGAAAACTCTTCTAAGGTAAATTTATGAAAAGGTGCAATTACTATTAGAAAAGTTCTATAGTATTTTAAAGTTTGTATACATGAGATTGTACTGAGGCCTGTGTTAATAAAATTTGTAAACATGACTTGAAGTATAAGAGAAAAATTGATGTGGTTTCTTAAAAACTTTCTTCCCCTAGACTGTTTTAAAAGTAGTTTAGGAGCAGATATCAGACTACAACCACTAACAGATGTTGATCAATCAATCTACAGTTCCAAATAATGTTTTTTATGACCAGATCAAGTTGTTCCTTTACAGAATAACAAGGTAACTTTAGATTACAGATGTAAATATTGCTAAGAAAATGTACTAATGCATGTATTCACAGTTTCCCCTGAATTTCCCTTTTTCCTAACCATGGCTTCAAAATTCCTAGAAATGTTATTATTAGTGAGTACTATGATATTCCCTCTGCCAATTGTTTATGTCTACTCAATCCATATAAACACTTTCAAAGTAAAACAGATATAATGATTTCTGAATTAAAGAGTTGTAGTTCAATAATGTATTAAAAACACAGACACAGTCACTTCTTTTAGCTCTGAAATGACCAGTCAAGGAAGATATACACATTTGCTGATCAGAAGAGAAACACATAGCTTTATCTGCATCATTTCTAGGAAAAAAGACCAAAAAAATAACTGTTGATAATTTTTAAATGCATTCACAGACACCACCTCAGTTGATTCCCAAAACAATCTTATGAGAGAGAAGTATGGGAAGGAATAAAGGAGGTGATCAAGTTAGACCACTTGGTTCTACCACTTACTAATTCTGTGTCCTTGGGCAGGTTAATTAATCTTTGGGTGCTTCAGTTTTCTGTCAAATAGAGTAATAATGGTACCTATTATCATTATTACCCTTCAAAGGGTTGTTGTGTGGATTAAATAAATTACTAGGGTAGAATCCAGAAGAGTGCCTGGCACATAATAACCCTCAATAAATTTTCGCCATTATTATTCACTAAGGAAGAAGAAATTAAAGCACAGAGAGGGAAAAAGATGTACCTGAGATCATAAAGAGAGGAAGATCCAAATGGAACTCTGACCTAATTTTCCTTGTGTACATTTCATGATCTTTATATACCATCTCACTGCTTTTGCTCATTAGCAATACCTCAGTAAAACTGAGTATTAAGGGGCTTCCCAGGTGGGGCAGTGGTTGAGAGTCCACCTGCCGATGCAGGGGACACGGGTTCGTGCCCCGGTCCGGGAAGATCCCACATGCCGCGGAGAGGCTGGGCCCGTGAGCCATGGCCGCTGAGCCTGCGTGTCCAGAGCCTGTGTTCCGCAACGGGAGAGGCCGCAACGGTGAGAGGCCCGCGTACCGCAAAAAAACAACAACAACAAAAAACCCCCCTGAGTATTAAAAGTGGAATTAAATAGAAAGTGAGAAATTTATTCATAATTAGAACTTTTTCCTACTCCTCCAACAGGTGATGGATACAGTGTTTTAACACTCCAAAGAAATAAAATACAGTGTCAACCAATAGAAATATAATGCAAGCCACATTTCTGTAGCCACATTAAAAAAAGTAAAGCAAAATAAGTGAAGTGCATTTGAACAATGTTTTATTTAACAAAATATATCCAAAATATTATCATTTTGACATATGTTTATGGGCTAAGTTGGATCTCCTCAAAATTCCTTTGTTGAAGTCCTAACTCCCAGTATCTCAGAATGGGACTGCATTTGGAGATAGAGTCTTTAAAGAGGTAATTAAGTTACAATGAGACCTTTAGGGTATGCCTTCATCCAATATGACCGTTGTCTTTCTAAGGAGAGAAAATTTGGACATAGGGACACACAGAAGGAAGACCAGATGATAACAGAGGGAAGATGGCCACCTATAAGCCAGTAAGAAAGGCCTCAGATGAAACCAATTCTGCTGACACATTGAGCTCAGATTTCTACCTTCCAGAATTGTGAGAAAATAAATTTCTGTTGTTTAAGTCACCTAGTATGTGGTAGTTTGTTATGGCAGCCCCAGCAAACTGGTACAATGTATAATTAATATAAACATCATTAAATAGTTTCTCCCCTCCCTCCCTCCCTCCCTCCCTTCCTTCCTTCTTTCCTTCTTTCTTTCTTTCTTTTTCTGTTTTTTTTCCACCTAGTCCTTGAAACCCAGTGTGTATTTTACACTTACAGCACATCTCAATTTGGACTAGGCACAGTTCAAGTGCTCAGTAACCACAGTGGCTACCTCACTGGACAGTGTAGACACAAGTGTAGGTACATGGTATTATATTTTCCTAAATAAAGGTTTCTTTTTAAGTTCTAAAGAAATTCTGCTCATTTAGAAAACTTTATAAATGGTTACACATTAACAATCCTGTTCTTAAGTTCCAGTTCCACTGTTTTTTGTTTTTGTTTTTGCGGTATGCGGGCCTCTCACTGCTGTGGCCTCTCCCGTTGTGGAGCACAGGCTCCGGACATGCAGGCTTAGCGGTCATGGCTCACGGGCCCAGCCGCTCTGCGGCATGTGGGATCTTCCCGGACCGGGGCACGAACCCATGTCCCCTGCATCGGCAGGCGGACTCTCAACCACTGCGACACCAGGGAAGTCCCAGCTCCACTGTTAAACAATATTGCTGACTCATGCTGATAAAAATATTCACATTAGACTGATAGTCTCAGAATGGCTCCCTGATAAATCCTGTTTCCTGGTTAAGTGTACAAAAGTTTAATTTCCTTTTGGTTACAGTGTCAAGTGAGACTTTGAGAGAGCATAAAATGGTCTCATTAAGGTAATCAGTTGTGCATTTAATTTTAACTTTTATTGAGATACCGTCAGTATAGGGATGGAGTTTAATGAGCATTTACGGCTTTAAGGTGACAATAATAGAGAATAATATGCTTTACAGCTATCCACTTGAAATAATAAAGGTATTGGTATCACACTCAATTCTCATTCATCCATGAATGAGAATTTTCTAATCTGTGGATTTTCCAGATAGTCAGCTGGGATCTGATTTTAGTTTAATGACCATTTTGTTGCTCATGAATATCCTAATCTCAGAGCCAAGACTCTCCTTCTTCTCCAAATCAGAGAAATTTGTTAATCATCAGTGTTTCATTGAAAAATTTGTCAGAGAGCTAAGATTGAATTTACTAATTAAACTGATAATGGGGAAAGCCTGTGGAATTTTGTTTTCATCCAGGACTGTTTTAGTACATCTCAATGCATATCTACTGAAGGCTGATGTTAACTGGAATATAACCAAATGGTTTTTAAAGCCACTACTCTTGTGATAAACCCTACATCGCTAAGGACTGTAACTACTCACACTTGGTGTTTGGTGGTTTTTACTCTTCTGTATGCACTCGTCTACAGAATGCACAACTCACAGTTTTACTTGGAAACTGGCATAATCTTTAGGTAAAAACAGGTAAAATACAGAGCAGGATTTACATAACTTTCTAAAGTACTGTTTTTCAACTTGGGGTTTGTGGATATATTCCTGAGGAGAAATTTTTTTCAATGACAAAGTAAACATTTTGTGTTTTTGCTTTACTATAATTAAAAAAAACTGCAATGATCTCAATGACTCCATTTTTTTTTACCACTTCATGCATTAATATTTCAACTGGCATTTCTAAAAGATTAGGACTCCTCTTCAAAAAACATAACCATAGTACTACTGTCACCTCAAAAATATTTAACAAGAATTTCTTAACATCAGTGACTTTTTAAAAAATCTATTTATTTGGGAAATTTTAAATACGTGTAAAAGTGGAGAGAGTAGAGAGAATAATATAAATTAACCTGGAGGTACTCATTACCCAGCTTCAGTAATTCACCACATGCACATCCTTGTTCTATCTTCCTCAACTATTTTGAGGCAAACTCCAACATCATATAATTTTATCTGTAAATATGTCAGTGTGTATTCCTAAAAGAAAAGGACCTTAACAATCATAACCACAATACTATTATCATACCTAAAAATATTCATAATTTCTCAACATTACAAATATTCAGTGTTCACATTACATTTCCCCAGTTGTCTTTGAAAAAACATTTTTTAAGTTTATATCCAGCGTAGAAGACTGTGAGATGGTTATCTATGTGATAACCTTCCCTCGACCATCAGAATTGATCTCTCCCTCCTACACATTTATTGCTTAAATGTTTCTTCTTCTTAAGAATTTACATTTTTTCCTATGAATTATTAATTGCTTTCTAGTAGGTCTTTCCACTGTATTATAATTCATTGCACATGGTTAGTACTCTATAGTGTTTAATAAATGGAAATGGAATTTTTCTTCTCGTAGATTGAAGGGAAGGGTAAGAATAGAATGGGGGGAAGGATGAAATAAGGGTATTGGGCAGCTTCATCTGGTTGGTCTCAACGTTCTCCCAAAAAAAGAGGAGACATGCCTGCCTAGAGGCATGTGAGGGACTGATGTAAAGAAAGATCGTATTTGGAGCAAGTAGCACATCAGTCAACAAAGAGATGAGTAAAAGGAGGTGAAGGTCCTATAAGTGTTGGGTATCATAAATTTGCAAGGGACCATATTTTTGCAGCAAGTTTTCTTTTCCTAGGAGTTCACAGTTGGAAGGACAAAGAAAGCAGACAGCATAAAGGTCCAGCATTGTTGACTGGTGCAGTGAGCTTCAAAATCACTAACGAACATTTAACATGGGAGGGTGGCAGGGGGATTGGGGTGGGGTGGGGAGGTGGGGTGTGTGGCCGAATGATGCCTCAGATGGCACTGAGATGATGAGCAGGGTGTGCAGGTGGAGGAGAAAACCTAAAGCAACTCGTCACTCCAGGCTTTCAATCTGGCTGCTGAGAATAGCCTGGGATGATTTGGAAGAATATCCTTGACTGGGCCCCACCCACAGAGATTGTGATTTCCTCGGTCTGGGATGAGGCCTGGAGCACCTGCGATTTTTTAATTGTCCTAGGTTGAAAACCCCTGCAGATGTAGATCTGGGAAAAGCAGAAGGGGTGAGGGGATTGAAGATTCTATGGAGGATAGAGTACAGGATGAAGTAAAAATGCTATTTATGGTCTGATGCCTGAAACTTCCCAGGAAAAAGAAAGGTCTGACTTTACATAAAAGAAAGTATCTATGTTTTAAGATCCAAATGTGATCTCAGCTAGTTTCCACTGGACAGACGTCACCATTCCCTGACAGTCATAATTGGCACTGTGGTAGACAGAGGGTTGACGGTAAAGGAAAAGTTACCCAAAAAGAGTTATTTCAAAAAGAAAGTTGCCGATCCCAGAACAGGCCTGTAGGGTCTTTCTGAGCATCAGTGAGACCAAGGAGAGACAAGTACTGAGAGGACACGGGATGCTCGGGAGATCCCATCATAGGCCACACCCAAGGTCAGCCGACTTAACAGATCTCAAGAGACCTCCTATGGGAAGGCTTGGAGCAACTCTCTGACTTCAACTGTAAAAATCAGGCAGAGCCCTGGTTTTCTTAGTAGCCATTTGTGGCTCTCATTCATAAATCTGGCTAAGAGGTTTTTTAATTCATTTACCTTTCCTGCCAGCACCACCTTTGGGAACTAACGAGTTCCATAAGTTTATAACCCACTATGTGAAGTAGATTTCCTTTCATTTACCCTAAACTTACTTCACTCTGTTTTAAAGAGTGCCCTCCTTGTTCTAAAAAGAAAAAGTAAATAAGACTGTAAGATGAGGACAGATTGACTGAAGTAACCAGGGGAGAAAAAGAGCTAGGTGTTATAAGGAACCGCAGACTACCTTAAATTCTTAGTATAGTTTTAAAAGGCAAAACGTGGCTGGAATGCATGACCAAGAGGGGAGCTGAGTGTGCCAAACAACAACGGCTCCATTGTTCTTAGTATGGTTAGACCCTTCCAGGGGTTCTGCAGCCTGCTCAAATGAAAGGGAGAACTTGAATGTTTAGCAGACATCAATAAAACGGATTAAAACACTGAAAGTGGACTTGGAAGAAAAATTAAACAAATTTGGATTTTTCAGGTTAGAGAAAAAAAGTCAGTCTATACCAAAATATCTAGGATACTACGTATAAAATGGAAAATAGTTGTCTGACCTTTCAATTACAAGACAAAGAGAAGGAGTCAAGGTGCATCAGATGGTTATCTAGCTTTGCCATAAGAAGGAACTTTCTGGCACTGGCAATTACACGTAAGATTAAAAAAACTGCGTGGTTTATTTTTCTTGAAAGTTCCTATTTCCAAAATGATTTGGGGTACATCTTGCCTTTATACCTGCCTCAATGGATTATAAAGACATCTAAATAGATTTTTATTCAGAGGGATATGGCAATATTGGATTAGGCAAAGGTATGAAACCAATGAGGATATAAGCATCTTAGAAAAGAAAGGAATTTGTGATTAAAATATTAATATGTATAATTTTTAAAACAAGGAAACAACAAATAATTCAAAAACATATTTAGTGGGCTGAATAGTAGACCAAAGTATCTGTTGCATTCTTTCCTCTAAGGTCTTAGTACAAAGTTGATTATAGGAAAGTCTTGTGTTTTAATGGAAAATAGGGCAAAGGTTATGTGTAACAAGAATCCAGTCATGTGGAGCTTGTAGAACGCAGGTTAGGCTCATAAAACTGCTCATTAAAATGCTCTGTTCTAAAGCAAAAGCAAATAAATGAGCTCAAGGAAAAGAGCCACAGAAATCGTCTAGAAATAGTTCCATGAAAGACTGTGAAAATAGTCCTCCCTAGTCATAAGAAATGTTCGGTTATTGCTTATACAAATAGCCACACTTAAAAGACTTTTAAATACCTTCCCTGCAATGCTGGTTTTTGACCTTCTGCCAAGAGCTACTTAATTTTTTTTTTAATTTTTCTGAATAGACTGTATGATGAACAAAAAATAAAAAGGCACACACACCAGAAGTTTTTAAAACAGCATGAGCAGAATAGTTTAGTATTAACCCCCATCCCCAAATTCTGTATTACATTTAGGAAATTTACAAGTTCTACACTGGTTTAAAACCCCTATCCCAAATTATAGAAATGAAGATCCTCCCAAATCTTGAAGATTTAAAGCACTACTGTTTTCTACACTTCACCATCTTATAGACTGAGGAATTTTAAATTAACAATAGTAACAGCTTGCTGGCAAAATAATGAACAGCAAGAGGACTTCTAAGAAGGCAGTTAGCCCCGAAGCAGTTCAGACAGACCATGTTTACACAATGGCTGGCTGGTCTATAAGACCTCAAAGCCAAAAACAACACAAACAGCCAGCAGTGCCATCAGTATAGAGGGAAGTGCACAACTTGATGCTTATTAAGTGTGTGTGTGTGGGGGGGTGTCCAGACGCCAATCTGACTTTTAATGTAAATTCAGTGATGCCCCAGGCTCTGTCTGAGTCACCAGAGATGCAACCTGGTGGAATCTCACCAGGCCAAATGATTAACCAGAGGGAGGCCGGCTCACTCAAAACAGACTGCTCCAGAAAGAAGCGCAAGTAGCGAGGCATGTGGTCTGTATTCACACCCGACTATTCTAACTGTAGCTTTGCTTTGCACCATTTCCGTAGCCTGTTAGAGCCACGAGAAAGTCAACAGGAGCATGGAAATTTTGCCTGCTTTTTTTTTTTTTTTAAATAGAAGTAATTACCAATGGCAATATTCTCTTTTCACTTCAATTAATTTTATCGTAAGAAAAGCCATCAGGAGTTATGAGAAGCAATGCATCAAACTGAGAGAGATTCCTTCTAAAAAGCAAGGCTGGATCACAACAGGCTTCCTTCCAACATTTACTCTGCTGTTTCAGTGTGTTTTGTTGTTGTCCTTGTTGCTGTTTTACTCTGTTGGGGAGGGAACTGACTGTGAGTCTTGCTGAGTTTTGGCTAAAATAAAAATACAGAGCTATTTTACACAGCTGAACCAAATTTCACATCCTGTGAGATGGCCTAGACATTTGATAAACACATCTTGGCAACAACAGCTCATCTCTTTAGAGTTAGCTATGAAAAGGGTATTTCCTAATTCACCCAGCCCTAAACAAAATCATCTGCTGTTCTTTTTCCCACTGGTCTCTAACACACCTTATTCTGGAATAATGCTTTCTTTTGCCTTAGTAGATTTTCAAAATCAGGATTATTCTTCCCACAGTGGTAGTTTACATTTTTATACACACACATACCACAGGGACACACACACACTTGCACAAGTTAGCAAGATTAAAAGCCTCTCATTTTTTATTCCTGAAGCCCCAAAAGGGAAAGTGTTATTCATGTGCCAAGGAATACAGCCGTTCATTATTTTTCCTTTCTTTCTCACTGTATATCCTCCCAATAGGATTAAAAGCAGTCTGGGATGTGGAGTATTGAGGTAGAGGAAGAGAGAGAGGAGTGGGAGGGAGAAAAAGATGGCATTTTAATAGCCTCAACCATGCTGACTCAACACAGTAGGGACCTTGTGCTTCATACTCAAACCGCTTCCTTCCTTCTTAGCCTTGCACTTGGCCCCGTTCTACTGAAGCCATGCACTGATGTCTCTGGATAGAGCTGGGAGGGGAGACGCTTAATAGATGGGCCTTCTGAGAATGAGGGAGGTTGGAGAGGCCTAGGAAACTATCATAACCTTATCTTTGATTTTTTTTATTTCAAAGACAACACAGACAGATGGAGAAATATTCCATGTTCTTGGATTGGAATAATCAATATTGTGACAATGACGATACTACCCAAAGCAATCTACAGATTCAGTGCAATCCTTATCAAACTACCAATGGCATTTTTCACAGAACTAGAACAAAAAATTTCACATTTTGTATGGAAACACAAAAGACCTCAAATAGCAAAAGCAATGTTGAGAAACGGAAATGGAGCTGGAGGAATCAGGCTCCCTGACTTCAGACTATACTACAAAGCTACAGTAATCAAGACAGTATGGTACTGGCATAAAAACAGAAATATAGATCAATGGAACATGATAGAAAGCCCAGAGATAGACCCACACATATATGGTCACCTTACCTTTGATAAAGGAGGCAAGAATATACAATATTCTTGCCTCCTTTATCAAAGGAGGCAAAGACAGAGGAGAAAAGACAGCCTCTTCAATAAGTGGTGCTGGGAAAACTGGACAGCTACATGTAAAAGAATGAAATTAGAATACTCCCTAACACCATACAGAAAAATAAACTCAAGGGCTTCCCTGGTGGCACAGTGGTTGGGAGTCCGCCTGCCAATGCAGGGGACATGGGTTCGAGCCCTGGTCTGGGAGGATCCTGCATGCCGCGGAGCAGCTGGGCCCGTGTGCCACGGCTGCTGAGCCTGCGCTCTGGAGCCTGCGTGCCACAACTACTGAAGCCCGCGTGCCACAGCTGTTGAAGCCCACGCGCCTAGAGCCCGTGCTCCACAATGGGAGACGCTACCGCGATGAGAAGCCCACCCACTGCAACAAAGAGTGGCCCCCGCTCGCCGCAACTAGAGAGAGCCAGTGTGCAGCAACAAAGACCCAACTCAGCCAAAAAATAAAATAAATAAATAAATAAATAAATAAATAAATAAATAAACTCAAAATGGATTAAAGACCTAAAAGTAAGGCCAGATACTGTAAAACTCTTAGAGGAAAACAGGCAGAACACTCTGACATAAACCTCAGCAAGATCTTTTTTGACCCACCTCCTAGAATAATGAGAATAAAACCAAAAATAAACAAATGGGACCTAATGAAACTTAAAAGCTTTTGCACAGTGAAGGAAACCATAAACAAGACAAAAAGACAACCCTCAGAATGGGAGAAAATATTTGCAAATGAAGCAACTGACAAAGGATTAATCTCCAAAATATACAAGCAACTCATGAAGCTCAGTATCAAAAAACAAACAACCCAATCAAAAAATGGGCAGAAGACCTAAATAGACTTTTCTCCAAAGAAGACAGATGGCCAACAAACACATGAAAAGATGCTCAACATCACTAATTATTAGAGAAATGCAAATCAAAACTGCAATGAGGTATCACCTCATACCAGTCTCAATGGCCATCATCAAAAAAAATCTACAAACAATAAACGCTGGAGAGGGTGTGGAGAAAAGGGAACCCTCATGCATTGTTGGTGGGAATGTAAATTGATGCAGCCACTATGGAGAACAGTATGGAGATTCCTTAAAAAACTAAAAATAGAATTACCATGTGACCCAGCAATCCCACTACTGAGCATATACCCTGAGAAAACCATAATCCAAAAAGATAAATGTACCGTAATGTTCACTGCAGCACTATTTACAATAACCAGGACATGGAAGCAACCTAAATGTCCATCAACAGAGGAATGGATAAAGAAGATGTGGCACGTATATACAATGGAATATTACTCAGCCATAAAAAAGAACGAAACTGAGTTATTTGTAGTGACATGGATGGACCTAGAGACTGTCATACAGAGTGAAGTAAGTCAGAAAGTGAAAAACCAAGATCGTATATTAACACATATATGTGGAATCTGAAAAAACTGGTATAGACTATCTTATTTACAAAGCAGAAATAGAAACACAGACGTAGAGAGCAAACGTATGGATACCAAGGGGGAAGGGGAGCGATGAATTGTGAGACTGGGATTGACATATATACACCATTGATACTCTGTATAAAATAGATAACTAATGAGAACCTACTGTATAGCACAGGGAACTCTACTCAGTGCTCTGTGGTGACCTAAATGGGAAGGAAATCTAAAAAAGAGGGGATGTATGTATACATATTCACTTTGCTGTACAGTATAAACTAACATAATATTGTAAAGCAACTATACTCCAATAAAAATTAAAAAATAAAATTAAAAAAGTAACCTTATCTTTTATTTTTAAATAAATTTTCATCTTGAAAATCAGTCAGGAAATTTTGAAGAGTATTGACCAGTTGTTTTGCAAAGTGTTTCTCAGTTTGAGTTTATCTGAGGTTTCTTCATTATTATTCCAGGTTATACATTTTTGTCAAGCAAACCACATAAATAAGATGTCCGCCCCAGTGAATTACATCAGGAGACACATGTTGCTGATCTATCCCGTTAACAAGTGAGGTTAACTCTGAGCACTTGGTTAAGATGGTGACTACCAGGTTTCTCCACTGTAAAGTTTCCAGTTTTGCCTTTTTGGAATTAGTAAGTATCTTATGGGTGATATGTTGAGGGTATGTAAATAGCCTGTTTCTCATCACATTTTCATCAACTAACTTCAGCATCCATTGATGATTCTTGAGAGAAACAAATACTACTGTGCTGTTTTGCAAATGGTGGTTTTCCATGTCTACTTTCTCTTCTAAATGTATTAATTGGAATTATATTGTAAGGAAGAACTTTCCCTTCCCCTTCATTTAATTATTTAGTCAAATATTTATTTATATAAATATGGATTCTACAGGATATAATCCATTACTATCATTATTCTTTTGCTGAAATTGTCCCAAATTTAGTCATTGGAAGCCTCCTTCAAGTTGCCTCCTGTATCCTTAAGATGTCCCCCATCATTTTTTGAGTACTTACTTTCTGGCATCATATGTATTCCAGGCTCATTTTGTACTTTCTATGCTCCAGTCCTAGAATTTCTCCAAGGAGTCCTGGTCCTTTTATTGGAGACTAGTATAAAATAACCCGTTTTTTGTGAGTTGGAGTGAGTACATAACTCTCCTAGTGGTAAAAACTCACCAGCACGCGGGTAGGAAGAAACAAAGGCTCTGAACTTCCAGTGTTCTGGGGATAAACTTTTTCACAACCATAAACTTTAGTAAAATATGTTTTTTCCAGTTCACTCTAAATTGGAAATCCTTGCTAGATAATGACATAGGACTCACAAAACTGATTGCTAAAGATCAACAAGATATAAATACACATATATATATATTTTAACATCTTTATTGGAGTATAATTACTTTACAGTGTTGTGTTAGTTTCTGCTGTATAACAAAGTGAATCAGTAATATGCATACATATATGCCCATATCCCCTCCCTCTTGCGTCTCCCTCCCACCCTCCCTATCCCACCACTCTAGGTGGTCGCAAGGCACTGAGCTGATCTCCCTGTGCTATGTGGCTGCTTCCCACTAGCTATCTATTTTACGTTTGGTAGTGCATATATGTCAGTGCTACTCTCTCACTTCATCCCAGCTTACCCGTCCCTCTCCCCGTGTCCTCAAGTCCATTCTCTATGTCTGTGTCTTTATTCCTGTCCTGCCCTTAGGTTCATCAGAACCTATTTTTTTTTTTTAGATTCCATATATATGTGTTAGCATACAGTATTTGTTTTTCTCTTTCTGACTTACTTCACTCTGTATGACAGACTCTAGGTCCATCCACCTCACTACAAATAATGCAATTTTGTTTCTTTCTATGGCTGAGTAATATTCCACTGTATATACGTGCCACATCCTCTTTATCCATTCATCTTTTGATGGACACTTAGGTTGCTTCCATGTCCTGGCTATTGTACATAGAGCTGCAATGAACATTGTGGTACATGACTCTTTTTGAATTATGGTTTTCTCAGGGTATATGCCCAGTAGTGGGATTGCTGGGTCATATGGTAGTTCTATTTTTAGTTTTTAAGGAACCTCCATACTGTTCTCCATAGTGGCTGTATCAATTTACATTCCCACCAACAGTGCACGAGGGTTCCCTTTTCTCCACACCCTCTCCAGCATTTGTTGTTTGTATATTTTCTGATGATGCCCATTCTGACCAGTGTGATACCTCATTGTAGTTTTGATTTGCTCAGAACACTTACATTAGCCTGCAGTTGGGCAAAATCATCTAACACAAAGCCTATTTTATAATAAAGTGTTGAATATCTCATATAATTCATTGAATACTATATTGAAAGTGAAAAACAGAATGGTTGTGTGGTTGCAGAATAGTTGTAAGTGTGTTGGTTGTTTACCCTCATGATCCTGGGGCTGATGCAGAGCTGTGGCTGCTGCCCAGCATCATGAGAGAGGAGCATAAGGCATATCGCTAACCCAGGAAAAGATCAAAACTCAAAATACGGTTTCTACTGAATGTATACCGCTTTCCCACCATCCTGAAGTCGAGAAATCATAAGTGAATCATCATAAGTTGGGGACCGTCTACAGAATAGTGTGAGAGTACAAGAAACACACAAAAGAGAGTGTTCTCTTCCTACAGATATTAATGGATCTTTCATTACAAATTAAAAACCTACCTAAATAGTATGTTTGTTTAGCAAAGTGTAACTTGGACTAAAACAAGTAAATTTTTTACCACACTGTTTAAATTTTTTCCTGATTTTTTAATAAGTCAAAGTGAACGAAAGATGATTAAAACTTCTAAGTGGTAATATAATTAAATTAAATGCATAAAAAGCTGTTTAGTATTTGTGGGAAAATAAAACTCACTGTTCACATGGTCTTTAATTATTATTATTGTTTTTATGTCAGCTTAGATTTACCTAAATGTTTACCTATTTCTTTGTCCATATTCCTTTCAGATCATTTTAGTTCTTCCTAAAGTACTTCTTTAAGAAGTTCCTTTTGTGTGCATCTATTGGTGATAAACTCTCTGCTTCTGTTGTTTGAAATGACTTTATTATACCTTCACTTTAATATTAAATAATAATATTTATATAACATAATTAGGTTAACTAGTTCTAGTTAACAGTGTTTCTCTCTGTACTTTGAAGATTATTCCATTATTTCTTTTTCCCATTGTTGCTCTTGAGAAGAAGTCTTAATTCTTGTTCCTTGGAAGTTAATCTCTCTTTTTTCTCTGGATGCTTTTGAGATTGTCTTTGGTGTTCTGCAATTTCATTACAATGTGTTTCTGCATGTTATCTGTGGTGTTCCTAGATCTTAGAATTCATGACTTATATCAATGATTAACTTATGTCAGACTTTCTCATGCTATCCTTTATGTCTCATACACATTTCCTATCTCTCTACCTCTCTATGCTGTATTCCAGGTAACTTATTCAGTTATACATCCAGCCATGTGTAGGAACTGGCTTGTACAAGCTTATAATAACAAATTGGGCATATCTTTTCCCAAGTCTGTGTTCACTGCCATCACATTGGTAGCTTAAAATGGGCCATGGTGGGAGTAGGTGTACCATGGGAATTGGCAAATACTACATAAAAGGGTTTTCTTCCACCCCCTGGAGAGCCACTTATTAAACCACTTATTAAACGTTTATCAGCACACCACTGTATACAGTCCGTTTTACTTAGTCTTTCTTCAGCTGTTTAATTCGCTCAGAAAGTTTTAATTTCAATAATTGCATTTTTCATTTCTAAAAGTTCTATTTGGTTCTTTTTAAAAATATGGCATTGGCTTTTTTTAAAAAAAGGTGTTCCTTTATCAAGTTTGTGATTTGTTTTATTTCTGTAAACATTTTAAACATAGCCCAACAACTTTTCTATTGTGTGTTATTCCCTTGACTCACTCATGATGGCTTCCTTTTAAATGTTGGATTGTGTATTTATATATATTTTTATTCGTGTTAATCCTATTAGGTCTGATATGAGGGTGTGTTCCTCCAGAGGGTATTCATGTTTCTACAGGCTCCCAGAACTGCTTTTTACCAGGGTCCACTTTAAGTTAATTTCTCAGCTTTCGATCCGCTTGACCATGCGAGTGGTGCAAATTTGAACCCTAAATCACATGACAGTGACAAAAAGGATTCTCAAGGAAGACTTTTCTTCTACCCAGAAGCCAGGCTGAAATAAATAATTTTCTTTGTTTTCTTCCATTATTGGCAGGTAGATTTTTCTTGATGTACCATTTCATTGAAGGTGTATCTCTTTGAGTACCCTGCTTACTGCCAGGGTCTTGGTTTTAATTTTCCAATTTGTTCTGGCTGAAGTCTTTTCTCCTATCCCCATATAAGTATGTAAACCCAAAGCTCTTGGGTGCAGTGATGGCAAATGCCCCACGGACAGCTGTAGCTTCACCACAGGCTTAACCCTCTGCTTTCCAGCCTCCTCTTTATTTCTGCACCCCAGGTTTTCTCATCTTTCTTGTGAGCTCAATCAGGAATAAAAAGAGCAATTCTCACACTCTCCTCAATATTTCTGGATGTTTTGAAGTTAAGATAACTAGTCTAAAAAACTGCTGGAAATAAAGGCCACATGTCTTTCAAAAAGATCTTAAGATTAGTATAGTTTAAAATAATAACCATTTGAGAGCTCTGATTAGTGCTAAGTCTCCTCTTTTTCTTCAGAATATCTATAGCTAAAATGTTTTATATACCACAGATACAAAGACACACACATCAACATATTACGTATTACTACTACTATGTGTTGACTGTTATTAGCTATTTCAGAATAGCTATTGATCCTTACAAAACATTTTGCAAACCATGAATAAGTGGAATCAATGGTTGATACTAAAAGCAGTTTAAATCCTAACCACCATTTGTTTGTCAAATTTTATTTGGCGTCCACATAATTTAGACTTCTAGTTTCCTTTGATGTTAGTAACAATACTATGTACTATTTGTAGAAATATGAATACGTACTTTGTATAAATGTGAAGTATACAATTTTGAAATTGTTTTACTTATGTAATTTGTTTTGAGCTTTTGATCAAACTTGTGACATAGGTAGACTTATCTCCTTTTTCAGAAACTAAGAGTCAAAAAGATGCACAACTTTTCCAAGGCCATACAAGATCAGTTGAAGAGCTAGAATTGAAATGCAGCTTTCAAAGCTCTAAGTTCAGTGTTCAATAAGCACAAATCAATCAGAAAAACAGGGGCATTTTCCTATTGCCATGGGGAAGAAAATCCTATTGCAATAGAAGACTCTGTGATCAGGGCAGAGGGATATACATACATAAAAGGGTGGCTCAATTTTAGTACAGTTTTAATTGTTTATGTTTTTGAGATTTTTTTTCTTTTCCTGAGGGTTATGCTGTAGAAATTTAAGGAAGCTTTAATTCAAAAAAGTTCTGCAACATAGACCCTGGTGCAGAGGACTGGTACGTTGAAGGACTGCTCATTCCTTGCCTTTCTATTTCCAATTAACATTCATATGGAAAGAAAAAAAATGTTCACATTACAAATAGTCAACTAAAAAATATCAATATCAGGAGTCCATTCACTGAAATGATTTTTTTCATGTTGTATGCGATAACAATTTTAAGACACAATCTCTTTAACTTCATAGGCAAATCTTTGCAAACCAATAAACTGGAACTCTTCATGAATTCTTGCACTCACGGTGAGATTTGTGGTGACAGTTTTTGGTTCAAAAGTGCATTCCTGTTGTAAATGGACTGCATGGGATCATTCAGTGGAATGAAGTCCAGTATCACACACACAGCTGTACTCTGAGAAGTAATTTTAGATGTCAAGATAATGTATGTTGAAGCTGTGCAAAAGCACAATCCACCAGTGGATCCCTTTTGGCAAACTGCTGTTTATTGTATTAGTCTCTGGTTGTACAATGATCTGGGAAACTGAAAGATTGGAATTTGTCACTTAGGCCATTCATCCTCAGCTGCCAAGAGGTGGGCATATTCTGACCTCTGGAATTAATGTTGGGCAGAGTTCCATATACCACCCTACTAAGAATGCGGTCACCAAGCTCCAGTAAAGACATCCTGTTTCAGCAATACAGTGTGAAGAAAAATTCACGACTATCAAATTGTTTACATGTTTCCCATTCATTTTAGTTGGGTAGAAGTCTGCTTTCTTTTTACCTATGTATAAACTAAAAGTGTATCTTGAAATGGTATATTAGATTTTTTTTTTCTTCTATAGCTCTAACTTAGAAACAGCTGAACTTATTTTCCTGAATACACATAAAAACTCCTGAGCTGGGATCTGATATATCAAGTTTCAGCCTGAAGCATTTTTTTGAGCCGATGGTTTATGCTGAAAATGCTGACAGATGTCGAACAGCCTCAGCAAAGCAATCTTTAAGGGAGTCCTGGGTAACAGACCATGTGGCTGCTTTGAAAGTGCTAAATTCTTGTTGCCAAACAATTTTACTTAAAAAAATCCTAGCATTTCTTATAGTAAGATTTTAACAGATATTTGGAGAAAGCCATCCATTACTCTGTAGCTGAATTTTTGGAACCTGCTAGTTCCCATTTTGCATTTCTCAGGGCACAAGAAATTCTATTAGATTTATCACTCTCAAGGGTCAAATAAAAGCCAGACTTCTAGAATTATGACCTTTAAAGCATAAAGTAGATATCTAAAATTTTTAAATTGCTGCAGGAAGTCCCTAAAACCAAGAGAATCTAGATGGTAAACATTTGCTATATTTCTGGCAGTGATTTTTCTTTGCTGGGATACTAAAATATGAGTCAGGGGAACTACAAACAACACAGGTCTGATCAGAAACAACTGAATGTTTATAAGTACTCTACAGGGGGTTCAGACTTTCCCAGGAGGGTAATAATTTAAAAGATGTCAGTGGATGCAAATGAATTTCAGCCATGAGAAGGGAGAAGAGGTGAATAGTACTTTTGTCTCCGGGAGACTTGGAATTTCAGACAGGCTCCATTTTGGATAATTCTATTTAGCCTGCCTACATTTTCTGATGTTGTTTCAGTTGGGAATGATAGAATGATATTCCTTATCCCTGCATCCTGAACTGTTCAGCAGTGTTTTGTCATGCTGTTAACAGCCGTCAGGTTCCATGGCTATGCAGATAGATGAGTTCCCTGCTGATATAAAAAGGTCTTATGAATTACATTTTGTGTAAAAGAGAGCAAAATTCTTTTTACAAAGTAAGTGTAACATGAGTAAGAACTGAAGCTTTTTTCTTCTCCTGTTGGTCCTCTAGCATAACCTGGTCTCTGATAGCCTAATAGATTATCTAGATATTTTATTGTATTGCTGTGCTCTTTGGAGAACTGTTTTTACATTAATTTTTCTCCAAAGCTAAGTACCTCCTTTTATCCTCTCTAGTTATACCATGATACTTAAGCAATCTTCTGAAAGTCTGAATACTACATAAAGTGGCACAGAATGCTGTTTTACAAAGGAAAAAAGTCCACCTCTCTGGATTCATGAGCATATTAAGTCATTAGCAGTAGGAAGAGTCCACCTACAAGAAATATACTAACGAGATAAAATGGAATGGTATGAAAAATGTAAGCAACTTTATGATGTTATTACCATACCAAAAAGTCATAAAGGAGAACAGAAATGTCAAGTCAACTGACATAATCAAGTAGAAAGAAGATATTCTATAATAGCATTTATTATCCTCTTTGAAAAAAATGATAGAATGGTTAGTTGAAAGGTAAAATATAACACTTTCTGCCTATTAGGTTTATCAAATTTGCACAATTTGAAAAAAACAACAATTTTATTTCCAGAAATTGACCAATTTAGCATTTTGTATGTATCACAGACATGCATCACACAATGTACATATTTACCAATTCATTTTAATGTTTTTTTTCCTGCCTCTCCTCCTCCTTCTGGCCTCAGGATGAGTTGTTTATATACATGTGGATTTGGTGCTTTTCTGTTTCTAACTCTCCACAGTATAGCAATCCTCTTCATAAATCACTGTATCATTAAAGTGACTGTGCATAACCACTTAATTCAGAAAAATAAATCCTGGAGGCAAAATTACTCTTTGGCCAGACTAACTTAAATAACATGTATATTCTTTAGAAGCTTAGTGAACACTGTTTTCATTTATTCCATTCTAGTGAATTCAACTCAGGGGATGAACCTCTGGGATTTAAAAAAAAATCTTAATTTAGAAAATGGCTATTTGTAATATATCACTATATAAATATTACCTCAATGTGAAATTCAGAACAGAATATTTCATAATTATTTTCTTATTAAAATGATATAAAATTAATGACAACTAGGTCAAGACTATATCAGACCACAACCAGTAGACTAAAGATGGATCACTTACCCTGAAGCAAACTAGGAAAGGAAAATGAGTACCACTGACCATAAAAGCCATTTCTGTACCTGTACAGGACATAAGAGCAGCAGCAATCACTTACTGAGAACTTCTAAGTGCCAGGAACTGAACTAAGGGCTTTATTGATTTTATTTTCTCATTTAGTCATTACAATAATCCTTGAGGGGTGTGTGTTTCCTAATCTGCATATGAGGAAATTGAAGCTCACACAGATTCAATAATTTGTCTAAGTGTGTAAGCCAGGATTCAAAACGCTTGCATCATTAGAAAACAGTGAATATACTTTTAAATGGGTGACCAAATATGTAGTGGAGGAATTGGTAGAGTATCCAAGAAGGAAAAAAGTCTAGAGAAGTGAGAAGGGAGAATTGATCTTCCCAGGCATGTCTCTGGGGTCAGGAACCCTTGATATTAGGAGTGGTAGTATTGGAAGGTTACCCAGAAAGTGTGACACCTTAGCTAATACAAATTACATTATTCATTTATTGAAAATGCTACTGGGAAGATGCAGAGGTTGGGCAGGGCTGATGGCACCTCTCCAGAATTTGAATTTACCATTTGCCAGCTCTGTGAAATTGGGTAAGTTATTTAATCTCCTCAAGTCATGGCCTCTTCTACCACAAAATGGAAATAAGAACTGCAACCCATAAATATTTGTTGTGAGGACTGAATGAGATTTAAAAAAACACCAGCACAATGCCTGACACATATCTAGGCATTAAACAAATGTTACTTCCCTCTTCTCTCTTGTACTTACATAAGTTTTACAGACATTTTCATTTGTTAAATGGATTATTACTAAGCTTTTTCCCAGCGTTTCAAATTTTGGGGTTTCTATCTTCTGTTATTTTTCTGGTTTGCATTCGTATGGTAAGCAAAATATTCTATACATAGATGTTTGACAAATTTTGGTAGACTCTGGACTTGAGTCTTGGCTCTACCATTTACCTATCCAATGATATTCACATGTTAATTGATCAACAGTCAAGCTAATTCCATTGTCTTTGTAGGTGATCTATTCTGGCTTCTTTTAAGATCTCTTTGTCTTAGAGTTTCATTATGATGCACCTAAGTGTATATTTATTATCATTATTATTTAATTCTATTTAGGACTTGCTGTGCTTTCTGAATCTGGGAATTGGTGGACTCCAAGAATTTTAGGAAATTCTCTGTCCTCCTTCCTTTCTCTTTCTCCTCTCTCTCTCCTCCCATCTCCCTCAATATACTTCTAGTATACAGAATTGGATTAACCACAATTCTTGGTTCATGGCACACTTTCATCATTGGTCAATGTATCAATCAATTTTATTTATTTACTTAGATTTTAAATCAGTTATTTTTATAATGTAATTAGCACCTGTGAATTCATTACCCAAAACAAAAGCTAGTACTTTTTAAATAACTGCATCTACTCATAGGGGACATTCCACCAACTCATCTCCCTGTCTCTGTCACCCAAGTTAACCATCTGTGAAAACAATCATCATTCCCTTACTTTCTTTCATTATTGTTTTATTGCATCTATATGTAGTTTTAAAGAGTTCTTTTTATCAGTTATTTTAATTTCATAAAAGGAATACACTATACATAATTTTTTAAGTTTATATTGCTAATTCATGCATACTATTACATGTACTGTAGTTCACTTGTTTGGGATGCTGTATAGTACTCCACTGTGACAATATACTACGATTTATTCATTTCCCCTTCTATTGATGGCCGTTTAGATTGTTCCAGATTTTCATTATTATAAACAGTGCTATTGTGAATATTCTGCTATTCCTTTTTTTTTTTTTTGCGGTACGCGGGCCTCTCACTGCCATGGCCTCTCCCGCTGCGGAGCACAGGCTCCGGAAGCGCAGGCTGAGCGGCCACGGCTCACGGGCCCAGCCGCTCCGCGGCACGTGGGATCCTCCCGGACCGGGGCACAAACCCGTGTCCCCTGCATCGGCAGGTGGACCCTCAACCACTGCGCCACCAGGGAAGCCCTATTCCTTTTTTGAATACTGCCTTTTCTCCATTCTGTTTCCTTCTATAACTCTGATTAGACATATGTTAGACCTACTCAATCTATGATCTCAGTTTTTTTCTTTGTGGGTTTTATTCTGGTCTGAACTTTATTTTGGTCAGTGTATTCATGTCACTACAGATTTTCCAGTTCACTAATTCTTTATTCAGTTATATCTAATTTGTTTCTTTGAATCTTTTGATTGAATTTTTCATTTCAATGATTGTATTTCATTTCTAGAAGTTACTCCTTCCACCCCACCAATCTGCTTGCTCTTTCTTGCTTATACTTACAAGCTTCTCTTTTATTTCTTAAACATATTAAACATTTAAATTTATTTCTGTGCCTAATAACTCCAATACCTTTTCTTAATGGTCTGATTTCCCTGTGTGTTGTTCCTCTTGGTTCTCAGTAGTGGCTTGTTTCCTTATGTCGTTCCTTTCTTTGTTCCTTGTGAACTATTCATTTTCTTTGGAACTCTATCTGAAGGAGTTATTTAAGAGCTGGGTTAAACTTGCATTTTTCCAGAGACGATTTATGTTTGCTTCTGCTAATTTGTCTGGGGTACTACTAACCCAGGAAAATTAAATTCTGTATTTGAGGTTTTCCACAACACACATGTAATGTCAATTCAGACCTTGCACTCAAATGAGGGCAGATTTGGTGTTATATAGTCTAAAGGCAGATCACCACCACCACCGTCCTTCCATTTAGTGCCAAGGTCAATAAAGGATCATTTCCTTGTTTCACCGTTCTGGACACTGGGTCTATTTCTAGTTATGCCCTTATACTAAGGTTGCTGGGGTTTTTTGTAATACCAGCTTGTATGACAGTCTCCTGTTAGACTCCTTAGAAATGGTAATGTCCTAAGCTTTACACCTGTTCCCCAGGCCTTCTTTGGCCACCATGATGAAGGCTCAAGATCTCTAGAGTTTGGGTGAAACCCTCAGAATGAAAACCAGTTCTAGTATTTGCTCACCTCCCAGGTTTCTTGCTTTTACTTTATTTTATGGTCTTTGTGAATTATTTCCTTCAATCCATTTGGCAATGCATTTAAAAACAAATTTTACATATTACATTCAGCATTTTAACTATAAATGTGTTGGGGTGTCCATCGGGGTATCTGGTCTGTCATTCTGTTTAAAATAGAAGTCTGCCTGTTCCCATTTCAACATTCATTTTCTATTGCAACAGTTTCTTAGTCTCCAGTCCTATATCTTAATAGATTAGATATACTAACACTCACTCCTAGTATAACACTCTTATTAAATATAAAGATGATCCCATGTTTAAATTTCTTTAATGACTGCATAGTGCTCTTAGGATAAAGTCCAAACTCCTGCCCATGGCATACAAAACTCAGCAAGATATGTCCTCTGTCTACTTCCCCTGCCTCTCAGCCTCCTTTGTACATCGTCATTCAAACTTCATGCAGTCATAGCCATCTACCTTCGGCTCCCCCAGTATATTCTCATTCCTCTGAATTTTTACTTATACTGTTCCTCTGTCCGGGATCTACTCCCTTTTCCCCAGCCTTCTCCCAGATTCTTACTTGTACCCTTCAAAACTCATCTCAAAAGTCACTTGCTTTTCAAAGCACTTTCTGATCCACATCCTTGCTTGTCAGGAAAACATAATTAGGCACCTCTCATCTATGCTCTCTAACAGAAATATTACCGTTATAATCATAAAAGGTGATGATAAATGATTTTCTTATCAGCCTCCCTTACGAGGCTGGGAGCTCTTTGAGATGAGGAATTCTTTCATGCTTTATACCCAGCACCAAACATAGCCGGACACATGGAAGGGGCTAACTAAATGTCTGTGGGATGAATCAGTGAACCAAGTGGTTACAGCTACACTTACAAGTTTGGTAAATGTGATGAGGAAGACTTATTCTAATGGATAACAGGGTGTGTGTGTGTGTGTGTGTGTGTGTGTGTACAGGTGTGCACGCATATGCACGTGCTTGCTGTGCGATTTAGATTATCTGCTCTTTAAAATTATGCATAATTTCCAACTTCCCATCAATAAAGAAAAATGAGAGCTAACTTTCCATTCACTCTGCCCTATAGAGTTTGAAATACTTGACTTATTGCCATTATACCCCAAATGTGTTTGGAGACAAATTAACAGGGAGAAAAGCCATTAGTTCACTTAGGAAACCTTTAACTCGCAAGTGTCAGAGAACTGCTTGGCTTCTAACATTATTTTCTTTAGCATAATCAATTTCCCTTTCCAAAGGAACCTCAAACAAGAAAGCAATATACAGCTGAAAAAGTACTTTTAGAGAAACAAACATTTTTAAAGGTCATGAAACTAAAGCTTTGTGTTGAATTTTTTTCTACGAAAAGGAGAGATAACTGTTAGGGTCTCGGGCTAACTCCTCTGAAACTCCCGGAAAGGGAATTCTTATTCCCTCTATGCATACAATAATGGTTTTTTTCCTAAGGCATATTTTAAAAGGATGCCAGTTAGCAAAAATTCTAGGCACATCTGATTTGGACATGAGACCTTACACGTTAGTCATCAACAGACAGTGGATTAAAACCTTTATCGGGTTATAAAATGTGAAGTATTCTGAAAGCCTTTGGTATTAGTGTATTTAGTGGAAAATAATTAAAAGAATGCCAATGTTTTCATAAAAATAAATTGTGATATGTTTACATGTATCCTTTTGTGTACACATAGACACGCACACACACACAGGAAATGGAATTAGAATTCTGATGGCTATTTTTCTCAAAATTTAACTATCATCCATTAATATTTTGAAGCAATTCCTAGTCTATTTCTAGTTTGAGCTGAGTCTATCATAAAAACACTGTGAGAAAGGAAACAAACTGCATAGATTCCATTTGGCAAATCAGGGGCCTGTAGATCTGACTGTGGTTCAGCCTCTGGCGCCATCAGTTGGGCTCAAAATCAAAAGCTGTGGAAGGAGGTAATTAGCAGGCATTCTAGACCACTCAGCTGGCATCAGCTGGCTTCTTATAGCCACTGGGAAAGTGGGTGGGAAGGGGTTCAGAAATATTCTCTAAAATAATATTGTTCCTTTAGAATACATGATTGCAATTGTAGGGCTATTTTTATGGAGAAAAAGTTAACTTTGATTAACGTTCATATTGATACATTTGTTAAGGTGTCAATATTTAATTAGGAAGTTCAACTACTAGCAATGACAGCCATTACAGTGTCATATACAATAAGAACACGAGAGTAGAAGTCAACATCATCTAGCCCACGCACATAGGTAAAAAGGTAAGATCACCTGGGCATAGCGACCACCACCAATTCTTGGTGAAAAGGGGTGCAATTCCCCATTTCATTAATTCCAGCAGAAATTAAACCAAGGAGAGGCATTTTGCCAAAGCAATGAAAATATAATTATGCAGGTCACATTCAGAGGATAGAGTCCTCTGAATCTTGCCTGATCAGGCTGTTGATTTCTTAAACCTGAGTGTTAAACGGAAAGAAATTGGCTACGTTCAAGCCACTCGTTTTGGCTATAGACGTGATTATTTACAGATGAAGGTGAAGCAGCCCTGCAGTGAACAGAAGATCGGAAGACTGTGTTCCAAATTGACCAGCTGAAGGAAAGTTTATATTTTAAGAAAACAATCACTTGGTCAGTGACTCATGGGGAAAGAATTCTTAAGCTTTCTTCAGGGAAACCCCAGTAAATAACATGTGTAATAAAATGGAGATGGTGTTGTCTGTTTTGTTGGGCCGTTCACTCCACATAACAAACCTTTTGGCAAAAAAAGGAACATTCTGAACCCGATTCTCTCTGGGAAACCCCTAAACAGCAAGAACTACTGTGGCTTCCTTACAGTTTTACAGAATATTTCGTATCTCAGACTTGCATGTGAAATAAAAACTTGGAAGAAATGTGGAAAAAAATCTGCTTTTTGTTATAGGGTTGAGGATTTTTCAGTTGGTTGCTTCCATGATTCACACTGCACTCCACTGCTCTGAAACTCAAAACCACATATCATAAAAAGCAGCACTGGCTCGAGTTAATTCTTCCTGCTTTGTCCCTAGGAGAACCAAAAGCTCGAAGTGTGGCCCACATGACACACAAGAGAAATGAATGAAAAATTCTCGGCCTGCTTCAATTTCCTGGAATATGGTGTAAATCATGTGCTTTAAAAGAGATCTGGAGTTCTACTTTTTTCTTTTCTAATGTGGGGTTTAACTGACATAATCTATAACAGTTTCAGTTCCTCTCTTTTTAATTAGCAAAAGCTTTTGGAATTTTGTTGTTTTTGGTCTCTAAGAACATTGTGCAAGGAAAAAAACAAGGTTGAACAAAATAAAATGTGTTTCTAAATGATTAAAGAAAACCCTGTCTGTTGGGGATAGGAATGGTCAAAGTTCTCTATTCCCCAACCCCCTGCCCAGAATGCTTTGTTCAAGCCACATGGTGTCTAATCAGCATGTCTTTAGATTATTTTATGTTAATTAAAATTATGGTTAGTTTCGGAGGTTAATGTATACATGTGCATGTGGCTTCAAAGGCTTCCCAAATTACTGGCTGAGCTCCCTTGCCTTGGGCAGGCCTGATCTGTGATAAAACTGACCACATTAAACCAAATTTATTGCTATGGAGTTTTTTAACTCAATGTAGAAAATACATTTTGCAGGTCTCTTAAAGAATTTCCTTTGAAACCACTCTCTCAGGATCTCAAAAGAGGAAAAGGGGAAACAAAGAAGAAGAAATGTAAACGGAAAAGAACAAAGGAATTGGCTCATATCAGGAAAAAAAAAACCAAACAGCTTCACAGATTACTGGGAGGCAACAAATGAAGCACAGAACAAGACTGTAATAGATCACAACTTCTACAACATGCTTACTTTTATTTTTAACTAGAGAAATGTTGCAATGCATTGATGGAGTGAGAGGAAACCCTACCCGCCCAACAATGAGAAATGGTTAATACTATATATTCTAATTTATTTTTCACTTTTTGTCATACAGATGGTAAAACTCGTGCCAAGTGCTCAATGTTTGTCAGAGACTGTAATTAGGAAAAGCTCCTAAGAGCGGTCAGCATAAGCCTTAATGGTCATAGCTGCAGAGAAGCCCAGTGGGAGTTGCGTAGGGGACCTGTATGTGAGATGGGAACAAACAAACAGAAGTTGGGACCAGCAATGGAGACAGAGTGGTGCCTCCTCTGAGAAGAGGAGGCTGTCAACCCACAACTTATAATATAAGGAAATGTGTCAACCTAGATCTGATTCTGATGACATACTAAATTCCCAGAATAAATCTAACCCCAAAGATTTGGAAGGGGCATATTTTTCATTTACATCATCATCTATTCCTTAAAACTCTTCTTGGTTCAGGCCCTCACATCCTCTCTCCTTGACTACTATGAGAATCTCCTGACGGGTCTCCTGGCTCCCATTAAATTTATCCTTCACACTGCTGCTAGACTAAACAGTCTAAAACACCACTCTGACCTTTCATAGCTTCTCCATGGCACAGGATGAAGTACACTATCATCAGTGACTTGATCCCCTGCCTGCTGTGAGGGCATCAGTCCCGCCACGCCTGACCTCAACAGTTAGGTGTTGCCCACTAGGATGCCTTCCCCTCCCATCCCAAAGATTACTGGGCACTCCTTAGGAGCCACTGAACCCTGAATATAGCTTTTATCACCCTCTATTGTAAGTTTCTGTCAGATAGTGAGCTCCTTAAGGAGAGAACTCATGGACCTAGTAATTTTTGTATTCTTGACACCTGGCAAGTGCTCGATAAAGGTTTAGTGAACTGAACTGATGTGAAATGAGAGAAACAATAAATCACATCAAACTACAACAGACAGGACAAGCAGGAATGATGTATAAAAGAAGGCTCGCTCTCAGGTTGCCCTCACCTATCGGAGACTAGGAAGTTACCTGGGGAAGTCTAGGCAAGTACACTGGCTCCCTAAAGTTAGGGGGAAGATTCAGGAAGCTATTGCCTTGAAATATGGCTGAACACCAAGTGTTTGCTGTACCTCTGGGTGCTTTGACCCCTAAGCATAGCATGCAAAGACTACTTCAGACTGCAGTACTTTGATGGAGCAGATAACCTGCCAGGCCAGGGCACCATCCATTTCTCAGCAGATGACAATCAAATGCTAACAACAGGTCAAGGGCAAGAGTGATTGACAGAGGTGAAGTTCTAAGGCAATATAAGCCACTGCAAATGTTTAGAAACAGATTGGTGGAAACATAGATGGAAATAGATAATACAGCTTGAGTTAACATTTTCAAGAATAGCATCACCCTGTCCTTGTCTTACAAGGGCAGCAAATGCAAACTTTCAATACTGTCAGAAGTCAGGAAGGAAATTTAGTTAAAGGTAGACTCCAAAGTGATACCAAGAATGGAATAGTCTTTTACACATTGAAAAGGAACAACTTAACGACCAAAATATTTCACAACCAGAGGTTATTCTCAACTCTCCTTTGAAATCAATCAAACTTTATTTTCTATTTAGAAAAACAAGTGTCAATGAACATCATGGGCAAACTTGGCAGGGTACAAAGTGTGGAAATCACCAAAGAGGGAAAATGTGGACATACCTTTTAACAAGTTAATATTATTTAGCAGAACAGTTCTAATAAGCAAAAGGTAAAAGAAAGAAAAAATGAAAACTATAAACCTGTACAAATAAACTTTCTGCTGTTTATGTGTGTCAAGTTCAGATCCACTTTCACTCTGGACTTAAAACCAAAATGAAGTACTAGTTATACACTTTGGCTCATCTGGAAAACTCCCTGGAAATTTTCAGAGCTTCTTAGCACAGAAGTACAAAGAGATATGGTAATGACTTCCCTGAACAAACAAATATACAGAAAAGAGTGAGCTAGTTTGAGCTCTCAGGCACACCCGGTGGCGGCTCTGATCCTGCTCCATGAAGAAATGTATTGGGTCTCTCTAGATCTTCCTTCCAGTCTGGGGACTGCCAACGGTCATTTTCAACGAGGAAAAGTAATAATTCCTCACCATCAGTGTCAGAGCTGTGAACAGAATCCGTTCACGGCCTCTCTAGCTACTGGCAAACTGACTTGCTATTGCTCACAGCTGACAGGGACTTGGGATGGGGTATGATGAGAAAGCTGAATTTCTGGTAAACCTGGGCTGAGGGCATCTGATTCTTAACATTACATCAATATACCTCACAGTAAAATCAAAGGCTATGAGTGTAAAAATCTTCCTCGATGTGACAGAAGGGAAATACTAATAGTGTTTGCACCTTGCACTATGGCTGCTGTTAGTACCTACAGTAGTAATTCTAAAACTTTAGATGCTATAAAATTACCCTTATTTAAAATGCATATTCCCAGGTGACATCCTCAAATATTCAAATTCAGAAGACTTGGGAGTGGCCCAGGAGTTTGCATTTTTAATAAGAAACTTGGGTGTGCCTGGTGCAGGCCAGATGGACCATGCTGAGAAACCCTGAGTCAGAGGCCGCTCCTAGTACTGCAGCCTATTCTGCAACAGCATTCCCCAGCAAACAAAATGATGACAAGTGTTGTTTTAAAAAATGGGGGTGGGGGGGTGGGGGGGGGTATTTGATAAGTTCAAGAATTGCAGTGAAACACATTTACATGTTTCTTTATTCCAGGACTCTCAAATTAAAAAAAAATGCTAATATACTCTGTGTCTCACCGGAAGAGAGACAAAGAATACAATGTAACCAAAACATTTTTGATCATCAAAACACTTCCTTCTCCTTTAAATAGGCTGAGCATACTTTGGGAAATGCTGCTATTCAATATATAGAACTTTCATGTAAGAATACATAAAAGCAGAGAACTACTGAGTAGGATAATCTGTAATACCTAGACAGAGATGGTTTATAGTCGGGCCTATGAGATACCCTGGAGCAAAGATTAGGCTATGAACAAATTCTGAAGGTAAAAGCCAAGCAGTAGATCAGCAATAGTAGCCCAATTGATGCTTTTCAGGGCGTTAGCAATAGTAAGCCTTTGGTAAATAGTAAGCTTGGAAAAGGGATGATATTTGGAGAAAGAGGGTGGTATTGGGAGTCAGCGCAACTACTGGGTCCAGAACCATAGCACTTTTAACAATAGGGGGTGAGGTGGGCAAAATGGGTGAAGGGGGTCAAAAAGTACAAACTTCCAGTTATAAAATAAATAAGTCCTGGGAATGTGATCTACAGCACGGTGACTATAATTAATACTGTATTGTATATTTGAAAGTAAGAAAGTAGATCTTAAAAGTTCTTATCACTAGAAAAAAAAAGTGTAACTGTGGTGATGGATGTTAACTAGATTTATTGTGACCTCATTTCACAATACATACATATATTGAATCACTATGTTGTAAACCTGAAACTAATAACTGTTACATTTCAATTATATTGCAATAAAAAAATTCTAAGTTAAAAAAATGCTTAAAAAACCATGTGAGTACAAAAAACAATATTGAAGACAGCCAACACCTTTTGAGAATTGACTTTATTCCTGGCACTGTTCTGCATACATCACAAGTATTATTAGCTCACTTGGTCGTTGTGAGGTAGAGATTGTCATCAAGCTCCACTTAACAAATGAAGAGAGAGGCTCTGAGTAGCTTGCACAAAGTCACCCCACTATTAAGTGGCAGAGCTGGGATTTCAGCTCACACTGGAGCTTCAAAACTCTGCACTTCTTTATTGCCCTTATCAGGAGGGTCAGTAGGTTTGCAGTTAAAGGAAACTATTTGAGAAGAAGGGATTTTTTTTTTTTAAGCGAAAAGCAGATGATCAAATTGGCAAGGATTAAAAATGAAGGTAAAAGAAAATTGTAATACTAATTGTAGGTTACGGTTAGGTGAGATGTTAGGAATGTGAATCACTCTAGCTTTGAGGAAAGTAATCAAAAACTCTGTAATTATTCATTCTCTTTGATACCAGTTCCACTTCTACAAGTCTACCCTAAGGAAATAATCAGAAATGAATAAGAGGAATCATGCACTAAGATGTTTACAGTAAATTTACATACAGTAAATTTACATACAGTAATAAAAATTATATTGAAATTGAGTATGTACATCAGAAAGTTCATGAACTCTAAATTCAAAACTGGTTTTGAATTAAATCCTGACTCCTTCACTTATTAGATATGTGATCTTTGGCTAGTTTGCAAACTTTA
Organism: Mesoplodon bidens; assembly: GCF_964165515.1. Taxonomy (NCBI): domain Eukaryota; kingdom Metazoa; phylum Chordata; class Mammalia; order Artiodactyla; family Ziphiidae; genus Mesoplodon; species Mesoplodon bidens. Next base: position 30,579,177 of record NC_138177.1, on the reverse strand, counting down.
CTAAGCCTCATGTTCTTCATCTCTAGAATGGAGAAGATAGTGTTTACTTTACAGCAGGGATTCTCAACAGCAGTACTATTGACATTTCAAGCAGGATAATTCTTTGTTGTAGAGGGCTGTCCTGTGCCTTATAGGATGTTTAGTAGCATCCCTGGCCTCTACCCACTAGATGCCAGTAGCACCCCCCAACCCAGCTGTGACAGTCACAAATGTCTCTAGACATTGCCAAATGCCCCCAGCTGAGAAGCACTGCCTTACAGGACTGTTGTGAGGATTAAATGAGCTAATTTAAAGACATCTAGTGGCGAAGGGAAAGAGAGAAATACAGTTTTTGAATGGAGAACCAGGTAGAAGAAAGAAAAGTCTATATATCTATAGACAAAGACATAGATAGAGATTATCTATCTATCTATCTATCTATCTATCTATCGAAGAAAAAGCCAGTAGGAGAGAGAATAAAAATCCAAGACATGGAAATAACTGATAAAGCAAAGCCCCAAATATATGCTGAAGAGATGGCCTTGTCAAAGAAGAGGAACATCCTCTGACCTGGGAGTACAGAAAGAAAGGATGAAGAAATGAAAGAATTCTGAGGATTTTCCTTTTTATAGTAATGCTATTATTCCCATTTTGAGAAAAATTAAGACATAACAAGTTCTCTTTCTCAGGGTACAAAATATGTTGATAGAGTTGGGAATACAACACAATTAACTTATACATACTGGTAAAAAAACGCTAGTAATTTATTTCATTAGCATTTTATTATGCCTAGCCCTGAAGAATGAGGTGTGTAAATAGTCTGGCAAAGTAAAAATGTTAATGTGCATGGGAGTAATTTCAGGTGAATGAATCATGGTGACCAAGCTAATGGCTAGAAGTTCTGGAAGCTACTTCTGTCTGTGTCACTACCTTTTCTTATCTATTCTTACTTTTTTCCTGACTTCCCTCCTTTGCACTTTCACCTACTTCTTCCCTCAAAACTCTATGTCTAAGGTCACAGTGTGTGACTTCTTTTTTCCATCATTTATGTCCATTCATTGAATCATTGCACAAATATTTACTCACTACCTATTATGTCCCAAGTTCTAGGGATATAATAAGTTAACAGAACCACAGAGGGGATCTTGTCTTCATAGAGTCTGAAGTACAGTTAAGAAGACAGACAATAAGCAAATAATAAACCAATAAATGTAACACAGAAGAATATCACACAAATCAACCAATATACAAAATGCTGTTCTGCCAAATTTCTGCCTAATGTTCCCTGTCTAGTACTTAAAATTTAAATACTGCTTTTTCACGATTTGGGAGGCCTTTCTATTTAGTAAGCAGTTGTAATACACTGTCTTTGTTAAAGAACTATTCCTGGGCCACAACCACCATGTCATTATGTCATTTTATAGAATCCAAGCTGAAATTAATTAATTAATTTTACTTTTTGGTCATGTCACAAGGCATGTGGGATCTTAGTTCCCCGACCAGGGATCGAACCTGCCCCCCCTGCATTGGAAGCATGTAGTCTTAACCACTGGACCACCAGGGAAGTCCCCAAGCTGAAATTTAGATGTCTGCCACTCTCTGATGTGACATTTGTATTCTACAAATCCATAATACTATAATCTTTATACTTCTGTCCCTCTGTAATTCATTATAACTATAACCCTCTCAGCACTTCACATGAATTGGAAATGTAAAATTGTTAATAGCCTTCATAAAACTTGGCTTCTATAACTGACTTCAGTAATTTTGTCACATTTTAAGAAAATCAAAGTATCAAAGTTATGCTTCAATGCTTGACAAACTCTACCTTTATATGGGCTGAGCAAATTTATATGACTGGCTTTATCTTTGGGTCTGGATGTCGCCATCTTAAAGTGACTTAAAAAAAATCTTTATTGGCAGACAATACATTCCATACCTTACCCCAAAAAAGCTTCTGCTTACAATCCATGAGTTGGATTGTTGGACCACATGGAAAGGGAAGAATAAGCTTAGGTTAGAACATTAGAAACGTTTTTCTTGATAAAGACTCAGATTTTAACCATACTTTACTGAGTCTCTTTTTATGTCTCATTCTAATGCTCAAATATAGAAAGATTTTGACTTTTTTTCTGTTTTCATGGAATTCCAATTTTGAAATAGGCTTTTAGTGGTAGCACATAAAAGTTACCCAAATTTATAAAAATTGGGCTTTCCTTTTTGTTTGTTTTTTAAATTTTATTCATTTATTTATTGGCTGTTTTGGGTCTTCATTGCTGCACGTGGGCTTTCTCTAGTTGCAGTGAGCAGGGGGCTACGCTTCATTGCGGTGTGCGGGCTTCTTATTGTGGTAGCTTCTCTTGTTGTGGAGCACGAATTCTAGGAGTACGGGCTTCAGTAGTTGTGGCACACGGGCCCTAGAGCGCAGGCTCAGTAGTTGTGGCGCACAGGCTTAGTTGCTCCATGGCATGTGGGATCTTCCCGGACCAGGGCTCGAACCCGTGTCCCCTGCATTGGCAGGCAGACTCTTAACCACTGAGCCTGGGGAAGTCCCGGGCTTTTTTTATTTAATGAAAGACACATGTTCACAAAAAAGTGCTGGTGAAGGCAATTCTTTGTAACACTCACAGTCCTTGACCTCATACCACTTGTCTAGGTATACAAGCTTAAGTTAGAAAATCTTTTCAGTTATTGTCATACTTTCTAAGGCCACCTATCAAATCAAAGGGTAAGGAATATTTTTCATATGAAGCAGATACTGCTGAAGCATAATGGGAAGTGTAAAGTGCTTATAAACCAGAGTTTGTAGTCCGAACAGATTCCAGTTCTTCAACCAATTTTAGGTGAATTTGACTCAGTTAATGACGGTTATAGGTCCAAATCTTCATAGGCTAAATTGGGTATGAGAGGTCCTTGCATACTTATTTCAAGCTAGGTCAGGGTTTATCAACTTCAACACAATTGACACGTATGACTAAATAATTCTTTATTGAGGAGGCTATCCTGTAAATAATAGGATATTGGCTTCCACCCACTAGATTTCAGAAGTATCTCCCCAGTCCAACAATCAAAAATGTCTCCAGACATTGTCAAATGTCCCCGGGGAGCAAAATCACCCTTAGTTGAGAACGACTGATCTAAGTGGAAAGAGTACTTTTTTCCAATTTCTTACTTGAGGGAATAACTGCAGTGATAGAAAAATTTCAACAAGCTGATCCTTTTTTTAAAGCTCTATTTTGCTCTTTGTATCAAATTGTCATTTTTTTTGCCCAATTCCTTGAAGTGTCACTAATTCTTCCTTTGAAGCCATGTGACGCAAAATAGAAAATTTGAGACTAATGGCTAATTACTTCAAAGAGGAAAATGAAAATGTCCAAATTAGAACTTTCTTCAATTAAAACTTGGTCAGTAATAATAATTTTTGCTGAAGAATGTGTGTTGTCGTTATGTAAAGGTGGTCTTTAGTGTTCCATTTTGCGTTATATCCCCAAATAACACTAGCCTTTTCTATTTTAGGGCTGATTCAATTAGTTGGCATATAATTGAATATATCTTCTAAATTCTTATTTAAATACTATTCTGTTTTCATTTTAGAATTTTTACTGGATTCTGCTTATCCCAATAATTAAGGGAAATGCATTCCTAATTCTGGACTAAAATAGCATGTAGCAAGTTGAGGCAAACAAAATGCAAATGCTCTAGAAAAATAACATGGTTTTAAGTTAAAATATGTTAGTCCTCTTTATCATTTCTTAAAAACTAGAGTCCTGAGTGACTTATTTTAGGTTTTGTTCTGGGATACTTGCCTACCTGCTCCATCCATTCAGAATGCTTAATTTTTTTTTCAGAATGCTTAATTTTTAATATGCAAGTATATGGCTTCCATGTAGTAATTATCATTACCAACTGGGTTCAGGCATACGCTCACCTGGCCTTCTTCTAGCTTCCTACAAATTGCCTCATACTCACTTGCTCAGTCTACCTAAAAGTTACTGCTCTCTCCCCAACTTCCCCCATATACTTTCTGTATAAATTTTTTCTTATCTTATTGTATTTCTAAGTTTATAAAGATAATACATGAATGTTGTAACAAGTTAACATATGGATGTCTAAAGAAGTTAAAAATAATTCCTAACTTTTCTCCAAACCCATTTCCTACATCTTTCTCTATGCTCTTATAAACACATACAGAAACGTGTATGTCTACGTACGTACGTATACACACACACACACACACACACACACACCTGTTCTTTCCCAGTCTCCTTTACTGATTTCTCCTCTTCTGTTATCTTTCTAAAGAATAGATCATTCTGTCCTCAGCTCTCTTCTTTTTGCTTCTATACTTTGCTTCTTTCTCCTTAGGTGCCAAGATTTTAAATATCTAACAACTCCTAAATCTCTGTCTAAAGGCCTCTCCTCTGAGCTTAGATTTATATATTTAACTGCCTAGAAGACATCTCCATTGGGATGTTTAAATAGACATTCAAATATTTGATTCTCCCCTCCAAGATACCTGGTAAGATGGTACTTCCTGTCCATTTGAATTTAGGTGTGGCCATGTGGCTTGCTTTGGACAATGAAAAGGGTACAGAAATTACATGTCACATTCAGATAGAAGCATTAACAGTCAGTGTATGACTCTCCACTCATTTCCTCTGCCATGGTGATCAGTAATAATCCTATCAGCTTGAGTCCTGAAGTGGGAATAACAAGGAACAGAGTCCCAGGCAGCTTGAGATGCACATGCAGCATGAGCAAGAAATAAATTTTGTAGTTTGCAGCCACCAGATTTTGTGGAGTGTTTGTTGCAGCAGTATAACTTAACCTATCCTGACTAACCACCGATGTGTACTAGGATCCCAAATTTAACATGGTCAGAACGAAACGACCCACTCCATTTTCTCCTTTCCCCATTTTACTCATTTTATTAAATGGCACTAACACACACCCATCATCCAAGATCCAATAATCTTTTTTTATTTTACTCTTTCTCTCACTTTCCAAATCCAATCCATCAGTAAATCTTAAAGGTGTGGCTCTACTACCAAAATATATCCTGACTCCAACTACTTCTCACTATTGCCACTACTGTGACCCTAACCCAAGCCATCATCATCTCTCCTCTGCACTGACTCAGCAGCCTCCCCATTTTCCCTCTAAACACCAATTCTCTCTTTCATCTTTATCACTGTTTTTTCTTATTGATTTCTTAGAACTCTTTAATTTTGGCAAAGATATTAATTCTTTACCTTCCATACGTGTTGCAAATGTTTTCTCCAATTTTAACTTTTTTTTTTTACCCTGTTTATTTTTTAGAGTCAGATTAAGTCACTTTCTTTTATTACCATCAGCCTTAGTCTCTTTGTGCTTAAATATGGTACAGAGGGACCAGATACTTTATACCTCTAAACCTTTCGGTTCTTGTTCAAACTGGAGGTGTCTGGTAGGGAGCTAGCAACACAGAGTAAATATTCAAAGGTCAACATAACTCTCTGAAACCAAAAGGATGATTTTTCCCCTCAAGGGGAGTATTTCTTAGTAGGGACTCTAATGCTAATCCTAGTACTTCAATTGTCATCTGTTTTTCAATTTTCAGATTATACATTTTGTTACATAAATGAATGGATTCAAGGCAAATGAATCAACTTTTAAATTTAAGCTTTACAGAATTCTTTTCATTAGCCTAATATTATATGTTTTCATCTTTAAATCTCAGTTAGATTTTTTTAAATAGCAGAAGATCAAGGGCCAGATATTAGGCCACGGAATGACTGATAATCCTTAGATAATATATATTATTTGTACATTATGCACAACTCAGTCATAGAGGGCGATAGTGCTGACAGTTACAAAACTGCAACTTCAGGAAGAATGATTGGTCCAGGAAGATGGGGAGGCTGGATACTATGAATTTGAGCATTTGAAACAATGACACTATTTGAGTCTCACAGGCAACGGCGGCGGGGGGCGGGGGGGGTAATGTGGGCGTTCAGAGACTCATAACAAGGTCCTTCAACAATATGTTAATTCAGTGAGGAAAACAACATATTTGCACAGGCAGGGTAAAGGGAAAGGAGTTGACAAAATCTGTGTATGAATTAAAAAATTAATAATAAACAAGATTATATAATTATGCCAAGTTTGTAGTCTCAGATGATTAATTTCCACTATTTACTTATATTATCTTTTACTTTCCTGTAAAGTTTAATCCATTTATGTAATATATCTCTCCTTCTGAATACTATTTTCATCATTTTATATTTGTTTCTTTCTCACCATCCTGCATTTAAATATCTTCCTCTTTTTCATTTTTCCTGTGTGTTTTTAAATCTTTTTTGAAAATTGCACAAAAGACAGTTATTAACAAAATGAGAAAATGACATGGGAACAAAATTTAAAATTGTCCATACAATTAACATTTTGGTGTGTATCTTCTCAGGATTTCTGTGTGTAAATATATATACACATATAAATATCATCTTCTACAAAATTTTAAAGCAAAAATGGGATTATGTTATCCATGGTGATTTTTTTCAGTTAACTTATCATGAAAATTTCCATTGCAATTGATATATTTATATCTTTATATACATATATAAAATATATATCTTTATTTTTAAAATTTTGCTTCGGGCTTCCCTGGTGGCGCAGTGGTTGAGAGTCCGCCTGCCGATGCAGGGGACATGGGTTCGTGCCCCGGTCTGGGAAGATCCCACATGCCGCGGAGCGGCTGGGCCCGTGAGCCATGGCCGCTTGGCCTGCGCGTCCGGAGCCTGTGCTCCGCAACGGGAGAGGCCACAACAGTGAGAGGCCCGCGTAACACACACACACACACACACACACAAAAAAAAATTGTTTCATAGCATTTCATTGATGTACCACACTCTACTTAATCAGTTATCTATGATGGATATTGATACAGTTTTTAAACATTGGTAGTTATGAAAAATGTTTCCAAATAATTTTTGAACAAATACCTTTGCACGACTATCAAATTAATTGATAAAAATAAATTTTTGAAGTGGAATGGCTTGGCCAAAAGGTTGGCACATAACCAAGGCATTTGATGCACGTCACCAAACTGGTCACCCTCCAGGAAGGCTGTGTGTATGCTCTGCCACATGTAGCAGTACATAAGAAGGACAGCTTCCTCATTACCACCTATCATGACCATTCTTTCACATTTCTCATGATCTGAAGCTCAAAAATGATGTTTGGGGCTTCCCTTGTGGTGCAGTGGTTAAGAATCCACCTGCCAATGCAGGGGACACGGGTTCAAGCCCTGGTCCAGGAAGATCCCACATGCCAAGGAGCAACTAAGCCCGTGTGCCACATCTACTGAGCCTAAGCTCTAGAGCCTGTGAGCCACAACTACTGAGCCCACGTGCCACAACTACTGAAGCCCGCACGCCTAGAACCTGTGTTCCGCAACAAGAGAAGCCACTGCAATGAGAAGCCAGCGCACCGCAACGAAGACCCAATGCAGCCAAAAATAAATAAATAAATAAATATTTTTTTTTAAAAAGGGTATCTGGACAGCTATTTTAATTTACAATTCCTGGTTGCTAGTGAAATTGAAACTTTTTCTCATCTAGTTATCAGTCTTTTTACTTTCTGTTTTTTGGTCTTAAATGATTATGTCTATTGATTGGCTGGTTTTTGTTATGTTTTAAATGAACTGAATAGAAACAATTCTATTTTGATGACATTTAATCCTTTGTATGTCATACATACTGCAAATATTTTATGAATTTGTCATTTGCCTTTTAACTGTTTACTATCTTTTGTCCCATACAAAAGCTTTAAATTTGCATGTAGTTTAAGCTTGCATTTTTCCCCTATTTTCTAATTCATTAATTTTTACTTTAATCATTAATTTCTTTCTTTCCTTAGTTTTTTTCTCTCCTTCTGATCTTTTTTTTTTTTTTTTTTTTTTTTTTTTTGTGGTACGTGGGCCTCTCACTGCTGTGGCCTCTCCCGTTGAGGAGCACAGGCTCCAGATGCGCAGGCTCAGCGGCCATGGCTCATGGGCCCAGCCACTCCGTGGCATGTGGGATCTTCCCGGACCGGGGCACGAACCCGTGTCCCCTGCATCGGCAGGCGGACTGTCAACCACTGCGCCATCAGTGAAGCCCCCTTCTGACCTTTTAAATTTATTTACTTCTATTAAAATAAGAATTCTATTTAAAGTTATTAATTTTTCTCTGTGAATAACACTGGGTATATTTTATAATATTTCCTGTATAGTATTTTCATTGTTATTATATTTCAAATAGTCTGTAAATTAAGCATTGATTTCCATTTGGATCCATTCTTGGAGTGTATTTTTTCATTTCTAAGTAGATAGGTTTTCACATTTAAAGTTTGCTATGTAGGGCTTCCCTGGTGGTGCAGTGGTTAAGAATCTGCCTGCCAATGCAGGGGACACGGGTTCGAGCCCTGGTCCGGGAAAATGCCACATGCCACAGAGCAACTAAGCCTGTGCGCCACAGCTACTGACCCTGCGCTCTAGAGCCTGTGAGCCACAACTGCTGAGCCTGCGAGCCACAGCTACTGAAGCCTGCGTGCCTAGAGCCCGTGCTCCACAACAAGAGGAGCCACCTCAATGAGAAGCCTGTGCACCGCAATGAAGAGTAGCCCCCACTCACCGCAACTAGAGAAAGCCGGCAAGCAGCAACGAAGACCCAAGGCAGACAAAAACAAATAAATAAATTTATTTAAAAAAAATAAAAAAAATAAAGTTTGCTATGTGTCTCTAGTTTTCTAAAGCTTATTAGATATTCAATATTTATATATATTTTAAATATACACATACATATCTTTTGAATCCACCTTTTTTCTTATACCAATCACATTTTTCTTTTCATTTTGTTTTTTGCCCAGCTGATCTGGTAAAGATAAGGAGAAGGATTTTAAACTCTCATAACTACAGTGATTCTGTATGACTTCACTGTACAGTGTGATAACCACATTACTATAAATTAACAAAAGAAATAAATTTCTACTTTTTTATTAAAAATGCTTCTGTGAGGGCTTAAATTTCAAAATAAAACTTATCACAATGAAACTTCTAAAATCATACTTGATGACAACATGTTCAAAACAGAATCATAAAAAATTCCTTTTATTTTGGGGCAGTGTTAAACCAATTCCTTTGAAAAATATCATAGGGCATACAAAAAGATGTCTAAAATTTTGTGAGAAAAAATACATCAAAAAAGCTACGACTTAAGACATCATTATTCTCTTATTTCTCATTAACTAGAGAGAAGTCACTTCTTTTTAGATACAATAGGGAAAATAAAAATATAAAACAAGCCCCAAACATCCTTCAGAGGTCCCTGTCCTTTCACCCACTGTGAGCTTTCTAAACAGCAGATCAATTCTTGCTTCCTTATAGAGTCTATTTGGCAAGATTCATAAATTTGGGAACACAATATAGATTCCACCTCATTTACCAAAGCTTTTTGCCTTCAATTGAACTATCCTTTTTTCCAACTGTTTAAAATTAAAGTTGGAGATTCAAAAACTAAGCATTCATTAGCAACGCTCTTTTAAGACTGGTTTGCCAAAAAAGAACCAAAGGTTTATTGGTGTTGCAGTGATTGAAACAGACAATTCAGTTTTATATGCACATAGAACTAAAATAATACTTTGAGGCCAGTGAGTTTTCATCCTTTCTTTTAACTTTAATGGTATTCTTATTAGTTTATGCATAAATTAAGGGAACCAGATGGGCTCTCCTTAAATCCCAGGGAAATACATTCACTAAACTTCTTTAGGAAAATCAAGGAAAGAATGTACATTATTCAAAGAAAATAAATAACCCTAATGGAGTTGACTATACCTAAACTACATACAATGTTCTTTCAGTCATTTTAAATACTAGAGAGGAAATATATTCGGTTGGCCAAAAAGTTCGTTCGGGTTTTTTCCGTAAGATGTTATACCAACTGACACTGTACTGTCTTCTCCTTCATCTACTAAGATTTTAGCACACAACACCAATAAGACATTTCCAGGTTTGATGATGGATTTTCAGTGCCTACTTATACTCTCTCACATATGACCAATTTAGGAGTTAAAGATCTGGCATAAGAGGCAAAACAAATTAACATGGATTTAACAACTGTGTTCTTCTGTGTAATATATTTTGGTGACATTCGATTTGGCACACTCTGTCTTTGCAAATGATGGCCAGAATCCAATGGATTACCAAATCAGTACTTTAGGTAATAACTATTTTTCCCACTAATGGAGACTGACAATGTACACTTGTCTTGCTGAATGTGTTAGAAAATTACTAGACAAAGTGTTTTTTAAATGTTGTTAAAACAGGTGTTCAAATCAGATTTTCTTTCCTTCTTCTTTCCTTAAATATCAAAGCCCTCAACTCTCTATAAATTACTGCATTTAACCTAACTAGAACTTAGTAAAAACTTAGTTATTTTTAACATGGCATGTTTTTAACATGTTTTAGCATGTTTCAGTTCTATTTCTCCTTTTCAAATGCTCCTTTTCTCCAATCAAGGCAGTCAACTTCATATTTTTGCTGGGGGGCATACAAGAATCCTTTAGTTTTTAAAACTAAAGTTTTTAGACTGAAATTAAGTAAGTTGATAGTAAATTTCTCTTTTAAATGTAATAAAATATTCATAAGAGAGTAAATGTAGCATTTCTGTATAACTTAAAATTTTTTGAAGTATTCATTTCTGAACCTAGGGTTCTTTTCAGTTTTCATCAGTTTCATCTTTTCATCAGTGTTTCTGTACCAACATCATTAAGAAATTTGAGAGTTTTTATTATAGTATTTTATTCTTTATATTTTAAGGGCTTTTTCTACCTTCAATTTGCCTAATATATCAAAGATACTTAACTGAAACTCAAAGTCTTTAACAAAAACATAACACTAAATGTTTATTAAATTTCTAGATATGCTGGCCAAGCAAGGGCATCAAATTAAAGAAGGAAATTAAATGTCTTCTCTCTAGGACAAAGCATGGAGATTACTTTTTACCTGAAGGCCTCAGTTCTGAAAATGACATTCTGATTTACATTTGTGTTTAACCAACCAACCAAACAAACAAACAAAAAAAGCCCCAAACCTCCCTGTTACTGTATTATATTTGTTCACATTCCCTAAGCTGATTCAGGGAGTCCTAGATTATAGTCTTACTATGGAAGACACTGACTTGGAATCCAAGGTCTAGGGAAACCCCTCTAAGGAGGAGACAGACTCTAGCCGAAGCAACTTAGGATATCACTATGCCAATAGAAAAACATTTTCAAAGGAAAAATAAGTAATGGGGCTGGAAGGAAAAATTTTCCTGAGCAACTGTGATCTCCTCACAAAAGTAAAATTTGCTTTTTAAGGACAAATAAAATACATATAATTGTTCAAGGAAGAATGTGACCCTTGGTGTTTTGCCCCATCATGCATTTATAATATAAACCTGTGTGTCTCTTGTAGAAGTTTTTTCTTTCTGGGAGTTTAGAGAATTAGCTCCCACACTCTAAGCATAATCTAAAGGTGGATGAAGCAGATCAATCTAGCTGTCATTGAGAAAATGAATAGTAGGGTTGCTCCATACACCTTATAATATACGTGTGTGTACGTATATATGTGTATGTGCACTATACTTAATGTATGTAGGAAGATGAATCCATTCATCCTGCTTATCTAAAGAAACATTAATTGAGCAGGCTTCATTCTCTTTAGTGTCTGGTTAGTTATCATAAATAATGAAATACCATTCACTAAATAAACAATTAGCCTTTGTGAGTCTGAAATGAGTCACCTTTCATAGCTGGCTCATGTATATGGCAGGCAACAAGTCAGGTATGTTGCCTTGGGGACAACTCAGACAAGCATTCTAGCATGAGAGGGAAAAGTGAATCTCATATTCTCCTTTTGAAGACTCCAGATCTATACTCTGGAGACAGCACAGCTTGTATTCCAGTATTTTCCATTTATACTGAAATTCTAAGCTAAAGGAAAATAGCATGCAGATGTGCTCCTTGTGATTTGAAGAGGCTCTTTTGTGCCAGAGTCCATGGTCAGTATAATGATCATATTTTAAAAGTATTAGCCTTCTATTTTTTCACAAACTATTACTTATTCATAATATAGGCAACTAAGAATTAAGGCATAGGGGCAATAAACATCAGCTCCTCCAAAGCAGCTGCTCTTTAATTAAAAATCAAAACAGTTAAGTGCTTGCATATTTGGCACTCTTCAACCAACACTCTAACTGGCACCCAAATATCTCCCACAGCATTGTATCAAGTGTTTACACTGCAGACGGGGGCTCCAGGTGCCAGGAGACCCTGGAAGGCCTTCTGCATCATCCAAGAGGTAGCCTTGGGGAGCAGCAGCTTAGAATGTTTGAGTTTTATTGCTCATTGTATAATTATTTGAAAAATCAGTAAATTCTGTTAAACTGAACATTTTATTACCCAGAAGAACTTGGCCAAGCAAGACACAACAAATGGATGACTCCTATTATGAAGAAGAGTTTTCTTTGGGGAATTTTACAAATGCTTTTAAGTCATTAATGAATCACTAGTGAAAGAAGCAAATCATAAATGCTTTTTGAATGGCCTAAGGGTTAGCACCTCCCTAAAATGTCAGCAGCTGATTCCCTGATCCTCAGCATGTATAGGCTTGCTGTTAGTGCACTCACATAGCTCAGGCTATTTAAACGATTAAGAGATGCAGCACATGCAATTCTAGACAGCGACTCAGTGTAACCTAAGTGACCAGGATCAGAGATACTTACTATTCAAGAATCAAAATACATTATATGGTATAAGAACTAAAATTTTGTCCAAATGTTTTCTCCAACAGTGGTATATTAGTTAGAAATATTAGCTTTTACTTTGTAGAAGAAATCTTTAATTGATTTCATAATTTACCTTCTGTTTTAAAAAGTAAACTATTAGTGGGCTGAGTTTGCCCCTCTGGTCCTTCACAAATGTCTATCTTGTACTTTTCTTATATTATTTTTAACTTTATTAAATATTATTACTTGGGTCATAAGCAATTATAGCAAGATATAAATTTATAAAGTGACACATTTTCAATACCAACCATCTCTATCACCTTATTCCATAATAGCACATTCCATCAAATTAAACTCCAAGATTTCCCACATTTGTTTTGAATTCTATATGTATGGCTTATGAATAGCAATTTTGATGAATTCCAGCTGGTTTAAATATGCAGGCAGACCCTTTATAACAGAATCCTTTCAATTCTTATTGTATTCAATAAGGCCTATTTTAAGTGGGCCACCTGGTAGGATAAAGCACTAATAATTCTCCACAGAAAAAAAAAGAAAAACAAATCACCCTGCTAAACTTAAGACCATCTTCCCCAACTACGTTACTATTACATACCTAATATAAGTGAGAAGTAGTTCTAATCTTCTGGAAAAGTTGAATTAAAGTTTTAACAATCTAGCCACCCTATGAACTACTAAATTACTCATTTACCTATTATAATGACATTAAAATAATTTCCACCATTTGTGTGCGTTGCCTGGTTTCACAAACCTATCATACACATTTCAGTCTCCCCCTCCATTCCCCACACCCTCCTGTTTCCATCCAGCTGGAATACATCAAGGGTGCAGAAGCCAAGGCAAATGTTGACCCCACCCTCCTCCATCCATTTTAAGGCACCTTCAAAGCCAGAGTACTGATCTAGCTCAGTTTCACCAGCAAAGCCAGCCATCCTGCTATTTAAGACACCAGTTTGGGGTTTTTATAACTACACATTAACATGAGAGCTTTGATTTTTGGTCAAAAACTTCAGCTGCACTGAGTTTCATCAGACTGTCTTCCCCTTTCTGCAGAAGAGTCCTCATTATTAAATCTTCATCATCTTTGCTCTCAGTGTTGCTCTCTTTCCTTATAATAACAACCTCTCCGAACTGTCCAATAACCAGCCCTGAGGAACATAATATTTCCCTTCCGAAAGGTCAAAAATGAATAGCCATGATGGTAGTCCAAGCTCTGTTTTCTCTGACATTTGCACACCCTCTGTCATTTGTGCACCGTCACAGACATTGGTCATTTCAAAGTGCACAGAAACACTCTCGCCAAGGCACATGAGGGAGGGGAGCGGGGGCTGGAGAGAGAGGAGCTGCAGTAGGACAAAGAACTTACTTTGTTGTTCCCCTGTGCATGTAGCCGCAAGGAAAAAGAAACAAAAAAGAAATATGTTAAACATAAATTTATTTTAAAATCATGAGGTTTTTCATGCTAGAGCAAAATCCAAACAAATAACTTAGCTATTCACTGACATCCCATTCATACACATACAGAGCCCAAAGCTCATGGACAAGTCAGAGATTCTGCTTATATTAAATGAAATCATACATTTATAACAGTAGAAAATTATGACAGAGATTTCCCCCTTGCTTTCTACTTGAAATACTTGAAGTATGGGAACCTGGCCAAAAAGCATTGGTTTGAATTGGTAATAAGTGAACTGTTAGCATGAAAGGCAAAGTATTTAGTATGTCAGCTTGCCCTTTCCTGACAGCCCCTCCTCCAACGTGCCAAGCAGTGGAAAATTTCATCAGCCAATGCATTTTTAAACAAACACTGCATCCTTGGTTTCAAAGGTGAGGGAAAAGAAATGAGTAGAGGAAAAGAGTGGGTGGCTCTGGGGAGACAGGGTAAGCAGACCAAGTTACGACCTCCATCTGTACCATTCCTTTACTTTGTAAATTATGACTTTTGTCTTGGGTTGGCATGGGAAGCGAAAACTGTATAGTGGGGATGCAGCCAAAATAAACACTGGTCCACATTCAAGAAAATGGGTCTGGAAAGGTTAGTCACAAAAATGTAGTCATTTCTAAAAGGGACACTCTGGATAGAGACACAGAGAGCCGCCAGCCACAGGCGGCAGGCAAATGGCTCTCCTGTTTCAAACTGGAGCTGCAGGAGTATGATTTATATCAAACAATTTAACTCACATATGGCTTAAAAAAATAAAACGGTGATTCATTACTCCCAGGGCAGCCCGAGTCCTCGTAAGGTCAGATCCTGTGAGGGAGACGTGATGGGATATGGGCAGGGAACAGATCTGAACTCTTCTCACAAGGGGCCCAGAAGGAATTTCTCTCTCCGCTGAGATGCAGAGTGGAAGAGAGCTGCAAGTGAAGTGTGTGCATCTGTGGAGGAGCCTGAGCACGGGTGGAGTAACAGGTTGAGCTGGAGATCTGGCATTTAGTTTTAAGAGAGGAAGTGTGTGCGGGGAAGTAATACATACAAAAATTTTCTGGAGAGCAGTAAGGGAACCATCACAGTAGAGTGTATTTTCTGGAAAACAACGCCAATTGGTGACTGGGGAAATGTCTAATTCAAGGACCATCGAGGCTATCATATTTAATAAAAGCATAAATTTAAAGACACTGGTAAAATAGTGTAGAGAAGCTTCTTGACATTGTGAGTTGCCGTGATATAACCATTAACATCACTGGCTTATGTGAAACATAAATAACAGTACAAGAATGAATGAAATCGGGGGAAAAAGAGTCTTTTGTAAAAGAATATGCCAGTGGTTCAATAAGGCAATAAAGATCCCCAAAGAGAATTTTATCAGGAGTAAAATATTTTTTAGAGAATAATGGGACCTTGGTTCTCCAAAGAAGTGCAGTATTGCTGAAAATACCTCAAACAGATGGGGTTTATTGCATTCCACAGCAGTGCAGCTTTTGATCTACCAAATAAGTTTCAGGAGTTCAACCAAGTATTTTTGCACATTAGGGAACGACTGGCTTCCCTGCTCGGTGGCAGATGGTTCTGTTTGTAGTGGCAACAGTGATGTCACAGAGTAGGGGGCCTTAATCCTTAAATATGAGAAACATACAAGTGGAGGACGTGGTGTGGCTTTGCGATTTCTTGTTTCCTTCAATCATTTCCCAATTGTCTATTCTGAGAGAGGCATAACAGTCATGACTGGTGAACTGTAAATTCTCTATAATTCCTCCACCACTCTGTATGGCAGCATTTATATTTAGAAAGTACCTCCACTGAAGAAAAACTAAACTCTTCAAAATTGGTCATGGAGCTGCTCTAATTTCTGTGGGAAGCACTGTTGGATAAGCTAAGAATAAAGTTATGTACAGCTGGACTAACATGGGCATTTTCTGTCTTGTACAAAAGACTGCTGAGTAAATGCATGGGAGTGGTCATCACCATATTAATAAATATTTATGGGGGTCTGTGTCCATCCCTCTTCTCCCCTATTTGTCATTTGCCACAGAGAAAAGTTCAGTTGCAGAGTCTATCCAAAAGGACTTTCTGATGTCCCCAAAAGATTTAATTATGCGATGGTTTCAACCTCCAAGGCAGTCCTTAAAAGCATGAATTATGACTGGGAGAGTCCTGGGAGAGTCCTGAATTCAGAGGTATAGTGAAGTTCCAGGGTGCTTCACTTTCTACTGTCATTTTTCATCTCTTAAATCATATACTAGAGGGGAGGACCATCTATGTAGATAGCTAAAAAAACCCTTGTGAAAGTTCTGAGGTATATGACAACAAATATACAAAATTGAATTTGCACCAAATTTATTTCAGGGCATGCACAGATTTGCAAGCTGCTTTTTTCGGATAGCCAGTCAACAAGCAGCTAAGGGTAGGCTTGTGGATTCTCACTTACCCTGACAGCCTCTATGGCTCACTCCTGACTAACTGATCGAGACTTTGAGGCCAGCCTGTCCACAGGGCAGCAATTTGGTATCCTGAGACAACAGTTGGGGAAATTCTCCCCAGATCTCACTGATAGTTTCCAAAGAAAAGGGAACTACTAAACTGAGAATTACACCTTCATGGACACATTAATGATAGTCAATCACAATAATAAAGGCTACATGGCATTGAATGCTTTCATCCAGTTGCAGGGACTGAGCTAGATGTGATGTGCAACAGTATTCATTTAGTCCCATAAAATCACTCAGAGGAAGAGATTATTATTTTGTGTTTAAAAAAGAATAAACAACTAGAGAGTGAAGTAAGTCGCCTGAGCCACACTGCACATAAACGGAAGGGTCGGGATTCCAACGCGAGTGGATTTGACTTAAAGTCTACTTAACTTCAATGCACACAGAATGTTCCAAAGAATTTGGAATTCCTTCATGTTTATATATAAATTAAGTCATACTGTGAGCTGACAAAACTGTGTCAGAAAAATCAGTCATATGTTATACCACATTCTTTAGATATTTAATTAAATTTGCACTTATTTGTGTTCACACTTAGAGGAAAAATTTATGTACATGTGTCATAAAATAATATTTAAAAAGTTTTTAAATTATGACCTGCCTAGCTATTGATACACACACACACACACACACACACACACACACACACACACACACATTTTTGATGCTCCTTAACCTTGAGGGGGAAATGGTGCAGAGCAAGAAAGGGAATAAAGTTTTGGGTAGAGAGGTCAGTTATAAACTTAGCAGAGGAACTCAGTTTCAGGGGGACTCGGTTTCAGTCCCCACTCCTGTTTCAACTTTCTCCAAATCCTTGAGGGAATATCTCATCAGTAAAAAACAAAACCAGAAAACTATTAATTAATTCCATTAGAAGCATCTTTACTTTGAAACTGTGTAAAATCCCACACACTTATTTAACAATTTTATACTGACTATAATTTCAATTTAATGGCCAAAGGAAATAGAAATAAAAAATAAAATTCTGCCTAATCCAAATTCAGATTTAAATATATTTAAAAAATATTCTGGCTGCTCAGAAAGCTCAGGTGATGGTAGAGTGCCAGAGTTGTGGCTCAGAGATGTTATGTCTAAGTTCACTGAGTAAGTCAGTGGCATAGTGGGAAACAAAATTCAGGACTCCTCATTTCCATTTTAGGGCCACATACTATTACAATATAATGCTCAGATAAGAAGTCTACATTTAGCATTAGATCCAGAAAGTTTAAGGGAATGAAGGTAATTAGAAAATGCACATGGGAATATAGTTGGGCTGTTGTACTTTATATAGATATCCACTATAGTTTTTTTAATCACACCGTAGAGTGGTTATTTATTTGCATCTCTCTCTCCACAAGACTTGGAATTCCTATAAAGTAAGAATTGCCTCCTTTTTAATCTTTGAATCTTTAGAGTCCACAATAATAGTGATAGATGAAGCGAAGGAAGGAAGTGGGAGAAGATGGTGGAAGGGAAGGAAAGAAAGAAGAAAAATTTGTAGAAAACTCCAAGAGAAATGACCTAAGAGACAGAAGGAACAAGGTAGCAGAAAACTGTGATATGAGTGACATAAAAACTGTCCACCACGTGGACACGATAGAAAAAGATATGATGAGGATAAACATGTTATAAAAAAGTATGCAACCTTAGTTTGGACAAAAAATTATCCAAAACGTCAATTCATTCAAATTTGGGTTATAGCTATCTATCTAAATGAGGCCAAACTTATACAATTTAGAAAAATGACCTATGTAGATTTTTTTCCAGTTAAAATAGAGATGTCTCATGTAGAGTTAAAATAGAGATGTATCATGTAGAAAGCAGAACTTTATCTAGATTCATATCCATGTATGACACATAAATGTTTCATTATTAGGGTAGGGATTGACTGATTTGCTGTTGACTCAATGGTTTATTGATACAAAAACAAAAACACCAGAAGTCCTAAAATTTTACTTAGAAAGAGACATCTGTTATTAGGTTACTCTGACTTCTTCATCAAATCTTTCTCAATTAGGAATAACTCTACCTAAAAGTATCGCTTCCCCCAAACCTAAGAGTGTTCACGAAATGCAATGTTTAGATAAGCATTCTACTTAGATTGCTTTCAGTAGTTAGCTTCCATTTAAACATCTGAAAGTCAAGCAATAGTGTAATATAACCTGCAGAACTACATGGTGCATAAGAAATGCAAATATTGTTTATGATGAAAACTGAGAAAAGTGATGCTCATGGCACACTGACAAGTTTAATTTCCTGTCATGTCTTTGGCATGTAGTAAAAAGCCCCTTTGTCTTGATTTTCCAAGCAACTGTACTAAATGTATGTTAATAAGCAAATAAAAATGATGTGAAAAGAATCAAAACAGTTTGTGTAGGACAACTCTAGATTTGCTTCAAATTGAGCAGCCTAATAAGGATAAATAGCAAATATCTCATTGAGCATCTTCTTTTGTGTAGAGCTATGGATACATGAAAATTCAGATTTATAAAAAGAGTTCACAGAGGGATGGGTAATTTTGCTTTTCCAAGACAGTTTTTTGCTCACAAGAGATGCATTACATAATTTTTTTTAAATGGCAAACTTGTGTAGTGCATTTAAAATAAGTTTAGTTGACAAAATTATGATGTAAGAAAACATTTTCACAAACATTACAGTTCCTTGGAAGGAACACACACACACACACACACACACACACACACACACACACAACACACTGACATTTTATATAACCAAATGTATTTGGAAGACAAAAAATATCATAAAGTATTTACAATCTCATTGGGCTGTATTATAAATATCCACAATGTTTTAACGCTCTTCTACTTGCTTAAGTAAGTAGTCTGTGATGAAAATAATAATTATTATCATCATCATCATTATAAATAAAAATAGAGTGCTTACTTGTGTTTAACCTGTCCAGTGCTTTCCCTGCATTATCTCATTTAATCCTGTCAACCACGCTGTAGCAGACTCTCGTTATCTCCATTTTAGATGTGGGAATCTTGAAAGATAAAAGGGCTAGGAAACCTTCCCAAGATCTCACAGCTTTTATGTGAGCCTCAGGAATTTCAGTCTATGTAGTTTGATGCTAATGACTGTGATTTAACCCATAGGCTGTGCTGGTTCTCGTAACAATCCAGCCATGACAATCTTTTAAAAATATAAATCTTATCATGTCACTAACTGGCTTGAAACCCTCCAATGGCTTCCCATCTCACCCAGAATAAAACTCAAATGCTGGCTGCCTCCTTCAAGGCCTACATAATCTGGCTACTGACCACTTTTGGAAATCATCAACTACTTTTGTTCTCCTTCATTGTGTCTAGACACTCTGACTTTTTTTGCTGCTCTTCTAAGACACTGAGCTGGCTTTGTACTTGTTAGCCCTCTGCCATGAACACTCTCCATCAGATGTTCATATTATTTATTCCCTGCTCCTTTCAGGAGCCTACTCAAATGTCAACTCTTCAAAGGGGTCTTCCCTAATCACCTTACTAAAATAAAGCTCACTTGCCCCTCATTCTCACTATCTGTCCCTTTAATTTAATTTTTTATAGAACTTATCACCCTAACAATCACACTCTACAATTATACTGTATCCATTCAATTATTTAACATCTGTTCCTTGGTGGGGCAGGACCTCACCATTCACCTCTGCATCACTAGTGCCTGGAAAGGTAGCTGGCAAAAACCACGTGCTCAACAGGCTTTTGTGGAATGAATGAATAAAACATTACATATATGTGCATTTTAAATATAAAATGTTTAATATAGAAATTAAACACACGACCATAAATGGATAGGAAAGAGTAATAAGTAATGATTAGAATTAACAACAAAAATAGAAGTGGTACAGAAGATACCTCTGTACTGCATATCACCTGGAAAGAGTCTGGTTTCACCTCATTTGGAAGGCACAGGGTGTGTCATGGGGGTTCACTGTTTTAGGTGTTAACCAGACAAGTGGAGGTTGAGATAGGGTTAAGAGGTCTACATGAGAACTAAAATAACAGCAACAAAGAGAATGTTTTGGCACAAATCCTCTATCCTTTACCCCTGGAACTTTGGAACTTTGTTAAATTCCAGTGTAACCTCAGGGATATGGTCAGGTCTGAAATCCACCCCGAGATGATTCAATTGTCCCACAATATGCTCATATCTCAGACGTTCCCTTGAGAAGACTCCATCCCTATTTGGGGCCTAGAGATAACCCAACTTATACATGGTCAGTCCTATAAACTAATCTACAGCCAATCTAAGCACCACAAAGGTCAAGCTGGAGTAAATCCTTAAAGCCCAGTCTCATTGCTTAACTTCTGGGGGGAACCTGGATAGTACAATGTCTCGGGGGTAGCAAGTAAGCAGTGAGAGCCACTCATCTGCAGAGTCTGTTTAATGGTGTGTGTACATATGTTGGGTGGGAATTCTGAAGTTTAAATCCAGACTAGTCTGTGTAATATTACATTTTCCAAAGAACACAAATAGAAGGTCTGTTTATTAACTTGAATGAGAGAAGTGTCTCTAAGACCCTTGAAGTATATTAATAAAGATAAGTGGGAATAACTTATCTTTATTAATATAGCAATGTAATTTTTTTGTTCTTTTATATTCACAATGACATTAACCAGAGTTTAATTTTGGATATATGTACTACAGACGTAATGAAAGGAGGTAGATTTTTATAAAAATAAGTACATTTTAAAGAATACTAAATAGTGTTATGATTGATGATATATATACTATGACTATATGAAGAATGTTATAAACTGCTTATATGAATACTATAGAATAGTATACTGTAGAACAGCATATAAAGGAAAATAAAATTTTAAATTTAAACAAAGAAACTCTCTTGCTTTGAGATTACATATATTATGTTTTATGGCAAAGTTGGGCATTTTCTTTAAAAATATACTGATAAACTTCTTATAATAGAAATCTAATGGATAAAAACATATAAGCAAAGTAGCAGTTAAAACTATGGCAAATTAATTAAGTCAAATAAGAACTAGCTTCTCCAGCATATAGTATGTAGAATTATGCTTTCTTAAACATGGTTAATAATTTAAAAATAAGAGATATATCCAACTTACTAAAGATTTATCTGGATAAACCCCAGCTCTTAGTAGAGATGCCTTCCAGCTGTCTACATCCTCCTGTGAATCACATGCCAGCTCGAGAAAGCGATAGTCTTTGTATACATTCCTGGAGTCAAAAAAAAATCATGCTTTTAGTTTTGAACCAAATTCAAAATGATATTATATCCCTGCAGATGATGATACAAATGACAGTCCAAATGAAGAGTTCTCTGACAGTCACTGAAGAAAAACAAAAACAATCTATTGCATTTAAAATAATTAGCAAATTCCTATATGTATGTATTATACAATTTAAAAACCCTCACATTAAAGAATTTAGAGTTATCTGTACTGCTGAGCAATAAGAAGGGAAGGAAATAACAAATGTTCTCAGTATGACACACTGAGTGCCAACTGACAGGGAGTTGTTCTGGGGGGAATGGATTTGCTATTGTCTAGTAATCAGATCAATTTTTGAAACTAATTTACAAATCTAAATGGCTCATAAAACTTCAAAATTATGGCAATAATCTCAAAAAACTAAAATATTACGCTGGATTCAAATCACAAATGCTCATCAATGTTGTGAAAAGGAAAGAACATTAACTAATATTTAACAGAGTAAAGTGCCTGTGAAGTGCATATTGACAACTGGACAATACTATAATTTTATATTTCCTTTCTTAATAATAAAATAATACACAAGATGTAATAATACCCATTTAGAATAATTTAGAAACTAGATAAAAGTATAAAAATGGATACAATCAACCATTTTCTACTATTTACAGGTAAACCTATTTCTTTATATTCTTTTGTTCTATGCATTTTTCCACAGTTGAGTTTCTCTCTCTTTCTCACTCTCTCTCTCTCTAACAAGTTTGTGTTCTTTTCACTTACTATTGTATCATGGTCATATACTTATGCTATTACATCTGCATAAACATCAAATTATAATGTTATAATATTCATTAATATAAATGTATGATTATTTACTTGACCTCCTCCTAATATTAGATAAGTAATTTACTTTATTTGCAATCATAAATAATGCTCAAATAAATATTTTTATCCATAAGCCTTTGTCTTTCTACTTTAATTTACTACTATTATTTTCTGAGGATAGATTCTTACAGATAGAGTTACAGAATCAAAGTTATAATCATTTTTGAAGACAATGATACACGTTCCAATCATCTTTCCAGAAAAGATAATCCAATTTAGACAGATACTAGCAGTGTACAAGATTAACAATCTTTTTCTCTTCTTTATCTTTTCCAAGGTGTTCTCATTCATGGCTAAGATTTCAATTTACACCTAACTCAGATGGCTTATATATTTACATCCCCTGTCCAGACCTGCCCGACTCCTACTGCTTATTGACTTCTCCACTTGAGTATCTCAAAGGCACTGTGACATGGATGACCGAATTGGTGATTTCAAACTTGATGTTCCCATTTCATGCAGCATCAGTGTAATGATGATACTGTGGAGGTACCTTAGACATCTTCCACACTCTCATATACCTCCTTACATTTTACCACTTAAAAGTGTACTTCCTGTATATTGACCATCATGTTATTATCATCTCTCTTTTGGATTATTACAACATCTCTTTAGTCTTGCAGCATCACACGACCACTTTAAATTTGCTCTCTACACGGAATCCTTATTATCTTCTGAAAATGTGAATCAGATATTCACATAAACATACCTGGTTATACCAGTTAAAACCCCTGGTATAAAACACTGCAATACTACATGTTTTTAGGAAAAGACCACCCTCACTATGATGGCCTACAAAGCCCTGCACAGTCTGGCCCAACATTACCTTACTCTCTAGCTTCTTTTCATACTCTGTTCTCCCTTGATTTTTAAGCCACACTGGCCTTTTATTTCTTCATATATGCCATGCTTACTCCCGAAGGCTTTGAATATACTGCTCTCTCTGTCTGCAGCTATCTGTCCTTCCCTCATCACACAGTTAACTCCTGTGCCTTCCCACATTCATGGGACCAGTCCACTTAAAGTACCCAGCAGTTGCACGGGTGCCACAATGAACAAAGGAAAATAAAAGGACACCCAAAGAGGTCTAACAGCCAGAGAGACAAAGAATAAAGAAGGCAATCAGAGCAGTCTATCAACAAAAGAGAAAGGTTGGGGGTAGCAAAAGAATAATGAGTATTTGAAGAGGTACAAAAGGGCATTAGAAAAGACTTATAGAACTAAGAAAAATAAGATTTTTAAGTTAATATATTGAGTAGATAAGTTGAAGGAAAGGATGATCAATCTTGAGATTAGAATTAGTAGATGTTAAGATCCAGTAGGAGAATTAGAAAAATATAAAGAGAGAAGTGTGGAGGAAAGACCCAGAACATCTAACCTGTAAATAATAGGAGTTCCAGAAAAAGAAAAGGAAGATGGGAGGAGAAAAATAATTATAAAAAAGAAACTTTTTTAAAAAAGAAACGTGAGCTTCCCTGGTGGCGCAGTGGTTGAGAGTCCACCTGCCGATCCAGGGGACACGGGTTCGTGCCCCGGTCCGGGAAGATCCCACATACCACGGAGTGGCTGGGCCCGTAAGCCATGGCTGCTGAGCCTGCGCGTCCGGAGCCTGTGCTCCACAACGGGAGAGGCCACAACAGTGAGAGGCCCGCGTGCCGCAAAAAAAAAAAAAAAAAAAAAAGAAACGTATCCTGATTTTCATAAAGATCCAAATCTTTACATTGAAAGTGCTATTTCAGGTAGAATTGATGAGAAAAATTAACACATACACACACGCTAGTATAAATCTTGAGCTCTGAGATAAAGAAAAGTCTTCTGTAAACAAAGAGAAAGTTGCTTACAAAGGAAAAAGAATTAGACTGGCCCTGGACTGAACATTCAAAAAGGTAGAAGGCAATGAAATAGTATTCATGGATTCTTAAGAGGACTTCAGACTCAGAGTCCCACATCCAGCCAGGTTATCACCATATACCCAATCTGAGGGAGATGCTAAGGCAGTATTAGGATTACAACAACACTGAATGAACCTGCAGAGAGTGTTCAAGGGTGAAGAAAAACTAAGAGAAGAGAAAACAGTGGTGAGCAACAAAATTTGTCGTATCCATAGAGTCAAATCAAAATAAATAATGATAGATCATCTAAGAATTGCAATATAAGGACTAAATAAGAAGTCTTAAAGAAGAAGAGACACATTGCAACAGAAATTCAAATAGTCTAAAACTCAGGGGAGGGTGGAAGGAAAAAAAGATGCTCACAAGTTCTCCTCTGATGGGTACAGGAGTGAAGAGTAGGGAAGCAAAGGGATCCCAGAGTTCTCATATTGTTGGAAGAAGTGGGCGAGGAGAGAAGTAGGAGAAGAAAGTGTCTTGGGAGAGAAATATTTGATAATTTGCCTCATGGAATAATAGGGTTATGTACTGATGAGTGTAAATACTAATAAAATAAAAAGTACAGAACTCCCAAATTAAAAAAGAAAAATTAAAGAAAATTAATAGCCTCTTGATCAAATCAACAAAAAATTAAGAAAAGAAACAACAAAATAAAATAGGAAATTTTAACAATAGGAATAAAATCAAGTATATTAATTATTAAATTAATAAAAGTGAACTGAATTCTCTCAGCTAAACAGTTAATTTAGGTTATAAAAATAAAACCCAGTTATATGTTATTTGCAAAAATAAAGGAACAGGTAAAGATATATCAGATGAACACAAAACAAAGAAATAAAAATGCATGAATGGCAATATTAATATAGACAAGATACAATTTAAAAGTACTGAACAGGATAAACAATTTAAAAGCACTAAATAGAACAAATAGAAATATTATATAATGATACAAAGTACAATTTATGAAGACTGGAAAATACTTATAAACCTGTTTGCACCAAATAATATAATAGACAAGTAAATGAAGCAAATGTTACTTTAAAATGTAGGATAAACTTGACATAACTATTGCATATAATTAATTAAAATATAAATATGGAAAGTTTTTAATATGGCATTTTCCAAATTAGATATAGTGGACAAAAAATAAGTAAGCACATACGAGAAATAAATAGTACAACAGATAAAGTAAATTTAATAGATTCCCTTATCGCTTAAATAGAAGATAAAGATGTTTTCATCATCAACAAACCATTTACAAAAATCTGTCATATACCTGGATCTGCACACATACATAATATCAGCTTTAAGAAATTTTAAAAAAGAGAGATTTTATGAATCCCATTCTTTGGTCACAAAACAAAAAAAAAGAAAAAGAAAAAATGAATTTCTAAAAAAAAGACTCAAAAAGAAAATAAAAAGCAAGCACACTCCTCGATAATCCTTGTATTATAGAAGAAACCAAAACAAAATTGTAAATTATTTAGAAAGCAAAAAATATATATATAAACACATCATATCCAACCGGTGGAGCACAGCAAAGGCTGTAGGAAAACTTATGGCTTTAAATATGTTCATCATTTAGAGAAAAAATAAAAAAAGTTAATATTCATCTATAGAAAGTATTAAATTAGGATAAAAAAACAAAATAAGCCAAGAAAGGAAGTTAACATAGATTAAAGCCAAAACTAATGAAATAGGAAATATTAAGATAACATAAAGGATAAAGACATCCATGAGTATTTTCCCTTTAGTAATAGATAATAAATTTATAATCCTAATTAGGGGAGAAAACAAAAGTATACAAGATCACAAATGAGAAAGGATAGAATACATACCCACAAATATATAGGAGATTGAGAAAATTACAATCAAATACTTTATGCAATCTTATGTCAAAACTAAGAACCTAGAGGTAATTAATAATATCCTAAAAAATATAAATCAACAAAATTAACTCAGAAAGAATTGGAAAACCCAAGTTGCTTTTACAAGACACTGCTAGTATTAAGATACTTACTTAAAAGACTAACACTGACTGCAAGACAAATATACAAAAATCATGGAGGGACCTTCAAAATGGCGGAGGAGTAAGCCGTGGAGAGCACCTTCCTCCCCACAAATACATCAGAAATACATGAACATGTGGAACAACTCCTACAGAACACCTACTGAACGCTGGCAGAAGACCTCAGACTTCCCAAAAGGCAAGAAACTCCCCACGTACCTGGGTAGGACAAAAGAAAAAAGAAAAAACAGAGACAAAAGAATAGGGACAGGACCTGCACCACAGGGAGGGAGCTGTGAAGGAGGAAAGGTGTCCACACACTAGGAAGCCCCTTCGCGGGCGGAGACTGGGGGTGGCAGAGTGGGGAGCTTTGGAGCCGCGGAGGAGAGCGCAGCAACAGGGGTGCGGGGGACAAAGCGGAGAGATTCCAGCACAGAGGAGTGGTGCCGACCAGCACTCACCAGCCCGAGAGGCTTGTCTGCTCACCTGTTGGGACGGGCGTGGGGCTGGGAGCTGAAGCTCGAAGGGCTTCAGAGGTCAGAATGGCCATCATCAAAAAATCTACAAACAATAAATGCTGGAGAGGGTCTGGAGAAAAGGGAACCCTCTTGCAGTGCTGGTGGGAATGTAAATTGATACAGCCACTATGGAGAACAGTATGGAGGTTCCTTAAAACTAAAAATAGAATTACTATACGACTCAGCAATCCCACTACTGGGCACATACCCTGAGAAAACCATAATTCAAAAAGAGTCGTGTACCACAATGTTCATTGCAGTTCTATTTACAATAGCCAGGACATGGAAGCAACCTAAGTGTCCTTCAACAGATGAATGGCTAAAGAAGATGTGGCACATATATACAATGGAATATTAGCCATAAAAAGAAACGAAACTGAGTTATTTGTAGTGAGATGGATGGACCTAGAGACTGTCATACAGAGTGAAGTAAGTCAGAAAGAGTAAAACAAATACCGTATGCTAACACATATATATGGAATCAAAAAAAAAAAAAAAAGGTTCTGAAGAACCTAGGGGCAGGACAGGAATAAAGACACAGATGTAGAGAATGGACTTGAGGACACAGGGAGGGGGAAGGGTAAGCTGGGACAAAGTGAGAGAGTGGCATGGACATATATACACTACCAAATGTGAAATAGCTAGCTAGTGTGAAGCAGCCACATAGCACAGGGAGATCAGCTCTGTGCTTTGTGTCCACCTAGAAGGGTAGGATAGGGAGGGTGGGAGGCAGACGCAAGACGGAGAAGATATGGGGATGTATGTATATGTATAGCTGATTCACTTTGTTATACAGCAGAAACTAACACACCATTGTAAAGCAATTATACTCCAATAAAGATGTTAAAAAAATACAAATCAATGACTTTCCTCAATACACCCAATAACTGAAATGGAAAAAATACTCCATTCACACTAGGAGAAAGGCTATAAAATACATAAAAATAGAACACCTACTGAATGCTGGCAGAAGACCCCAGACCTCCCAAAAGGCAAGAAACTCCCCACATACCTGGGTAGGGCAAAGCGGAGAGATTCCCGCACAGAGGATTGGTGCCGAGCGGCACTCACCAGCCCGAGAGGCTTGTCTGCTCGCCCGCCACGGCGGGCGGCGCTGGAAGCTGAGGCTCGGGCTTCGGTCAGAGCGCAGGGAAAGGACTGGGGCTGGCGGCGAGAACTCAGCCTGAAGGGGGCTAATGTGCCACAGCTAGCCGGCAGGGAGTCCGGGAAAACTCTGGAGCTGCCGAAGAGGCAAGAGACTTTTTCTTCCCTCTTGGTTTCCTGGTGCGCGAGGAGAGGGGATTAAGAGCGCTGCTTAAAGGGGCTCCACAGACGGGCGCGAGTCACGACTGAAAGCGCGGAGCCCAGTGACGGGCGTGGGACGCTGGGGCTGCTGCTGCCGCCGCCAAGAAGCCTGTGTGCGAACGCAGGTCACTGTCCACACCGCCCTTCCGGGAGCCTGTGCAGCCCGCCACTGCCGGGGTCCCGGGATCCAGGGGCGGCTTCCCTGGGAGAACGCACGGCGCGCCTCGGGCTGGTACAACGTCACGCCGAACTCTGCCGCTGCAGGCTCGCCCCGCACTCCGTGCCCCTCCCTCCCGCCCGGCCTGAGTGAGCCAGAGCCCCCGAAGAGGCTGCTCCTTTAACCCTGTCCTGTCTGAGCGAAGAACAGACGCCCTCCGGCGACCTACACGCAGAGGCGGGGCCAAATCCAAAGCTGAGACCCAGGAACTGTGAGAACAAAGAAGAGAAAGGGAAACCTCTCCCAGCAGCCTCAGAAGCAGCGGATTAAAGCTCCACAATCAACTTGATGTACCCTGCATCTGTGGAATACATGAATAGACAACAAATCATCCCAAATTGAGGAGCCAGGAGTCAGTGCTGTGCCTCTGAGGTGGGAGAGCCAACTTCAGGACACTGGTCCACAAGAGACCTCCCAGCTCCACATAATATCAAACGGCGAAAATCTTCCAGAGATCTCCATCTCAACACCAGCACCCAGCTTCACTCAACGACCAGCAAGCTAAAGTGCTGGACACCCTATGCCAAACAACTAGCAAGACAGGAACACAACGCCACCCATTAGCAGAGAGGTGGCCTAAAATCATAAAAAGTCCGCAGACACCCCAAAACACACCACCAGACGTGGACCTGCCCACCAGAAAGACAAGATCCAGCCTCATCCACCAGAACACAGGCACTAGTACCCTCAACCAGGAAGCCTACACAACCCACTAAACCAACCTTAGCCACTGGGGACAGACACCAAAAACAACGGGAACTACGAACCTGCAGCCTGCTAAAAGGAGACCCCAAACACAGTAACATAAGCAAAATGAGAAGACAGAAAAACACACAGCAGGAGAAGGAGCAAGATAAAAACCCACCAGACCTAACAAATGAAGAGGTAATAGGCAGTCTACCTGAAAAAGAATTCAGAATAATGATGGTAAAGATGATCCAAGATTCTATTTCCCAGATCCAAAATCTTGGAAATAGAATAGACAAAATGCAAGAAACAGTTAACAAGGACCGAGAAGAACTAAAGATGAATCAAGCATCGATTAAAAAACACAATAAATGAAATAAAAAATACTCTAGATGGGATCAATAGCAGAATAAATGAGGCAGAAGAACGGATAAGTGAGGTGGAAGATAAAATAGTGGAAATAACTGATGCACAGCAAAATAAAGAAAAAAGAATGAAAAGAACAGAGGACAGTCTCAGAGACCTCTGGGACAACATTAAACGCACCAATGTTCGAATTATAGGGGTTCCAGAAGAAGAAGAGAAAAAGAAAGGGACTGAGAAAATATTTGAAGAGATTATAGTTGAAAACTTCCTTAATATGGGAAAGGAAATAGTTAATCAAGTCCAGGGGGCACAGAGAGTCCCATACAGAATAAATCCAAGGAGAAATATGCCAAGACACATATTAATCAAACTGTCAAAAATTAAACACAAAGAAATCATATTAAAAGCAGCAAGGCAAAAACAACAAATAACACACAAGGGAATCCCCATCAGGATAACAGCTGATCTCTCAGCAGAAACTCTACAAGCCAGGAGGGAGTGGCAGGACATAATTAAAGTGATGAAAGAGAAAAACCTGCAACCAAGATTACTCTACCCAGCAAGGATCTCATTCAGATTTGATGGAGAAACTAAAACGTTTACAGACAAGCAAAAGCTGAGAGTTCAGCACCACCAAACCAGCTTTACAACAAATGCTAAAGGAACTTCTCTAGGCAAGAAACACAACAGAAGGAAACGACCTACAATAACGAACCCAAAACAATTAAGAAAATGGGAATAGGAACATACATATCGATAATTAACTTAAATGTAAATGGATTAAATGCTCCCACCAAAAGACACAGATTGGCTGAATGGATACAAAAACAAGACCCATATATATGCTGTCTACAAGAGAACCACTTCAGACCTAGAGACACATACAGACTGAAAGTTAAGGGATGGAAAAAGATATTCCATGCAAATGGAAACCAAAAGAAAGCTGGAGTAGCAATTCTCATATCAGACAAAATAGACTTTAAAATAAAGACTACTAGAAGAGACAAAGAAGGACACTACATAATGATCAAGGGATCGATCCAAGAAGAAGATATAACAATTGTAAATATTTATGCACCCAACATAGGAGCACCTCAATACATAAGGCAAATACTAACAGCCATAAAAGAAGAAATCGACAGTAACACAATCATAGTAGGGGACTTTAACACCCCACTTTCACCAATGGACAGATCATCCAAAATGAAAATAAATAAGGAAACACAAGCTTTAAATGATACGTTAAACAAGATGGACTTAATTGATATTTATAGGACATTCCATCCAAAAACAACAAAATACACATTTTTCTCAAGTGCTCATGGAACATTCTCCAGGATAGATCATATCTTGGGTCACAAATCAAGCCTTGGTAAATTTAAGAAAATTGAAATTGTATCAAGTATCTTTTCTGACCACAATGCTATGAGACTAGATATCAATTACAGGAAAAGAGCTGTAAAAATTACAAACACATGGAGGCTAAACAATACAATACTTAATAACGAAGTGATAACTGAAGAAATCAAAGAGGAAATTAAAAAATACCTAGAAACAAATGACAATGGGGACACGACGACCCAAAACCTATGGGATGCAGCAAAAGCAGTTCTAAGAGGGAAGTTTATAGCAATACAATCCCACCTTAAGAAACAGGAAACATCTCGAATAAACAACCTAACCTTGCACCTAAAGCAATTAGAGAAAGAAGAACAAAAACATCCCAAAGTTAGCAGAAGGAAAGAAATCATAAAAATCAGATCAGAAATAAATGAAAAAGAAATGAAGGAAATGATAGCAAAGATCAGTAAAACTAAAAGCTGGTTCTTTGAGAAGATAAACAAAATTGATAAACCATTAGCCAGACTCATCAAGAAAAAAAGAGAGAAGACTCAAATCAATAGAATTAGAAATGAAAAAGGAGAAGTAACAACTGACACTGCAGAAATACAAAAGATCATGAGAGATTACTACAAGCAACTCTATGCCAATAAATTGGACAACCTGGAAGAAATGGACAAATTCTTAGAAATGCACAACTTGCCAAGACTGAATCAGGAAGAAATAGAAAATATGAAAAGACCAATCACAAGCACTGAAATTGAAACTGTGATAAAAAATCTTCCAACAAACAAAAGCCCAGGACCAGATGGCTTCACATGTGAATTCTATCAAGCATTTAGAGAAGAGCTAACACCTATCCTTCTCAAACTCTTCCAAAATATAGCAGAGGGGGGAACACTCCCAAACTCATTCTACGAGACCACCATCACCTTGATACCAAAACCAGACAAGGATGTCACAAAGAAAGAAAACTACAGGCCAATATCACTGATGAATATAGATGCAAAAATCCTCAACAAAATACTAGCAAACAGAATCCAACAGCACATTAAAAGGATCATACACCATGATCAAGTGGGGTTTATTCCAGGAATGCAAGGATTCTTCAATATACGCAAATCAATCAACGTGATACACCATATTAACAAATTGAAGGAGAAAAACCATATGATCATCTCAATAGATGCAGACAAAGCTTTTGACAAAATTCAACACCCATTTATGATAAAAACCCTGCAGAAAGTAGGCATAGAGGGAACTTTCCTCAACATAATAAAGGCCATATATGACAAACCCACAGCCAGCATCATCTTCAATGGTGAAAAACTGAAACCATTTCCACTAAGATCAGGAACAAGACAAGGTTGCCCACTCTCACCACTCTTATTCAACATAGTTTTGGAAGTTTTAGCCACAGCAATCAGAGAAGAAGAGGAAATAAAAGGAATCCAAATCGGAAAAGAAGAAGTAAAGCTGTCACTGTTTGCAGATGACATGATACTATACATAGAGAATCCTAAAGATGCTACCAGAAAACTACTAGAGCTAATCAATGAATTTGGTAAAGTTGCAGGATACAAAATTAATGCACAGAAATCTCTGGCATTCCTATAGACTAATGATGAAAAATCTGAAAGTGATATCAAGGAAACACTCCCATTTACCATTGCAACAAAAAGAATAAAATATCTAGGAATAAACCTACCTAAGGAGATAAAAGACCTGTATGCAGAAAATTATAAGACACTGATGAAAGAAATTAAAGATGATACAAATAGATGGAGAGATGTACCATGCTCTTGGATTGGAAGAATCAACATTGTGAAAATGACTCTACTACCCAAAGCAATCTACAGATTCAATGCAATCCCTATCAAACTACCACTGGCATTTTTCACAGAACTAGAGCAAAAAATTTCACAATTTGTATGGAAACACAAAAGACCCCGAATAGCCAAAGCAATCTTGAGAACGAAAAATGGAGCTGGAGGAATCAGGCTCCCTGACTTCAGACTATACTACAAAGCTACAGTAATCAAGACAGTATGGTACTGGCACAAAAACAGAAAGATAGATCAATGGAACAGGATAGAAAGCCCAGAGATAAACCCACGGACATATGGTCACCTTATCTTTGATAAAGGAGGCAGGAATGTACAGTGGAGAAAGGACAGTCTCTTCAATAAGTGGTGCTGGGAAAACTGGATAGGGACATGTGAAAGTATGAGATTAGATCACTCCCTAACACCATACACAAAAATAAGCTCAAAATGGATTAAAGACCTAAATGTAAGGCCAGAAACTATCAAACTCTTAGAGGAAAACATAGGCAGAACACTCTATGACATAAATCACAGCAAGATCCTTTTGGACCCACCTCCTAGAGAAATGGAAATAAAGACAAAAATAAACACATGGGACCTAATGAAACTTCAAAGCTTTTGCACAGCAAAGGAAACCATAAACAAGACCAAAAGACAACCCTCAGAATGGGAGAAAATATTTGCAAATGAAGCAACTGAGAAAGGATTAATCTCCAAAATTTATAAGCAGCTCAGGCAGCTCAATAACAAAAAAACAAACAACCCAATCCAAAAATGGGCAGAAGACCTAAATAGACATTTCTCCACAGAAGATATACACACTGCCAACAAACACATGAAAGGATGCTCAACATCTTTACTCATCAGAGAAATGCAAATCAAAACTACAATGAGATGTCATCTCACACCAGTCAGAATGGCCATCATCAAAAAATCTAGAAACAATAAATGCTGGAGAGGGTGTGGAAAAAAGGGAACACTCTTGCACTGCTGGTGGGAATGTGAATTGGTACAGCCACTATGGAGAACGGTATGGAGGTTCCTTAAAAAACTACACATAGAACTACCATATGACCCAGCAATCCCACTACTGGCCATATACCCTGAGAAAACCAGAATTCAAAAAGAGACATGTACCAAAATGTTCATAGCAGCCCTATTTACAATAGCCCAGAGATGGAAACAACCTAAGTGTCCATCATCGGATGAATGGGTAAAGAAGATGTGGCACATATATACAATGGAATATTACTCAGCCATAAAAAGAAATGAAATTGAGCTATTTGTAATGAGGTGGATGGACCTAGAGTCTGTCATACAGAGTGAAGTAAGTCAGAAAGAGAAAGACAAATACTGTATGCTGACACATATATATGGAATTTAAGAAAAAAAAATGTCATGTAGAACATAGGGGTAAGACAGGAATAAAGACACAGACCTACTAGAGAATGGACTTGAGGATATGGGGAGGGGGAAGGGTAAGCTGTGACAAAGTGAAAGAGCGGCATGGACATATATACACTACCAAACGTAAGGTAGATAGCTAGTGGGAAGCAGCCGCATAGCACAGGGAGATCAGCTCGGTGCTTTGTGACCGCCTGGAGGGGTGGGATAGGGAGGGTGGGAGGGAGACGCAAAAGGGAGGGGATATGGGAACATATGTATATGTATAACTGATTTAATTTGTTATAAAGCAAAAAATAAAAAAAATACATAAAAATAAATTTTTTTAAATTAAGAAAATTATAAGATCTTCATAAATGGGAAGGCATATTTGTATGTGTTGATTTGATTACACTATACTGCTAGGTCTTACTAAGTGACTAGCACTAGTAGGTATTCAATAAATACTTATTGAATAATGAGTACCATCACACCCTTAAAAATATTGAGTATCATCTCTAAAACACCTTTGCAAATTTTATAATTTAAATGATTCTCGGGGCTTCCCTGGCAGGGCCGTGGTTAAGAGTCTGCCTGCCAATGCAGGGGACACGGGTTCGATCCCTGGTCCGGGAAGATCCCACATGCCAAGAAGCAACTAAGCCCGTGCGCCACAGCTACTGAGCCTGTGCTCTAGAGCCCATGAGCCACACCTACCGAGCCCATGTGCTGCAACTACTGAAGCCCACGCACCTAGAGCCCATGCTCCGCAACAAGGGAAGCCATCGCAATGAGAAGCCTGCGCACCGCAATGACGAGTAGACCCCGCTCACCACAACTAGAGAAAGCCCGCGTGCAGCAACGAAGACCCACTGCAGCCAAAAATTAATGAGTAAAATAAATAAATTTTTAAAAAGTGATTCTCCATCAAAGCTTTAATATTTTTGCAAAGGAGGATGAGCATTTTTATATATTTATGGAAATGATGTTCTTTGTTCTGATTTCATTACATACTTTTTGTATATTATTGTAATAATTTCTCATTTTTATTTGCTTTTGCCTGACATATGTTTGTCTCTTTTACTTTTTTGCTTTTATCCATTTGTTTTAGTTTTTGAAAAGAAATATCTGTTATAAATGCTAACTGTAAAGTAGGCTTTTATTTTTCATCCCAGTTTGAAAATCACCTCCTACAATTAGGAAAGTTTTAATCATGTTTATTTCTCGCCTTTTTGGTTTCTATATTATTTTAGTGGTTTTCAGTTCTACAGGTAAATGACCATCTTAAAGTTTTCCAAATTATTCTTGAATTCATTTTTGTATATAAAATTCCTGTATATAAACTTTAAGAATAAAATAATAATTTTTGGCTTCTTGGGGGATTTAGAAGCTTTTACTTTCCACATTACCTCATGACATTTGCAAATCTGTGTAGAAATATTAACTTAGAATATTATTTCTGAATTATTGTTTTCACATTTCTTTGAGGCTCCTTTTTTTCTTTTTTTACTTTTGTATTCAATTTTGTTACACTTAAGCAATTATTTAGATGGAACTCTACATGTTTAAGTTTAATAAAGATTTATCATCAGGCATTTTCTACCTGGACTTCTCAATTTGTAAATTCTTACTTGGATTCATTTTTTGAGCTGGCTCAAACTAGAGTTAGCTATCTAAATTTCTGGTTGGGGTAGTCTCCACATTTCTCACATTGATTCAGTGAGTAAGTGAAGAAATTTCTTATTGTTTTTTACTGTTTAGCCCAGTTTTTCTTATTCAGGGTAATGCATGCAATGGTCACTCAAAGGATTTCAATCTAGTTCACTCTGTGTGAGTCTTGCAAATAGTTGACTGACATTTCCAGTTTCCAGTGCTTTTGAGACTTTCCATCTCTGTTGTATATGAGTTTCTGGATATAGCAATGGATGGAGAAGGGCAAAAGAGAAGCTTCTAATTTTTCACCATCTTTATAAGAGGTCATCTTATTTAACCTTCATAGCAACCCTGCAAAATTGGTTATAGAGCTGTTTTACAGTTGAGGAAGCTGAGATTCAGAGAGATTAGGTGACTTTCCCCAAATCACATAGCTAATTAACGGCACAACCTGGGCCTACCACGTTCCTTGGCATATAGACTCTGTAAAACAAATATTAGTTGAATGAACAAACAAAGAAATCAATGAATAAATGAACTATGGAATGAAGTTGGACTGTGCTTATTTTTAAAACCAACTTTTTCATTTTTGACTGGACCCTTAACTTTCTACAGAAAACCTAAGATTTAAAAAGTTTGAAGAGACAAACCATAATAAGTAGAATGAGTAATTTTAATTAAAGTGGGACATATTTAAAGGAACTATATTTTCCTAGTATGACAGTTTATTGTTGGAAAATTTGAAAGGTCATATCTTTGCTACAGAGCAGAAAGGGTAATGGATTATCTTGATGGAATCAAAATTCATCAGTTTTTAGTTTTCTAATTACCTCTCTACAATAGCTTTTAACTACCACTTAGGTTTCCATCTGAGGCATTTCCACTGCACAGTATGAGTTCCTTGAAGATGTAAAGGTATGGGGAAGGCAAAGCTGGACAAATGCCATGGGAGCTCTTGGCCAGCTGGAAAGCATGAAAAGTAGAGGGTACAGACTTTCCACACTCTCTAAGCAGATCTGAAGAATTCAGCTTTGGCCCACTCTTACTGACCTTTCTCCAGAGTATTTTCTTTCAGGGGCTCTTCAAATGGAAAATCTTGATTTTTTTCCCTCAAAGGATAGCCAAATTCTTGAGAGGGAAAATAATTATCTGGTTGAAACATTAGAAGAGGGTCAAAGGCTTCTGGTGGCTTTGGCTGCTTCATTTTTACCCATTTTTGAAGCCTCGTCTTAGGCTGTGTCTAGACATCCAAGGAGAGTTGGATACAGGTCTAAAACACTAAACTGAGCTGATTTACTGGAAGTCTCATAAATTCTGTGGATGCAGCTTCCAGGTTCTCACCACATGCCGTAGCTATATAGATAACCCACAGCAATTTGTACTGCCTGCATTTTTTGTTGTTGTTTAGTCTATTTCAGCTGCAATCACACAGATATGGGCTTCTGAATGATTTCACTATGAAATCAAGCTGAACTATATGTTTTGCAGTTTGAAAAAATAAAATTCATCTCAATATTAAAAATGACCATAAGAAATTTTATCCCATAAGTAAAAGGCTTTTAAGTGTTACACTGTAGAGAACATGACCACATGATGAGCCCATGTTTTGATTATATACATAACTTTCATTCACATCATAAGAATGTCTTTGGGTGTTAAAAATGTGAAGTTTAATTTCTTTGCCTATGACAGTTCTTCAAACATCTGAGACCAGATATTACGTGTCCCACAAGTCTTCTAGTCCCCAAGCTAACACTTCTGCCAACTTTTCCAAATGTTTCTCATATGAAGAGGTTTCTAGATAACACTGCATCCTTCTTGCATTCTTGTGAATTTGCTCTATTTTAAATGGATTTTCTGAAAATGAGATGCCAGCAACTGATCACAAATCTCCAGATGCGATATTATTCATATGTAAGGAAGAAGTCTGGCAGAATTTTTGCCTGCTTTCTGGACAGAAAACTTTTACTAATGTAAGTTTAAGTAAAACACAGTAGAATATAGTAAAGACCATAAACACCTATTGAAATCCTGGCTATTATTATCATTTATTATCTTATATGACGTTGGAGAAGGCAACCTCTTTGAATTTCAGTTTACTCACCTATAAAATGGGGATAATAGCATTATCTATCTCAGGCTTACTATGATAATAAAATACGGTTATGGGGCTTCCCTGGTGGTGCAGTGGTTGAGAATCTGCCTGCCAATGCAGGGGGCACGGGTTCGAGCCCTGGTCTGGCAAGATCCCACATGCCACAGAGCAACTAGGCTCGTGAGCCACAACTACTGAGCCTGCGCGTCTGGAGCTTGTGCTCCGCAACAAGAGAGGCCGCGACAGTGAGAGGCCCGCGCACCGCGATGAAGAGTGGCCCCCGCTCGCCGCAACTAGAGAAAGCCCACGCACAGAAACGAAGACCCAACACAGCCCAAAATTAATTAATTAATTAATTAATTAAATTAAAAAAATTGGATCATATATTCACCTTTAAAAAATAATAATAATAAGGTTATATGCGTGAAGAACTTATTTCATACCATGCCCAGCATTGGCTAAATGTACAAGTAAAATATATAAAGTACAAAAATTATTATTATGCATTACTTTCACTGCACTTAGGTCCCTTACATTTGACGTCCTATAAAACCAGACCTCTCCTGGACTGAATGCATATAGAGTTTTTAAAACATGAGTAAAATTTATACTTAGCATTATTACATTTCATCTGGCTAGTTTTGGCCCATTTAACAGTTTGCTCAGATGTTCCGAATCCAAATTCTGGCAAACAATATATTCACAATTCTTCCTGTTTTGCATTATCTGCATATTTATTACATAACATTCCCATATCATTATCAGAGTCGTTGGTAATCATATTATAGACCTAAAACAGACTTCAAAGGATCCCATACCAGAGTTACATGTTCCATTAACTTGTACCCATTGGCTATCAACAATAAGACTTAAGATTTAATCATAAGACCATCATAAATGGACTATCAACTTATGTCTCTCTATTTCCCCTCACGCATATTTCAAAAGACTATATCAAGGTCTAAGTATATTATATCTACTCCATTCTATTAAAAATTTGGAGTCAGTTTGGTTCAACTTGTTTTTCAATATTCAAAGAAAGTTCCTATTGATCACTGATATCCTTTCTAAATAATTATAAATATCAATTTCATAATTAATTATAGATGTATATAGCAGGGCAGTGATGATAAACTCATCAATCAAATTTCCATTTTGTTTTCCCTTTTGAAAATCTGGACAACAGCCTCCTCTGTGGACTTTTTTTTTTTTACTCATCCACTGATCCTACCACATTTCCACTCATCATCACCCTGCTATGTCTTCACTTCTGTGCACGCTCAGTTTAGCACTATAACTACAACCTTGCAAACTTTTGCATCCCTTTCCTGTCTTTTCCTTCACCATTTTATTTACCTAATAAAACTCCAACTGAATTACTTTCTTACTCAGCTCGTATATCCAAGTTGCTAAAGAATCCAAGAGAAAAACTATACAACTGTGATGACTAAACTCACTTCAAATATCAAATGGGCACCTAACTTTTCCAGACTTCCCTACTATAAATCTTCAGTCAATATGCTTTCTCACTGTACTAGAGGATTACTTCATACCTTTTTTTCCCTCAAATCTCTAATACACCATCTGCCACTCACACTTAACAGATAATTCTGCTTCATACTACACAGGAAAAACAAATACAATCTGATGAGAATGATCTATCTTCTTTCCATCAAATCCACCAGACTACCTGCATTAGCAACCACAGGTTCGCCTTCCTCTTGTACCATGGAAGACCAAACCCTCAACTTATACGCTAGGTCCCATCTCTTCTAATGTCTTCCTGAACTTCCTGCAATTATTTCTTTTCTCTTCCATGTCAACAATTTCTTCCTTTCTACTATTGGATCATTCATATGGCATACTAGCATGCCTCAAAAGCAACCATCTTAAAACACACACACACACACCACACACACACACACTTTCACTTTCTGCCTCATTTCTATTTGCTTCTACAGTGAAATTCCTTGAGTTATCTTGAATCATTTTCTCCATTCTCTCTCCTCTCATTCTTTCGTCAATCCACCCCAGTGAGATTTGTGATCCTGCTACTCTATAGTTACTGGTCTTATCAAGTTTATGTGATCTACATGTTGCCACAGAAAATGCTCAATTCCTAACCTTCATTTGACTTGCCTTCACTGCAGCATTTGACATTGTTGACCACTCCCTCTCTTTAATCACTGTCTTCCCAAGACTTTTGCAATATCACACTCTCCTGCTTTCCACACTTCTACCCTACTGACTGCAGCTTCTTAATCTCTTTTGCTGTCTCCTCTTCCTTTGTTAGACTTTTAAATTTGGGAGTGCCCCAACCTCCTTCCATGGTCTGTGCTTTCTCTGAGGTGATCTCTGTCTGGTGGCCTTAAATACCATTTAAATGCAGATAACTCCAGACCTCTACACTGAACTACAGACTCCCAAATCCAAGCCACCATCTTCTCTCATCTGGTTGATTGTTACAGCTTCCTAACACCTCCTTGACACCTCTCTTGATCCACTCTCCACAAAGAAGCCACAGTGATCATATATTATATCACCACCCTGCTTAAAATCCTCCAGTGACTTCCCACCATGAGCAGGAAAAAAATTCAAACTTCTTGCCATGAATGATCTACCTTTCCAACCTCGTTTTCCATTTATGTTCTTCCAACTGCAACATAAGTTCAGTGATGGAGTGCTAAATGTTGATTAATGTATTTCTAGCATTTACATTATATGCTGGGTGCTCAATAATATTTGTCAGCTAACTAACTACTCTTTCAGTCTTTTCTCAGCATCCAAAATTCTTCAAAGACTTATTGACAATGAATCAATGATACCAAGATGTTACATTATTATAAATTGAGAACCAAACCTGTGATTTCAACAATATGAATTTAATAAGCTAGGACTGTGAATTATTCTTATATCTTAAAGAGAATATTCCTGATTTCATCTACTTGTAATAATAAGAAGCAGTGCAATAAAACTAGAAATTATGATAAAAGTTAAACAGAAAAGAACCATAAAACCACTTAAAGTAGCCCCCCACCCTCACCAAATTTTGTGTCAAATAGCAACTTAAAGGTGTAATTACACACTATTTGCTAAATAGACAAAATAATACCACGCACCAGATTGAAACTCAGGATATGCAGCCAAAATTCTATTCAGAGGCAAAATCACAGTCATGTACATCTTATTATTTAAAAAAAAAAGAAGCAAAAATGCATTGTCAGCATTTAACAAGTTGGAAAATGATAAAACTTAGCAGAGCAAAATACAAGATATAATAAATTAGGAACTAATTATGGAAAACTGAATTATCATTGATAAATTTAAGATTCTGTTCTTTGATGAATCAAATAATGAAACAGCTCTGTAATATCTAGTAAATAAAAGATGAGAAAAATAATAAAAATCAGAAATGAGACATGATTTAACAGGGAGAAGATTAAATTATTTTAAGAGATGTTAAGTATACTTTTATGATAGCAAATTTATAAGTATCAATGATGGATAAAATTTCTAGGAAATTATGAAAAAAGAATCATAAAATCCCAACTGACCAATATCCACAGGATAAACTGGAAAACAAAATTTTTCTTCAAAATAGTTCTGATCTCAGATAATTTATAGGTCTTTCTTTCCAAATTTTAAGGGAAAGATTCTTTTATGCAGGGCATCTCAGAAACATTAATAGGCCAATACACACTGTAAATCTCCAAGAAAAGAACATGCTAAGCAGAATTCCCCATTTATTTGACCCTAGATTCTTTTTTCCTTGAACTTCTCACAGGGCTAGTGTGTACTTTAAGGACCAAACTTTGGGATATTTCTCTATAAACCAATCTCACCTATGAATAAAGATGTAGAACTCCTATAAAATATGTTAGGAAATTGAGTGTCATAAAATGTTTAAAAGTATAACCTTGAATAGTCAAAGCAATCTTGAGAAAGAAGAACAAAGCTGGAGGCATCACACTCCCTGATTTCAGACTATAGTACAAAGCTATAATAATCAAAAGCAGTATAGTATTGACATAAAAACAGTCACATAGATCAACAGAACAGAATAGAGAGCCCAGAAATAAACCCATATATACATAGTCAATTAATTTCCAACAAAGGAGCCAAGAATATACATTGGGGAAAGGACAGTCTCTTCAATAAATGGTGTTGAGGAAACTAAACAGTCATATGCAAAAGAATAAATCTGGACCACTATCTTACACCATACACAAAAACAAATATCAAATGGATTAATGACTTCAATTTAAACCTGAAACCATAAAACTCCTAGAAGAAAACATAAGCAGTGATCTCCTTAACATGGGTCTTGGTGATGATTTTTTAGATTTGACACCAAATACAAAGGCAACAAAACTACATCAAACTAAAAAGATTTTGCACAGCAAAGGAAACCATCAACAAAATTAAAAGGCAACCATCAACAAAATTAAAAGGCAAACCATCAACAAAATGAAAGGAGAATATATTTGCAAATCATGTATCTGGTAAAGGGTTAATATCCAAACATAAAAAGAATGCACATAACTCAACAACAAAAAATCTGATTTAAAAAATGGGCAGAATAAACATGGCCATGCAGATGGCCAACAGGTACATGAAAAAGTGCTCAATATCACTAATCATCAGAGAAATACACATCAAAACCATAATGAGATATCACCTCACACTTGTTAGAATGACTATTATCAAAAAGACAAGAAAGAAATGTTGGCAAGGATGTGGAGAAAAGGGAACCCTTGTACACGGTTGGTGGGAATGTAAACTGGAGCACTCACTATGGAAGAGTATGAAGGTTCCTCAAGAAATTAAAAATAGAACTACAGTACGATCTAGCAATTCACTTCTGGGTATTCATCCAAAGAAAAGTAAGACATTAAACTCAAAAGACATGGAAACAACCTACGTGTCCATCAAAGGATGAGTGGATAAAGAAAATGTGTGTGTGTGTATGTGTGTGTGTGTGTGTGTATAATGCTAGGTAAAATAAGTCTCACAGACAAAGACAAATATTGTATGATCTCTCTTATATGTCAAATCTTATAAAGCACAAAACAAAAAACTGAGCTCATAGATACAAAGAACAGATTGTTGATTGCCAAAAGCAGGGCATGGTGTGATGGGCAAGAGATACAAACTTCCAGTTAAAAAAGAAATAAATCATGGAGATGTAATGGTGATCAGAGCATGGTGATCATAGTTAATAATACTGCATTGCATATGTGAAAGTTGCTGAGAGTAAATCTTAAAAGTTCTCGCCACAAGAAAAAAATTTGTAACTGTGTGGAGACGGATGTTAACTAGACTTGTGGAGACGGTTTCACAATATATACAGATATCAAATCATTATGTTGCACACCTGAAACCAATATAAAGTTATATGTCAATTATACCTCCATAATAGAAAAAAAGATCCAGCCACCACTACCAAGTAGGGTTTTTCCTAAGAGAAGTTTTTGTGAGGAATACTGTAAAGAGACCACTTGCATTCAGTACCATGTATAAATTGACCACTCACAAATCCCAGACTTCTCCTCCAAGCTACAGTTAAATTCTGGATATTTCCACTTTCAAAATCTTGATTTACTCTCAAATCTTCTCTTCCTCCAAAGTTTCCTCGTATTAGTATATGGTGCCCCCTTCCAACTAGTTGCTTGTGCTAGATACGTGTCATTCTGGACGTCTCTTTTTCCCGCACTTCAGTTTCAATCAGTCCGTCTGTCAACACAGCCCCCTAATGAATCTCCTTTATTTCATCTCCACTGCCTCCATTCTAGTCCAGGACACCATCATCTTTCACCTGGACTGCTACACAAAACTCCTAACTCCTAGACCTGCTTCTCTCCTACTCTCCATTCTATAGCCAAACGCAACCCCATCAATGGCTTCCCACTGTAGTAGGATAAAGATCACCAGTTTTGATACTCAGCCTTTAGTATTTCCTTTCCTTGACACAGTGAAGAGAAAAAGGTGAAGAAATAAAATTTTTAAATGAAAAAAATTTAATTTTTATAAAAAATATTTTAAAATATAAGAGCATTGCAAAACACATTTACTGTAAGTGCAGCTGCAGAATCAGCTGAGTCACCACCACTCCTGACTTTCTCTGGCTGCCAACAGCCATGGTGCCAAGTCCATGTCAGTGTTAATCACTGACACAATAAAAGAGCTGAAAGCATGAATTTTGGTTATAACTGTGGGGTCTTATTT
Organism: Mesoplodon bidens; assembly: GCF_964165515.1. Lineage (NCBI taxonomy): Eukaryota > Metazoa > Chordata > Mammalia > Artiodactyla > Ziphiidae > Mesoplodon > Mesoplodon bidens. Next base: position 30,534,863 of record NC_138177.1, on the reverse strand, counting down.
ATGATGAGAAAGGTCATAAAGAAGGCAGATTAAAATTTAAGTGGTGGAAATTCTTAAAATATAGCATATTTTATATCTAAATATTCTTCCTCATACCCAAATGCTAAAATAATCTGATGTCACACAATTTAAGAAGGTAATCTAAATAAAAATAGAAAGTTTGGATTCCTTAGTAGGAACTGGAAAGACCTGGTTTCTTGAAAGCCCTTCTGCTCCTGGCCCCTTTCCCCCGGACTTCATGGTTTCTCCTGCAAAAGAGGAGGAGGACTGATTGATTTGATTGATGGGTTATAAAAGAGAAATTGAGCAAGCCTGTGTCCATGGGACACATGCAATTCTCTCTCATTCCAAGATGCTCTGGTGAGTTCTGCCTTGTGGGAGAGGTCTGTGGTCACTCTGCTTTGGCTATGATTATTGGGGGCTGAAGTATTAGCAAGACACCTGGCCACAGATCTAGATCCATTTGTTTCATGACTTATCTGTTTGTTTCCTGTGCTTCCAAAAACAGCAACAACAACAACAAATCTGAACTGGAGAAGGGGAGAAAAGAGTGTGATTTACTGGCCCCCTAAAACCCCAACAGTGAGGGGTAGCATTGAAGAGAGGTTAATAGTTTTGGTTTCAGATGGGTTATAAACAGGAAGTGAAAGTAGGCCTTCTGAGTGAAAATGCCCAATAGGCAGATGGAGATGTGGGACTGGTGTCTCAAGATAAAAAATAATGACCATATTACATGTGGCTGTGATGCTATGTACCATGTGAATTAGTTTACTTTATTTTAATACAGCTTATTAGCCTCATTATGTATTTCCCATAGGAGGACAAGCCAAACAATCACAGGTCATGTGTCTACTTGGGCATAACCAATAGCAGGCAAATTAGCCAATAACATAATATCATTTTAAAAAGTTGTTTTTGCAATCCAATATTTATGCAGAATGTGTTGATGATGATGATGATGATGGTGGGTCTATGACCAGGGGTCCCACGGCATGCCTTTTCATCCTTCAGGCCTTTTCATTCAATGCTGCCTATGTCCTCCTACCTTCTTTACCACCTGGCAAACTTCCGCTCATCCTTAGAGCCTCAACTCATATATTCCTTCCTCTGAATCTTCCCCAGGTAGCATTAATTACATAAATTATCCTCTTCTCTATGTTCCCCTAATGACTTACTTATACATCATTTGAGTTGAACTACATCTTCTGTTTAGGGAATTTATTACTTCTAGAGGTGGCAGAAATATAAACAATGTCAGAGATGATTTACATAAAAATCCTGGGTAAAAGATCCATAAAGGACTAATAAAAACAGTAGAGATTGTGAGATACATCTTCAACCTCCAAGTTTCTATTAAGGAAGATTTCCACACCAAGTGTCTCTGTAAAATATAACAGACGGATGGATGAAGTATGTAACTGGTTATATGACATGTCATTCGGTATAATGGTTCTTGTGGCATTCACTTATTGATTTACTTGTTTAATAAACATTTGTTGAGAAGCTATGTGCCAGGTATTGTGCTAGGCCCTGAGGGACACATGGTGAATAGGACAGACAAGGTCCCTATTCTCATGAAGCTTATATTCCGGCAGTATGTATAAAAATTGATGGTGAATGGAATGCTAAGATACTAATAATAATTTATTTAGACTTCACTGTCAAGGTATCAAGTAAGTCCCAATATCCCAATGACACTTCCCCCTTCTGCCTAAACAACAAAAGAAAAAACAGACATCTGTTTTATTCCAGTAAGTTTCATCATTTAACAATTACTCAAAAGACTGAAAATAATTCATAACCAGATAAAGGAAATCTTTACAAAGCTCCTAGTGGTTTTTAAAAATTGCTGTTTAAAATGAACACTACAAAGGAGTTTTTTACCAGACAGCTGTTTGAAAGGACAATGATTTCATGTTTTAAGACTAACTTTAAAATTGAGATGTCTTTCCCTCCCACGAAAACTCAGCAGCTGTGGAGATTATTTCACTTCTCTTTCTTTCACAGTTTACTGGATTTAATTTTAAAGGGAAAAAAGGTATAAAAGAGAAAATTGCATACAACACAGAAGAAAACCTATTGCAAAACAAGCAACTGCGCCTTTTTAACCACAAGGAAAACATAAAGGCAACCCCAAGTCACCTTTTAGCCGAGGAAGAAGAAAACACAGCCCTTTCCTGGTGAAGTTCACCTCTTTCCCTGTTAAACTTAGAAAATGACCCCTCTAAATCTCAATAAAATCAAGGTTAAGTTGGTTTTCTATGAGAATGGAAAGGAATAACTAAAACAACTTCAGGATGTAGCAACAGAGAATCAGTCACAAAAAAAGAATATAAGTAATTGCTGCCTTGTATACTTCATTGGTCAAGTCCCGCCAACCACTGTGCCCAGTTTTGGAACCCAACTAAAGCAATGGAGTCCATACATGAGGGAGGTGTAGAGAGCCTCCAAGGTGATTAAGAGGAGACAGATGAGGTTAAAAGGCTAGAGGAAGGTGTTTTCAAGATGAAACTAGCAGGCAAAGCACTCTTTGCAGCAGTCTGAAGCCCCTTGCATTTAATTAGCCATTGCCACTGATGGAAAAACTGAGAGAAAATGTGGCACAGAGACATGAGGAAGAATTTTCCAGTAATTCAAGTGAAACTCTGATAATCAGGTCTCCCTCTGTAGCTAGAAGGATATAAGGTGGCTGATACCCGGGAAGGAAGAAGATCTGGAGTAAACAGGTGCAAGTTGATGCCATGTGGCTGGAGCTGTGTGGGCATAAAAAGAGGTCCGACCCAAAGGTGAAACCTGCCTGAGACGCCCCATAAGCTGTCCAGGTACCTGGGCTGGAGGACTGTCCTTTTCTTCTTCCTCCATATGAGGAACACAAATGGGTTTCTACTGGCTGTAAAAGTTACCAGATAAGAATGATGAACTGTTATCTGCAAATAAGGAATCTGAGACTATCTCCAAGTAGACTTAAGCCTAACATTCCAATGGTCTAACAAAATATGCTTCCTGATAGAAAGAAATAAAGTGGCTTTTCAATACGTGGAGTAGGTGAACAGTTTTATCCTACCCATAATATCCTTATCCCATATCAAAACTTTCACCAACCAGTTTTGTTTCTGGCAGTTTCATTCTTTTGAGTCTTGAGATCTTTAGGTTTCTGCATGAATCATTGTGTGATGTGACAGAAAGAGCATAGACTTTGGAATCAGAGAAATTCTAACTCTGGAACTTGTTAATCGTATGTTAGTTTTGTGACTTTGGGCAAATTACTCAAGTTCTCAGGGTCTCGATTTCCTTGTTGATAACTGAGGATAGTACTATCTAAGAGGGTTTTAAAGGATTTGAAATAATGTATGAAAAGCATTTAGCATGGTGCCTGGCAGTAATTATCATTAAAATGCAATTGTTCCTGGAGAAAGCTATTAGCTAACAAGGCAATATCTAAATGATGTAACTAACCGAGAAAGAAAGACTGAAGAAGAAGGTAGACAGAATGAGCAGTGAGGACGAGCAATGGACAAGATCAATCAGAAATTCGAGCCCCTCCATAGCTCTCTGTCCTGAGCTTGGTAAAAACACTGGGATAAACAGTCATTAAATTTACAATAGCCAGGACATGGAAGCAACCTAAATGTCCAACAACAGAAGAATGGATAAAGAAGATGTGGTTACATATATACAATGGAATATTACTCAGCCATAAAAAGGAACAAAACTGTGCAATTTGCAGAGATGTGGATGGACCTAGAAACTGTCCTACAGAGTGAAGTAAGTCAGAAAGAGAAAAACAAATATTGTATAATATCACTTATATGTGGAATCTAGAAAAATGATACAGGTGAACTTATTTGCAAAGCAGAAATAGAGACACAGATGTAGAGAACAGAGGTATGGATATGGGGGTGGGGGAAGGAGGGTGGGATGAATTGGGAGATTGAGACTGACATATATACACTACTATATATAAAATAGATAAGTAACGAGAACCTACTGTATAGCACAGGGAACTCTACTCAGTGCTCTGTGGTGACCTAAATGGGAAGGAAATCCAAAAAAGAGGGGATATATGTATACGTATAGCTGATTCACTTTGCTGTCCAGCAAAAACTAACACAACATTGTAAAGCAACTATATTCCAATAAAAATTAATTTAAAAAAACAGTCATGGAAGGAAGTATAATAGATTTTCATCTTGCTAATATATTTTAGACATGGTCTTGCCTAGCGATGAAATATGACATCTCTTGGTCCCTTTCAATCTTGATGTTATATAATTCCAAAATTTCAGAGCAAAGAAATGGGATGAACAAAAGTACATCATATTTTTAAACGTATCACTAAAGAAGAAACAAGTACAATACTGCCAAACAAAGAAGCTAACATTCAAGAACAGAACTGTAGTAAATTACAGTTAGGTCTGCAAATCAGCTTGACTCATAAAGAAAATACTAAGATCCAGTTTGTTAATACGCTTTAAAAATGAGTAATAATTACTTATATTGAGCGTGATAGCTATTTACAAAGTAATTTACAGTGCTAAACAATAGGCATCAATACTTTGGGCTCTAAAACACTTTGTGGAAGCAAAGTTTTAAGCATGCTTACACTGAGGAAAATGGGGATGTTGGCTCACAAGTTACCTAATCTCTATTTGGGGTACCATTTTTCTGGTAACTCTGCTCTTGAGACATTGCCGTTATGATGATTAATTTGTGGACCTTGGAGAAAAGAAACAAATTCCAAGCGGATAGTCCATCTGGAACTCTGTCATTTTACCGTCTCTTGGAACATTTCAACAACATCCCAGGCTCCTTTCTGTGTATTTCAACCTACTTCCTTTCAGCCCACACTGTGGTTCATCAGAAGTATATTCCTCTCCATACTACTGTCAACTCCCTTCTAAAAATCTGGAGTCCCTTGTTCCCTAGCTTCAAAACTTTTTCAGACCAGCTTCAAAACTTCCTATAATTTAATTCTGCTAACACATTGTTCCTCTCCATCACCACATACACAGAAAATCTTAACATATTCAGTTTTCATAACTGCCAGTTATAAATATCTCTTCCTATCAAAGCAAAACTTGCTGTTCTCAGAACACAATTTTCTATCTTTGACCAAGACTTCCTATATTCCAGTCTTTGTATGTGGAATTCTATTTCAATCCGTCCTTTTACCTCATTCACAAAAGTATTTCATGAAAACTTAATTAATAATGCTTGGTTTGAACTATTCCTTTCATATCTCACTGTGTTTGTGCGTGTGTGTGTGTGCGTGTATCCAAAACTTGGATACTATTAATTTCAATAATTTTGGTTTTAGTGTCTCTCTTTACAAACTTTTCATGAATGTTTTATTTCCTTTGATTATTAATCTGGAATCTCTTTTGGATGGCTACCTAAATGTTTAACAAAATAAAGGAATATAAGCGAAAATGAATTGTAAAGTAAAAAGTTCTATATAATTATTCAGTACCATTTTTTTATATCCTCACAGAACATGCAGTTACCATTAAATAAATGTTGTCTAATGCTTAAAACTGAGGAAAAAACCCAGCAAGCAGCAAGCTCAAGGGTAATAATAAGCAATACCAAAATCTATTCAGTCACTCATCCACCCACTCATTCACTGCAGAATAACTACTCTATGCCAGGCACTGTTCTGGGCACTGAGGATATAGCAATGAACAAATGAGATTAAATTCTTGCTTTCACAGAACTTACACTCAAATGGGGAAGACAGAAAACAAAAAAGAGTAAACATATCAAAAAGTAATGTGTTATGAACAAAATAGAGCAGGAGAAGGGGACAGAATGATAGAAGTGCCTTTTTAGAGAGGGTAGTCAGAAATGAGGTGATGTCATTTGAAAAGAATCAAGAATTGAAGAGGGGGATGTGACTCATGAGAATTTCTGGGGGAAGAACATTCCAGACAAATGCAAAGGCCCTCAGACAGCATAAAGCTTAATATACTCAAGAAACAGTAAGGAGGACAACAGCAATGCAAATGCACCAAGGTCATGAGTTTGCTAGTGGTTTTGTGCTGAGTTAGAAATTATTCAAGTGCAAATACTCACATGCTATACTGTGCCTAGGCAGAGAAATAAAAGCCCTTGCACTGGGTATTATACTATTCTACTACCCAAAGTTAATCAAACATTTTTTTTAAACTTGTGTATTTCAAATGAATAGGGTTTTACTATCAACATCAGTGTATTAAAAGGAATTCTAAATGCCCCACATTAGTTTTCAATCCAGCATAAAATTATTATTCTCAAGCTTTCTCATAAATGAATTGCACCCTCCAAAGGTGATGAAGCATCAATCCTTTTCTCAACATGCACACTCATTCATTTCCTATACTGAAAGGAGAAAAATGATACACAGTCTGGCAGGATTATGTTTATAAAACCAGATTGCTAGTTAAAATAAGCAAAACAAATTTCAACAACAAGAAAACTGGCCTGCCTCCCCAGGTGAAGCATGGGGAGACTGACCTCATAGACTAGAAAAACCACAGTGATAATACAAACTACCAGAGAAAGAACATTCTAACCTCCAAATTAAATCAAGCACTCCGAGCTGCTGGGGTTCTTCTCTAGTCAGCATGTGCTGGGGTTCACTATGGAAACACAGCAGAACATGAAAGGCAGTGAAGCCAATGGTGCAATGTGACACAGGCTGAGTTTGTATACTTATGCAATAACTCACATGCTGATGCTCCTGATTTGTAACTGAAGGCAGGATAAAGCAGGGATGTTTATGAAGAAAAGGGCTAATGAAGCACAGAAACTTGCCTTCTCCTCCACAGCATGTCAAAGAATAAGTAGTGAACGTTTCCCTGAAGTCAACTGTATGTGCTGCTTATTATGAAACAGTAATGGTAACATGCATTCCTGCAAAGTGGACATAAATTATAAATTGTGATAAAAATTTAGGAAATATTGACCCTGGTCAAGGAAAAGAGCCATTTATGCATCTAAGGAAAATAGACCATAAAATATTTTTATAAGCACTTTGTCATTTTAAGTCTACTGTACTTTGAACAGAGTAAAAGAAAAACATAACTCTGGGTCAAATCTAGGATCACCACAAGAGTATTCCATATGTGTGAGAGAAAGTAGGAAACATATCAGAAAAGGCAAAGAGGTCTCCCTTGCCGTCAATTTCTGAACTCAGAGAGGCTTTTCCTCAGGAACAGGCTAATTTTTGATGCAGCCATAATTTTATATAAATTGCTTGAGATGTATCTGCACCACCTTTTGGGGCTAATATAATCTATTAAGGTCTGTAATTGACAGGACTGTAGTGCAGCCTATATTTTTATCCAAAGATCTATCAAAGTTCTAGTAGTTTAAACTTTCATGGGGGAAAATCATAGTAACATAATCTAATGACATCAACACTTTAAAAACATTTCTCATTTTTACAGAATAAAGCAGCCTAATCCTCTTGCTATGATATGCCAGGTAATTCTCCTAATCTCATCGATTATTTTAATTTTCACTCACAGGATCTTATCTTTTTATATTATACCTTTTCTTGCAATTGACTAAAAAGCTTTTAATGTAATGTTTTAGGTTATAAAACAACATGGTTTTGTATAAAAGCACGACATTTTCAATTCTTGATGATATCCACCTGACCATATCAACATGTTGCTAGATACTTTCAGGGCTAGTCTACAGAGATTCCTAGGTCCTTTTCACTCACTGCACTTAACCAGATTCCAAGAGTCTTAAAGAGAGTTTGGATCACTTTCCTCTAATACATGACACCTCGTGTTTTCTCACATTGCAATTAGTCTGCCATTTTCTTACTCACTACTAAAGCCCTGTGAGGTCTTCTAAAGATTGTTTTTTCACTGCCCAAGGGAGATGGATCTACAGAATTTGAGTTTTTTGCAATGTATTTCAGATTATTTACACAGATGTTAAGACTAGTTTGTGCATTGGAAATGTAGGAAATTAGGGTGCTGGGAAATCTCAGTTATTATACTATGCCATTGACAGAAATACCCATCTTGTCCCAATACACTATGAAAATCATGAATGCAGAGAACAAGGACCATTTCTGTTTCTTCTAGCCCCTACCACAGATCCCAGCACATTATAAGTGTTCAATAAAGTGCTGATAAGTTGGCTAATTTCCACCCTCAACCTACATTCTTAAAGAGTTTCCTAGCCACATTAAAAAAAAAATCAATAAACCCTCAATTTCATAAACTTTATAGTAAAACTTTGCTAATGATTACTTGAAAACTTATATGTGTAGTTATTCATTGATTATTCTTTTCTTAATTTAATTTTTAATTTTTTATACAATTTTTAAAGGTTACACTCCATTTACAGTTATTACAAAATACTGGGTATACTCCCCACATTGTACATCCATTGATCATTCTTTATTGCCATATATTTAACTTCCCAAAGAGCTCATAGAATAGTTAGGTATGCTTTCTTCTCAAAGAAACTATCTTGCTTTTTGTCTAACTTTTAGTTCTCACACCATTTATTATAATTTATACCAGTTTACCTAATATGAAAGTGAGAATCCCCATTTCTGATTCTGGAAATACTCTGATTCTCCAATTCATAAGAAGAATCCCAGGGGCAGGTTGAAGGCATCAGTTATAAATATCACTTTCAAGGCTGGAAAATTATAATTAGCATGAACTCTTACTCATAAAGGACAATTAGGGAATGGGCCATTATACTAAGTAATTTAATTTATATATAAATTAGAATATGTGTGTGTGTAATTTCTGTTACAAGATTTAAAAGAAGTACAACACAATTTACACAAAAATCTTGCCAAGGGCTTCCCTGGTGGTGCAGTGGTTGAGAGTCCGCCTGCCGATGCAGGGGACACGGGTTCATGCCCCGGTCCGGGAAGATCCCACATGCCGCGGAGCACCTGGGCCTGTGAGCCATGGCCGCTGAGCCTGCGCGTCCGGAGCCTGTGCTCCACAACGGGAGAGGCCACAACAGTGAGAGGCCCGCGTACCGCAAAAAAAAAAAAAAAAAAAAAAAAAAATCTTGCCAAACATAGTTTAAACTTTAATGCTTAATAATGTACTTCAAACTCCATCCTATTTAGGGAATACTAACAAAATAAGTAATCATAAAAAAACTATAGGAAAATAATTGTGTATAAAACAGGTTTATGTAGTTAAGTTGGCATGTACCATAGAGGTCACCTAAACCAAATTCCCTTATAAATAAGGCAGGACTCTCCTCTATGACATCATCAACATGTAGCCTTGACCATTTATCCTTTTTTTTTCCCCCAGACCATGTCAGCTTATTGCTAGCTATTATTCTAGCATAATTATTAATAGTGTCCCCTTTTACTCCCAAAAGTGAGGATACATTATGATCACCCTACCAATATGTTTTTAATCTAGCTTCTGCTCAAAGTGCTCTGGCAATGGGGGAGGCTTGCTAATTCACAACTTGCCCATTCTATTTTTAAAAGGCTATAATAAAAATATAAAATATATATGTAATATATAAAAATATTAAAAATACTAGACATCTCTTTCTAATGATGAGCTTATATCTTTTTTCAGAGTCACTTTTACCCATTACTAGTTTGACCCTCTTGGAAAGGCAATAAAGAACGTGAATCCTTCAACTCTATAAGACAACTTTCATGCTTTTCTTAAACATAAAAGGTTAATCATAAAATGACAGGTCAAACTTAAAATGATTCAGTAAGGAAATAGCCTTTGGGAAGACGTTTGTTGGGAAACGAAAATTATCTTATAACAATATATGATTTTTAAGGAACTATATTATAGGTGTTCTCATGGAGCCAGGAAATCTAAAGGACTAACAGCAGCTGACCGTTTCCCTTCTCAGGCCTCTGGCTCGAATGGACTACCTGGATTTCCAAGGGCTGGAAATCTGTATTTGTTCTCAGAGTTTTACACCAGTCAAGTCATGTGGAAGAAAAAATAAACAGCTCTGTGGAGAGGGGCAAAAGAAGTCAGCAGGACAAAGTATTAATAGTTTAAAAAAGAACAGGAAAGTTGAAGTATCAGTAAGAGCATCTTTCTCAGGTTGCTTTCTCCTCATTAACAATTCAGGTATAAGAAGAAGCCACATGAGAACAAATTAGTGGTTACCAGCAGGGAGAGAGGAGGGGGAAGGGGCAATATAGAGGTAGGGAATTAAGAGTAAAAACTACTATGTATAAAATAAGCTACAAGGATATATTGTACAACACAGGGAATATAACCAATATTTTAGAATAACTAAAATGGAGTACAATCTTTAAAAATTGTGTATCACTATATTGTACACCTGTAACTTATGTAATATTGTACATCAACTGTACTTCAATAAAAATTTTTTTTAAATAGAGATGAGTTAATTTGACCTAGCCAGTAATTTAACATCATTTTGTGTTTTATAGGAAAAGCCAAAATCAGTATCTGGACCATGGGCACTAATCCGAGATGTAAATGACATACACTTTGAATGATTCTACCTGGTGAGCCCACATTACTGTAACTAGCTCCACTGTGTGTCTAGCAACAGCTACACAAATTACAGGCCATAACTGTCTAGAAATAATTAATCTCTACTAGGGAGTGTGTGTGGCAAATTCAACTCCCTATTTTTGATGGTCAACAGCAGAGCAGTACTTGAGGTCTGAGAACTGCTTGTTACTGGTCTACAATACATTTAAAGTACAGACCTGAGAAAAAGCAGCTGGAAGTTTTTGTAGTTGTCAGACACTGCATGACATCCAAGCCGTGATCAGTGGATGAGCCTTATTGAGTAGAGTTTAGACCAGTTTGGGTGTTGTTAAACTCATGAGGGGAGTCACATGCAGTTTAAGTTGAATACTGGCTGTGCAGTGGGACTATGTATGGTTCTGAAGAGACTGAAAAAAACCTTTTATTTAAAAGTTCTTTACCACAGAAAGCTTGAAAAACTGTGCTTTAGGAGAAAATTCTCTACTTTAAATTTCTGACTGTTTTGATTTAAGATGAAGGATATTGACCAAATAATCCTTTACATATACAACATTTAGTAAAAACCCACCTAACAGTAGCTCAATATTTCCTGTGTTTCATCACTTCTCAAACCTATCACAGTGGAAGGGAAGGAAAAAGCATATATTTGATATCTTTCGCCAGATTACCAGAGTAGTTCTCTCATTTGAGACTGAGGCCCTGGATCTTTTCACTTTTGGACAGAATTAGAGATCAGGGGAAATGTCTATGTTCTTGGTGATAGGGATACTCTCTTTAGTCACATCTTCATTTCCACATATGCTTCTCGGAAATCAACACATTTCCAACATCTTCACCTCCTTTTCAACCCAAAGCTACTTGATGATTTCTCTCATGGTCACCCATCTTCCTCAGTATAATCACTGGTAAAAGACCAATGCCAGATAAGGGGAGTAAACAAATGTTCTGGAAATTCCATAACTGTTTTGGATTTTTTTTTTTTCGGTACGCGGGCCTCTCACTGTTGTGGCCTCTCCCATTGCGGAGCACAGGCTCCAGATGCACAGGCTAAGCGGCCATGGCTCATGGGCCCAGCCGCTCCGTGGCATGTGGGATCTTCCCAGACTGGGACACGAACCCATGTCCCCTGCATCGGCAGGCGGACTCTCAACCACTGTGCCACCAGGGAAGCCCCAAAACAACTTTTATAATAATATTAGTTAATTTTTTTCACTTTCATTTGTTATGAATGTACAGAGGAGTTCGCTAGAAGCTGTGATGACATGTGATGATGTCATCACTCCGGCAGTTAATGGAAGATGAGCTGGTGTACTCTCGTGTTATCCAGAATTTTCAGAGGAAGTATGTGCTTTTCCAGAGATTAACTCATGTGTTCTCAGTATTTCTATTGTGCTCTTAACAGCTATTTTTAATTTACACTTGCTATAATCTTTGTGACTTCATTATGATCCAGTAAATTGTTATTTTGAAATCCTAAAGTTTCCTTCATGCCTATGTGGAGACACACAAACCTATATGTATACATTTTTGTCTTGTATAAATACGAAATAAAAATAGAATTAAAGCTATTCCTTTTCCTTGCCTTTATTAATGTTTATAATTTACCTTACTGTCTTATGCAATTAAACACTTTTGAATAGCATTATAATGCCAGTTAAGTTACAGCATCATTTTAAGACCAATTGTTGGACATTAAAAAAGAGAAGTCACGTATTTTAAACAGAGATATGATATATTCTTTGAAATCCAAATATTGTTTGTTAGAGTTTTTCAAAGTAGCAGTGAAAAAGCCCTTGAAGCATCTTACGAGATAAGTCACTGTACTGCAACAGCTAGAGAAGTGCACACTGTAGCTGAGAGGCTAATAAATAAAAATTTTGCACTTGATATTGGTGAATACTTGCTGGATAAAAAGTGAGTAAAGGGGCTTCCCTGGTGGCGCAGTGGTTGAGAGTCCGCCTGCCGATGCAGGGGACACGGGTTCGTGCCCCGGTCCGGGAAGATCCCACATGCCACGGAGCGGCTGGGCCCATGAGCCATGGCCGCTTAGCCTGCACATCCAGAGCCTGTGCTCTGCAATGGGAGAGGCCACAACAGTGAGAGGCCCGTGTACCGCAAAAAAAAAAAAAAAAGTGAGTAAAAAGAAATTACTGTCATTTTCCAATGATAGAGTAACTTGTCCAATTAAAGATTTGGTTGCTAACATGGAGCATGAATTAAAAATCTCATCTGCAGAATTATACTTTTGCCTTAAAATGGACAAATTTAAAGAATGACTACACTTGTTTTTGTTATATTTGTCCGGTATCAGTACCAACTAATCCTTAAAGACCTTCATTTTAATAGAAATACTTATTAATTAATAAGTGTTGCTGAAATAGTCAAAGTACAATTTTTTTCGAATCTCATGATTTATCTGCAACAAATGTGTTAACATTTGTACTGATGGTGCAAGAGCAAGATTGGGTGACGTAGCACCAGTCAAGACAATGTCATGAAGCTGCACTGAGAGTCATTGTACTCTTCATTGCCAAGAACTTACAGTTCAAAAAAAAAAGCCAGCTTCACTTAAGGATATCCTGCTGAAGTAGTAAAAACATTAACTTTTAAAAATCTAGACCCTGAGCATACATCTTTCTATTATTTTATGTCAAAAATGGGAGGTCTGCATAAGCACTTCTGCTGCATACTGAAGTGATTTTCTCAAGCAAACGGTGCAATTAAACTAAGCTGAAGTACCTAGTTTTTTCATGGGATGCCATTTTTACTTGAAAGTCCAACAGTCAATCTATGGTTAACAAACGTGAGTTTTGGCAGAAATTTTCTCAAAATGAACAAAATGAGCCTATCTTTTAGAGGAAGACAACTGACAGCATTTATAACCAATGATAAAATTGAGCCTCAAATTTTGGAAACCTTGTATCTCCCACCATGGGCTTGACAGCTCCCCCATTTCTGATGACATTGGTGGTGATATTACTGAATATAATGAAAATACTGTATAATGAAATGCGAAACATTGAGATCTGTATGAATAAATGAACCAATATTTTCCAAATGACAAAATGTGTGATGTTACAGAATCACTCATAAGTAAAATATCCATTTAAAGTGCACAGTGGACCAGTGGATTAATGTAACAGAATATAAAAAGTTCATTGACATGATTTCAGATTCCACACTGCAACTAACTTTTTGGAAACTATCACTTGTTGCATTTTGCTGAGGTATCAAAGAAGAAAATCCACAGAATGTGAAAAAGCTGCTGTGAAAAATATTCTTCCCTTTCTAACTACAGATCTGTGTGAGACAAGAGTTTCTTCATATACTTCAACCAAAACAACATATTCCAACAGATTAAAAGCAGAAGCACATATGAGAATCCAGCCATCTTCTATTAAGCTACACATTAAAGAAATTTATAAAACTGTAAAAAAAAAAGCTACCCTTCTCACTGATATTTAAAAAAATATTTTCCATAAAACATACTATTTATGTTAATATGAAACTGATTCATTACTATTATTTTTAATTGATATAATAAGCTAATTTTTTCTAATGTTTCATTTTTAATTTCTAACAATGGATATAATTGGCAGTGTGCTAATAAATATGTATGGATTTAAAAAACACACGGATAGAAAAAGCAGATTCTGTGTTTGAATACTCAAAACTACTCTCTGCGATTGCATTTTTTGAGACAGTTCTTTTAAGTGAACAGTATTTTCCTCAGGTTCTAAGAAATAAACATAGGCAGTTTCAAAATTAGGAAAAGAAAAGGAAAAAACTTGCTCCAGTAGGCTTTGCAAATATTTCCTTTATGAAACCATACATCTACTCACAATTAGTTACAGAGTGTGACTAACATTTCCTACCAAGGCTTGTGCCATGTCAGTTTCCTTTACTAAGCCTATGTATGTTAATTAAAGTTAATTACACATGCCAGTAAATAGTTTCCCTCTGAATGGAGCAAACTGAAGCAGAATAATATAATTTATAGGCAAGGTATATAATTAAAACCTTCACAATATTTTCTCTCAGCAGGTATAGTCACTAAGGACATTTTTTATGGGAAAGTTGGTTTCACAGTAAATCAACTGAGGAAAAATAAAAATATATTAAACATGAAATGTTAGGTCACAAAGAGATTTCTGATTTATAAATTGATATTATAAAAAAACAGGCTTATAATTAATATTCTTAAGTGCATGAGTTGAGGGAGCTCAGTGATCTCTAGAGAGCTTTTTTTTCTCATTTCTTTTTTTTTCTGCTTTATAACAAATTTAATCAGTTATACATATACATATGTTCCCATATCCCCTCCCTTTTGCGTCTCCCTCCCACCCTCCCTATCCCACCCCTCCAGGCAGTCACAAAGCACCTAGCTGATCTCCCTGTGCTATGCGGCTGCTTCCCACTAGCTATCTACCTTACGTTTGGTAGTGTATATATGTCCATGCCGCTCTTTTGCTTTGTCACAGCTTACCCTTACCCCTTCCCATATCCTAAAGCCCATTCTCTAGTAGGTCTGTGTCTTTATTCCTGTCTTACCCCTATGTTCTTCATGACCTTTTTTTTCTTAAATTCTATATATATGTGTCAGCATACAGTATTTGTCTTTCTCTTTCTGACTTACTTCACTCTGTTTGACAGACTCTAGGTCCATCCACCTCATTACAAACAGCTCAATTTCATTTCTTTTTATGGCTGAGTAATATTCCATTGTATATATGTGCCACAACTTCTTTATCCATTCATCCGATGATGATGGACACTTAGGTTGTTTCCATCTCCTGGCTACTGTAAATAGAGCTGCAATGAACATTTTGGTACATGACTTTTCTGAATTCTGGTTTTCTCAGGGTATATGCCCAGTAGTGGGATTGCTGGGTCATATGGTAGTTCTATTTGTAGTTTTTTGAGGAACCTCCATACTGTTCTCCATAGTGGCTGTACCAATTCACATTCCCACCAGAAGTGCAAGAGGGTTCCCTTTTCTCCACACCCTCTCCAGCATTTATTTCTAGATTTTTTGATGATGGCCATTCTGACTGGTGTGAGATGATATCTCATTGTAGTTTTGATTTGCATTTCTCTAATGAGTAAAGATGTTGAGCATCCTTTCATGTGTTTGTTGGCAGTCTGTATATCTTCTGTGGAGAAATGTCTATTTAGGTCTTCTGCCCATTTTTGGATTGGGTTTTTTTGTTGTTGTTGTTATAGACCTGCATGAGCTGCTTATAAATTTTGGAGATTAATCCTTTCTCAGTTGCTTCATTTGCAAATATTTTCTCCCATTCTGAGGGTTGTCTTTTGGTCTTGTTTATGGTTTCCTTTGCTGTGCAAAAGCTTTGAAGTTTCATTAGGTCCCATTTGTTTATCTTTGTTTTTATTTCCATTTCTCTAGGAGGTGGGTCCAAAAGGATCTTGCTGTGATTTATGTCATAGAGTGTTCTGCCTATGTTTTCCTCTAAAAGTTTGACAGAGTCTGGCCTTACATTTAGGTCTTTAATCCATTTTGAGCTTATTTTTGTGTATGGTGTTAGGGAGTGATCTAATCTCATACTTTTACATGTCCCTGTCCAGTTTTCCCAGCACCACTTATTGAAGAGACTGTCCTTTCTCCACTGTACATCCCTGCCTCCTTTATCAAAGATAAGGTGACCAAATGTGCATGGGTTTATATCTGGGCTTTCTATCCTGTTCCATTGATCTATCTTTCTGTTTTTGTGCCAGTACCATACTGTCTTGATTACTGTAGCTTTGTAGTATAGTCTGAAGTCAGGGAGCCTGATTCCTCCAGCTCCATTTTTCGTTCTCAAGATTGCTTTGGCTATTTGGGGTCTTTTGTGTTTCCATACAAATTGTGAAATTTTTTGTTCTAGTTCTGTGAAAAATGCCAGTGGTAGTTTGATAGGGATTGCATTGAATCTGTAGATTGCTTTGGGTAGTAGAGTCATTTTTACAATGTTGATTCTTCCAATCCAAGAACATGGTACATCTCTCCATCTATTTGTATCATCTTTAATTTCTTTCATCAGTGTCTTATAATTTTCTGCATACAGGTATTTTGTCTCCTTAGGTAGGTTTATTCCTAGATATTTTATTCTTTTTGTTGCAATGGTAAATGGGAGTGTTTCCTTGATTTCACTTTCAGATTTTTCATCATTAGTCTATAGGAATGCCAGAGATTTCTGTGCATTAATTTTGTATCCTGCTACTTTACCAAATTCATTGATTAGCTCTACTAGTTTTCTGGTAGCATCTTTAGGATTCTTTATGTATAGTATCATGTCATCTGCAAACAGTGACAACTTTACTTCTTCTTTTCCGATTTGGATTCCTTTGACTTCCTTTTCTTCGCTGATTGCTGTGGCTAAAACTTCCAAAACTATGTTGAATAAGAGTGGTGAGAGTGGGCAACCTTGTCTTGTTCCTGATCTTAGTGGAAATGGTTTCAGTTTTTCACCATTGAAGACGAAGCTAGCTGTGGGTTTGTCATATATGGCCTTTATTATGTTGAGGAAAGTTCCCTCTATGCCTACTTTCTGCAGGGTTTTTATCATAAATGGGTGTTGAATTTTGTCAAAAGCTTTCTCTGCATCTGTTGAGATTATCATATGGTTTTTCTCCTTCAATTTGTTAATATGGTGTATCACGTTGATTGATTTGCATATATTGAAGCATCCTTGCATTCCTGGAATAAACCCCACTTGATCATGGTGTATGATCCTTTTAATGTGCTGTTGGATTCTGTTTGCTAGTATTTTGTGGAGGATTTTTGCACCTATGTTCATCAGTGATATTGGCCTGTAGTTTTCTTTCTTTGTGACATCCTTGTCTGGTTTTGGTATCAAGGTGATGGTGGCCTCGTAGAATGAGTTTGGGAGTGTTCCCCCCTCTGCTATATTTTGGAAGAGTTTGAGAAGGATAGGTGTTAGCTCTTCTCTAAATGCTTGATAGAATTCACCTGTGAAGCCATCTGGTCCTGGGCTTTTGTTTGTTGGAAGATTTTTTATCACAGTTTCAATTTCAGTGCTTGTGATTGGTCTATTCATATTTTCTATTTCTTCCTGATTCAGTCTTGGCAGGTTGTGCATTTCTAAGAATTTGTCCATTTCTTCCAGGTTGTCCATTTTATTGGCATAGAGTTGCTTGTAGTAATCTCTCATGATCTTTTGTATTTCTGCAGTGTCAGTTGTTACTTCTCCTTTTTCATTTCTTATTCTATTGATTTGAGTCTTCTCCCTTTTTTTCTTGATGAGTCTGGCTAATGGTTTATCAATTTTGTTTATCTTCTCAAAGAACCAGCTTTTAGTTTTATTGATCTTTGCTATCATTTCCTTCATTTCTTTGTCATTTATTTCCGATCTGATCTTTATGATTTCTTTCCTTCTGTTAACTTTGCGATGTTTTTGTTCTTCTTTCTCTAATTGCTTTAGGTGCAAGGTTAGGTTGTTTATTCGAGATGTTTCCTGTTTCTTAAGGTAGGATTGTATTGCTATAAACTTCCCTCTTAGAACTGCTTTTGCTGCATCCCATAGGTTTTGGGTCGTCGTGTCTCCATTGTCATTTGTTTCTAGGTATTTTTTAATTTCCTTTTTGATTTCTTCAGTGATCACTTCGTTATTAAGTAGTGTATTGTTTAGCCTCCATGTGTTTGTAATTTTTACAGCTCTTTTCCTGAAATTGATATCTAGTCTCATAGCACTGTGGTCAGAAAAGATACTTGATACAATTTCAATTTTCTTAAATTTACCAAGGCTTGATTTGTGACCCAAATATGATCTATCCTGGAGAATGTTCCATGAGCACTTGAGAAAAATGTGTATTCTGTTGTTTTTGGATGGAATGTCCTATAAATATTAATTAAGTCCATCTTGTTTAACGTATCATTTAAAGCTTGTGTTTCCTTATTGATTTTCATTTTGGATGATCTGTCCATTGGTGAAAGTGGGGTGTTAAAGTCCCCTACTATGACTGTGTTACTGTCGATTTCTCCTTTTATGGCTGTTAGTATTTGCCTTATGTATTGAGGTGCTCCTATGTTGGGTGCATAAATATTTACAATTGTTATATCTTCTTCTTGCGTCGATCCCTTGATCATTATGTAGTGTCCTTCTTCGTCTCTTCTAGTAGTCTTTATTTTGAAGTCTATTTTGTCTGATATGAGAATTGCTACTCCAGCTTTCTTTTGGTTTCCATTTGCATGGAATATCTTTTTCCATCCCCTTACTTTCAGTCTGTATGTGTCTCTAGGTCTGAAGTGGGTCTCTTGTAGACAGCATATATATGGGTCTTGTTTTTGTATCCATTCAGCCAATCTGTGTGTTTTGGTGGGAACATTTAGTCCATTTACATTTAAGGTAATTATCAATATGTATGTTCCTATTCCCATTTTATTAATTGTTTTCGGTTTGTTATTGTAGGTCGTTTCCTTCTGTTGTGTTTCTTGCCTAGAGAAGTTCCTTTAGCATTTGTTGTAAAGCTGGTTTGGTGGTGCTGAACTCTCTCAGCTTTTGCTTGTCTGTAAACGTTTTAATTTCTCCATCAAATCTGAATGAGATCCTTGCTGGGTAGAGTAATCTTGGTTGCAGGTTTTTCTCCTTCATCACTTTAA
This sequence comes from Mesoplodon bidens, assembly GCF_964165515.1. Lineage (NCBI taxonomy): Eukaryota > Metazoa > Chordata > Mammalia > Artiodactyla > Ziphiidae > Mesoplodon > Mesoplodon bidens. The sequence continues at coordinate 30,515,762 of NC_138177.1, read as the reverse complement.
ATATGTCCTGCCACTCCCTTCTGGCTTGTTGAGTTTCTGCTGAGAGATCAGCTGTTAACCTGATGGGGATTCCCTTGCGTGTTATTTGTTGTTTTTCCCTTGCTGCTTTTAATATGATTTCTTTGTGTTTAATTTTTACAGTTTGATTAATATGTGTATTGGCATATTTCTCCTTGGGTTTATTCTGTATGGGACTCTCTGTGCCTCCTGGACTTGATTAACTCTTTCCTTTCCCATATTAAGGAAGTTTTCAACTATAATCTCTTCAAATATTTTCTCAGCCCCTTTCTTTTTCTCTTCTTCTTCTGGAACCCCTATAATTCGAATGTTGGTGCATTTAATGTTGTCCCAGAGGTCTCTGAGACTGTCCTCTGTTCTTTTCATTCTTTTTTCTTTATTTTGCTGTGCATCAGTTATTTCCACTATTTTATCTTCCACCTCACTTATCCGTTCCTCTGCCTCAGTTATTCTGCTATTGATCCCATCTAGAGTATTTTTTATTTCATTTATTGTGTTTTTAATCGGTGCTTGATTCATCTTTAGTTCTTCTCGGTCCTTGTTAACTGTTTCTTGCATTTTGTTTATTCTATTTCCAAGATTTTGGATCTGGGAAATAGAATCTTGGATCATCTTTACTATCATTATTCTGAATTCTTTTTCAGGTAGACTGCCTATTACCTCTTCATTTGTTAGGTCTGGTGGGTTTTTATCTTGCTCCTTCTCCTGCTGTGTGTTTTTCTGTCTTCTCATTTTGCTTATCTTACTGTGTTTGGGGTCTCCTTTTTGCAGGCTGCAGATTCGTAGTTCCTGTTGTTTTTGGTGTCTGTCCCCAGTGGCTAAGGTTGGTTTAGTGGGTTGTGTAGGCTTCCTGGTGGAGGGGACTAGCGCCTGTGTTCTGGTGGATGAGACTGGATCTTGTCTTTCTGGTGGGCAGGTCAACGTCTGGTGGTGTGTTTTGGGGTGTCTGCGGACTTTTTATTATTTTAGGCAGCCTCTCTGCGAATGGGTGGGGTGGTGTTCCTGTCTTGCTAGTTGTTTGGCATAGGGTGTCCAGCACTGTAGCTTGCTGGTCGTTGAGTGAAGCTGGGTGTTGGTGTTGAGATGGAGATCTCTGGAAGATTTTCGCCATTTGATATTATGTGGAGCTGGGAGATCTCTTGTGGACCAGTGTCCTGAAGTTGGCTCTCCCACCTCAGAGGCACAGCACTGACTCCTGGCTCCTCAATTTGGGATGATTTGTTGTCTATTCATGTATTCCACAGACGCAGGGTACATCAAGTTGATTGTGGAGCTTTAATCCGCTGCTTCTGAGGCTGCTGGGAGAGATTTCCCTTTCTCTTCTTTGTTCTCACAGCTCCCGGGTCTCAGCTTTGGATTTGGCCCCGTCTCTGCGTGTAGGTCACCGGAGGGCGTCTGTTCTTCGCTCAGACAGGACAGGGTTAAAGGAGCAGCCTCTTTGGGGACTCTGGCTCACTCAGGCCGGGCGGGAGGGAGGGGCACGGAGTGCGGGGCGAGCCTGCAGCGGCAGAGGCCGGCGTGACGTTGCACCAGCCCGAGGCATGCCGTGCGTTCTCCCAGGGAAGCTGTCCCTGGATCCCGGGACCCCGGCTGTGACGGGCTGCACAGGCTCCCGGAAGGGCGGTATGGACAGTGACCTGCGCTTGCACACAGGCCTCTTGGCGGCGGCAGCAGCAGCCCCAGCGTCCCACGCCCGTCTCTGGGCTCCACGCTTTCAGCCGCGGCTAGCACCCGTCTGTGGAGCTCCTTTAAGCAGCGCTCTTAATCCCCTCTCCTCGTGCACCAGGAATCCAAGAGGGAAGAAAAAGTCTCTTGCCTCTTTGGCAGCTCCAGAGTTTTCCCAGACTCCCTCCTGGCTAGCTGTGGCACATTAGCCCCCTTCAGGCTGAGTTCTCGCCACCAGCCCCAGTCCTCTCCCTGCGCTCTGACCGAAGCCCAAGCCTCAGCTTCCAGCGCCGCCCACCCCGGCGGGTGAGCAGACAAGCCTGTCGGGCTGGTGAGTGCCGGTTGGCACCGATCCTCTGTGCGGGAATCTCTCTGCTTTGCCCTACCCAGGTACGTGGGGAGTTTCTTGCCTTTTGGGAGGTCTGAGGTCTGCTGCCAGCGTTCAGTAGGTGTTCTGTAGGAGTTCTTCCACGTTTAGCTGTATTTCTTGTGTATCTGTGGGGAGGAAGGTGATCTCCGCGTCTTACTCTTCCGCCATCTTCCCCGGAAGTCCCTCTAGAGAGCTTTATATATACGTGTGTTACTTTTATTTAAAGGATTTTTTTCCCCTTCAAACTCAAGAACTAGGCAAGGTGTTACTGCTTTAGTAACTGATTTAATAATCAGGATAGTATATGGTAACACTGGTAATAATGGAAAACACTGTGTCTGCCAGCGAGAACCAGGGATACATTGTTCAGTGTAACTGGATTTCAACAGCAAGAGATTTGAATAATAACCGTTTTGGACTTTTTCTGTTTATTCTTCTATTTGATGTAAGTTTCTTTTTCAACAGGTAGATTGTTATACAATATTCTACAGGTTATTGCTAAAAACCTGACTATTGCAATAGTGAAACATGCCCATAGTTTTCTTTATTTTTGTTCTTGTGAGGCCTCTAAGACTGCCAAAGAAATTTAAGTGTTTAGAAGTTTCCTTCAGGCTAGACCCAGCTAGGGAAATTTTCACACCCTGCTTAGTCATTTCTTAAGAGCTCTCCCCGCAGGTTGCTGACTGAAATACCTGCATACTTGGCTATCCTCCTGCTGGCTTTATTGGGGGTGCCCAGCCATCACAAGCCGCAACACACAACTCACTTTATTTCCACCCTTATCATACCCTTATCATAAATAACCAGAAGGTAAACTCACTCATCCTTTAAAAATAAAAGCCTGAGACAAGCTAGTTAATATCTTGAATCCAGTTCCTTAGCATGACTAACTAGCTTTCAAAAGGGAATCTTAATTTTTAAATAAAAACTAGCAATACAATCTTATTTATAAACAATCACATATTTAAAGATATCGGGTCATGGGTACCAGTCTTTTATAATGATGATGTTACTTTCACTTGCAACTTAACCACTAGAGCATCTCTTTTAAAGACTGTATCTTTGAACCAAGCATATATTTTTCCGTAGTATGTTTGCAACTAGCAGTAATGAACACAGTTGGGGCCATTTTACAGTCCCCAAATGGAGGAGCACGTCTGTCCCAAGCCACAGTGTTTGTCTGCAGGGGGTGGTAGGGGGAGGGGACTGACCATCAGCAAATAGTTGTTCTGGGAAGTAGGTGGGGAGCAGGCAATGTGTTTGTTCTGAAATCTTAGAAGAAAAGTAAACTTGCTGTGAAGGACATAATTTCTTTTTGTTCTTGAACTTTACACAGCCATGCTGGGCTCATTCATCAAGATAGCCCTTGGACAGAAACCTCCTGAACATGAATGCCTCAAAAACTGACCAAAATCCCTGTTGGTGCTCCCATTGGCTTAAGATAAACTCCAGTTGAAATTCTAGTGAAGAAAGGAACTGAATCTAAGTGGCTGAGTCTATCCTATCAATCCCTTTGTTTGAAATACGCAAGGGCTCCCAGAGAGCACACTGCCTAATTCCCCTAAAAAAATGGATACAGACTACACACAGGTGTTTTAAGCATGAAGAATTTCTCCAAAGCCTTTTAATGACATTTGAAAAAGCTGAAAAGCACTAACTTGCTATTTTTTCCTTCAGAAAAGGCAGAAACAGTCATCCAAGTAGGGCATCAGACTCCTATTTCATTTCAGAGTTTAATTTGAAAACCAGTAAGAGAAGAATTTAAATTGATTGCTTCAAGCCACAGATATTTCATACCCAAGCAATCATGTTGACTTTCATGAGAATTTATCTTAGCTGTGAAATCAATTGTCACAGACTTAGTTCACAAAAATATTACCAAATTATATTTGATGTCTGTCTTGGTGTGGTTGGTGAATCAAATAAATCAAATGGGCAGACAATTTTGGTTCTCCAATCCATCTCCCTCCAGGCTCCCCTTTGAAAATGTTTTTACCCCTCCTCTTTGATGTACCTAGGATTTCCTAATGATGCTATTTCACAACCATAGAGACACTCTTAAAGGGAAAAGATGCAGTAGCAAGAATTGAGAAACCACTGTAATATGCAAGATCAGAACCATATGACAACAAATATCTTTGCAGTGAGAGTCTCGAACAAAGAAGACAGTGGACACAAAAACAGAGTTCTCTGATTCAAAGATCTGGATTTAACAGCTTTCAAAATATAAAGTGTCCTTTTATTGACCTGCTAAGCATGTACTCCTATCCAACTCCTTGACAGGGAAAGCACAGGGTTTATCTTTATAGATTTGTAGAGGGAAATAAACATTACTGTCATATTGTGAACTTATAATCAATAACTCTGCAAAAGTCCTCAAATCTCTGTCTGACTCCATGAACTTAATAGTTCTAGCAGAAACAAGAAGGACCAAAAACTAATAAGGACTTACTGTATAGCAAAGGGAACTCTACTCAATACTCTGTAATGGCCAATATGGGAAAAGAATCTAAAAAAGAGTGCATGTATGTATATGTATAACTGATTTGCTTTACACCTGGAACTAACACAACACTGTAAATCAACTATATTCCAATAAAAGTTAAAAAAAAAAAAGCAGCTTCTGCCCCACGGAAAGTAATCTAGCGGTGGAGATAAACACTGATGATATGAATTACATTTTTAATTAATTAATTAATTTACCATTGTGTTAAAACTAGAAAGAAGTACAAGGTATTAAACTGTTGACTTAACACATTCTGTTACTTAAACACATTGTTTAAGTGTTTCTCACAGCAATACCACTGACACCTGATTAATACCAGTTTACTTACGTGTTCCTCAGGACAATGCATGAGACTCTGGTTGATCTCATACCTAGCAGAAATTTTTTTATACCAAGAATAAAGTATGGGGAAAACCATATCTTTATATCAGACCTTACAGAAGTTACAGAATGGGTACAATGAAATGGATAAGTTAATTGAGAGTGATAAAAAGTTTTTACTCTCAAACTGATTTTTTTCCTCCACTAGTTACTCATAGTTAGAGGGTATTACAAAGACCCCCTCTGTGGAAAGATAACCCACCTACACGCCATGAGAAAGTGAAGGATGACACATACTTCATTACTCAGCTTGGACTGAAAGACTGGTTACTACCTGAATCTTCATCTGATGAAGAAAAATCTTCTTGAACCAGAATATTCAGAAGATAAACAATCCTCAGTATTCTATGAAGCAAGAAGAAATGTCTTAAACATTCTGTTGACAACAGTAGAGGATAAAATGAAATAACTTCTCCAGGTGTCTTGTTTATGTTCCAAACACAAGCTTAATTGAATTGTATTCTCTACACAATATTTCATTTCCTAGTACAAAACACTGTATGTTTTTACTCTATTGGATTTCCAATAAATATGAGCCTCTGCATCCATATTTATGGAAGAGTAATTCTTTCCCTTTTTTTTTTTTTTTGCGGTACACGGGCCTCTCACTGCTGCGGCCTCTCGTGCCGCAGAGCACAGGCTCCGGACGCGCAGGCTCAGCAGCCATGGCTCACGGGCCCAGCCGCTCCACGGCATGCGGGATCCTCCCGGACCGGGGCACGAACCCGTGTCCCCTGCATCAGCAAGCAGACTCTCAACCACTGCGCCACCAGGGAAGCCCTCTTTCCCTTTTAATATAGATTTGACCACCACACCCAAGTTAGACATAACCTTTTAGGCAAGGCATTTCATACTCCCTCTTGCCTAGCATATTTGTTTAATTAAGCACTTTCCCAAACAACTTAAACTCCAAGCATGTCTGAATACAGAAATATAGCCACAAAGGTATATAAATGGAAAACCTGACTCCAGTTCCTTTCCAGCTAACAATTGGAAAAATACACCACTCAACAATGAGAATAAAGAGCCATTCTTTTCAGAATTCCTGAAGAGCCCACACTCACTACAATGCAGCATTAGACATTTATTGAGTGTCAACAATGTGCTGGGGCAAAGGAAACCATAAACAAGACCAAAAGACAACCCTCAGAATGGGAGAAAATATTTGCAAATGAAGTAACTGACAAAGGATTAATCTCCAAAATTTATAAGCAGCTCATGCAGCTCAATAACAAAAAAACAAACAACCCAATCCAGAAATGGGCAGAAGACCTAAATAGACATTTCTCCAAAGAAGATATACAGACTGCCAACAAACACATGAAGGAATGCTCAACATCATTAATCATTAGAGAAATGCAAATCAAAACTACAATGAGATATCATCTCACACCAGTCAGAATGGTCATCATCAAAAAATCTAGAAACAATAAATGCTGGAGAGGGTGTGGAGAAAAGGGAACCCTCTTGCACTGTTGGTGGGAGTGTAAATTGATACAGCCACTATGGAGAACAGTATGGAGGTTCCTCAAAAAACTAAAAACAGAATTACCATATGACTCAGCAATCCCACTACTGGGCATATACCCTGAGAAAACCAGAATTCAAAAAGAGACATGTACCAAAATGTTCATTGCAGCTCTATTTACAATAGCCAGGACATGGAAGCAACCTAAGTGTCCATCGTCGGATGAATGGATAAAGAAGATGTGGCACATATATACAATGGAATATTACTTAGCCATGAAAAGAAACGAAATTGAGATATTTGTAGTGAGGTGGATGGACCTAGAGTCTGTCATACAGAGTGACGTAAGTCAGAAAGAGAAAAACAAATACCGTATGCTAACACATATATATGGAATCTAAGGGGAAAAAAAAGGTCATGAAGAACCTAGGGGTAAGATGGGAATAAAGACACAGACCTACTAGAGAATGGACTTGAGGATATGGGGAGGGGGAAGGGTAAGCTGTGACAAAGTGAGAGAGTGGCATGGACATATATACACTACCAAACGTAAAATGGATGGCTAGTGGGAAGCAGCCGCATAGCACAGGGAGATCAGCTCGGTGGTTTGTGACCACCTAGAGGGGTGGGATAGGGAGGGTGGGAGGGAGGGAGATGCAAGAGGGAAGAGATATGGGAACATATGTATATGTATAACTGGTTCACTTTGTTATAAAGCAGAAACTAACACACCATTGTGGGGCAATTATACTCCAATAAAGATGTTAAAACACACACACACACACACACACACACACACAATGTGCTGGGGACTGAGCGGAGTAGTGAAACATCCTAAAATCACTTTCTGTAGGAAAAAGGGGGGAGCAGTGAATTGGAACACTTGGTAATACTGATAAACCATATCCTGAATTGAAGCTACAAAGCAGTGTCAAAGAAAGAATGCCTTAATGTAAAAGAAAACAGAGCTGGAGAACCCCAAGGGGTGCTCTGAAAATACCATGTGGCTGCTCTACAAACCCCCTGGACAGGCACAGATCTCTGCTGGCTACCAGAGCTGACATACCTGGGACCAAATGGGCCTTAGCATGACCTTAAAAGCCAATGTGTGCCTGGGGAGAGCAAAGAACAGCACAGTGAGCCATTATCTAGAGGTGTTTCTACCAGAGAAAAGATGGCATTTCTAAGAAAATCAAATGGAACAAAAACCTGAGGGAACATTCCAGTTCTCAGTTTAGACCTTGCCACAAAGAAGTTAAGGAATCTTTTAACTTAGATTTTGTAAATGATATGGTGATGCAATGAATGTGAGATCTAAATATTGTAACTTATCAGTCTCCCCAGGTATCTAAGATGCCCTCTTTGAAAGGCTCAGAGGAGGGCTGAGAGTGCATATTCTTACCTGGAGTTTTTGTAGGCTAAATCAGTCTAGGTGTGAAATTTACTCTCTTCAAGCGCTGAAGTTACTGCAACCAGTAACAATTCCTTCCATTTACAAAAATCTTAGCGCTAAAACTCTGTTTAGAATGGCTCAAAAATCTGGTCACCAGACTCATAAAGATCATATTAATTCACCAGGACACTGAAGGCTTTTTAAAGAAGGATGTTAAATGTATCAATTCCCACACACCTGATGATTGGGAATTACAGAATAACTGTTTTAAACTTTATGGTGGAAAGTTGAAATAGCAACTGAATGAACTCTTAGGAATAATGCTGTGATACAAGTAGCAGTGGCTAATATATTTTTTCAAGGACTGTGGCAAGGGTACTGGTCAGTTCCATGTCAGGCTTTGCAAATGAGACTCAAAAGTGTTCCATGGAAATCTGTAAGACCTAACAGCAAATTGAAATACCTTCATGAGAAAGTAAAAATCTTTCCACTGCTCTTTTAGGAACAATTCCAATTAAATTATTAGGTGGAATTTCCTTTCCATAGTTAATATGAAAACTACAGTATCAGAAAGAGCCCTGGATCAAGGAGACATTAGACCTCGGTTCCAGTTCTGGCTCGGTCATAACTACTTTTTTTTGTCATGAGGAAAGCATTGAACTGTTATAGCTCTCAACTCCTTAATCTGTGAAGTGAGGAGGGTAGACAAGATTATCTCTAAGGTCTCAGACAACCCTAAAAAGCCATGATATTTTACATTTACATCAGTGCCAACCCTGATGTTCACACAGAAACTCTAAGTCCTAGGCCAGTGCACCTTATATGGGTCAGCTGAATGGCTAAATAAGTTGATCTAAAATACTGCAGCAGAACACATGGATGAGGAACACAAAGCAACAGAAACATTTACAAAATCTCTTCTAAATTAATTAAGGATAAATTCATCTAAAGGAAAGGAAAGAGAACACTTCTTTTAAGATCTTGTCTCAGAAGAAAGAAAAATTATAGAAACATAACCTCAGAATCAGTGTAAGTGGTGAAAAGAATATCATTCACGTGCAGTTAAAAGAATTATGCTAAGTATATGGGATTTTGATAGATGCATGATTTTCCCTTTACATGAAATATTAAATACATAAACTTACATGGGTAAGTACAGTTCATTAAACCCTATGGAAGACAAAGGGATGTTTTTATTTTTTTTAACTAGGGCCATCTTGCCTTTGAAACTAACTTCTCATCCAGAAAAGGCTGGCAAAAGATTAAGCAACATTTTCCACCCATTTGCTTTGACTAATACTATTCCCTCTTTGGGATATTCCTTTCTATTTCCTCTCCATCAATCTATGCCAAACCCAATGAGAGTCATCTTCTACGATGCTAACTATTGCTTGTGGCTAGATCCTATGCTCTCTGCTTCTCCAGCACTTAAGTACTGGAATGGAATACACTATCATATAGTCTGTTTAAATGTTACCTTTTACACTATAACCCATTTGTTTCATGTATAATATCCTCTCAACTAGACTACCTTTTCTTCCTTTTTAATCTCTTCATTGATTTATTAAATTTTATATCTTAAGATCGGGAAAACAAATGTTATATACAGTCGCTGGTTACAAAAGTCATGCAGAACAAGAGCACAACAAGATCACACCTTATATTTCATTTAGAGTACCGATACTGATATGCAGGGTTAGTAATGTTGAAATGTCTAATAAACATTCTGGAATGAATAACAGAATAAATATTTATTTATTGAGAAAATGAATGAGAGAATAGGAGAATGACAGTTGTTTTTCCCTACTTGGTTTATAAAACATTCATGCTTGAAAACACAGAGAACTCCCAGGTTGACCTTCCTGGTTCACTTTTATCACAATCCTCCCTTCTAGGGGAAGTCAGGAACATAGTTTTTTGTTTCAATAATCTAATGGTAATAAAAGACCTTTTCATTTCAACGAAAATGTCAGAATGGAAAATTTTAGAATTCGTTCCTACAAGACAGCTAGAAGTGCTGAAAAACAAGCCAAGAGGAACTACATCTTTTATCTCTTTTGCCACTGGGTCAGTTTTAGTGACCAAAAGGCTTGGATTTCAGTGGCCACAAAAGAATAGGAAACACAATCTTGGGATTTATGTGAGAACTAGGACTCTTCAAAGGCCTCATCCTCAGAAAAAGAATAGATTGAAAAAAAGAAATCTGTCCACTAGAAAAGAAAGATGACAGGCAAGTTTGTTCTGGCCTAGTCACAGATGAAGAAGGTATGAGAAACTAGAAGACAGAACTAAAAAAATGTCCCAAAACAAGTCACAAAGAGATAAATACAAGATTGAGAGTTAAACACATGAAGGCCAGGAGTAAATGTTTTAGTATGTATATGTCTAATAGGAATTCTAGAAGGAGAAACAAGAAAGAACACAGAAGAGACAAAAGTCAAAGAGATAGTGGAGAGAGATCAAGATGGTGGAGAAGAGGGATGTGGAGCGCACCTCTCCCTACAAATACATCAAAAATACGTCTGCATGTGGAACAATTCTCACAGAATACCTACTGAAAGCATGCAGAAGATCTCATACAACCAAAGCTACAAGAAAGATCCCTATGTAACAGGTAGAACAAAGGGAAAGGGAGAAGAATTGGGATAGGACCTGTGCTCTGGGAGGGAACTGTGAAAAAGGAAAGGTTCCCTCATTCTGGGAACCTCCTTCACCAGCTGGGATGTCCGCCGGGACAGAAAGGGAGCTTCAGAGGCTCAAGAGGAGAGTACGACACCCAGTTTGCAGTAGGTAGGACAGAGAGAGACCAGCACAGACAGTTCTTGTGACCCCGTTGCACTTCCCAGCCTGAGACGCGTGCCTGCTGGTGTGTGCAGCGACTGGGTGTGAAACTTGGGCTTCAGCACACAGACCCAGAGAGAGGACTTAGTTTGGCTATGCAGAAACAGCCTGAAGAGCCTGGACTATGGTCTGGGCCACAACTGGGGGTGCCTGCAGGACAGAGCGGGGATCTGCCATAGGAGACTCATTGGCAACATGGGAAGGGAGGGATGTGGATCTGCCATAGAAGATGCATCATCAGCATGCTTACAGCGGGGCAAGGTTCCGGCCACTACAGGTTTGCAAACTTTGTGGGCACAGACACGCAGAGGCAGGGCTGAAATCTGAGTCAATTACTTGGGCTCTCACAGTGGGCCTGGAGGTGTGGCTTCAGTGGGTTTTCCACACTGGCAGCTTTGTGAGCACACACATACCTGAGGGACATTTGAGCAAGTTATAGGTGCTCCCACAGCAGAAATGGGTCCAGGCAACAGGAGCATAAAACTTTGTGGGTGCACACATGCACAGGTGGGGCTGAAATTTGAGCCAACTGCCTGCTCTCTCACAGTGGGTGTGGAGACATGGCTTTAGTGGATTTTTGTGCCAGCAGGTTTGTGAGCCTGCATACACACCTGAGGGTTTCCCGAGTCAATTACTGGCACTCCCACAGAGGACCTGGACCCCGAGAGGAGCACCATCAACAGTGATCTTTGCAGATGGTGGTGTCACAGAATCATAGCAGACAGCTCCTGGGGAAGAACACAAAGCAGCTCCTTCCACAGAGGGAAGTGGAAGTCCCGCCTACCTCACACCACAGCTTGAAAATGGATCTGGGGTCTTCTACACCAACAGCTGCAGAGCAGACCTGCCCCAGACAGGGCTGTGATAATCACAGAGCAAAGAGGAGGCCCCGCCTAGCAACCAGTATGGGCTCTGGACACCACAACACCAAACACACGCCCTATTAAGGGGACAAGGGCCAGCACACCCTGAGGAAAGCTGTGGTAGGCATCCATACCAAAAGCAACCTTTGCACCCAAAATTCTGGACTCACACAGACTACATGGGGTCGCTCCCACACACAAAAAAACAGCCCTTCAATACCACAGCAGATAACTGTTTCTCTTAAATTCATAGGGTCAGAGAAATATAAGTAAAATGAAAAAGCAGAGGAGCTACTCCCAGTTAAAAGAACAAGAGAAATACCCTGAAAGAGCAAACAATGAAACAGACCTTTCCATTCTACCAGGCCCTGAGTTCAAAAAGAAGGTAATAAAACATCTGAAGGGATTAAGAAAGACTATCAAAGAAATGCAGATCACTGTAACAAGGAACCGGAAACTATAGAGAGGAGCCAATCAACATTAGACAGCTCAATTGCAGAGATGAAAACCAAGCTAAAGGCAATAAATAGCACATTAAATAATGCAGGAAAAACAAATATATGATCTGGAAGATAGAATAATGGAAATCACCCAATCAGAAGAGCAGACAGAAGGACAAATGAGAAGTGAAAACAACATACAAGATCTATGGGATAATATAAAGCATGGCAGTCTATGCATATAGGAATCCTAGAAGGAGAAGAAAGAGAAAAGAGGGTTGAAAATATATTTGAAGAAATTATGGCTGAAAACCTCCCAAGCCTAAAGAAGGAAACAGATGTCCAGGTACAGGAAGCACAAAGGGTCCTAAAGAAGATGAGCCCAAACGGACCCACACCAAGACATATTATAATAAAAATGACAAAAGTTAAAGATAAAGAGAGGATCCTAAAGGCAGCAGGAGAAAAACAAAGAGTTAATTACAAGGGAACCCCATAGGTCTATTAGCTGATTCCTCTACAGAAATGCTGCAGGTAAGTAGGGAGTGGCTAAATATATTCAAAGTCTTGAAAGAGAAATATCTTCAAACTTATATACTCTATCCAGCAAGAGTACCATTTAGAATAGAAGGAGAGATAAAGAATTTCTCAGACAAGCAAAAACAAAAAGAATACAGCAATACTCACCTATCCAAAAAGAAATATTGAAAGGGCTTCTCTAAATAAAAAAGAAGCAAGAATTTATAGGAAAGAGAAACTCAGAATGGGAAAGTAAATAACTTAAATAAACCAGTACACAGATGTAAAAAAAAAATCAAAGAACTTTCTGAAAGCAATTATAACTACAATGGACAGCAAAACGATAAACATGAAGATGTAAAGGAGGACATAAAAATCATAAAATGGGGGGGACTGAAGTAAAAAAATACAGTTTTTTTAGAATGTGTTTGAGCTTATATGACTACCAGTTGAAAGCAAGTAGATCTAGTAATGGGTTAACACACTTGAAACCCAGGGTAACCACAAATCAAAAACATACAACAGATTCACAAAAACTAAAAAGTAGAGCACTCAAGCATGATACAAAAGAATATCATCGAACCACAAAAGGAAAAACAAAACAAAAAAGAAAGGAACAAAGAAGAAATACAAAGTCCACTGGAAAACAAGGCTTAAAACTGCAATAAATGGCCTGCATGAGGTCCCGGGTTCAATCCCCAGGATCTCCACCAAAAAAACAAAAAACAAAAAACTGCAATAAATACATATCTATCAATAATAAACTTAAATGTCAATGGACTAAATGGATCAATGGATCAAAGACATAAAGTGGGAGATTGGACAATAGAATAAGAGCCTAAACAGAACACTCCATGAACAAAAATCACAGAAAGATCCTTTCTGACCCACGTCCTAGAGAAAGGGAAATAAAAACAAAAATAAACAAATGGGACCTAATGAAATTTAAAAGATTTTGCACAGCAAAGGAAACCATAAACAAGACGAAAAGACAACCCTCAAAATGGGAGAAAATATTTGCAAGTGAAGCAACTGACAAAGGATTAATCTTCAAAATATATAAAGAGCTCATGCAGCTCAATATCAAAAAAACAAACAACCCAATCCAAAAATGGGCAGGAGACCTAAATAGACATTTCTACAAAGAAGATAAACAGATTGCCAACAAACACATGAAAGGATGCTCAACATCACTAATCATTAGAGAAATGCAAATCAAAACTACAATGAGGTATCACCTCACACCAGTCAGAATGGCCATCATCAAAAAATCTACAAACAATAAATACTGGAGAGGGTGTGGAGAAAAGGGAACCCTCTGGCACTGTTGGTGGGAATGTAAATTGATACAGCCACTATGGAGAACAGTATGGAGGTTCCTCAAAAAACTAAAAATAGAATTACCATATGACTCAGCAATCCCACTACTGGGCATATACCCTGAGAAAACCATAATTCAAAAAGAGTCATGTACCACAGTGTTCACTGCAGCTCTGTTTACAATAGCCAGGACATGGAAGCCACCTAAGTGTCCATCGTTGGATGAATGGATAAAGAAGATGTGGCACATATATACAATGGAATATTACTTAGCCATGAAAAGAAATGAAATTGAGATATTTGTAGTGAGGTGGATGGACCTAGAGTCTGTCATACAGAATGAAGTAAGTCAGAAAGAGTAAAACACATACCATATGGTAACACATATATATGGAATCTAAAAAAAAGAAAAAAATGTTCTGAAGAACCTAGGGGCAGGACAGGAACAAAGATGCAGACATAGAGAACGGACTTGAGGACACGGGGAGGGGGAAGGGTAAGGTGGGACGAAGTGAGAGAGTGGCATGGACATATATACCCTACCAAATATAAAATAGACAGCTAGTGGGAAGCAGCCACATAGCACAGGGAGATCAGCTCAGTGCTTTGTGATCACCTAGAGGGGTGGGATAGGGAGGGTGGGAGGGAGACACAAGAGGGAGGAGATATGGGGATGTATGTATATGTATAGCTGATTCACTTTGTTATAGAGCAGAAAGTAACACACCATTGTAAAGCAATTATACTCCAATAAAGATGTTAAAAAAAAAAAAAGAAGAAGAGCCTACAATATGCTGCCTACAAGAGAACCACTTTAGGGTGAAGGAAGCATAGACTGAAAGTAAGGGAGTATGGAAAAAGATATTTCATGCAAATGGAAATGACAAAAAAGCAGGGGTAGCAATACTCACATCAGACAAAACTGACTTTAAAACAAAGTCCATAAAGAAAGATAAAGAAGGACACCATATAATGATAAAAGGATCAATACAAGAAGAGAATATTACACTCATTAACATATATGCCCCCAATATAGGAGCACCCAAATACATAAAACAAATACTAACAGACTTAAAGGGAGAAATTGACAGGAATAAAATAATAGTAGGAAACTTAAACACCCCACTGACATCAATGGATAGATCTTCCATACCTAAAATCAGTAAGGCAACAGAGATTCTAAATGACACCATAGTTAGACTTAATTGATATCTACAAGACATTATATCCAAAAAACCCAGACCATACATTGCTTTCAAGTGCATGGGGAACATTCTCTAGGATAGATCACATACTAAGACACAAAACAAACCTCAACTAATTTAAGAGGATAGAACTTATTTCAAGCCTCTTTTCTGACCACAATGGCATCAAACTAGAAATCAACCACCAAAAGAGAAAAAAGGAAAAAACGATAACATGGAGACTAAACAACAGGTTACTAAAAAAAAAAAAAGTCAACGATGAAATCAAAGAGGAGATAAAAAAATACCTTGTGACAAATGACAATAAAAACACAACCATACAAAAGCTAAGGGATGCAGCAAAACCAGTCATAAAAGGGAAGTTCATAGTGATACAGGCCTTCCTCAAAACATAAGAAAAATCTCAGATAAACAACCTAACCTACCACCTAAGAGAATTAGAAAAAGAACAAACAAAACAAAGTGAGAAGGAAGGAAATAATAAAGATCAGAGAGGAAATAATGAAAAAAGATTAAAAAATAGAAAAAAATCAATAAAACCAAGAGCTGGTTTTTTGAAAGGATAAAAAAAAAATCAACAAATCTCTGGTCAGGCTCACCAAGAAGAAAAGAGAAAGGACCCAAATAAGCAGAATAAGAAAGGAAAGAGAAGAAATAACAACCAATACCACAGAAAAACAAAAAACCATAGGAGAATACTAAGAACAGTTATATGCCAACAAATTGGACAACCTAGAAGAAATGGACAAATTTCTAGAAACATACACCCCACCAAAACTGAATCAAGAAGAAATGGAGGGACTTCCCGGGTGGCACAGTGGTGAAGACTAAGCACTCCCAATGCAGGGGGCCTGGGTTCTATCCCTGGTCTGGGAATTAGATCCCACATGCATGCTGCAACCAAGAGTTTGCCTGCCACAACTAAGGAGCCCTCAAGCCACAACTAAGGAGCCTGCATGCTGCAACTAAAGAGCCCATGTGCAACAACTATGGAGCCAGTGAGCCACAACTAAGGAGCCCGCCTGCCACAACTAAGAAGCCCACAAGCTGCAACTAAGGAGCCTGCCTGCTTCAACTAAGACCTGGCCCAACCAAATAAATTAAAAAATATTTAAAAAAAAACAGAAGAAGAAATAGATAATTTGAACAGACCAATCACTAGAAGTAAATAGAACTTTTAATAAAAAAAACTCCCTGGAAACAAAAGTCCAGGATGGCTTCACTGGGGAATTCTACCAAATATACAAAGAACTTACACCAATCCTTCTCAAACTCCTCCAAAAGATTGAAGAAGAGGAAACACTCACAAAGTCATTCTATGAAGCCACAACTACCCTGATACCAAAACCAGGCAAAGACACTACCAGAAAAGAAAATTAGAGGCCAGTATCTTTGATGAATATAGATGCAACCATCCTCAATAAAATCTTAGCAAACTGAATCCAACAACACATAAAAAGGATCATACACCATAATCAAGGTGGATTCATCTCAGAGTCACAAGGATGGTTCAACATACCCAAACCAATCAATACAATACACAACATTAACAAAAGAAAAGACAAACACCACATGATCATTTCAATAGATGAAGAAAAAGCATTTGATAAAATTCAACATCGATTCATGATAAAAACTCCCACCAAAGTGGGTATAGAAGCAACATATCTCAACATAACAAAAGCCATTTATGATATACCCACAGCCAACATATAGCTCAACAGTGACAAGCTGAAAGCCTTCCTTTTCAGCTAAAATCTGGAACAAGACAAGATGTTCACTCTCACTTCTATTCAACATAGTATTGCAGGTCCTAGCCACAGCAATTAGACAAGAAAAAGAAATAAAAGATATCCAAATCAGAAAGGAAGACATAAAATTGTCATTATATGCAGATGACATGATAATATATACTGAAAACCCTAAAGACTCCACAATAAAACTATTAGAACTGATAAATAAATTCAGCAAGATAACCAAATACAAGATTAATACACACAGTTCTGTTGCATTTCTGTAAACAATGAAATATCAGAAAGAGGAAGTAAAAAAAAAATCTTCTTTAAAATCACATCAGAAAAATATCTAGAAACAAATCTAACCAAGGAGGTGAAAGAGTTATATATTGAGAAGTACAAAACATTGATAAAGGAAATTGAAGATGATTCGAGAAAATGGAAAGATATCCCATGCTCTTGGATTGGAAGAATTAATACTGTTAAAATGGCCATACTAGCCAAAGCAAGCTACAGATTTAATGCCACCCCTATTGATTTCCCCATGACTCTTTTCACAGATCTAAAACAAAGAAACCTAAAATTTATATGGAACCACAAAAGACCCATAATTGCCAAAGCAATCCTGAGGAAAAAGAACAAAGTTGGAGGCATAACCCTTCCAGGCTTCAGACAATACTACAAAGCTACAGTAATCAAAACATCATGACATTGGCACAAAAACAGACATATAGATCAATGGAACAGAATAGAAAGCCCAGAAGTAAACCCACACACATATGTTCAATTAATCTTTGACAAAGGAAGCAAGAATATACAATGGAGAAAAGACAGTCTCTTTAGCAAGTGGTGTTGGGAAAGCTGGACAGCCACATGTAAACCAATGAAGTTTGAACACTCTCTCACACCATACACAAAAATAAACTCAAAATGGCATAAAGACTTAAATATAAGTCAGGACACTATAAAATTCCTAGAAGACAACATAGGCAAAACATTCTCTGACATAAATTGTAGTAATGTTTTCTTAGGTTGGTCTCCCAAGGCAAAAGAAATAAAAGCAAAAATAAACAAATGGGACCCAATCAAACTCCTAAGCTTTTGCACAGTAAAGGAAACGATAAACAAAATGAAAAAATAGTCTATAGAATGGGAAAAATATTTGCAAAATATGTTACCAACAAGGGCTTAATTTCCAAAATGTACAAACAGCTCATACAACTCTATATCAAAAGAACAAACAGCCTAATCAAAAAATGGGCAGAAGACCTAAATAGACATTTCTCCAAAGAAGACATACACAAGGCCAAAAGGCACATGAAAACACACTCAACATCACTAATTATTAGAGAAATGTAAATCAAAACTTTAATGAGGTATCACCTCGCACTGGTCAGAATAGCCATCCTCAAAAAGTCTACAAATAATAAATGTTGGAGAGGGTGTTCAGAAAGGGAATCCTCCTACACTGTTGGTGGGAATGTAAATTGGTGCAGCCACTCTGGAAAACAGTATAGAGGTTCCTTAAAAAACTAAAAATAGTTACCATATGATACAGCAATCCCATTCCTGGGCATATACTCAGAAAAGATGAGAATTTGAAAAGATAGATGCACCTCAATGTTCACTGCAGCGCTATTTACAATAGCCAAGACTTGGAGACAATCTAAATGTCCATCAACAGATGAATGGATAGAGAAGATGTGGTATATACACACACACACACACACACACACACACACACACACACACACCATGAAATGTTACTCAGTCATAAAAAAAGAATGAAATGATGCCATTTGCAACAATATGGATGGACCTAGAGATTATCATACTAAGTGAAGTAAGTCAGACAGAGAACAACAAATATTATATGACATTATTTATATATGCATTGTAAAAAATAGCACAAATGAACTTATTTACAAAACAGAAACAGACACACAGACATAGAAAACAAACTTATGGTTACCAAAGCAGAATTCGGGGAGGGATAAATCAGGAGTATGGGGTCAACAGACACACAGTACCATAAATAAAATAGATAAACAACAAGGATTTACTATATAGCATAGGGAACTATATTCAATATCTTGCAACAACCTATAATGGAAAAGAATAGAAAAAAAGTGTATGTGTGTGTATACATCTATATATTCGAATCACTTTGCTATATATCGGAAACTAACACAATATTGTAAATCAACTATACTTCAATTTGAAAAAACTGTCAAAGAGATGATATACAGATTTTCAGATTTTATGAAAGCTATGAATCATAAGGTTTACTAAACACAATGAATCCCAAGAATCAAATATAAAGCAACACACACACATAAACACATTGTATCAAAATTTCAATATATCAATGAGAAAAGTGATCTTAAAATCAACCAGTGAGAAAATACAGATTAACTTATGAAAGGAGCAATAATTAGACGGGCAATTGACTTCTCAAAAGCAGAGCTGAAGTCAGAAGATAAGGAAATAATGACTTCAAATTTATGGGGTGAAAGAACTATCAATCTGTAATTTAATGTCCAACTAAAGTATTATTCAAAATTGAGGGCAAAATAAAAACAACCACCAAGCTGAGTTACAATCAAGTAGCACCCACTGAAGGGATTTCTAAAGGGTATACTTTAGTGTGACAGAGAATGAAACAAAATTAAACACTGGGATGCAAGAAGAAAAGTAAGCAAAGAAATTGGAGATCACGTCAATAAATCTAAACAAGCAATGACTTTGTGGATCAATTATAATAGTGAGTAAGGTGGTAAAAAGTAATGTGGAACTCAAATACTGGGTAAAAATAACATGGAAATCAGGAGAGAATTAGTGGAGCTAAAGTGTTTTGAAGTCATTATGAAAAAAGAGTAGAATGATTAACTTCAAGCTTTAAGTCAAAAATATTAAAGGGATGCCTAAAGGAATAAAAATAAGGTGTATATTGTAAATTCCAAGCCAAGGAAAAAAATGAGTTAACCTGAAATGAAGAAAAATGAGTCTGGAAAAAAGGGGGTAAAACAAGTATACAAAAGGTAGGGTAGAAGATGGCGGCATGGGTGGATGTGGAGCTTGCATCTTCCCACAACTAGCGCACCTTTTGGACGCTGGTGGGGAACCTTGATGCCCAAGGAGACGAGAGGAACCTCTGAGTGACCGGGTAGGATGTGTGGGGAAGTGAGGGGGTAGAAGTGGAAGCCAGACAGGACCAGTGCCCCTGAGGGGTGGCTGGGAGAGGGGAGGGGTTCCCACGCCTGGAAGGACCCTTGGGAGCTCAGAGGATCAGGGGAGGTGTAGAGGGTGTTTCCCCCACCATATCGGGCCCCAGGAAGCCTTCTGGGCTCCTGGGCCCGGTCTCCCGCCCTCTGAGGGCCCTTCTGGTCATGTGGGTCCTACGGGCATAGGAGGGAGGTAGGGGGAGAGAAGAGGAGAGGGAGATGGGAGGGACCCTCTGAGATCAGAGGATCAGGGGAGGTGCAGAGGGTGTTTGTCCCACCCAATCGGGCCCAGGGAAGCCTTTTGGACTTCCGGGTCTGGTACCCTGCTCTCTGGATCCTCCTCTGGCCACATGGGTCCTAGGGGCATAGGAGGGATGGAGAGGGGGAAGAAGAGAGGCCAAGGGGGAGGAACCCTCCAGGAATGGAGGATCAGGAGGAACGTGCCTAGCGTTCCCCCCTCCCACTCAGACCCAGAGAACTTGCTGAGGTCCTGGACATGGTCCTCTGGCCCCCAAAGCCAGAGGCACTCCTGGGCCCCTCCTGCTGCATTGAGCCTAAATGCACCCTCCCGCCCCGCTAGGGCCTTTTCCGGCCCTCTGGGTCCTAAGCATAGGCCCCGCCCATCGCCTAAACCTCGCCCCTGCCTAAGCCTCGCCGCCCACAGCCAAGGCATTTTCTTTTTCTTTTTTCTCCTCTTTTTGCTATTGTAGTTCTATTTTACCTTCCGTTTGTTGTTTCATTTATATTTTTATTTTTTAAAATTCTTTCTAACATATCTGTTAGTTTTCTAATATTATTTTATTTTTTACACTTTGTTATTGTTCTGGATTTTTTTTCTTTTTCTTTTTTTTTTGCCACCCTGCATGCCTTGTGGGATCTTGGTTCATGAGCTGGGGGTCAGGCCTGAACTCCTGTGGTAGGAACTCTGAGTCCAAACCACTGGACTAACAGAGAACCTCAGACCCCAGGGAATATTCATCAGAGTGAGGTCTCCTGGAGGTCCTCATCTCAGCACCAAGACCAGCTCTACCCAACAGCCTACAAAATCCAGTCCCAGAAGCCTCAAGCTAAACAACCAGTAAGACAGGAACACAATCCCACCCATCAAAAACAAAAACAAAAAAATGAGATGACAAAAAAGTATGTCACAGATGAAGAAGCAAGGTAAAAACCTACAAGAACAAATAAATGAAGAGGAAATAGGCAACCTACCTGGAAAAGAATTCAGAGCCATGATAGTACAGATGATCTAGAATCTCGGAAACAGAATGGAGGCATGGATCGAGAAAATACAAGAAATGTTCAACAAAGGTCTAGAATAACTAAAGAACAAACAAACAGAGATGAACACCACAATAACTGAAATGAAAAACACACTAGAAGGAATCAATAACAGAATAACTGAGGCAGAAGAACGAATAAGTGAGCTGGCAGACAAAATGGTGGAAGTAATAGCTGAGGAACAGAATAAGGAAAAAAGAATGAAAAGAACTGAAGACAATCTCAGAGTCCTCTGGGACAATATTAAACTCACCAACATTCGAATTATAGGTGTCCCAGAAGAAGAAGAGAAAAAGAAAGGGTCTGAGAAAATATTCGAAGAGATTATAGTGGAAGATGTCCCTAACATGGGAAAGGAAAGAGTCAATCAAGTCCAGGAAGCAGAGAATCCCATACAGGATAAACCCTAGAAGAAACACATCAAGACACATATAATCAAACTAACAAAAATTAAATTCAAAGAAAAAATATTAAAAGCAGCAAGGGAAAAGAAAAAATGACATAAAAAGGAATCCCCATAAGGTTATCTGCTGATTTTTCAGCAGAAACTCTGCAGGCCAGAAGGGAGTGACAGATATACTTAAAGTGATGAAAGAGAAAAACCTACAACCAAGATTACTCTACCCAGGAAGGATCTCATTCAGATTCGACAGAGAAATCAAAAGCTTTACAAACAAGCAAAAGCTAAGAGAATTCAGCACCACCAACCAGCTTTACAACAAATGTAAAAGGAACCTCTCCAGGCAGGAAACACAGGAGAAGAAAAAGACCCACAAAAACAAACACAAAACAATTAAGAAAATGGTAATATGAACGTACATATTGATAATAACCTTAAATGTAAATGGATTAAATGCTACAACCAAAAGACACAGACTGGCTGAATGCATACAAAACCAAGACACATATATATGCTGTCTACAAGAGACCCACTTCAGACATAGGGACACATAAAGACTGAAAGTGAAGGGATGGAAAAAGATATTCCATGCAAATGGAAATCAAAAGAAAGCTGGAGTAGCAATACTCATATCAGATAAAATAGACTTTAAAATAAAGACTGTTAAAAGAGACAAGGGAGGACACTACATAATGATCAAGGGATCAATCTAAGAAGAAGATATAACAATTATAAATATGTATGCACCCAACATAGGAGCACCTCAATATATAAGGCAAATGCTAACAACCATAAAAGTAACACAATAATAGTAGGGGACTTTAACACTCCACTTTCACCAATGGACAGATCATCCCAACAGAAAATAAGCAAGGAAACATAAGCTTTAAACGACACAACAGTGGGGGGAATGTAAATTAGTACAGCCACTATGGAGAACAGCATGGAGGTTCCTTAAAAAGCTAAAAACAGAACTACCATATGACCCAGCAATCCAGCTACTGGGCATATACTCAGACCCCAGAGAAAACCATAATCTGAAAAGATACCTGCACCCTAATGTTCACTGCAGCACTATTTACAACATCCAGCAACATGAAAGCAACCTAAATGTCCATAGACAGAGGAATGGATAAAGAAGATGTGGTACATATATACAATGGAATATTACTCAGCCATAAAAAAGAACAAAATAATGTCATTTGCAGCAATATGGATGGACCTAGAGATTGTCATACTGAGTGAAGTAAGTCAGACGCAGAAAAACAAACATTGTATGATATAGTTCATACGTGTAATCTAATTTTAAAAAACAATACAAGGGCTTCCATGGTGGTGCAGTGGTTAAGAATCTGCCTGCCAATGCAGGGGACATGGGTTCCAGCCTTGGACCAGGAAGATCCCACATGCTGCAGAGCAATGAAGCCTGTGTGCCACAACTACTGAAGCCCATGTGCCTAGAGCCTGTGCTCCACAACAAGAGAAGCCACAATGAGAAGCCTGGGCACCTCAACAAAGAGTAACCCCTGCTTGCTGCAACTAGAGAAGACCTGTGCACAGCAGGGAAGACCTGACATAGCCAAAAATAAACAAGTAAATTTATAAAAACCAAAACAAAACAAAACAATACAAATGAACTTATCTACAAAACAGGAACAGATTTACAGATATCAAAAACAAACTTATGGTTACAAAGGGGCTGTTGGGGAAGAATAAACTGAGAGATGGGGATGGACATATACACAGTGCTATATATAAAATAGATAACGAATAAGAACCTGCTATATATAGCACAGGGAACTCTACTCAATACTCTGTAATGGCCTATATGGGAAAAGAATCTAAAAAAGAGTACATGTATGTATATGTATAACTGATTCACTTTGGTGTACACCTGAAATTAACAAAACATTGTAAATCAACTATACTCCAATAAAAATTTTAAAAAAAGAAAAAGAAAAAAAATAAAATAAATGACACAACAGACCAGATAGAGTTAACTGATACTTATAGGACATTCCACCTGAATGTGGCAGAATACACTATCCTCTCAAGTGCACACAGAACATTCTCCAGGATAGATCACATCTTGGGTCACAAATTAAGCCTCAGAAAATTTAAGAAAATTGAAATCGTATCAATCATATTTTCTGACCACAACGAGATAAGAAATAAATTACAGGAAAAATACTGTTAAAAACACAAATACATGGAAGCTAAACAATGCACTACTAAATAACCAAGAGATCACTGAAGAAATCAAAGAAGAAATAAAAAAACACATAGAAACAAATGACAATGAAAAAACGATGACCCAAAACCTATGGGACACAGCAAAATCAGTTCTAAGAGGGAAGTTTATAGCAATTCAATCTCACTTCAAGAAACAAGAAAAATCTCAAACAATCTAAGCTAAAGCAACTAGAGCAATCTAATCTAAAGCAACTAGAGAAAGAAGATCAGAGCAGAAATAAATGAAATAGAAATGAAGAAAACAATAGTAAAGATCAATAAAACTGCACACAGCAATGAAGTTGCTCAAAAAGTTAGTTCTTTGAGAAGAAAAACAAAATTGATAAACCTTTAGCCAGACTCATCAAGAAAAAAAGGGAGAGGATGCAAATCAATAAAATTTGAAATGAAAAAGGAGAAATCACAACTGACACTTCAGAAATACAAAGGATTATAAGAGACTACTACAAACAACTATTTGCCAATAAAATGGACAAATTCTTGGAAAGGTACAATTTTCCAAGACTGCACCAGGAAGAATTAGAAAATATAAACAGACCTAACACAAGTAATGAAATTGAAACTTTAATTAAAAGTATTCCAACAAACAAAAGTCCAGGACCAGATGGCTTCACAGGTGAATTATATAAAACATTTAGCGAACAGCTAACACATATCCTTCTCAAACTCTTCCAAAAAATTGCAGAGAGAGAAACACTCCCAAATTCGTTCCTTGAGGCCACCATCACCATGGTACCAAAACGAGACAAAGATATCACAAAAAAAGAAAATTACACATCAGTATCACTGATGAACATAGATGCAAAAATCCTCACCAAAATACTAGCAAACAGAATCCAAAAGCATATTAAAAGGATTATACACCATGATCAAGTGAGATTTATCACAGGAATGCAAAGATTCTTCAATATATGCAAATCAATCAATGTGATACACCATATTAACAAAATAAGGAATAAAAACCATATGATCATCTCAGTAGATGCAGAAAAAGCTTTTGACAAAATTCAACACCCATTTATGGGCAGAGGGAACCTGCCAGAGAAGGGACATAGAGGGAACCTACCTCAACATAATAAAGGCCACATATAACAAACCCACAGCAAACATCATTCACAATGGTGAAAAACTGAAAGCATTTCCACTATAATCAGGAACAAGACAAGGATGTCCACTCTCACCACTCTTATTCAACATAGTTTTGGAAGTCCTAGTCATGGCAATCAGAGAAGAAAAATAAACGAAATGAATACAACTTGGAAAAGAAGAAGTAAGACTGTCGTTGTTTGCAGATGACATGATAGTATACATAGAAAATCCTAAAATGCCACCAGAAAACTCCTAGAACTAATCAATGAATTTGGTAAGGGTGCAGGATACAAAATTAATGCACAGAAATCTCTTGCATTCCTATAAAATAACAATGAAATATCAGAAAGAGAAATTAATGAAACAATCACATTTACCATTGCAACAAAAAGAATGAAATACCTAGGAATAAACCTACCTAAGGAGACAAACTATAAGACACTGATGAAAGAAATTAAAGATGATACAAACAGATGGAGAGATATACCATGTTCTTGGATTAGAAAAATCAAGATTGTGAAAATGACTATATTACCTAAAGCAATCTACAGATTCAGTGCAATCCCTATCAAACTACCACTGGCATTTTTCACAGAACTAGAACAAAAAATGTCACAATTTGCATGGAAACACAAAAGACCCGAAATAGCCAAAGCAATCCTGAGAAAGAAAAACAGAGCTGGAGGAATCAGGCTCCCTGACTTCAGACTATACTACAAAGCTACAGTAATCAAGACAGTATGGTACTGGCACAAAAACAGAAATATAGATCAATGGAACAGGATAGAAAGCCCAGAGATAAACCCACACACGTATGGTCACCTAATTTATGACAAAGAAGGCAAGTACATACAATGGAGCAAAGACACCCTCTTCAATAAGTGGTGCTGGGAAAACTGGACAGTTACTTGCAAAAGAATGAAATTAGAACACTTCCTAACACTATATGCAAACACAAACTCAAAATGGATTAAAGACCTGAATGTAAGATCAGACACTATAAAACTCTTAGAAGAAAACATAGGAAAAACACTCTTTGACAATAAACCACAGCAAGGTCTTTTATTACCCACCTCCTAGAGAAATGGAAATAAAACCAAAAATAAACAAATGGGACCTAATGAAACTTAAAAGCTTTTGCACAGCAAAGGAAACCTTAAACAAGATGAAAAGACAACTTTCAGATGGGGAGAAAATATTTGCAAATGAAACAACTGACAAAGGATTAATCTCCAAAATATACAAGCAGCTCATGCAGCTCAATATCAAAAAAACAATCAACCCAATTAAAAAATGGGGAGAAGACCTAAATAGACATTTCACCAAAGAAGACATACGACTGGCCAAGAGCACATGAAAGATTCTCAACATCACTAATTATTAGAGAAATGCAAATCAAAACTACAATGAGGTATCACTTCAATGTGGTCAGAATGGCCATCATCAAAATGTCTACAAACAATAAATGCTGGTGAGGGTGTGGAGAAAAGGGCACCCTCTTGCACTGTTGGTGGGAATGTAAATTGATACAGCCACTATGGAGAAGAGTATGGAGGTTCCTTAAAAAACTAAAAATAGAATTACCATATGACCTAGCAATCCCACTACTGGGCATATACCCTGAGAAAACCATAATTCAAAAGGACACATGTACCCCAATGTACATTGTAGCACTATTTACAATAGCCAGGAAATGGAAACAACCTAAATGTCCAACGACAGATGAATGGATAAAGAAGATGTGGTACATATATACAATGGAATAGTACTCAGCCATAAAAAGGAACGAAATTGGGTCATTTGTAGAGATGTGGATGGAACTCGAGTCTGTCATACAGAGTGAAATAAACCAGAAAGAGACAAACAAATATCGTATATTAACGCATATACATGGAATCTAGAAAAATGGTAGAGATGAGCCTATTTGTAGGGCAGGAGTAAAGACGTAGACATAGAGAACGGACATGTGGACACAGTGGGGGAAGGGGAGGGTGGGACGAATTGGGAGATTAGGTTTGACATAAATACACTACCATGTGTAAAACAGATAGCTAGTGGGAACTTGCTGTATAGAACAGGGAGCCCAGCTAGGTGCTCTGTGACGACCTAGATGGGTGGGATGGGGGTGGTGGGAGGGAGGTCCAAGAGGGAGGGGATATAGGTATACATACAGCTGATTCACTTCATTGTACAGCAGAACTAACACAACACTGTAAAGCAATTATACTCTAATAAAAAAGTAAAAAATTAAATAAATTGTTAGAAAAATAATGATTTTTATGAGATAATTGGAAATGTGAACACTGAATGGACATTGCATAATTTAAAAAAAGAAAAGGCAGGGTAAAGAGAAAGACTAAAATAGGATGTTCAAATTAATTCAATGAATCAGTAATAATAAAAAATATAAATGGGCTAAACTTACTAGTTAAAAGAAAGATATCTCACATTAGATTAAAAGCAAAGAAACAAATCTGCCTACATGTTATTATAAGAGAAACACTTAATAAAAATACAGGAAGGTTGATGGCAAAAGGAAGTAAAAAAGAAAAACCAGGTAAATATTAACCAAAAGAAAGGTAGTGTAGCTATATTAAGATGAGACAAAATAAATTTTAAGGCAAAGAACAATGTTAGAAATAAAGAGAGTTTCCACGAAATGATTTTTTTTAAAAGGTCACCAGGAAGAAACAACAATTCTAAACTTCTAAGCATCTAGTAGATTCTTAGACTGGACTCAAAATACATAAAGCAAAAACTGACAGACCTACTAGAATAATCAAGCTCACAATCATGAAGTATGATTTTTTAAAACCACTCTAGTATAAAGTAAGATTCATTATGGCTTTTATCTGTCTCCTTGCCAACACTCCTCTCTAGAATATAATCTTAAAATGTATCATCTTTCTGTGTTTTATTCAAGATGTATTTTAAGTATATGCCAGTACCTGGCATGTAACAGCTGCCTAATATATACTTGTTAAGTTTTTTCATTAATAAAGATTTAAAAAGGTAGTAACTATAGAGATTGGATAATATAATTAACAAGTACAATCCAAAGAACTCTCATGGAACCCTATACTCCTAAATCAATACATTCTTCTCAAGCATACATGAAATATTCATGAAATTTCACCATGTGCTAGACCATATTCTCTGACTACAATACAATTAAGTTAGAAACCAACAACAAAACAATAAAATTCCATGCACTACAAAATATAAAACACAGTCCTAAACAACTCAAAGAAAAAATCGTAATGAAGATTATGGAAATAGAAGATAGGAGCAAACAAAGCTTAATGATAACAAAAGTATTACATTACAAAGTTTGTGGTGAGCAGCAAAAAAATATATAGAGGGAAATCTAAACATTTATATGCATATAGGAAAAAATAGGATAAAAACTGATGAGCTACACATCTAAATTAAGAAGTTAGAAAAAAAGAGCTACAAAGTAAACACAAAATACAAGTTAGGAAATGAAGAAGGGAGCAGAAATTCTTGAAATAGACAAAATATATACAATTGAGGATCGAAATCAAAATCTGGTTCTCTGGAAATAGATACAACTCTGGAAAGAGTGATCAAGTTAAAAAAAAGTAAGGCCTAATATCAGAAATAAAAAGGGGTCATATTTCAGATACAGCAGAGATTTGTAAAAATAGAACGTTAAGAAATACTTGATGCTAATATATGTTAAAATGAACAGAATGGACATCTCCTAAAAAATTATATAATTTGTCTAAACTGACTCATGGAAAAAAACAGAAAACCTGAACAAATCTATAATTATTAAATCACTAGTCAAAATTCTACTTATCAAAACTGTCCACAGGGCTGGATGATTTTACAGGTGAGATCTACCAATCAGTTAACAGTTAATCCCTACCTTACACAAAGTGTTCCAAAGAAAAATAAGAACTTATTTCCACTTCAATTATGAAACTAACAGAAGCTTGATATGAAAACCAGGCAGGGAAAGTACAGAAAAGAACATTTATGGGCCAATTTCACTTTTGAACACAGATGCAAAAGTCTAAATAAAATGCTGGCAAACTTAAACCAGGAACACATAATAGATAATAATACATCATAATTTAATTTAGGTTTAATCCCAGGAGATCAAGGATGGTTTACAATAAGAAGGTCTATTAATATATTTCACCACGTGAATGGATTAAAGAAAATTCACAGAGGCAAAAAAAGCACTTAAAATAGTTAAACACCCATCCATGATTAAAACAGAAACCTGAGCAACTAGGAACCCAGGGGATCTTCTTTACCTGATATCAGGTACCTATAAGAAAGTGCTTAAAGTCCATAAAGTTGTGAAATAATTTTCCTTAAAATCAGAAACAAAACAAAGATGCCTAGTTGTACTTAACATTGTACTGGAGGGCCTAGCCAGTACAAAAATAATGGAAAATAATCAAGATTTCAGAGGAAAAGACAAATGGCAAATGTGCATGTAGATGGGACATTCTTGCACACACAGAGGTCTTGAGAAGTGGTTAAAGAGTTCAATACCTTCTGACAAGTCTAGAATTCCAGAATACCTAGATTTTTAGAAGCCCAGAGTTTTCTTATATTTGTATTTTTTGCTGTCTTTAAAATCCATAGTTGTATTTGTCTAAATAGATGCTTTACCATTGTCTGATTTTTTTACTTTGTACTCAGCCCTTTTATAACCTGAACTTTCTAGGTTGATCAAGGATTCAAATTTAGTTTGACCTCCTGTGTGGTGATATACTTCCCACTCTGCATCCAGACAAGAAGGCTGAGCATACCCCTGAAGATTCCTTTAGGACCTCCCATCTCCCCGCTGCTCTGAGGAAGGTATGTAAACAGTACTGAGCTTTGCCCTAGTGGAAGACACACTACTGCTCTCTCCAGGAAACCTTTATATTCTTTATCATTTTCAGTGTCTTTTTACAAGCTGCTCTCAAAAACAATACTAAGTCTTTAATAAAATCCCATCACAGTATCTGGTAGGGAGTTGTATTTAATTTTCTTTTCCCTTGATTCCTTAAATGCTCACTCTTGTGGTTTTTCTAAGTATTTTTGTATAATGAGTCACTCTGAGCAACTGACTGGGAATGTCGGAAGAAGGGTTTTTTTTTTGTTTTTTTTTTTTTGCCATTTTGATTTACTGTGTGATTGACCCTGGGCCAGTCATTGAACCTAATCAAGGAACTTCATTCATTGCTAAATAAAGATAAAAGCCTTTGACAGATGGGTTAAAATTAGATCCTGCCACCTAGTGACAGTCTCTTAATAAATGCCTCATAGAAATTAATTAGCTTGTTCCTATAACAATTCCATTTGGAAAAGATCTCCTTTATTATTTTTGCCTAGTTGTAGCCTTTTTACATCTCTCTATCCAATTCTCTGTCACCTCCCCATTTGTTTACTTAACTTTACTGCTTAGTTTCAGTGAACAACCATGGCACTCCATGATAATCAGCCCAAAATTCAGGGCTAATTTTGTGATCTTAAGAAAGTCTCTGAGCTACATTTCTAATTTAGGAAATGGTAACCACAGTACTCTATCTTTGACCTCACAGACAATTGTTACAAAAACCAGGCAATGAAAGTAGAGAGTGCTTTGAAAAACTGTAAAGAACAATATATTTATATTCACATTAACTGAATAATTCTATTCACCAATGCAAGAATTGAGTCATAATACATAGGAGAAGGTCTTAAGTGATATTCATCCATGCTAGACAGAGACTATTAAAAATTATAGCTGAGTAATTTATTTATAAGTATGTAAACAATAAATTCAGGACAAGGAAGACTTTAAAGTAACAAAATGTAGTTTAAGAATGGAAGCAGCATGACATGGGTGCCTGCTGGAAAAGCAGGAAATAAATTAATTAATACTTGAAGATCCTCCTTATTCTAAGTTTAAATCTTTTGAATCCACAACCTATGGTAAAAGCTAAAAATACAAAATAAACAAAAGGAAAACTGAAGAGTTGACAAATTTCAAGGTGGGAGCAAAAGAAATCTTGCAAATATGGTCTCTGGATCATGTAGAAGTTCAAGGAAAGAAAATGTGAAGACAAAAGTTGCTTCATTTCCTTACCTTTGCTCTGTATTAAAGAGTGCAAAGATGTGCTTGCTAGACATAAAGCTTTTTTCCACATCCCGAACTTTCAGGTTGTCCAAGGGAAGCATATACTTCTTTTCTTTTTCCTAGAGAGAGAGAGAGAGAGAGAGGGAGAGAGAGAGAGAGAGAGAGAGAGAGAGAAAGAGAGAGAGAATTGGCTTTAATAAAAGATCTTGAAGCATGCCCATAGCAACACATCACCTGAGTTGGTCAACATTTAATTAGAATATTTTGATACCATCACACACTACTTTGATACCAGCTACCAAGGAACAAAAATTATCTGAGATAGGAGACTCCAATGGTTCTCAACACATGGGTCAGAAGAATGAGGGGAGGGAAAGTGCAGAGGAGGGAAGGGCTCAGGGATGGAGAAAACACATGGTCCTCTATCCTTTCTTCCTCATGTGGGTCCCCTTAGATGTTTTAAAATGTTAGTTTGATATTAAAAATTTAGCCATCTGTTAATATTTAACAAAAATGTTCTGGTCCTAATTCAATGAGAAATGCCAGATGGATTTCATTTCATATTTTATTTGCAGCCTAAGCAGTTTTGATAGCCAGAGCTGGCAAGAGACTGGAAGCACAAGGACCCTAGTATGAAATACCACCTATAAACTATGATAAAGCACAGAAAATACTTCCTTCCTTTGAGTCTAGAATAAAATGTGGGTCCAGAAAGAAATGAATCCATTAAATTGTCAAACTCTTTGAGAAAAAAAGAACCCATTAGAAGTGAACTAATATTAACTAGAACAAATTCTCTTAAAATTAACAACACTTTAAGAAGAAAATGCACATTTGAGAGGGGAGGTCTGCAAATGGGACCAAACTAATCTTGGTAAAACAAAACATATTGGATGCCAAAGAATTATTAGAAACATTTACTTTTAAGGACTGGCCCAGGGACAATATTATCATATGCATAAATGCCTAACAACCAGTATAATAGTAGAGAGCCGAATCCTCAGTTTAAGAAACCTAGTCGATATTTATTACCTGGGGCACTTTTGCACAGTCCTTGTTAAACAGTAGTCCTCTGTATATCTCGGGTGACAGTCCTGAGAAAAACCAGGCCTAGACTCCAGAGGAGGAGAGCATGGAGATCTAGCCATGACTTTTAATAAACAACTATTAATGCCTGTGGGAAATACATGTACCATACAGATATGTTTGACATAAGCCTTTTTGTTCCTGAAGCTCCTCCAGCTCTTGCTTGAGAATTGGTCTAGGCTCAGTAGTGTGGGGCAGAACTCTTCCATGCTCCCTAGCCTGATTGTGGGGACCACACTCTCTGCAGACATCAGAGAGTGTTGTTGCAAGAACTATCACTGGCTTTGCCACTTCTCACTCCTAAATTAATCAGGGAAAGTTGGGCAGAGCACTTTAGAATAGTGAGGCAGAGAGAAATAGATGACTCAAGAAGTTGAAGGAAGCTGGTTGGAGAACAAAATGGCTGTCCTGGCAGACAAGGTCTTCAAAGAAGATAGCAAAACAAAACAAAACAAAAACATAAAAAACAGAATGGCAGTGAGAGAAGCCCAAGAATAAACATGAAAAAGCAAAGCACTGTAAGAAGATTCCAATGTTTCTTGTACAAAAATTAACAGTATATTAGCAAACACAAGGATATTCTAAATAGCAAAATACATAATTTACATAAATGAAGCATTATAGTTGGGTCTAACTTGTTTGAAAGACTTGTCAGACTATTTTAGTATAGCATTCTAAGAGGCAAGATCACAGATTGAATGAAAAGCTACCCAATACATAATCAAATGAAAATGTTTGAGACGCAGGGAACATTTTTTTTTACTGGTTGTTTTTCAATGCCCTAAATTTAAGCAGCTGGATTTTTTTAATGCATCATCCTATTCAACCTCTTGAAATGATGGATTCGCCTTTAATGGAAAATCTGCATTTCATTGTAAAGATGGAATACAATGTCCTTGGCATGTTTTCTATAGAAGTAGGCTCCCTTTTGTACTGCATTCTTTAGCATATAGTGAAGACCAGAACTCCAGCAAGTTTACATCAGATATTAAACACTGGAGAAATACACACATATGCAGACAGAGAAATATTAAAAATGTAGTTTCATTTCCAAAGGACTAAATGTCATTTATCTAAGAGTTTTGAGGACATATTGCTAAATTATTTCATAATCAACAGTTATTTTTTTATTTTTCCAGTTTTATTGAGATGTAATTGACATATAACATTGTGTACCTTTAAGGTATACAACATGTTGATTTGATAAACATATATTGCAAAATGATTACTACCATAGCTTGAGCCAATGCCTTCATCATCTCACATAATTACCATTTTTTTGTGTGGTGGGAATATATAAGATCTACTGTCTTAGCATCTTTCAAGTTAAGAATACAGTATTATTAACTATAATCACCATGCTGTACATTAGATTGCTAGAACTTATTTGTCTTGTAAGTGGAAGTTTATGTCCTCTGACCAATGTCTCCCTATTTTTTCCACACCCCCACCCCTGGTAACCACCATTCTACTCTCTGTTTCTGAGTTTTGCTCTTTAAGGTTATACAAATAAGTGATATCCTATATTATATTCTCTTACTCTGACTTATTTCACTTAGCATAATGCCCTTAAAGTCCATCCATGTTGTTGCAAATGGCAGGATTTCCTTCTTTCTCATGGTTGAATAATATTCCATTGTCTGTGTATACCATATCTGTTTTATCCATTCACCCATCAGCTGTCACTTAGGTTGTTTCTGTATCTTGGCTATTGTGAATAATGCTGCAATAAATATGGGAGTGCAGCTATCTCTTCAAGATTCTGTTTTCATTTCTTTGGATATATACCCAGAAGTGGGATTGCTGGATCATAAGGTAGTTCTATTTTTAATTTCTTAAGGAACCTCCATACTGTTTTCCATAATTTATATTCCCATCAATAGTACATAAGTGTTCCTTTTCTCCACATTCTTGCCAACACTTGTTATCTTGTCTTCTTGATGATAGCCATTCTAAGAGGTGTGAGGTGATATCTCCTTGTGGTTTTGATTTGTATTTCCCTGATAATTAGTGATGTTGAACACCTTTTCATGTACTTGTTGGCCATCTGTATGGCTTATTTGGAAAAATGTCTGTACAGTACTGTATTTTTTTTAACATCTTTATTGGAGTATAATTGGAGTTTATATATCCAATTTATTGGAGTATAATTTACAATGGTGGGTTAGTTTCTGCTTTATAACAAAGTGAATCAGCTATACATATACATATATCCCCATATCTCCTCCCTCTTGCGTCTCCCTCCCACCCTCCCTATCTCACCCCTCTAGGTGGTCACAAAGCACCGAGCTGATCTCCCTGTGCTATGCGGCTGCTTCCCACTAGAAGAGTTTTAAGACTGACAAAAATAGAAGAAAAAGAAGATTCAGACTGATTTGTTTAACTAAAGTTATAAGTCAAATGGAGAACTAAATGAGAGAGCAATGAAATGACATATTGTGGATATTTCTAAAATTCCTGGTGCTTTTGGGAAAGTATGACATTCTGCTAAAAGAACATCTTGAATATGAAATAGCTAAAATAAACAAAAGAAATAGAGGAGGAGAAAGGAAAAACAGAATTATAATTTCCAAAATATAGTGAATCTTAGCACTAGCTTAATTGAGACATTTGCTACATATTCTTTTTAACTCCATTAAACTGCCTAAACATAATGCAGTGTTCAATATGGTAGCCTCTAGCTAAGGGGACTACCAAGTATTTGAAATGTAGCTAGTCAAATTGGGATGTGCTTTAAGTGTTAACTACAAACCAGATTTCAAAGATTTAGTATGAAAAAAAGAATGCAAACTATATCATTAATACTTTTATATGGATTATATGTTGAAATGATAATACTTTGAATATACTGGGGTAAATAAAGTATTATTAAACATAATTTCATCTGTTTACTTTTACTGCTTTGAATGTGGCTGCTAGACAATTTTAAATGGCATACGTGACTCACATTAACTTTCTATTGACAGTGATGAGCCCATGTACCTATCATCACTTTCCTTCCTCTCATCCATTCTATTTTCCTCTTGAAAATTGATAAATACACCTTTCTGCCATCAGGTGTATTTATCATTCTCCCAGTCACCCAGTCTGAAACCTCACTATCATTTATGATGTATTGTCTTCCCTCACCTCCTTTATTACATCAAGACTACGCTGCATTGTGTTTGAAGCATTTGTAAGAGCTCCCATTGTTTGACATTCCCACTACATTAATCCAGGTCCTTGGCATCTCACAAGCATACAGTTATAAATGGCCTCCTATCTAGTCTTCTAGTTTTGTAATTCCTCTAACATCACCAGGGAGAGCAATTTTCTTAAACCACCCTGTCAAATTCATTACAGTCCTTCAAAACGTTCATAGCTCTCCATTACTTACAGAAGAAATTCCATGAAACTCCTTAATGTGAAATTGAAAAACACCTACAAATTGGTCCGATCCTTATTTGTCAATATCTCCTTTACTCTTCCATAGGAAGTCTCCATTTCAACCAAATACACATTTGCCAACAGTCTTTTCCCAGCTTGAGGCACCCTGTCAACTTCTCCCTATCATACCAGTTCACTATTTAGAGTCCAGCTCAAGTTTCTATATTCTGTGCAAAAAGTTTTCCCAGGTTTTTAATTGTCTGTCTGTGTCACTTCCCCATCTCTCTCCTTTCAATTCATACAATAGGTATTGCTTATTCTATTAATTTTTAAATTATAGGCATACCTTGGAGATATTACAGGTTTAGTTCCAGACCACCGCAATAAAGCAAATATCACAATAAAGCAAGTCAAATGATTTTTTTTTTTTGGTTTCCCAATGCTGTAAAAGTTATGTTTACACTATACGGTAGTTTATTAAATGTGGAATAGCATTATGTCTAAAAAAACAATG
Organism: Mesoplodon bidens; assembly: GCF_964165515.1. Lineage (NCBI taxonomy): Eukaryota > Metazoa > Chordata > Mammalia > Artiodactyla > Ziphiidae > Mesoplodon > Mesoplodon bidens. The sequence continues at coordinate 30,479,739 of NC_138177.1, read as the reverse complement.
TACTTACCTTAATTTAAAAGTACTTTGTTGCTTAAAAACACTAACTATCATCTGACAAGATAGGGTTGTTACAAAACTTCAATTTGTAAAAAAACACATTATCTGAGAAGAGCAATAAAGTGAAGCACAATAAAATGAGGTATGCCTGTATACCTTATATGAGACACCCTCATCTTGTAAATGCATTACATTAAAAAATTTCTGTCAAAGTTGTTCATTTGGAACTCAGAATGTTCAGTAAATTTTATTGTTCAAGTAGGTTACATTTGCAAAGAAAAGAGAAAAGTAGAGCATGTTTTTTGTAATAGTTGTAAATAAATAAGAAATAGAATTTGATATTTTAAACATTTTACCTTTAGTAGACATTTTGGAGGAAACATTTGCAAAATTCTAGAGAAAGATTTTTTAATGGAGATTCAGAAAGAAATTTCTGTATATTTTCAAAAGCTTAGAAGCTGATGTCACTCATTCAACACCATTATTTTCTTCATTTTGAAACATGGTACCTTTCCTTTTCTCAATATAAGGTGGTTACTAGCACTATTTGTATGGGGGGCATCAAAGATGACAGGGATTCTTTGTTCAAAGAGAGAGGGAATATGAGAGAGAGTGTGTTTTTTCCTTGTAATAACTTGGTAAGAGTTAGAAGAAAGAGGAGAAATAGAAGAGGCCAAAAAAAGGAGGCATTAATGTGTGAAAGAGTGTGGTATGAGGTGGAAGTAACAAAACTATGAGTGGTAAATGCAGAGGAATCAAGTTGGAGGGAGGCGGGAATTAAGATATAGCCCCACAGTATGTGTTCACTGACCTTGAAAGGAAACAAAAGGATAAATGAGGGACAGATGTGGGGTCAGCAAGTGCCCAATGATAACCTTTAGCTGGCAGAGCACCATCAATATAACTTGGTTGCTAGAAGGAGCTACAGTGGGTATGAGGAGAGGGTCTGGCATGTGGAGGAATAGCTCCTGCATATGCAAAGGACTGGAAAGTCTTTCATACAATTGGTGACTCATAGGTAGAGAGTTTTATAACTTGGGGAATATTTGAGTGGCCTTGGTTTGATGGCTACATTGAATCATTTTATTTCTGCATCATTCTCCCTAATAAGGCAACAAAATCTTCAAGGATAAGATCACAAATCATTCCTCATTTCCACATATTATAATAGTAGTCATTGAAATTTACATAGCATATATTATAAATATTTGTTGAATTGACTTTAGAATGTCTGATAACCAAAGCCAAATACTGCATAAAAATGTTGATAGTCACATATATTTTGAGAATCAAATAAAAATTCTATGGGAAAAAAAACCTGTATAAGATACTTAACTGATTGGCATTGCTTTTGATCATTAAACTTTTATAAAGTTTAGGCTGACTGCTGCGTTTATTTTTACCTCTGTTGTTTTGTTTGTATTGCTTCTACTTGCTAGGAATGCCTCTTCTCAGCAAGAAGGCAAATACTAGTGGCCTTGAAATTTATGTCAAGTGCCACCTCCTCCATGAAGTCTACTCTGATTACAGCAAGTCATAGACCTTTGTATAGCTCTCAAATTTCCCATAATTTTTGTCACAGGCTATATAGAATGCCATTTCTTATTTATGTTCGGTTTTCTTCTTCAAGTAGATTGGAAGCTCCTTGAGGGCAAGGACTGTCTTATAATTCTTTTGTGTTTACATTTAACAGTTATTACACTGCTGCATATACAGATGTTGCTTAGCAAACCTTTGATTGTTGATGATGCATTACAAATAAAATACCAAAATGATGGAATTTTACTCTTATGGTGTACCTATACTATTTTTACTATTATGTCTACCTATACTATTATGTTAAAAAATGATCTAACCAGATGTGATATGAAAATTTATTTTAAATTCCTCAAAGATTGATTTTGAATTAAAGTGTTTTGCTTAGTATCATATAGCTTATTAAGTGAAATTTTACTAACCTAGACCAACATACTTGATTTGATTAATAAAAAATCTCATGGCCTAAACATATAAATATACTGTGACAATCCAATACACTTCAAAACAGTACAAAAAACAAAATGCAGCAGATATGCTGCTCTTAAGAGGTAAGAACTGACATAAAGTTTTAAAAATTGACAGAACATAAAAGAGACTAGATTATAAAAGACAAGAGAAAACTATTTTAAAAAGCCAGTAAAGGCACCAAATATATCTTTGAAATATGTAATAATGTTTCCAAATTTATTTTTTAAATATGTGAGATTTGTTATAATTCTTCACTGCCTTGCTCTAACATTTTAAAACATCATGGCAATTTCTCAGGCTAATAAATAATCAGATTAGAAACAGATTCCACGACAGACTAACAGAATATACCATGTTGCTGAGAATAGCTGTGCTTCACTAGAGCAAAGATTCCTGGGTTTGACCACTCCTCTTCTCATACTCAATAATATTTCATGTGCATTCTCTATTATCACATTTGCCATACTGTATACTCCTAATTTGTTAAAGGTCTCTTCTCCTATTGAGAACCTGACATGTATTTGTCCTCCCTCAGTGCTGCACCATTCTGCTAGCAATGAATGCGGCATTCTTAGGACACAACAGCACCGACGATGTGTGTAGGGCACAGAGCAGGTACTGCAGTGCCAGCTACAGGAGGAGACAATATGATGAAGCGACCGAGAACCTGGTCCAAAAACAGGGCAGTAGCCCACAGATCAGTCCAAGCTGAAAAGATCCCTCGTCCAGGGGCTATAAATGCTTTTGCAGAAACCTGAAAACTCATGAGATACTGTGGGACACTCAATTATTATAATTTGCTTGCTGCTCAAGAGACAATGATGTTGATCAATTTTTTTTTCCCTGACAATGTTGTCTTTTTTCCTTGACACACTATGACCAGAATGTTTGCAAACAGGGAAACTGGAGACTTTATCCTGGGTTTCTGGGTGGGGATCAGGGCCAAGAAAAATGTGATGCCCTCATAAATTAACATAAGCCTTTCATGCTTTGAATAACTGACACAAGAATTATGAAAGCATACATACTCATCATGCTTCCACCCTCACCTCACCTCATTTTCCAAGATGACACTATATTGCCCTTCAGAGTAAATTCTAATTCTTCAACATACCCACTGCACCAACCATGGGACTCCTGCTTTCCCGGAAGTCAATGCATTTTCACTTTCCACACAGAACACATTCCATCATATCTTGTCTTCATCTATACTATTTCCTCTACTAGAAATACTGCTGCCTATTTGCCACTCTGTTTCTCTTCCCTCAAAATTCCTACAAAAGATTACTCCATCTAGCTCAATGTACATTTTTTCTTCAAGTATTATAGGTCTCATTTTTCTGTCTTCTTTTCCTTCCCCACCCTATTTGTACACTTATTATTTTCAAATCAGTGGGATCTTTTAAAAAAATTCTGACACCGAAGCTCATTACATTAAGTAGATTAAAAAGTGTAGGTCCTCAATTGAAGCAGGAGTGGGGATATGAGAAACCTGCCCATTAAGGCTCATCCTCTCGCCCTAAGAAATGCTGTTGCAATGACTAAGGACTCTAGTACACAGGCCTGGACCTCCGGATCCCTCTTCCAGAGTCTGGTTCACCTGCTAGTCTTATTCTCCAGATGTTCCCACAGTGCCAGGGCTCTGCTCTCACTTCCAGTCTGCCTGGAACTTGATTCGCCTCTCCCCTTTAAGTCCACTACACCAAGCAGCTCCATCTAGCTCCCTGTGACTTCTAACTGAGCAAACGCATCTCTCAGAACCATGGATACAATCTAGCAAATCCTTACAGTTCAAACCACTCCTGCCATGCTCTGCCTGCCTGATTGGGCACTTTGATGTACCCACCAAAAACTCACCCAAGTATGCAGTGCTCCTGAACCACCACAAGCTCCTGCTATGGCCAGGCATGGTACTCAGGCCTCCTGTACCATTTCTGGGATTCCTCCCACCCAAGTCTGATCCCTTGACAGAACTTGTGTGCTTGGTTTGTACTACATTACTTTGTACTTTTGTCTTATTTTCTAAGTGTCCAAGTGTTTCATCTAAGTGTGTGTATGTTCTGCCTTTCCAACTACCAGGTAAACTCCTAAGGGAAAGAGCGAATCCATTACTATTATTACCTTTCTTTACTATTTTTGTTATTCGATGTATCTTGCTCCCTTGCTACACTATAACTATATCCTGACTTCCCCATCAAAGCATTAAGTCTTTGAGGGGAAGCAACTGCTTCCTTCTTACTTTTGGTCGCATAGTTGACATTCTACAAAGTGTTGAATGCACACATGCCTGGGTTCCCTCATAGGCTGGCATGGTGCTTTGCCTAGATTAAGGACTCAGAGATGATGACTGACTTATAAAATAATCAAAATATCAAAGAAAAAAGAGCCTATAAAAATATTGAGAATACCAGATTACTAGTTCCACATGCTGTTGAAAACTAAAATCTGGTGTTTATTGCTATTAAAAAGTTATAACTATAGAGATGTACAAGCATGAAACTCATAAACTACCCATCTTTTTAGTTGGGTTTTAATACCCTGCTTTAATCAGAATTACATTTTGAGTAGTAAATAGCATCTGTGAGCCAGCACACTGCTAGTAAGTAGTACTTCTTTAGATTTTCCTCTTGGGCACTGAAGAAACTGTCTATGTGTGCCTTTGACGGGCTGTCCTAGTAGGCCCAAGAAAACTCCATGGTTTATATATGCTATTGGCTTCATGGCTACCCCCTCTGCACTCACTCAGCTCTTAAATGGAGCTACACACTGGCATATCTCTGCTGGGTAAGGGAAATACAGTCACACTTGTCATTACCCAACTGGAGACACTGCTCGTCCTGGCTCCTTCTCTCTCTTCAGAGTCCAGTTAAATCTCCACCTCCTCCAGGAAGCCTGTCTGGCCATAAGAGCCCACTGGAGGGCTCCCTCCTCCCTTCTCATGGCATTCTTGGTCAATACCACTTTTTTTTTTTTTTTCATTTAGTATATATATATATTGCCCTATAATTTCAGGTACATCTGATACCCTCAAAATGTGGACTGCTCTTACCCCCGATTAAAAAGGTACTTTTATAATTTGAAAGTGAGAACATTAATGATTTTATTCTTAAATGTTTATATTTAATCTCTATATTAATCCTTATATTTAAAGCAATATTCATGAATATTTGTACATACACTGACAATGTAAAAGACAGATATAATAAGTGCACTAAAGAATAAATTTAAAGGACTTTTTTCCAAAAGCTTTGGAAGAGAGAAAGCAGACAGAGGAGCATCCATTAACTTAGCATACAGATAGGAGTTATCACCTCCTAACACCTACACAGGGAGAGAATGGAGGAGAAGCCACCCCACTTGGGTCTTGTCTTCCCCTTGGAGGCACCTGGTATCTCACATGAAGGGATACAGTTGTGGGAGTGAAAGGGCAGGATCAGATAGAGCCATACACAGAAGTACACAGAGCAACTGATGACTTCCCTCTAAGTATGGCAGCCCATTCCTTAACCCCAGCAGGAGACCAGAGGCTTTTCCCTAGAGAAAAGATTATACAAAAGAAGTTTTGGACCCAGAGATACCAGGCAGGGTGGACAGCAAACATGGGTTAAAAACAAGAGAACTTAGTGAAAGCCTTTATACCGAAATGTTGTCCCTCAGCCCCCTTTCCTGCCCTCCCCCCCAGAATGCCAGCAACCAGATGGATTTCTATTCCTCTGTCAGGCAGGATATTGGACTGTTGTTCTCTGGGAAGCTAAATAGATTCAGAGAAAATGCCCCATATCCTAACATTTCAAGGAAAAAGTCAGCTTTCTACCTGATCGCCTTACAAGGAGATCCTATATTTCACAAGCCTCACTCACACATAGAATTTCCAAGTAGCTGAATGGCACAGAATCACCATAGATTATATATATCACAGATATTAACTGAAGTGGATTCTGAGGATGGACTATCTCAACACCCATTCTAACCTCCTTGTGACGTTTGAGTTCAATTCAAAACTCCCCTTCCCTTCCCAATCTTGCTCTTACAGTGAGGGCTCCAGATGAGACATAGTTTCAGCCAATCTGATGTGCTCATGCCAGTCTTTGATTCAGAAGTGAGTCACACTGAAGAGAGACAGAGGCACCTGTTTTGTTGGCCTGGATCATGGCAGAGGTGCTATGGCTCTGAATCCAGAGGCTATATAATATAGGGTGGCTTCCTGATTGTGTTGCCTCCAGATTGGTGGAGGAAACAGCTCCCTGGCAACCCAGGTTCTGAAATTTAATTTGGAGAACCATTCCTGGAAACTCAGCCTACTTCTGTAATTTTTCCCTCCTAAAGGTTCTTTGAACAGTATATCTCCCTTAATTAACGTTTTGCTACTTAAAGTAGCTAGAGTAGATTCTGTTGTTGATAATTAAGAACTCTGAAAATACAGTAGCAATATCTAGTCATCATGTACTATTATGTCAGCAAAAATGAATAGCCAGTAAAGCAGAAGAATAAACATTTCCCATTTTAATAGTCGTTTAAAAAAAACTACATGAACTATTATTAGCAAGTATGTGAATGTGAGAGTGAGTGTGAGTGTGTGTGCATGAGAGAGAGCGAGAAAGCTATGAGTTATGAATTTCCAGGGCTTTTCACTCAGGGAAAGAGTCTTTAGCTAGGAAAAATTATATGAGAAATAACCTGTATGAGAAATTTTAAATTGAAAATTCAAGGGGTAGGTGACAGCATTTGAGCAGATTTATGAGAAACAAAATAAGGCAAATGATGTGAATAAAACAGAAAGAAAAATTCCTGGTGGCATGTATGTTCATAAACTATTACCAACTACCTCTATAATCACAGTGAACTTCATGGGTTAAATTTTCTCTAGAAGTAAGCTAAGTATAGGGACTTTACTTAGCATGGCAAAACATACTGCAAGCACTTTAAAATTAGCATATTTCAAATGTTTAATGGTCTCATTTCTTCACTTCTTTCTGTGTTCCAAGGCAACACAATTTATATTTTTTTAAAAGAGAAAGTTTCAAGTTTGGAATGGTGACTAGTTTACATGAAAAGGTATGTGATATAATACAAATTCCTGGTGGTAATATCCCTCAATTTTGACTTCTGTGGCTGCACATTAAATTACAAAGTGAATTTAAGAGATCCCACAAACTCTGAAATTATGCTTACTTTGTAACGCTTTCAAGTGCATATTAATCATACAAAATTCTACATGCATAGCCCTTTGAGTATAATTGTATTAAATAAAAGTGTTATTTTGGCTAAATGCACCATACATTTGTAAAAGTTCAACTCAATAAAAGTAACTTGTTTACGAATTCAGCATAATTTTTACTTATCTTAGAAAAGTGGGTGTCAGGAAGGCATGTACAAATAAAATCCTCTGACAATTCCCAGAACTCAGTAGATGAACGGTTTAAATTTTACTCCCATCATTTGTCACCAAACTTCAGACAAAACTCAAGGCTCAATTTTTCCCTCTCTCCCCTATCATTTCAGCAAAGAAACATTAAAAAAGAGGCAGCACTAAGGAAAAAAGCAACAGGAATGAGCATTCAACCAAATGAGTGAGCTTTTCTGAAGTCCTTTGAATTGACCATTAAGCCACCCCTCCCACTCCTCTGCTGATATTAACATAATTCAATGAGGTTCCTTCTGAGAGGAAAACAACTGTTTGAAAAGGAGACCTGAGTATCACACCCTCTGTACTTTACTGAGAGCCCTTCTCCCTGTGTTCCAGGGAGTGTGGGCTCAAGATGGGAACAGGGAAAAAGGGTGCCCTTCCATGTGCCTTCTGAGATGCAGCCCTGGACTTAAAATGACATTTGGCTGGATTGCTCTGAGCACAGCTGGTGGTCTGTGTACTGCTACTGGCTCAAACACATGTCCACCCAGAAACAAGCTTTGGACAAGGGAAAAAGAAGTGGAATAGTTCTTCTCCATCAATCCTAATCCTAGCTTGCCCACTGCTTTCTTGGGGAAGGGTGATGACAACAAAAGTAGCACAGAGAAAGAGAAAGGAGCAGGTGGAGGGAAGACAGAGAAAGGAAGAGTGAAGTGACCTGTAGAAGGAACCAAAAGAAACCAAAAGCTACCTAAGTTAGAAGTGCTCTCTGCTTTCACTGCATGCACAGGTGGCTCTATCCCCAGTCTCTGAGAAACGACCAGTGAGTCAAGGACAAGGACACACATGGTTTGGAATTAAGACGTAGGGGTTCACATATGAGCTCTGACACTAGCCATGTGAACCCAGGCAAATTACTTGATTTCTCTAAGCCTTATTTTACCTCTATATAGAGGTGATAATTCTTGCTTCATAGGAGGTGTGATGATTAAATGAGATTATGCAGAGGTCTGTGCATTTAGGGATTCCTAATGTTTGTTTGCCTTTCCTTGGGGGACACTTTATTAGCCATCATCTTCCCACCAATAAAAACAGTAAGGTGGGTGTTTCTTCAACATACTTAAAATAGTAAGCTTTTACACTTGTAAGCTATAGAACTATGAGGGAAATGAGTTAATTACATGCCGAGTAGATAAACACACATTAAACACTGTGTTTATCACATGAACAATATCAATCCAGGAGGGTGACAAGCAGAGAAACAATATCAACAACTTTCAACTCTGCGTTCTTATTCAAGGAAGGTTTGTAAGAAACCCAGAACTGTCGGACTATGTCCATAATACCCAGAGAGAGGAAATGTGACTACAGGCTAAGGGGTGATACTAATTCCTCTCCTTCACTCCCACGATGGATTGTACCAAATAGATCAAGGAAATTACTTGGAGGGAGTGCAAGTTCTGAAGGAAATACAAAAATGAAATTCAATACTGAAGAGTCATCTACTTTTTATTACAGATATATTATGATACTTTAAAAAAAATAAGCAGGAGTCTCAAGACTGACTAGGAAACTAAAAAGTAGGACAGGCTTGTTTTCTTTCTCCAAACATCTTCCATTTAGGCAGTTTCTCTTCTCTGTGGATTCCACACCAAGATGGCCTGGGCTGGCTGCTTTGCTGCTGCCTAGTTTGTAAATTTCTCCCTCTGCTATGTCCCAAGAAAGCTCCCCCTCTCACTCCATTTGTCCTGTATATTACCAACTAGATTTTAAAAGCCAAGAGTGGGGAAATCTGTTTATCTCTGTAGATTGCTGATACTAGTAGATACTTAATACACACTGATTTATGATGACATCAAACTCACCTCTACTATGCCTCCTTCTGCTAGGCTTTGTTTCATGCATAATTACATTTATAATAAATTAATGTCACTAGAAAATCAATTGTTATTAATTATTTTTCCCAGGAAATATTTTTTGTAGAAACGTTTTTTAAAGATTTTTTTGATGTGGACCATTTTTTTTTATTAGTTTCTGCTTTATAACAAAGTGAATCAGTCATACATATACATCTGTTCCCACATCCCTTCCCTCTTGCGTCTCCCTCCCTCCCACCCTCCCTAGATGTGGACCATTCTTAAAGTCCTTATTGAATTTGTTACAATATTGCTTCCGTTTTACATTTTGAGGTGTTTTTTTTTTTTTTTGGCCACGAGGCATGTGGGACCTTAGCTCCCTGCCCAGGGATCAAACCCACATCCCCTGCATTGGAAGGCAAAGTCTGAACAACTGGACCCCCAGGGAAGTCCCTCCCAGGCAATATTTTTGCATTTAAATTGGGTACTTCAATCCTTTCACCTGAAAGGACTGAGTCATTCAAGTGCTTTGGCCACCTGGTAGGCCTGAGATCCTTGGGTTGCCCTTAAATCATCCCAGTATGTACCTGCCTAGTCCAAGGCTGGACCAGAAAACCCTGACTGCTTCTCCATCTCTTAAAGCAGTATGCTTAGAGTAGTGTTTCTGCAATTAGAGTCTCCTGACCTCCAGAGTCTATGAGGTCTTGTGAGAATTAAAAAAAAATTGGGGGTTGATATTTAATAAAATTAGTATAAAGGATTTTCTGAAATACCACTCTATAAGTGAACACTGGCATTCAGTTTCAGTGCCCATGTTTGTGTATGCACTGAGTAACAGTACTTTGCAGAATACTGATGAAAAAAAGAGCAGAGACAGATGTCAATATATCAGTTACGTACTTTCCTCTGATGACATCACAGTGCCATGGGTGGATGGAAGTTTCATTCCAACAGGATAAAAGTGGCAGGAGGATGGTGGGGTCATACAGCACAGAGTATGCCAATCTCAAAATACACTATGCCTGGCAGCCAGAACACCTTCTTGTTGACTAGCTAATGACATTTCCTAAAAGGACATCATCTCTCCCATTAATGTTGTTGATCAATCGAAGTTTTTTGGTAATATAGTTCTGTTTGAATTTAATTTTCTTTGCTTTTTTAAAGTAGAATGATAAGCATAAGGTACTTATGTATTTGTAGATATTTAAAACAAAATAATTTTGTGTTCATACATAAATAATATTACAAATAAAAATAGTTTGCCTATGTTTATAACTGATGAGGATTCTTTTCTTTAAAGTGTGTTTGGACATTACCCAAGTTTGAGAAACACTGATTTAGGGAAAGTGTATTTGGAATTCTCTTAAAAGTGTTGACATGGTCAAAACAGGTACAAACAAATGACCCTGACTTATAAATAACTTGGAGCACAGCTTAGGAATTGCTTTAATTTCTAATTGCCCTCAGCAGGACCAGGAGAAAAAACACTCTGGGCCTCAGAACCTGGGAGGCCCAGTCTTGGCTGGAGCATACATTGAGGGTCCTTGGGGGGACTGTTTTCCTGCTCTGCACTTCACTTTCACTATATGTAAAGCAGGGATAATAATACACAAACTCAATCCTTAAATTGAAAAATGAAAACAAATAAACTTAACGTTATGGGAACAAAGAGGCAATAGATGAAAAAAGCATTTTCATCTTTTGAGAAAAAGAAGGTACTATTTAAAAGAGTAACTCTTGAAAATATCTCAATAATATGTGTCTAATTCATACTGACATGTGTAATTGAACCTATGTTTAATTTTTGCTGCAAATTATCTGCTTCCTTTAAGAAGCCGGGTTGGTAAAATGCTGAGTTGTATGGTTCAAAAATAGAGCTGTGGAAGAATTAGGGATACCTGGGAAAGACAAAATAAGGTTGGGCCCTTAATAAAAGAAGAATGGGTGAATCAAAGGAAGAGGAAGGGAGAACACAGCAGAAAAAGGTGGTGCTAAGGGTAAGAAAAGACATCATCAAGAAGCTGGTAGAAAGTAATAGAAGTAAGTGGGGGTTATGGAGATTTTCACACCTAGACCTCATTAATAACATAGAAAAAGTTTTACACAGACAGGACCAGACAAATAAAGACCCAGAGCATCCCAAAGAGTGATAAACAACATAAATACAAATACTGAGGTTTTTTTTTTTTTTGCAGTACGCGGGCCTCTCGCTGTTACGGCCTCTCCCGTTGCGGAGCACAGGCTCCAGACGCACAGGCTCAGCGGCCATGGCTCATGGGCCCAGCCGCTCCGCGGCATGTGGGATCTTCCCGGACCGGGGCACGAACCCGTGTCTCCTGCATCGGTAGGTGGACTCTCAACCACTGCGCCACCAGGGAAGCCCCAAATACTGAGTTTTATCCAACTTTAGATGACAGTGTGTCATCCTCTTTCCTGCCCCATGCTCCCTACCCCCCTCCTCTCACTCCTCCTCCTTTTCTTACTCTTGCTAAACTTAAATATTTACTGATTTATTTACAATTAGATTTAATGGTTACTTATAATTAAGTTTAATTAATTACTCTTATTATTCTGAATAATTATATTTCAATATATAAAAAGATAATTCTCAGATTCCTTCTTATTTTAACTGTGTTAACATATTTAAAATAAAATTAGAGTGATGAAAACTATATTGCTTTTCTAAAAATACCAGGATCCACGCCCCTCCCCCCCAAAAAAGAAAAAAGCAACCTCAGTTCTTTAAGTATAACAGAAATGTTGCAAGACATTATTTTTTTATAGGTTCATCAGGGAAGCCTTCCTTGACATGGGAAGTGATACATATGATTTAAAAGATCATTTGGCCACTTTGTGGAGTGTGAATTAGGGCGGGCCAAGAGTAGGAGCAGGAAACCAAATAGGAGACTAATGCAGTAGTGCAGGAAAGAGACAGTGGTCTTTACAGCTAGGATAGCAGTGGAAGAGAGAAGTGACTGGGTTTGGGAAAAGGTTTTAGAGGAGAGCAGTTCTTGGCAAACTACAGCCCAGAGGGCTAAATCTGCCCTTAGCTTATGTTCATATGGCCCTAATAGCTAAGAATGATTTTTACTATGTTAAATGGTTATGAAAAAAAGAAAGAGAAGAAAAATATGTGACAGAAAACACATGTGGCCTACAAAGCCTAAAATATATACTATCTGCCTCTTACAGACAAGGTTTGACAGTCCCTGGAGTAGAGTCAGCAAATCTTGAAAATGAATCAGATAGAAAGAGGAATGAAGTAAAGATAGGAATGAAGGAAAGCACTTCTGTTTTTAGCTTGAGCAGTTGGGTGATGGACACGCCCTCTCCACTGCAGTCAATCACACCCTCCTGGCTGCCTCCACTTTATCTTCTACATGTCTTTGCTGTTGTACTTCTTTCACTATCATATTTATTTACTTATCTGTCTGCCTCCCCTCCTTGGCAGTGACTTATTTAAGTAACTCTCTAATTTTTCTCTGTATTTACAACACCCAGCTTTGTAGAAGACACATGTTCCATAATTACTGAATTTAACTGATACATTAGCTTCATTTTCAGTAGTGCTAATAACATCAACTTCTTAATTAATAAAAAATTACAATCGGTTTTTTAGTGTGTAAGAGTTTATAAACCATTTTTGCAACCTCTCTGTTCCTTACTACAACGTTACACATTGGTATTACAGTAGGCCTCAATGATAAGTTCTCCTTACAAGAAATTATATTTTATATTTATTTACTGATATTTAAAATTTTACAAACTATAAGCATCTTTTAATGTGAATTAAAATCCGTCACTTTGGAAGGAATGATTAGAAAAAGAAGGACAGGCTGAAAAAAAACTTAGTGATGGAGTATTATGAAAAATAAAGGGGCGACTCCCTCTTGCGAGAACACCGGAATTACAGCTAACTGCAGAACAATCATGGACAGGAAGACACTGGAACCAACCAAAAAAGACACCCCACATCCAAAGACAAAGGAGAAGCCACAGTGAGACGGTAGGAGGGGCGCAATCACAATAAAATCAAATCCCATAACTGCGGGGTGGGTGACTCACAAACTGGAGAACACTTACACCACAGAAGTCCACCCACTGGAGTGAAGGTTCTGAGCCCCACGTCAGGCTTCCGAATCTGGGGGTCTGGAAACGGGAGGAGGAATTCCTAGAGAATCAGACTTCGAAGGCTAGTGGGATTTGATTGCAGGACTTCGACAGGACTGGGGGAAACAGAGACTCCACTCTTGGGGGGCACACACAAAGTACTATGCGCATCGGGACCCAAGGGAAGGAGCAGTGACCCCACAGAGACTGAACCAGATCTACCTGCTAGTGTTGGAGGGTCTCCTGCAGAGTTGAGGGGTGGCTCTGTCTCACCGAAAGGACAAGGACACTAGCAGCAGAAGTTTTGGGAAGTACTCCTTGGTGTGAGCCCTGCCAGAGTCTGCCATTAGCCCCACCAAAGAGCCCGGATAGGCTCCAGTGTTGGGTTGCCTCAGGCCAAACAACCAACAGGGAGGAAACCCAGCCCCACCCATCAGCAGACAAGTGCATTAAAGTTTTACTGAGCTCTGCCCACCAGAGCAACAGCCAGCTCTACCCACCACCAGTCCCTCCCATCAGGAAACTTGCACAAACCTCTCAGATAGCCTCATCCACCAGAGGGCAGACAGCAGAAGCAAGAAGAACTACAATCCTGCAGCCTGTGGAACAAAAACCACATTCATAGAAAGATAGACAAGATGAAAAGGCAGAGGGCTATGTACCAGATGAAGGAACAACGTAAAACCCCAGAAAAATGACTAAATGAAGTGGAGATAGGCAATCTTCCAGAAAAAGAATTCAGAATAATGATAGTGAAGATGATCCAGGACCTCAGAGAAAGAATGGAGGCAAAGATCAAGAAGATGCAAGAATATGTTTAACAAAGATCTAGAAGAATTAAAGAACAAACAAACAGAGATGAACAATACAATAACTGAAATGAAAAATACACTAGAAGGAATCAATAGCAGAATAACTGAGGCAGGAGAACGGATAAGTGACCTGGAAGACACAATGGTGGAATTCACTGCTGTGGAACAGAATAAAGAAAAAAGAATGGAAAGAAATGAAGACAGCCTAAAAGACCTCTGGGACAACATTAAACGCAACAACATTCACATTATAGGGGTCCCAGAGGAGAACAGAGATAGAAAGGACCTGAGAAAATATCTGAAGAGATTATAGTCGAAAACCCCCCTAACATGGGAAGGGAAATAGCCACCCAAGTTCAGGAAGTGCAGAGAGTCCCATACAAGATAAACCCAAGGAGAAACAAGCTGGGACACATAGTAATCAAATAGGCAAAAATTAAAGACAAAGGAAAATTATTGAAAGCAGCAAGGGAAAAACGACAAATAACATACAAGGGAACTCCCATAAGGTTAACAGCTGATATCTCAGCAGAAACTCTACAAGCGAGAAGGGAGTGGCATGATATACTTAAAGTGATGAAAGGGAAGAACCTACAACCAAGATTACTCTATCCAGCAAAGATCTCATTCTGATTTGATGGAGAAATCGAAAACTTTACAGACAAGCAAAAGCTAAGAGAATTCAGCACAACCAAACCAGCCCTACAGCAAATGCTAAAGGAACTTATTGAAGTGGGAAACACAAGAGAAAAAAAGGACCTATAAAAACTAACCCAAAACAATTGAGAAAATGGTAATAGGAACATACATATTGATAATTACCTTAAACGTGAATGGATTAAGTGCTCCAACCAAAAGACACAGGCTTGATGAATGGATACAAAAACAAGACCCATATATATGCTGTCTACAAGAGACCCCCTTCCGACCTAGGGACACATACAGACTGAAAGTGAGGGGATGGAAAATGATATTCCATGCAAATGGAAATCAAAAGAAAGCTGGAGTAGCAAAACTCATATCAGATAAAACAGATTTTAAAATAAAGAATGTTACAAGAGACAAGGAATGACACTATATAATGAACAAAGAATCAATCCAAGAAGAAGATATAACAGTTATAGATATATATGCACCCAACATAGGAGCACCTCAATACATAAGGCAACTTGCTAACAGCTATAAAAGAGGAAATTGACAGTAACACAATAATAATGGGGGACTTTAACACCTCACTTACACCAATGAACAGGTCATCTAGACAGAAAATTAATAAGGAAACACAAGCTTTAAATGACACAATAGACCAGATAGATTTAATTGATATTTATAGGACATTCCATCCAAAAACAGCAGATTACACTTTCTTCTCAAGTGCACACAGAACATTCTCCAGGATAGATCACATCTTGGGTCACAAATCAAGCCTCAGTAAATCTAAGAAAATTGAAATCATATCAAGCATCTTTTCTGACCACAACACTATGATATTAGAAATGAATTACAGGGAAAAAAATGTAAATAACACAAACACATGGAGGCTAAACAGTATATTACTAAATGACCAAGAGATCACTGAAGAAATCAAAGAGGAAATCAAAAAATAGCTAGAGACAAATGACAATGAAAACACGACGATCCAAAACCTATGCGATGCAGCAAAAGCAGTTCTAAGAGGGAAGTTTATAGTTATACAAGTCTACCTCAAGAAACAAGAAAAATCTCAAACAATCTAACCTTACACCTAAAGGAACTAGAAAAAGAAGAACAAACAAAACCCAAAGTTAGCAGAAATCATAAAGATCAGAGCAGAAATAAATGAAAGAGAAACAAAGAAAACAATAGCAAAGATCAATAAAACTAAAAGCTGGTTCTTTGAGAAGATAAACAAAATTGAGAAACCATTAGCAAGGCTCATCAAGAAAAAGAGGGAGAAGACTGAAATCAATAAAATTAGAAATGAAAAAGGAGAAGTTACACAGACACCACAGAAATACAAAGCATCCTAAAAGACTACTACAAGCAATTCTATGCCAATAAAATGGACAACCTAGAAGAAATGGACAAATTCTTAGAAAGGTATAACCTTCCAAGACTGAACCAGGAAGAAATAGAAAATATGAACAGACCAATCACAAGTCATGAAATTGAAACTGTGATTAAAAAGCTTCCAACAAACAAAAGTCCAGGACCAGATGGCTTCACAGGTGAATTCTATCAAACATTTAGAGAAGAGCTAACCTTCTCAAACTCTTCCAAAAAACTGCAGAGGAAGGAAAACTCCCAAACTCATTCTATGAGGCCACCATCACCCTGATACCAAAACCAGACAAAGATAGTACAAAAAAAGAAAATTACAGACCAATATCACTGATGAATATAGATGCAAAAATCCTCAACAGAATACTAGTAAACAGAATGCAACACATTAAAAGGATCATATGCCATGATCAAG
Organism: Mesoplodon bidens; assembly: GCF_964165515.1. Classification (NCBI taxonomy): domain Eukaryota; kingdom Metazoa; phylum Chordata; class Mammalia; order Artiodactyla; family Ziphiidae; genus Mesoplodon; species Mesoplodon bidens. Next base: position 30,463,155 of record NC_138177.1, on the reverse strand, counting down.
TGGGATTTATCCCAGAGATGCAAGGGTTCTTCAATATACGCAAATCAATCAATGTGATATACCATATTAACAAACTGAAGAATAAAAACCATATGATCTTCTCAATAGATGCAGAAAAAGCTTTTGACAAAGTTCAACACCCATTTATGATATATATATACTAGTATATATAGTATATATATATACTCTCCAGAAAGTGGGCATAGAGGGAACCTACTTCAACATAATAAAGGCATATAGGACAAACCCACAGCAAACATCATTCTCAATGGTGAAAAACTGAAAGCATTTCCTCTAAGATCAGGAACAAGAAAAGGATATCCACTCTCACCACTATTATTCAACATAGTTTTGGAAGTCTTAGCCACGACAATCAGAGAAGAAAAAGAAATAAAAGGAATACAAATTGGAAACGAAGAAGTAAAACTGTCACTGTTTGCAGATGACATGATACTATACATAGAGAATTGTAAAGATGCCACCAGAAAACTACTAGAGCTAATCAATGAATTTGGTAAAGTTGCAGGATACAAAATTAATGCACAGAAATCTCTGGCATTCCTATACACTAATGATGAAAAATCTGAAAGAGAAATGAAGGAAACACTCCCATTTACCATTGCAACAAAAAGAATAAAATACCTAGGAATAAACCTACCTAGGGAGACAAAAGACCTGCATTAGAAAACTATAAGACACTGATGAAAGAAATTAAAGATGATACCAACAGATGGAGAGATATACTGTGTTCTTGGATTGGAAGAATCAATATTGTGAAAATGACTATACTACCCAAAGCAATCTACAGATACAATGCAATCCCTCCCTATCAAATTACAAATGGCATTTTTTATGGAACTAGAAAAAAAATCTTAAAATTTGTATAGAGACACAAAAGACCCCGAATAGCCAAAGCAGTCTTGAGGGAAAAAAACAGAGCTGGAGGAATCAGACTTTCTGACTTCAGACGATACTACAAAGCTACAGAAGTCAAGGCAGTATGGTACTGGCACAAAAACAGAAACATAGATCAATGGAACAGGACATAAAGCCCAGAGATAAACCCACGCACCTATGGTCAACTAATCTATGACAAAGGAGGCCAGGCTATACAATGGAGAAAAGACAGTCTCTTCAATAAGTGGTGCTGGGAAAACTGGATAGCTATAAGTAAAAGAATGAAATTAGAACACTCCCTAACACCATACACAAAAATAAACTCAAAATGGATTCAAGACCTAAATGTAAGACTGGACGCTATAAAACTCTTAGAGGAAAACATAGGAAGAACACGCTTTGACATAAATCACAGCAAGATCTTTTTGATCCACCTCCTAGAGTAATGGAAATAAAAAGAAAAATAAACAAATGGGACCTAATGAAACTTCAAAGCTTTTGCACAGCAAAGGAAACCATAAACAAGACGAAAAGACAACCCTCAAAATGGCAGAAAATATTTGCAAATGAATCAAGAGACAAATGATTAATCTCCGAAATATATAAACAGCTCATGCAGTTCAGTATTAAAAAAACAAACAACCCAATCCAAAAATGGGCAGAAGACCTAAATAGACATTTCTCCAAAGAAGACATACAGATGGCCAAGAAGCACATGAAAAGCTGCTCAACATCACTAATTATTAGAGAAATGCAAATCAAAACTATGATGAGGTATCACCTCACACCAGTTAGAATGGGCATCATCAGAATATCTACAAACAACAAATGCTGGAGAGGGTGTGGAGAAAAGGCAACCCTCTTGCACTGTTGGTGGGAATGTAAATTGATACAGCCCACTACGGAGAACAGTATGGAGGTTCCTTAAAAAACTAAAAATAGAACTACCATATGACCCAGCAATCGTACTAGTGGGCATATACCCAGAGAAAACCATAATTCAAAAAGACACATACACCCCAATGTTCATTGCAGCACTATTTACAATAGCCAGGTCATGGAAGCAACCTAAATGCCCATTGACAGATGAATGGATAAAGAAGATATGGTACATATATACAATGGAATATTACTCAGCCATAAAAAGGAACGAAATCGGGTCATTTGTAGAGATATGGATGCATCTAGAGACTGCCATACAGAGTGAAGGAAGTCAGAAAGAGAAAAACAAATATCATATATTAATGCATGTATGTGGAACCTAGAAAAATGGTACAGATGAAACGGTTTGCAGGGCAGAAATTGAGACACAGATGTAGAGAACAAACGTATGGACACCAAGGGGGGAAAGCGGCGGGGGCTGGTGGTGGTGGTGGGATGAATTGGGAGATTGGGGTTGACATGTATACACTGATGTGTATAAAATGGATGCCTAATAAGAACCTGCTGTATAAAAAATTAAATTAAAGAAAAATTTTAAAAAAAGAAAAGAAAAGAAAAAGAAAAGTAAAGGGGCAAGAAGGAAAATCCAGGTATTAGAATGACAATAAGGGCAGCTGAATTAGGTGTAAGGTGGGTGGTGAGAAAAATAAAGGAATCAACGGTGGACATTTATATTTTCCTGTTGCTAAGATAAAGAGGACTACAGGACATGTAGGTTGAGTCCTGTCTTGGAAAGTTAAATTTAAAATGCTGATTAGACATTCAACTATGTATGTCCAGAAGGTAGGTAGATATCCAAATTTGGAGTTCAGAGTTAGAGATATAATTATGGTAGTCATAAAAATAGGGCATACAGATGGTAGTTAAAGCCAAAAAAACTAGATGAGTTCAGCTAGTGTGTGTGTGTAGACAGGGAAGAGGACAGGGCCCAAGCCACTCCAATATTTAGAGGTGGAAGAGAGGAGAAAGAATCAGTTAAAAGATACTAAATAGCTGGTAAGAAAAATCAGGAAAAGAGGAGAACGTGTTCTAAGATGGAGGGGGAAGTGAATTATATTTAGTCTTTCTAAGAAATACGTAAGATGTGGATAGAAAAGTAACCATTACATGTGTCAAGATATAGAAAATTGATAACCATGAGAAGTGCTGTTTTGGGGGAGGGTGGGAACAGAACCTTCTTGAACTGGGTTGAAGTGGGTTAAAGAGAGAATGAAGTAGAGGAAATATTACAGATATGTCTAGGAGAGATATTCCCATGGACATTTAAGCTGTAAAAAAAAAAAAAGAAACAAAGAAAGAAAGCGAACATAAGAAAATAACATTCACTTAAAGGAACATTCTAACTTTATTAAAACATTCTATTAGTATGTATATTTTTCCTACTTTTCAAATAGCTTGTGTCCTATATGATAGTAGGTGTGAAGTGGTTTAACAAAGTGTTCTTTCCTGGAGTCAAGAGAGCACCAGAGTGCTGGGGGTTCCCAGCAAACCAATCAATTGCCTGAAACAATATGCAAACTTTTGTATGTGCACACATATTGTGGGGAGGAGGGGAAGACATAGCTTTAGTCGAATTCTCAAAAAATCAACTGGGTTAAACAGTAATGAGCTTCTGCCGTGATGAGGAAGGCAGGACTATAATTCAATGGAATTCCATAGGCGTGTTATCCCATGCACAATTTTGTCCAATGGAGAAAAGGCAGCTTTTGAGCTTGGATGCCAAACAAGTGCTTTGTTCCCATAAACTAAAATGTCTAGCTCATTCTCACAGGGAGCAGAGCTCAGCATACACAGTATTCTCAGAACAGAGGCTGACCAAGAAACATCACAACATGGCAGAGCCACCACCAGCATGACAGGTCAAGCAGGCTCATAGTTTTGACTCCCCCAGTGAAGGAAGTAAAGAACAAAACAAAACTCTAGTAACACTCGAGATGGATCTTTGAACAAGTGCAAAAGCAAAGGATGAGAGTTTTCTGTACGTAGATAGTGAACTTATACAAGAATGTGATGTCCTAGCACAGATCAGCACAGGATGAGAACACGGGAGCATACAGAGAAGAATCAGCACAACTTGGACAATGAAAGAAGCATTCTCCTAACCAGTTTCTTAGTGACGAGAAGCAGGAAGTTTACGTAAGAACCCCAACATGCATGTCTGAGTCGGTATATTTTATTATACTCTACTTTATTGTAATATACCTACATATCTATGTAATAAGAAGGATACAGTTCTGGGACTTCCCTGGTGGCGCAGTGGTTAAGAATCCGCCTGCCAATGCAGGGGATGTGGGTTCGATCTTTGGTCTGGAAGATCCCACATGCCGTGGAACAACTAAGCCCATGCGCCACAACTACTGAGCCTGCGTGCCACAACTACTGAAGCCCACGTGCTTTAGTGCCCTGTTCGACAACTACTGAAGCCCGCTTGCCTAGAGCCCATGCTCCGCAACAAGAGAAGTCACCGCAATGAGAAGCCTGTGCACCACAATGAAGAGTAGCCCTGGCTCACCGCAACTAGAGAAAGCCCACACACAGCAACCAAGACCCAATGCAGCCAAAAAAAATAAATTAAATTAGAAAAAAAGGATATAGTTCTTATTCTGTACCATGAACTTGATCATTCTCCCCATATCTTTTTATTAAACACTTGAGTTTTAAAATTCAAAAAGTTATTGCTAGAGTTAGGACTTATAAATAGAGTATGTCTAACCTGATTATTATTGACAACATTTCTGTATGCAGAGTGGGAAAAAGAGATAACAGTTACACCTTACAGAAACCTGCCTTAGCCAGGCATACTTCTGCCTGAGCGTGCTATTCACTACAAATAAGTGCTATTAATGCATGTGTGTGCACACACACACGCATATACAGTATTCATTAGGTATTTAATTGTCACTTGATTTTGAGCTCTTATTGATTTTATCAGACTTAATCGTTCAGAATATGTATTTCAATTTTTTGTCTCATCTCTGTCTTTACTGCTAGACAACGAGTCTCTGCAGAGTAGGGAAAGTTTTCTGCTTCTAACTTTGAACATAATAGGTCTCAATAATTGTTTGCTAGATGAATGGGAATTAAGCATAATGGCTGTTTGGCTGAATTTAGAGTATTTATTTTTTAACCCTAGTGAGTTTGCAAACTCAAGGACTTTCCAGTTGTGTTTCTTCTTTAGGTAAGACCAGAAAAATAATGAAAACATAAATCTTTGAATAATTTATAGGAAAATCTTCGCCAAATAAGTTTTTTTTTAATGGAAACTGCATGTAGGTGAGACATGTTATTCAGAAATGACCTATTGTTTAAAGGATTCTGAAATATAGTTTGAGCTCCTTTGGAAAACTGTGCTCCATATTGGAAAATGGCAAAAGGAGAGGTTTTTGGTGACAACTGTTGATGGAAATTTTTTTTATGTTTATACTTTTATTCACTGAATAATGTTGTTTCTAATAGCATTAACAAATTTACTTCTTTGCTTTATCCTACAACGCAGGATTTTCAAACATTAAAAGTGTGATGGAAATTTAAAAAAAATTTATATTCACACTGCAGACTCACTTTGTCAGATGGTACTCCAAATCAATCATTAAATAAATGTAGGGTATTCACTAGAAAATACCCGGGAATAAGTTTAACAGGAAATGTGCAGTGCGTTATGAATAAATTTATAAAATTATGCTGAGGGACAAAGCTAAAATAAAATGAGAAACAGATCTTGAATAGGAAACTCTAATATTTAAAGTTGTAAATTCTCCTAAAATTAAATACCTATAATGTAATCTCAGAGAAAATTTTCAATATAATTTTGTGAGAGGTAACTTGAAAAAATGATTCTAAATTTCATTTGGCAGAATAAACAGTTGAATAAACAGGAGATTTCTAAAAAATAAAAAATGTAATCAGAAGTCATATACACTTCAAATATTAAAATTTTAATTTAATATAAAAATTACAGTGATAAACATCACATGCCTGTTGTAAAAGTCCACCGGCAGATTAGTTCAATAGAAAAGAGCATAGAAAGAGTGAAATATATGAGAATTTACTTTGTGATAAAGGTGGCATTACAAATCAGACTTTGGGTTTTTTAAAATTAATTTTTATTGGAGTATAGTTGTTTTACAGCATTGTGTTAGCTTCTTCTGCACAGCAAAATGAATCAGCCATACATATACATATATCCCCTCCCTTTTAGGATACCACAGTGCATTAAGCAGAGTTCCCTGTGCTATACAGCAGGGGTCCCCAACCCCCAGGCCTCAGACGGATACCCAGTCCGTGGCCTATTAGGAACCAGGCCGCACAGCAGGAGGTGAGTGGTGGGTGAGCAAGTTAAGCTTCATCTGCTGCTCCCCATTGCTCCCCATTGCTCACATTACCACCTGAACCATTCCCCCACTTCCATGGAAAAACTGTCTTCCATAAAATCAGTCCCTGGTGCCAAAAAGGTTGGGGATCACTGCTATATAGTATGGTCCCCTCAGTTGTCTATTTTATACACAGTGTATATGTGTCAACCCCAATTCTTCCCACCCCACTCCTTTCCCCCTTGGTATCCATACATTTGTTCTCTACATCTGTGTACAAATCAGACTTTTGGATAAACAACTTTAGAAGAACTGGCCTCCGTTCCCCCAACCCCCCAAAAAAAATTTTTAGATGGGTCGAATTCAAAGTCCAATAGTACAGTTTAAGTGATAATTTTGGTAAGATTGGAGTTAAAAACAAAAACAAAAAAACCCAACTTTTGATATGTGACACAAAACCTGGAGCTATATAATGTCTTATGGATATGAGATACTTCTTCATGGCAAAATAATGGACAAAACAGAAGAACAGATGACAATTTGAGAAAAGGTACTGGGAATATATGTGACTAAAAATTAATATTCAGAGAGCTTCAAAAAATCTGTTTAAAAAAAACCAACACTAACAGAAAAGTGATCAAGGATAGTTTTAGCAGTTCTCAGATGACAAAAGACAAATGGTCAAAAAAACATAAGACACCAAACCTCACTAATGATGAAAGAAATGCACATTAAAACTACATGTGTGTAAATATTTGCAATCAGACTGATAATATCCTATACTGAGATAGATATTTTAAACACTCTTGGTTGGAATATTAATTGGTACAGTCTCTTAGAAGAGGGGAGATGTGAAAAGACCAAAATTGTAAATGTATCTGTCCTTTGACCCAGTAACTCCATTTTCTATTTTAGGAATAGAGCCTAAAAAGTACTTGCACAAGTGGACATATATGAAATGTTATTTGCTTTGTTACTGTTGAAAAGCTGAGTTGTCCATCAACTGGGGACTAGCTAAAAAATTACGGTACATATTAATAACAGCTAACAGTTGTCAAGTGCTTATTGTTCTAAGCATTTTACCATATATTTAGTAATTTAATCCTTCCAACAATATTATAAAGTAGATACTGTTATCATTACAGTTTAAAAGTTAGCAGAGTATGGTCGATAAATCCATACAAAAGAACACTGTGTGACTATGAAATAAAGTGACATATCTATATTCAATGGAAAGAGCACCAAGGTTTTTCTTGGCTGAGAGAAGCAGGTTATAGAATAGCATGATAGTATAATTATATTTATATTAAATTCTATAAATTCACACATTTACATTCAAAAGAGAGGTGTCTAAAGGAAGGGTTAATAGTGGGGTTTTTTCCTAGATGGTGAGATGTTGAATTATTTAAAACTTTCTATTCTTGAACTTTTTCAGAAAAAAGTTCTTAAAAGAAAGTATTTTGACCATTTTAGAAAACTCACATAAGTGGAATCATGTGGTATCTGTCCTTCTGTATCTGGCTTATTTCAATTAGCGTAATGTCTTCAGGGTTTATCCATGTTGCTGCATATTGCAGGATTTCCTTCTTTTTTAAGGCTGAATAATATTCTATTGTATATATATACACAACATTTTCTTTATCCATTCATCTATTGATGAACATTTAGGTTGTTTCCACGTTTTGGCTATTGTGAATAGCTATCATCAGGATGATAATATCTCTTTGAAATCTTGACTTCAGTTCTTTTGGATAACACCCAGAATTGGGATTACTGGATCCACTTTATGAAGTATGTAAAATAGTCAAACTCATAGAATGAGAGAGTAGAATGGTAGTTGCCAGAGGCTAGGGGTGGGGGAAATGGGAAATCGCTAACAGGTATAAAGTTTCAGTTGTGCAGGATACATAAGTTCTAGAGATCTGCTATACAACAGTGTACCTATAGTTTACAATACTGTTGTACACTTAAAATTTATTAAAAGGGTAGATCTCATGTAAGATGTTCTTACAACAATAAAACCAAAATTTTAAAAAATGAAGTATTTTTCATTTGGGGAAATGTGGAGTTAATAAAACTTTCTAAGTTCCAGTTGGTCTTCCTATTTAAAAAGTCCTGTATATTTCCCCTCTTTTTAATCCTGTCTATTCTGGCCTCAAAATTGAATTATTAGCCCTTTACCCTTATTTACCTTTATTATACCAAGTTCCCCTGAATGCTGGGGTGAAACAGAGTTCTTAGAATTGCCTGTCAACATGCTACCGACTTAATGCATCTTTATATAAAAATATGGTACTTGGCCATTTGGTAATAGTTGCTAATTAAGGTGTTGAGCAGAAGTTATCAAAACACTCAAAGAAGAACTTCAGAGCTCTTTGTTCAAATGTGCTGCCACTGGGAAAAATAAAGACTAAACTGAGATGACTAGAAGGAGGTATGTGTCACTAAAGAAAATAGCATGGTGAAATGGGAGGAGAATGTTGGACTGGATGGCAAGAAACCAAGTTCTAGTCCTGGCTCTACCATACCAATACTGTAATTCTGGGCATGCCATGTAATTAATCTCTCTGAACCTGTTTCCTCACGTAAGGAATGAAAGGGGAGACCAGATCCTTCGTTTTCAAACTGAGATCACCAGTATTCTGGGGCTTCTCTGGATGTGCTTCGGGGGCCACCATGGAAGTTGGAGAGCCCTGAGGCAAGAGGGCTGGATCCTGGTCTCCCAACCTACTTTAACCAAAACAACTCTATTTTTATTTATTTCATATAATGGGATTTCACAGAAGATTTTGATTGAATAAAGGGTTCCAATGCTTAAAAACAAAAAGGAGAGAGAAAAGTTTGAAAACCACAAACTAAGCTGATGTCTGAGGTTCCTTACAGCTTTAAGTTCTTGTTTTGAAATTAATCTATGCCTCAGAATGTATGTGAGTAAGCAGTGAAAATGCAGTTTGCCCTGAAGAGAATTTCCAAGTCACTGAACATCAATCATGAAGAGTCTCTGTTGCTAACATGTGGCAAGTTGATTTTTTTTTTTTTTTGCTTCCCTCGGGTCAATTTACCATCTGCCTCATCTTCATTAAAACATTAATTTCAGCTTAATCCCCTTTTCTCCTCTCTGTTGGTAAAAGGACCTGGTTCACTTTGAAATGAAACAAAATAGAGTGAAGCTATGCTTTCATATGCAGGGTGGTTTCCATTTGATTATTATGGAACTCCAGAATACTAAAATGAATAAAGTAATTTAGTTCTTTTCTGAGACTCAAGGTCTAAAAGTTATTCAAATAAAATGTACTAAAATTAATTAAATGTATTGAGTATTTACCATATGCAAGGGACAGTGCAAGGTTGTCTGGGGATATAAATGTGGAACTCTGCTCTCAGGGAAGTCTGTAATCTATAGTAAAAGAGGACATCAGGTCTATGTGAGTTCAAAGGACAGACTTGCCTCATCAGGCTTAAGGGAGGTCAGGAAAAGCTTCAAGAGTCTCAAAGGGTGGGCAGGATTTTGATAGGCATAAGTATAAGAAAAGGGTATTTCTGGTGAAGAGAATGCTAAACTAGTAGGTCTGGATCTAATTCAATAAGCAGCAGGGCAGTTGGGAAATACGTATGTTCTATGAAGATTAAACTGGTATTAGAATATACTGTAAATAGAAGAAGGCAGAGACTAAAAGTTGGGACAGCAACTGGGATGCTAGATGTTCCAATGGCCCAGATAAAAAGGTGACGGAATGAGATAATGGCAGTGAAAACAGCAAAGAAGTGACTGATGGAGCGACACCTTGAGCAGACTCCCAAGAATTTAGAGAATGTCTACGAGAAGCACACAGTAGAACAGGTAGGAAGCTGTTACAAGAGTCAAGGAAGAAGACAACAGTAGCTTGGGCTGAAGTTGGAGAGTAGAGGAAGCACATATATATTTGAAAACTATTTAGAAGACTAACAGGGTTTAAGTAATAGATTGGACACGGAGGTGATGTTCACTAGATAGGAAATAATAGATGGAGATAACTCATGGGTTCAGTGCGGCCATGAGCTCCATTTTGCATATTTTGATGCTGAGGAGTCTGAGACATCCAAGAGGAGCTAGGGTAATGGGAAAAAGAGAATTCTCTATTTGATATAGTTTTGAGGATGTGATATTCTCAGAAGAAATTTTGATTTCAATGAATGCAAAGAACTGTAAGAGTTGATGGGTGAAAAGTTAAAGGATGTATGGGACTTTTCACAAAAGAATGGGTATACAATGGGATCTGCAGATGTGTCTGGAGAGGTTGCACAACTTAGATAATTTGATTATGATCTGCTGATAGAAAAAGAAATTTATACTTAATATGAAAAAACAAGGAATATGACTACATCTTTTTCTGGATTTTGTTTGTGTACTAGTTTAATGAATGAGTGAGTTATGTCTCCTATGAGATTTTTGACCAATGGAATTTTCTCTCCATCACATGATTGAATGTTTAGAACTCTCTGTTCATGTTCTATTTAGTTCAAGTGGTTGTATGTTGGTTCTTTGGCGTCATTGTCAATAATAAAATTCAACAAAACAAACCCCTAAATATGGCTTTGTTTTTCTCTTTTTAAACATATCTGATTCTCAACCCAGATCAAGATCCAATTTTTTCTTCTCATGTGGGAGACAAGTATAAGTGACTGACCACCATTAAATTTACTTTACTCACTAGACCCCACTGCCCTTTTGCTAACCTATCTCTCCGCTCAGCCTCTTCAATTCTTGCCCTTCTCTGTTACCAACTGTCACCTACTTGATATAAACTTCTGCCCCTTTATCAACTTCCTACTATACTCTCATTCCTTCCTATTTTTAACAAGTAACCCAAGTGATTTTTGAGCTTAGGTAAATTTGAGAAAATCTATACGGAGTCTCTTCAGGGACCACCTTAAGGATGCAGGAGAAAAGTAGGCTGAGCCATATTCCTTTCACCTGCTTCACTCAGACTAGGTCTGTGCTTACTCTTTTTATAAGAAGCTCTACATAAGTTTCCATCTGAAGCAAAGATCCTATTGCTAAAAACACTTGAAAATTACAGTCATGGATCCATTACAACCTCTGACCTTCCTAGCCTCCCCATCCATTCCCACTTCAGCAATATACTCACAACCAGTCTAGAGTCCCTCAGCCACTTGATGATCAAGAATTTGACTTTAATGAGGGCTGAATATGTGATAAGCTCTATTTTATGTGTTAAATACACAGCACTGAACAAAACAGACAGATTCCTTGCCTTCATCTTACTTTCTAGTGGGAGATATAAATAATAAAATAAACAAGTGCAGGGCTTCCCTGGTAGCGCAGTGGTTGATAGTCCTCCTGCCGATGCAGGGGACACGGGTTCGTGCCCCGGTCCGGGAGGATCCCACATGCCGCGGAGTGGCTGGGCCCGTGAGCCATGGCCGCTAAGCCTGCGTGTCCGGAGCCTCTCCTCTGCAGCGGGAGAGGCCAAAATGGTGAGAGGCCCGCATACCACAAATAAATAAAAAAATAAATGAACAAACAAGTGCAATTTTTTAGAATATTAGAAAATGAGGAGTGCTATGGAGAAAAATAAAGCTTAAAATGGGGCATAGGGAATTCCACAGAAAGGGTGTGTGTGTGTGTGTGTGTGTGGTGTGCGTATGCATGTGTGTGCACAATTTTAAATAGGGAAGAAGGAAAGTCTCCTGAGAAGAGAACCATTAAGTGAAGACCTAAAGGAGGCAACAGAATGAGCAATGTGGATATCTGGAAGAAAAACATTTCCTGGCATAGAAAATCACAGTAATGTTTGATTAGCATTAGTAGAATGAATGGATAAAAAATGTAGGAACTCCTTTATCAAGCTAATTTTCTGCGCTTGGAGCCACCCTTTCCCTTGCTGTTATTACAGTGAATGCCACTTGCTTTAACTAGAATCACCACTTAGACTCTGGTATTCAATCCACCAAGAACATTCATTACTGACATTATCTCAGGTTTCTCTCTACAGCTGAAGAAACTGACAGCCAAAGAGGGCATATGACTTGCCTGAAGTCACAGTGCTAACTAGGAGTAAGCTAGAACTAGGGGTCAGGTCTTTCAAATTCCAGTCTCAAGTTCTTTCAGTTGAAAAGATCTTTAATATGTGGATCAGAAATCTAATTGATTACATTTCTTATATAAATGTTTTCTTAGTGAATATATACTCATATAAGAATAACATGGGGGGCTTCCCTGGTGGCGCAGTGGTTGAGAGTCCGCCTGCTGATGCAGGGGACACAGGTTCGTGCCCTGGTCCGGGAAGATCCCACATGCCGCGGAGCGGCTAGGCCCGTGAGCCATGGCCGCTGAGCCTGCGCGTCCGGAGCCTGTGCTCCGCAATGGGAGACGTCACAACAGTGAGAGGCCCGCGTACCGCCAAAAAAAAAAAAAAAAAGAATAACATGGGCAATATCCTGAGTAATAAATTTTCTTTCTTCGAATACCGCTTGTGAGTTCCCACATGGGAGTTCCCACTTCCACATGTTGTAATAAGGAGAAAAGATGAAGAAATAAAGGAAGAGAAGGGAAGTGAAATGAGGGGGAAAAAATGAAGGAAAAGTAACTTGTGACCCAATTAGCTTTCAACCCCAAATCTTCCTAAACCCTAGTTCTTTCCAACAAATTGCAAAAATACTTTCAATTTCCACCAATTCTGAAATGGAGCAATATACATATATCTAAAAATTGAAAATTTTATTTTCCTTAATGCCATTTGCAGCAACATGGATGGACCTAGAGATTATCATACTAAGTGAAGTAAGTCAGAAAGAGAAAGACAAATATATGATATCACTTACATGTGGAATCTAAATATGAGAGAAATGAACTTATTTACAAAACAGAAACAGACTTACAGACATAGAAAACAAACTTTTCTACAGTATGGGGGGTATCAAAGGGGAAAAAGGGTGGGGGAAGAATAAATTAAGAGCTTTGGATTAGCAGATACAAACTACTATATACAAAATAGATAAACAACAAGGTCCTACTGTATAGCACAGGGAACTATCAATACATTCAATATCCTATAATAAACCATAATGGAAAAGAATATGAAAAAATATGTATATACACAAAGCTGAATCACTTTGCTATACACCAGAAACTAACACATTGTAAATCAACTAAACTTCAATTAAAAAAATAATAAATAATTTAATTTTCTTATCCTCTATGGAGCTATTTTATTAACAAATAAAGGAAGCACCCATAATTGTCATCAGTTAATGGAATCCCAACTAGATACATTGTGATAGCTTGATGTTTACTTCTATAATATGATATCTCATCAAAATTCTATTTCACATTCCACCTGGTCATTCCATCCAGTGCCGTTTAGACACACTGCTTTCCTTTCTCATCTTATTTGGTAATGTGATCTCCATTTCCTCTACTATTTAATCTTCCCTGAGAAGCACTGCTGTTTCTGACATCTGTTGCCTTCCCATCCGCCTCTGTGAACTCTGAGATAAAGACAAAGTTTCAAGAAATGTAAAGCTCATCTGTCAACCTACTTCCCCTGCCACCTGTCAGAGGCCTCACTGCCACTCCCATGTGCACTCTTAACTCTACATGTACTTGAAGCATTTTTTGTTGAGCTCTCTTTGGAGAGTTGTCCTCATTCTCCATTTTTAAATTAAGTTTTTGTATATTGTATTTATTCCCAATGTATCTGATCACTCCCCACTGTAATCATTTTGCATACAGCTCCAATGCCATTGTTTCTGCTTCGTCAAAAGCCTGATATTTCAAGAAACTTCTACCTAGTTCTAAAGCTCAATGGCTCAACTTGACGGTTTAACCTATAATCTGGGTGTTTGAAGACATACCACAGCTGCTACAGCTGCCAAGATGGGTATAGAAGCAAACAACCCTTTCTCATCAATGACCTCATCATATTTGTTCACGCCCTTAAAATATTTAAGCTGGATTAGTGCAATGAATTCTGGGTTTAGGGCTGTCCTTAAAGACCACCTGGGAGATTTAGTTAGTTCGCCTATTTTAGGATCCTGGTCAGATGAGCCATGTTTCACTTATGTCATACATTTAATTTGCAGTCTAGAAAAAGTTGACTTTATACTGAGTTTCCTGAAAAATTTTCCTGCTTATGTCTCAGGGTTTTCTATTTTGAGAGTAAAATTAAGACATAGGTTTCCTACGTAAAATGCACCTTTCTCCCCTCCACCTTCACCCCCCAGGAAAACAACAACAACAACAAACTATCTGAACAGCTTCCTCTTTGCCAGGGAAGACAGGTCTAAATTAAGGAGTTGCAGGCTGGTTTTCCCTGGCTACAGGGAAGGCATGGAAAAGTGCTCTCCATTATAAACTTTTCCACATCTTCTCCCTCATTTCCATCTCCCTCTTACCTCTCTTGGATTGAGACCTTTGCGTTCTAACAAGTCGTCACTGTGACGACTTCTCTGTCTGACTTCCCTCTTCCTACACCCACAGTTCACCAGGCTCATCACCTTCATATACACATAGATGCACACAGTCCCTTACATCTATTTACACTCTCTATTAGTTCTAGAAACAGTAGTCTCTCTCTTCTCTGTATAGTTTATCACTTACTTTTTTGTATTATGCTTCATTGTTTATTTTGCATATTACAATTCTTGAAGGTTTTAATTTTTACATTTTCAAATATAGTGCTTAGCACATTGTGCAAACTCAGAGCAAGTTTCTATTTTTTTAACATGTTTATTGGAGTGTAATTTCTTTACACTGTTGTGTTAGTTTCTGCTGTATAACAAAGTGAATCAGCTATACGTATACTTATATCCCCATATCCCCTCCCTCTTGCTTCTCCCTCCCACCCCTCTAGGTGGACACAAAACACAGAGCTGATCTCCCTGTGCTATGCGGCTGCTTCCCACTAGCTAGCTAGTTTACATTTGGTAGTGTATATATGTCCATGCCACTCTCTCACTTCATCCCAGCTTACCCTTCCCCCTCCCCGTGTCCTTAAGTCCATTCTCTACATCTGTGTCTTTATTCCTGTCCTGCCCCTAGGTTCTTCAGAACCATGTTTTTTTTTTAGATTCCATATATATGTTAGCATACGGTATTTGTTTTTCTCTTTCTGACTTACTTCACTCTCTATGACAGATTCTAGTTCCATCCACCTCACTACAAATAACTCAATTTCATTTCTTTTTATGGGAGTAATATTCTATTGTATATATGTGCCACATCTTCTTTATCTGTTCATCTGTCAATGGACACTTAGGTTGCTTCCATGTCCTGGTTATTGTAAATAGTGCTGCAATGAACATTGTGGTACATGACTCTTTTTGAATTATGTTTATCTCAGGGTATATGCCCAGTAGTGGGATTGCTGGGTCATATGGTAGTTCTATTTGTAGTTTTTTAAGGAACCTCCGTACTGTTCTCCATAGTGGCTATATCAATTTACATTCCCACCAACAGTGTAGGAGGGTTCCCTTTTCTCCACATCCTCTTCAGCATTTATTGTTTGTAGATTTTTTGAGGATAGCCATTCTGACTGGTGTGAGGTGATACCTCATTGTAGTTTTGATTTGCATTTCTCTAATGATTAGTGATGTTGAGCATCCTTTCATGTGTTTGTTGGCAATCTGTATACCTTCTTTGGAGAAATGTCTATTTAGGTCTTCTGCCCATTTTTGGATTGGGTTGCTTGTTTTGTTGATATTGAGCTGCATGAGCTGCTTGTATATTTTGGAGATTAATCTATTAATCTATTTGTCAGTTGCTTCATTTGCAAATATTTTCTCCCATTCTGAGGGCTGTCAGAGGAAGTTTGTTGTAATAATTAATTTGATTTGTTTAAACCTAAATAATACATGCATGTGCTAACAGTTCAAAAAGTTCTGGAGAGCATGTGATGAGAAGCAAGTCTCCCACTCCATCCCTCTCCACTTCAAAGGGAAATTTCTTTGAATTTCTATCTAAATCATCTGGTCCATAACTCTATATAATATGCATATACTTTTACTTCTTGATTTAACCATTTTACATCAGAGCTACTGACTCTGCCTATTAAAGAGGAGTTTTTAGCTCACTCACAAGTCCCCTTCCAGTTCTCCTCCCAATAGTTGATAATTATACAAAAGTTCATAATTCCATATCTGAAGTTCTTGGAACCACATATGTTGCAGAATTCAGATTTTTTCGGAATTTACAAAAGTAATATTGTGTATATATATCATATGCAGCAAAACCCACACATAAGTGTTTCCACAGTAAAATATATGAACAGTCACATTAAGTGGGATATATAAAGATTATAATAAATAACTTCACATTAGGTGCAAATCAGGTTTTTCCAACAAAAATTTGTCAAAATTTATCTTCTTTAGCTTGTGACAATGAACCCACAAGTTGCATTAATTGCTCAGTCCTCTTTACTTACTCAGATTAATTTTAATCTTACTAGAGTAACAAAATGCATAGTTCTCTCACATTAAAAAAAAAAATTCTTCATGCACTTAATCCAAACCCAAACCATCCAATTAATTAGTTTCTATCAGTTTCAATATTTAATTATGATTCAGCTACACAGCTATTTTCTTAGTAATTGCTTCTCTTAAGTAAGAGGCTGACTCAATATGCTACTGTCCTCCTTTTACTCTCCTACATCATTGTTGACCACAGTATCTCTCTGTAATGGTATGCCATGGTGATTATGTCTATAGAATAAAAAGAAATTTTACAAGTTAAAGGATACCTCTGATGCCTTCAAACATGCAGGAATCATTTCAATTAGCATATGACCAGATGTTATCATTATAGTCCATAGTCTCTTTCAGTAATATCAAAAATACTCTAAAAATTTTCCCTACCCAATTACCTAAAATATTCTGAAATCGTGTGTGTGTGTGTGTGTGTGTATGATTTGTCTCTTTCTTTTTTCCAAGGGGAAGTCAACTACAGAATAAAGTTTGGTTGTTAGGTTGTGGGGATAAAAGCACAGGGAAAATAGAACATTGCCTGACATACAGTATATTCTAAAATGAGTTGAATTTTCAGAGACAAAATTAGTCAGGAGAAGGAGAAGAAAAAAGAAAGAATGAAAACAAAATAAACAAGTGATGTAATCAGAGGCAGTGAGAAGAAGAAAATAAAGTGTGAAGCCAAAATTCAACCAGGCAACACATCTCTAAAGGAAAAGAGGCTTCCAGCACATTTAAAGCTTTGTCCTATTGAATCTTCACTCACTTTTACACCAAAAGAACCACCAGGAGCTTTCAAATATCTCGGAGGGTAAAGGACTGAGCATAGTTGGTTGACAGGCCCTAACCACACCTAACACATGGCTTCCCAACCACCGTATTGGTTTTGGACTTCTGAAAGTAGCCCCTTAGCACTGCTGCTCCTGTAAGAAAGGGTGGCAGCAGCAAATAGAGAGTCAGAGAAAGCACTTAAGCTTAGAAAGAAGTTTCTGCCTCTCCACATTTCAGGGAATAGTGGTGATGTTATAAGGATGGGTGCAAGAAGAAAGTAAAGTCAGAATGTCTATAAGTATCACTGTACGGGTGACACTGCTTGTAGGCTATAATTCTAATCAGAACATTTCTTTTTTTCTAGGAAGGATTCCATTTCCATTGGAACAAATAATCATAGATGTTCACTTCAATTAATAAAGTAATATTCTTGTGAAGTTTGAAAAGGATATGGTGAAAAAACAATAAATTATGATTTTCTAATAGTGAAATGAAATTTTAATGTCACGTTAAGAATCCATTGTTATGGAAAATATCTAGGTACGTATCTAATTACAGAGGGAAAATATTTAAGTGAAAAACTTGACTTACCTTGGACTTGAAATCTGAGCATAAACCAAGTTCACAGACATATTCTATAACTGCTTTGTGTGGTTGGAGCGTGAGATTAATAAAAGAAAAATACACACAAATATGTGTGTGTGTACATATATATATATTGTTTCCCTTATTTCTTCTCTAAAGAAATTTTGGTGATTGTAGAGGTGAAAAGGATGTTACATTTGCCCAAGGAGTTAAACCCCATTTATAAGAAAGAAACATTTGACAGGAATTAATAATTTTTCTCTAATTTGGCTTAGCGTGTCTATGAGTCATTTTAACCTTTTGAACTTGGAGACCAACAAGATAAATTTGCGGCTTCACATGTAATCTGATGAGTTGAAGCCTTTTGGCTGATCATGACTAAAACATCCATTACCAATGAAGAAGCCAGGTTTTTGCCTTGCTTTTTAGAATTGGGGTGGGGAGAAGATTGGGATTTTTCAGGAATAAGCAGATCAATGTCCTGGGTAAATACGCCAGATAATCACTGCTATGGGAGAACATGTCTGAGATAAAACACTGATAAGGGCATCAAACTACTTTAAATTTTATCATGGAGTTGACTCTAAAATCTCTAAAAAACATTTTTAGGGCCAAATTGCATAAGATATACATGAATCTTCCAAGGGAATTATGCCTTTGAATGGAGAAGCCATTCTGGAATGATTTCCCAGTATACTTAAGAGACTATATTTGGATGAAATCTAGAATTCTGAATCTTATTATACAACTAACTGGCTAAATTTCTTGATTTTATTCAGGTCCTCCTATGATTCTTTTATTTCTTTGACAGAGAGCTTGAAAAGTATATTTATATCTGCAATTTTGTACGGATGCGGCTCTTGCCCCTTCCTTCATTTCTGTAGTATTAAGTGCAAATTACCTATTGAATTATCAGGTATTTTAGAAAAAAAAAGGCTCAAGGTTTTATAACTCTTCAGGATTTATAAGAGCCAATGCTGCTCAAAACTAGAATTAAGTCATAGGAGTAACAATTCTCACGGTGGTTTTATGGTTAGGTTTCCGATGAGCCAGTCACCCTGGCTCTGTTTCACAAGCAGTCATAAGGATTAACTCCTAGTTTCCATTAAGAAAAGATTACCAACTATTAAGCCCAACTAGTAGATATGTACAGTCTGAAGGGGAAATTTTCAGTTTTATCCTTTTTAAAATGTTGTATTATTTTAGCTATTATTCCATCCCATTTGGTTTTATTTACTTCATTCGTTAATCTTTCAAATTTTGCTCACTGCCTCATTTTAATTTCCTTGGATAAGCAGAGTGAACATTTTTTCCCAGCTGTATATATGACACTCTTATAATCTTCACTAAATCAGCAAATCAATACAGTTATTTGTGCTTATAATACATATTACATACTCTAAATATTTCTGTGGCAGACAGTACAAGAATTACCTCTGCAAATAAATACTTTGGAAGAACTCTAGAATCCATCATATATATATATATATATATATATATATTATATGTATAATATTTCCATATATATATATATATATATATATATATATTTTTTTTTTTTTTTGGCCACGCAACTTGCGGGATCTTAGTTCCATGACCAGGGATTGAACCTGAGCCCTCGGCAGTGAAAAGTCCAGAGTCCTAACCACTGGACTGCCAGGGAATTCCCTGCTTCGGTAAACTTAAGTGTCCCTGATTTTTAACTTTTGGGTTGCTTCTTAACCTAAAACACACATACTTAATAAAGACTGGAGCTTGAAAACTTCCCTAAGTCTATGTCTTCCCCTTTGGGTTCATGTACATTCAGAAATCATTCTATCTTCCAGTAAGTGTGATTTATTTGATGCATGTAGAGATCTGTGCATGTAGACACAGGGGCAAATGAACAAACTACTGTAACCAAGAATTTAAGTTTGCACTTCAAAGAAAAGTTACCAGATGCCAACATTTCCAGAGAGCACTGTTATTTAACATGTGCTAAAAGCTAACAGGATTCAAACTGCTATTCAAAACTGTGGTAGAAATGGTCCCTGCCCAATCAGCTTGGAAATAATTACTACTAAAAGAGTCTACTCATATTAACCAGTTACCAGGCACATAGGATCAATTTTAAATGTGCTTGTTACTTGATATCTGCTGAGTAGCTATATTTGAAACATAAAAATATTTGCATATTGTTTATGAAATTGGTATCAGTTTCTTAATAGTATTTAATTCCTCTCAACATAGGTGAATCTTTATTAGGTAGGAACTGACTACTCAGGCACCTTATGCCATAGATCTCCTTTCTGCATTTTTGTCTATTTGGTCCTTTTTCTGATTAATATGCCCTCCACTGGAAGCTGGAAACAGAAAAGAAGACTAATTTCAAAATGAACTGATTTCAGGTATTCTTTCATTTTCTCTTTTATACTACTGAAAAGAATGGCTGATTTTCAATAAATAATAAGTTCTAATTTACTCAGCAATCTCTCTACATCTACACCGTTATGCATTTACTTTAAAATTTACATTCCAGCATGTTCCCGGCCATTTTTCATATCCGCAGGATATTAACCATAGTATACAATATTTAAAGTGCTATAAGATACTGAAATGCTTCTGACTCATCACAAACACATTCATTTATGTCCAGTGCAGCTTTAGTGGTAAAGTATATTTATCATATTCCAATTCTTTGTGTTGTGTGTGTGTACACATATATGTCTGTATATGTATATAAACATTGCTTTGTTAATGACAATAGTTAAATAACTAGAACAATATTTTATCCAACCAGGACAACTTCTAAGTTTTCTTTTTCTCCATAGGAATTATAATGGGATACCATGAAATTTTGAGATCAATTTCCCAACTATTTAGACATAAATTACAAGTTCAAATGAAGGTGAGAAAAAAAAAGCTTTGCGTTAGCTGTAATTTAGAATAGTAAGAAGATATAGTAAGCATCTAATAGATTTTTGTTTTTAAATGACATTTTTAGCAGTTACACATTATGAAGGAAAGATCCAGCATCCAGAAAAAGTCTACCTGAAAAAATAAATTTGCTTTACAATAATAACTCTGGTCATGCCAAACAACGATGACTGTTTTTGTTGAAATTTTTGTTCTAACTTTTTAAAATATGTGTGTTAATAATTTCCAGTGATATTTAATTTCTTTGATGCCAACATGCTTTCCTTAACAATGAATTTTAATTGTTCTATGAAAATTTTAAACTTTTTGTTGAAGTATCCAGAAATGCATAGCTCACAGAATTTTCACAAACTGAATGTTCCCATGTAACCAGCACCAGATCAACAAACAACATTATCAGCACCCTAAATGCCACTGTCCTTGTAACCTCCTCTAACAATGCCTTTTAATTCACCTTGTCAAAGCATTTTCTCCAAAAAGTAATTTCTGAGGCAGATATAGAGGAAAGCAAGGCTAGCCTGTCATTTTTAGTTCTGTTGGCCTGAAGTATAGTTGGTTTGTGGGCAAGGGGCTCCCTCTAAAAGTTGACATTTACCTGCCTGGATGATGGTGATGATGGAGATACTGCTGCTGCTCTCTCGTTGTTCAGGGGGAAAAGTTAGGTGCAGGGGACAGTGTGTGGGAAGAGAAGAAAGAACCCTGGACTTGTCAGGCTGCAAACCCACTGCTTGAAATTCAGATTTTCCTCCTCAAAGTGGTTATTTGACCTGGGGCAACTAAGCTAATTATCCTTTCTAGGCCTTAATTTCCTCTATCCATCAAAAAAGATGTTTGACTATATGATCTTTAAGGTTTGTTCCAAGGCTAAAAGATTATCATTTCATATGGAAGGATGGTTGGATACACAGGTGAGGTATAAAGAAGTAAATTCTCTCCTCTTCAGTACTGATCTGACTAGGGGGACTTCCACCCTTTATCTTTCCTATTTCTGGAATCGTGTGTTTAGCCTAAATTAGAATTATTTGATCTGCCCTTCTTATGTACTAAAATCAGTCTGTGATGTTAAAAAATAATTTCTAAGACCACAAGTTAAATGTGTAATTTTTTGCTGCCTTTTAGTCTCTCATGACAATATAAGATAAAATTTGGGCTTCTTAAATAGCCTCTCACACCTCCTCTTGTGCTAACCTGTGTACCATAAGAATAAGAATTTCATCACACATATACGTGAAACATGAAATACTCAGAAAATGTGACGCTCATGAATAAGCAGATGATTTTTGAGCTAAGCCTTGTTCAAAGATAAGGAGTACATTAATCTTTCTGCAAAGCTATTTTGTATCATATGAAATATTTTCAGCGACTGCACAACAGTAAAAGATACACATCAGCTTTTATTTAAGAACTTCAAAACTTCTGACAATTGGCTCACATGAATCACTGTCAGGAAGAGATCTTCCAGCAACAGTGACTAGCCTTAGTTTGCTGTCTGGCTAAGGTATGATTCATACCAGAGACAAAGCAACTTCCAACTTCTCACAAGGATATGGAAACTGCCATGAAAACAAGAATCAGAAATCTCATTATTGATGTCCCTTCTGTCCATTCTTTATTATGATTCCAGTATCTTCCCTGCACTTTCCCTTCTCTTGATTCATCAGACTTTTTCTATGTGACATTAGAATAAGCCTGACGACAGTTCTGCTGCAATTTTTTGCATTAGGTGAAGGAAACCCAAATTATTGCCTGTTAGCTATAAATTCACTGTTTTGCTTCACTGCAATGAATAGATAGCATTAAACAACTTGAACAATTCGATCCTGATTATGTAAAAACATTACAACAAGCCCTCCCACCCCCTCTTCCATCCTCATAAATACTATCCTTACAAAACAGACTCACAAAACTCCAGGTTCCATTTTCTTTTCAATTTCCATCTATTCCTTGAAAAGCCATTTCTTCACATTTATTCTCTGACCTTATTTTGGTATCTGCAGCAGGAGAACTGGATAGAAACTCAAGTTTTAGTAATCAATATACAACTTTGGATGTGTAGTCTTCATAAATCCTAGAGTCTTTCTTTTTTCCATTCACCTAAACCTATCAATTAAAAAAAAATTTTAACTAGACATTGTATATCAAACTCAGAGCAGCAACTTTCTCCAGTCATATTCAGTCCACATGAGATACTTAAGGATGTAATAAAATATTAAAAAGCATATTGTAACTGCTTGCTATTTTAAAAAAGGGAAAACAATCCTTTCAGACAGTAATCAATTTCATCGTGGTGAGATTTCTGCAAAATGCATTAAGAAGTTCACGCCTGTGGCAATGGTCACTGCACATATTTTGGAATGTCTCCCAGACTCTAAGACTTTTTCCAGACATCCAGGAGGGACTTTATTTAGTATGACAGAGATCCTGCTCTGGGTCTTAAAAAAAAGGTAGAAGGAAAAGTTTTGAAGGTTCAGTTTCAGCTGGATTTTGTTTCTTAGATACCGAATTGCCTAGGTTATGGAAAATACTAGTAATTATCGAGTGACGATAATAAGAAAAGTTTCCCCCTCTTTTTTTTTTTTTTTGTCTCAAGCCTTAATTAGTTAATCAAGGTATTGGTTAAGTAATAATGCTACTTTGCTTCCTAAGTATCTTTACGGGCAGGGTAGAGTCTATCCTACCCCAGATACTGAAATCCCCAAAAGGTATTATTATAATATTTTTTTAATTTTTGGAAACAATAAGATGTAGCTCTGTTTACTCAACTGCCTTTTTACTGCAATAGCAATCTTAAGTTTGCTCAGGAGTTATGACTTAAGGGAGGGCAGCTGAAATCACTGGATTTAACAAGTGCTCTTTAACCATTTCTTTTTCTATCTACTCTAGCTTTAAACTCTTCCCTCACGAGGGCCTACTGCTGTGGCTAGGAGTGAAACCTGAGTATAGAAACTGACAAAGAGTTTATATTGTTAAGGACATACTGATGTATGTTAGAGACTCAGATTTTGCCCAGACATATGTTATCCTCTTTCTTCTCTCTCTCAAAGGCATAACTTTTGGGGGGACATATTTTGTCTCCTGTAAATCAAATTCAACTTACAAATGAAATAAATAAGTGAAACAAAGTTTTCCTAGTCTTTTTACTTCACGTTTTATCCATTTCCTTTATAGTTTTTCTGATTTGTTCAGATGTAACTTTATAATTTATTATTCTTGTTTTGGCTTTAATATTCCCCTTTGCTTTAGTTCCAGCTTAGTTTTATTCTGTCCTCCAATCCATACAGCTCCTGGTATGCAAGACAGTGTGCTTCTTGGACTCTGTTCTTCACTCCCCGTCCTTCCTGCAAGGCCTGAAAGTTAGTAGTCCTTTAGGGAGGCAAATGTCATTTTCCTTATCTTACTGATTCTCACATTTCTTTGTTCATAACCTAAGAAGGCAAAAAAAGGCATGCCTGCAAGCTCTTGATTATGTTTATAAAATATTTGAGGCTATTTACAGAAAAGTGGTTTGGAAAAAGCACTAATTTAGGAATCTGAAGAACTGGATTATACTTCAAGCTTTGCCATTTACCAGCAGGGTGACCTTGAGGAAACCATTGAACTTTCCTGAGTCTCAGTTTTCTCATCTACAAAATGGGAATAATACCTGCCTTGTCTAACTCACAGCTTTATTACAAGGATCAAATGAGATAGTGTATGTCAAAATACTGCTAAGTATTTTATAATTAATATTAAAACTGCAAAGCACCAAATAAGTGATCACTGACTACTGCTTTTTTTTTTTTTTTTTCTTTTTCTTTTTTGCAGTATGTGGGCCTCTCACTGTTGTGGCCTCTCCTATTGCGGAGCACAGGCTCTGGATGCGCAGGCTCAGCGGCCATGGCTCACGGGCCCAGCCGCTCTGTGGCATGTGGGACCCTCCCAGACCGGGGCACGAACCCATGTCCCCTGCATCGGCAGGCAGACTCTCAACCACTGCGCCACCAGGGAAGCCCCCTGACTAGTGCATTTTTGATGATTGTATTATACTATCTCATAATTAGTAATGATTTTTAAAAAATAATTTTAATTTTATGAATCTAGCTATTTAAACTGAGACTTCAGTAAATACATGTTCAAGGTGGTAAAAAATGGCCTCAGAAATATTAAGCTGAAAAAATCACTGGGCTGTTGGAGATGCCTGTGGCCTGAGCTGACACGACTTTTCTGGAGCTGCAGCTATAGATGGGCAAGGACCCAGGCAGGAGCACTGAAGACTCAGGACTATGTTTCTGTAGGGCTCTTAGGAGAGGTACTGGAGTCCCCTCCCTGCTTCAATGCAAATAGCAGCAAGTAGCCTGGCCTTTCTTAAGCCAGTAAGAGACCAACACTTCCAGCCCAGCCAAGACAGTTCTTGAGATCCACTGACTTGGCTTCTGGGTGGACAGAAATATCTAACACACCAGGATCATGCCCTGCCCTAGGCAAAGTTGAAAATCATTAACGTTCACCCTTGGGACCTATATTAGTTTGCTAGGGCTGCCGTAACAAAATACCACAGACTGGGTGGCTGAAACAACAGAAATGTATTTTCTCACGGTTCTGGAAGCTGTAAGGCCAAGTTCAAGGTGTCAACAGGATTGATTTCTCCTGAGGCTCTCTTTGACTTGCAGATCACGGCCTTCTTGCTATGTCCTCACATGGTCTTTCCTCTGTGTGCACCCTTGGTGTATCTTTCTATGTCCAAACTTCCTCTTTTTATAAGCACACCACTCATATTGGATTAGGGTCCACCCAAATGGCCTCATTTTAACTTAATCATGTCTTTAAAGGCCCTCTCTCCAAATATAGTCATATTCTGAGGTACTGAGGGTTAGAGCTTCAACATATGAGTTTAGGGGGAGAGGACACAATTTATCTTATAATAAGGCCTTTCCTCCTATTACTTCTCCCACCAGTATCAATGTTTCCTTTCTACCAAGGTCCATGTAGTTCAACACCTTTTCTTTTCTCTATGGATCCCTAGTGCTCATCACTTCTGAATACTTCTATAGAAACAGTTTATTATGCACAAATGTTCAAGTTCTTTGAAATCTGTACTGTGATCTGAAACATTATATTATTATGATTTCTAAGCCTAAGCTTTGCAGTGTCAAGGATTAGAGAGTATGCAGGGCAGGATCTTATTCCTTAGACTAAAATAAGACCAAAAATGTGGACAAGCCAGCTGTATTGGTTAGGGTTCTGTAGAGAGACAGAACCAATAGGCTCTGAGTATGTGTGTGTGTGCGCATGTGTGGAGAGAGAGAGGGGGAGAGAGAGAGACAGGGAGACAGAGACAGACAGGGAGACAGAGACAGGGAGAGATAGAGACAGAGAAAGAGAGATTTATTTTAAGGAATTGGTCCACACCATGGTGGAGGCTGGCAAGTCCAAAATCTGCAGAGCAGGGTGTCAGGCTGGAGGCCCACAGAAGGGCTGATGTTGCAGCTCAAGTCCAAAGGTAGTCTGGAGGCAGAATTCCCTTGTTCTCAGGGGAAGTCAATCTTTTCCTTAAGGCCTTCTACTGTTTGGATGGGGCCCACCCACATTATGGAAGATAATCTGCTTTTTTAGATCTACTGATTTAAATATTAATCTCTAAAAAAATACTTTCAACACAACATTTAGACTGGTATTTGAGCAAATATCAGTGGACACATAAAATAAGGCATCACAGGCTTCCCTGGTGGCACACTGGTTGAGAGTCCGCCTGCCCATGCAGGGGATACGGGTTCGTGCTCCGGTCCGGGAAGATCCCATATGCCGCAGAGCGGCTGGGCCCGTGAGCCATGGCCACTGAGCCTGCACGTCCGGAGCCTGTGCTCCGCAACGGGAGAGGCCACAACCGTGAGCGGCCCGTGTACCGCAAAGAAAAAAAAAAAAAAAAAAGGCATCACATCAGCAAAACATGATCTAGATAACAATACATAGGGACTAACTTTGCAATTCGGTCCTTAAACTCAAAGAGGAAAGCCAGCAGCCATACTGTGTCTACTTTGCAGTCTCCACTACTTTTGGCTTCTTCTCTGCCCAACCTTGGGGAAGAACTGCAATTTGTAGTTGAGCCATTCTCAATCATAATTCTCATTTGGATTGGTAGAAACTTTCTTTTTTTTTTTTTTTTTTTACTTGGTATATCTCCTCATTAAATAAATAGTAATAGTCTTTGGACAAGCTAGGATTTTTGTTTTCCACTTTCTGCATAAAGCTATACATTCTGAGCAATATTACTATATAATTCTTAGTGAAAATAAATGTAGGATTTTTTAAAGGGATATTACACTTAAAGAAGTGCATACTTTGTTTTGCTAAAAAGCCTGAATCCAATACAAAGTTTAAATTTAATGCTGAGATACTGTGATATATCTTTGTAAGTGATATGTTAAGGAATGATTTTCTTTATTCTAGAAGCCTTACCCTGAACCTCGATTTTCCAAATAACAAACTCAAAACTATTTTAAATACAGGGAGAGAAGGATATCTACAACTGAAACATCTAAGACAACTTTTACAATTTAGCTTTTATTCACAAAACATACTTTTAAAAATCCCTTAACTCTCAAATTACAGAAAATAAAAGCACTATAATCTGAGAACCAAATCCAGACGGCTTTCTCCCATCCCTCTATTATATCACCTTGAGGGCAAGGTTATGTCCTGCTCATCTTTGTATCCTAAGCACCTAGCATAGTACCTGGCACATAATAGATGCTGAATAAATGTTTCCTGAATAAACGTAAGCAATAGAAGTTTAAGAAAATATTCAAATAAAGTCCCATCAAAATGATCTAATAGGAGACTAATAGATCCAAGGATAGCTTAAGTTAGGGTTGAGTTACTAAAAATTATCTCTTGATCTGTATCAAGGTTTGGACCAAAGGACACAAGGAAATCTTTTATGCCCTTACTGAACAGAAATGATTTTGGTGTTATCTACATCAGTGTCATGGTATCAATACTATAACATGGCCCTGGAACCCTAAGCATTGTATCAGTTTTTCCTAACGGATATGTTGGCAAAATGTTCCTGCTTGCCTCAGAAAATAGAAGGCAAATAATTATTCCCTTCTGACTCGATGCCAGACTTGAGGGAGAATAACAAAAACCAGCCTCCAGCCTGTGTAATAGGGTGAGCAGGCTTGCTACTCGTTAATAAATCCAGAGCGCATACCAGTCATTGTAGGGTGGTAAAGAAATAAGGCTCAACCCCTACTGGAAGTACTTCATGGACAAAGGGAAATGGAGTAAGGGCTATAATAGGAACTCAGAAGAAGTGACAAATTAACCTGGGTTGCTTTAGGAGGAGGCTTCACCAAGGACATAACTTTTGAAGATTATCTTAAGATTTTAAGACAAATTTTCCAAGCACATAATGAGCTTAGGGAAGATTTCGAGACAACAGTTCTCAAAGTATGGACCTTGGAGTAAGCAGGACCCCTTTCAGGAGGCCCACATGATCAAAATTATTTTTATAGTAACATTAGTGCATTATTTGTCTTTTTCACCATATGGATATTTGCACTGATGACACAGGAGTAACGATTCTAAAACTGCCGATGTCTTAGCACAAATCAAGGATGGGACACCAAACTTCACTAGTAGTCATATTCTTCAATGCCAGGCACTTACAGTTTAAAAAGAGCCACATTTACTTAGGAATATCCTTGATAAAGCAGTAAAAATTATTTCTAAAATTTTGACCATTAGGTATGTGGCTTTTTAATGTTCTCTGTGATGAAATGGGGAAGTATACATAAAACACTTCTGCATTCTGCAGTTCATTGGGTATTTCAAGGAAAAGCACTTGTGTGATGCTGGAGTTGTGCTTTTTTCATGGAATATCATTTTTACTTGAAAGAACCACTGCCAGACAAACTACAGTTATTCAAGTGTATCACAGGCAGTAAGGTTACTGTTCTGTGAAACTTTGATTCAGTTGTACGACATTTCAGGAAAAACAAGTAATAATATTAGTTGCCAATCATAATATTAGTGCTTTTATGTGAAAATTAAAACTTTAGAAAACTTGTATCTGCCACAGTGAACTTGCCAGCTTCCCAGTACTTAAAGACTTATTTGATGCAATCCATGGTGATATTAACCAATTTGACTTTTTGACATTGTATACTAAAGTAGATGAACATTTGGAAGATCTATACATCATTCAAAACAACAATATCCCAAATGGCCAGTACATAGTATTGCAAAATCATGCATGGGTAAAAGATTCATTCAAAGCGAAAATGAGACAAAGCAATGGATTTTAATGTCATAGATGATGAAAAGTTAATTGCTATGATTTCAGATCTACATTGCAACCAACCTTCAGAAATTACTGCTTGTTGAGTTTCGGTGTAGTATTAAAGAAGAATATCTACACAATTATCTGAAAAGGTTATTAAAATACTCAAACTTTTTCCAATTACATATCTGTTAGAGTCTGAATTTTCTTCATATCCTTGAACTAAATAACACACAACAGACTGAATGCAGAAGCAGATATGAGAATACATCTGTTTTCTATTAAGCCAAACATTAAAGAGATTTTCAAAATTGCAAAACAATGTCATTCTTCTAATTGTATTTGTTTTGGAAAATACAGCTATTTTTTACAAAAATATACTACTTAGGGCAACACATAATGGGTTTACTATTATTTTAAATAAATTAATATTTTTTTAAATTCTCCATTTTAATTTCTAGTATGTTACATATCAAGAGATACAGTCTATAGTCCACATATACAAAGGTTTTTTGGGAATACTTCAGAGTTTAAAGAGAGGCTGACACCAAAACCTTTTAGAACTGCTACTTCATTTAAAGGAACTAGTTTGTATAATGGCAAAGTTCATGCAAAGGAAATATGGTGAGTTCCTGAGTAGAAATAGGCATAGGCTTCTCTGAAGAGTTGGCTGGAATTGATAGTAGGAAGGTAAACTGAGCAGATTATAAAAGTAACTATAAGCCCTGATAAAAAGCTTGCACTTTATTCTCTATACTGATGGCTTTCAAACTTTCATGACTATAACCCACAATCAGATATACATTTTACATCTTAAAACAGTACCCAGACACATACATGTCTATATAGATAAATACAACTAGAGCAGAGTTTCACAAAACAATATCGTTACAAAGTGTGATGCACTCTGCTATTTTATGACATTTTTTTAAAGTTCAATGTAAGTCACTAACATTAATTCACTACTCATTAATATCTTGCAACCTATAATTTGTAAAACACTGCTCTATATTATGGAGAATCAAGAGGCAACAGAGGTTTTACCCAGGGAAGTGACATGATCACATTTGTGCTTGAAGAATCACAATGTAGTGTAGAAGATGGAACATTCAGGAGACTGTTCTGCTTATCCAGGGGAGTTATGGTAAGAATATGACCTGACCCAGAGGACTGAGAGGAGGGACAGTATTTGATTTAGAAAGGACTGTCAGGATTTGAAGACAAGTTGATGTAGGTCCTGTAGAAGAAGATATATCCATGATGACTCTGAGGAAGTTTGTAATTTGGGAGAACTGTGCAGCTGCTGAGGCTATTAGCTAAGACAGAACATGCAGGAGAGTGGCAGGTTCGCAGGGCATGGAAGTAAAGGTGGAAATAAACAAATTGAGTTTTGGATGGGCTGGATTTCAGATGCCTGCAAGTCACTCAAGTAGTGATGCCCAAGAAAAGAACAGAAATTTGATTATAGTGAAGTGGAAAGAATTCAAGTCTGAAAATACAGAAATAATTGACCTTGGGTCTCCATACTGTCATTTTAGGAACACTGTATTAGTTCCCTCAGTCTTGTATTAACACTATTAGGTATGTTCTTTTTGAGCATAAATAACACACTGTTTGTATCAGTTTATGCAAAATAGTTATGGTCCTAGAAGACACAGTGTCATTAAAAACAATAAAACAAAAAAAATACCAGTTTCAAGTTTCAAAATAAATTTGCAGAGGCCATTATATTGTGAAATTTCCTCAATTATACAAAAGAAAGGCAGCACATATGGTCCTTGTCAAAATGTGCCATAGCACTGGGAGATGTTACATACTGCTAAGAAAATCTTTTTCATGACAATAAAACCTCAGCATTCAGAAGGATATAAACACTTTATGAGCCAACTGTAAGAGAGTGCTACACTCATTTTTTTGTAGAGATCTAAGGAGGAAGGACACAAATATCATATGAGTGGAGAAATGTTAAATTCACAAGCATTCAAAATTTAGGGCACGAACCCCAATTCAATTAGTTTCTTTTTAGATGCCTCATGTCAAGCTTACTTATTACTAAATATGTGTTTCATGGCAACAAAATCCTTGGTACAAGACATTTTTCTTGAAAAATATCAAAGGTCTTTATGGCCATTAAAGAATGTGGCACACAGTTTGACCTAGTTTATAGGGATGGAAATCAAGAATCAAACTGGTTAAGCAGCCTTACAAACATCACACACTATATAAATAACCAATTTAGCAATCAAACATATCAGAATTTATCCATTATACCACATAGCTTTGCAACTGAGGAACTGCATACATTATATTCTGGTACCAACCCATATAGAACACTATTATTTAATAAAATGCTGGGACTAAGTATTTTTTAACACACGTGGATTATTTTTAAAAACGTGTTATAAAAAAGCAAACTTCACAGGCTATAGAGAAGAAATACATATAAATAATGTGATAAATTCTGTGAGAAATAACACAAGAGTCAACTTCACCAGGAAATCTGGTTGTTTACCATAATCATCCCAAGTCTCAAAAAATAGATTCATACAGTGTTAAACACATGCAAAGTGTCTGGGATCAGATATCATATAAACAACTTGCTGCTACTGCTAAAATGTTGTTCCCTAATAACCTGCTTGGGCAGTTCAGTGACCAAAAACCACTCCATGACCTGGACTTGTCAGTGCTATGTTTATGCTTTGGTTTCTCTGACCAAAAGAGCCTGAACACATCAATGAAATGCAACACTGAGTCTCAGCGGATGTAGCACTTGAGGGCTTGCAAGCAATCTAAACATGGGGTCTGGAGAAAGCGGCCTGTGGCTCACCCTTTGGGGAACACAAGGTACCTCAGTTACACAATAGTAGTCAGCACATCAGAGCAGAGATTAAAGAAACTCTCCAGCTCACTTTTTGTCCTGAACATTTAATCATAGCCAAAGACTAAGCAGAAGTTTAAATTATAAGTCTAACTTCCTGTTTTGTAAGTTTTAATTTTCAGTTCTCCCCAGTGGGGCTCAGGTTATATGGTTATTGTGTCTATTCAGGTGTGTTCTGTTTTATGGAGTAGATAACTTCTAGAAATAGGGAAAGGGGTGAATCACATTCTTATAATTCTATTAATACTTCCTCCAACGACAAATGTCATCATTTTGGATTAAACTCCTTTAACTTTAGATTTCTCTGACTATCAGTCAGCCTTCTCTCAAACAGTAAATTGGCTATAGATTAACATTAAAATTCACCACAGAACCAAACCAGTTAAAAGGACCTGGTAGATTAGTCTTTTTTAAAGTGAAAATGTTTATGACATTAAAAATAATCTCATGTTCTTCTTCTTACAGCTATGGTGTTTTTATATGTATTTCTTATATACATTTGATATCTTAGAGAATTTCAGGTCATCTCATTCAACCTTCAGTGAAATGGCCCAGTCACTGTACCAAGTCTTAGGGATGCAAAATTTAAAAACATGGTCTGTATTCTCAAGAACGCCACACTTCAGCAGAAGAAAACATAAACTAATAAAGTATAAAATATGCCATATAGAAATACATGGTTTAGAAATAGAATATTTGAGTGGTTATCAAATTCCTTGAAATACACAACCTACCAAAACTCACACAAGGAGAACTGGATAATCTGAATAGCTTATATCTGTTAAATAAATTAAGTCAATAATTAATAACTTCTCCCCAAAATTAAAGCGCTAGGCCTAGATGGTTTCACTGGTGAATTCTACCAAACATTTAAGGAAGAAATGATATCTGTTCCCTACAATCTCTTGCTAAACAGAGAGAGAGGGAACACTTCCTAACTTATTCTGTGAGGACAGCATTATTCTAAAATCAAAACCAGATAAAGCCATTATAAGAAAGGAAAACTAAAGACTAATATCACTCACTAACATAGATACAAAAATCCTCAACACAATATTAGTAAAACAAATCCAACAATGTTTAAAAAGAATTATGTACCATGACCAAGTGGGATTTATTCCAGGTATGCAAGGTTGGTTCAACACTCAAACATCAATTAATGTAATCCCTTATATCCACAGGTTAAAGAGAAAAATTATCCTATGATCATATCAATAAATTCAGAAAAAAGCATTTGACAAAATCCAACTCTCATTCATGATCAAAACTCTCAGCAAACTAGGAATGGGGGGGAACTTCTGCAACTTGACAACAAACATCTACAAAAACATACAGCCAACATCATACTTAGTGATGAGAAACTAGATGCCTCCTCCTAATATCTGGACCAGGCAACAATATTCTCTTTTATAACTCCCTATTCCATATCATGCTGGAATTCCTAGGTAATGCAATAAGGCAAGAAAAGGAAATTAAAAGTATATAGATTGTAAAGGAAGAAATAAAACTGTCTTTGTTTGCAGATAACATGATGGTCTATGTAGAAAATCCCAAAGAACTGACCAAAAAAAAAACTCCTGGAGGGCTTCCCTGGTGGCGCAGTGGTTGAGAGTCTGCCTGCCAATGCAGGGGACATGGGTTTGTGCCCTGGTCCGGGAAGATCCCACGTGCCGCGGAGCGGCTGGGCCCGTGAGCCACGGCCACTGAGCCTGCGCGTCTGGAGCCTGTGCTCCGCAACGGGAGAGGCCACAACAGTGAGAGGCCTGCGTACCGCAAAAGAAAAACCCAAAAAACTCCCGGAACTAATAAGTGATAAAAGCAAGGTTGCAATATACAAGATTAATATACAAAAGTCAATTGCCTTCCCACACACCAGTAATGAATAACTGGAGTTTGAAATTACAAATACATCATTTACATTAACACCAACAAAAGAAAGAAATACTTAGGCATAAATTTAACAAAATATGTATAAGATCTATGAGGAAAACTATGAAACTATGATGGAATCAATTAAAAAACATAAATAAATGGAAAGATGTTCCAGTTCATAGATAGGAAAACTCAAAATTATTAAGATGTCAGCTCTTCCCAATTTGATCTATATGTTCAGTGCAGTCCCAGTCAAAATCTCATCAAGTTATTATGTGGATACTGACAAACTGATTCTAAAATCTATGTGGAAAAGCAAAAAACCCATAATAGCCAACATAATACTGAAGAAGAACAAAGTCAGAGGGCTGACACTACTCGACTTCAAGACTTACCATAAAGCTACAGTGAACAAGAGAGTATGGTGTTAGTGAAAAGAATAGACAAATAGATCAGTGGAACAGATAGAAAGCCCAGAAAAGGACTCAAACAAATACATTTAACTGACCTTTGACAAAGGACCAAAGGCAATTCAATGGAGAATGGATGATCTTTTCAACAAATGGTGCTGAAATGACTGGACATACACATGAAAAAAAAACTGCATCTATACACTAATCTTACATTTTTCACAAAAATTAACTCAAAATGGATCATAGAATTAAATGAAAAACACAAAACTATAAAACATTTAGAAAATAATATAGGAAAAAATCTAGGTGACCTTGGATTGAGTGATGAGTTTTAGATATAACACCCAAAACACAATCCATGAAAGAAAAAGATACTAAATTGGACTTCATTAAATTTAAAACTTTCTGCTATGTGAAAGACACTGTTAAGAGAATGAAAGGACAAGGCACAGACTGGGAGAAGATATTTGCAAAATACAAATCTGATAAAGGACTGGTATCCAAAATATATAAATAACTCCTAAAAATTAACAATAAGAAAACAAACAACTAAATTTAAAAATAGGTGAAACATTTTGAGAATAGGCTTTGGAAGCTAACTTTCCATACCAACTGATATGGAGGCAGAAACCAAGATAGAATTATTGGTAACTATAGTGTTAGGAGAATTTGGGGTTGGCCTGGCCCAAGTGGCAACTATTAAGCAAATAAAATGGGTGTAGTGATCCAGGCATAGCAATTGCAGAGGTAATAAAAAAAAAATAGGTGAGAGATCTAAACAGTCTCACCAAAGAAGATAATACAGATGGTAAATAGGCATATGAAAAGAGCTCAACATCACATGTCATTAGGGAATTGCATATTAAAACAGTGAGATACCACTACACACCTTTTACAATGGCCAAACTCCACCCCCCCAAAAAAAAAAAAACCTTGACAATATCAAATAGTGGTGAGGATGTGAAGCAATAGGAACTCACATTCATTACTGGTGGGAATGCAAAATGGTACAGACTCTTTGGAAGACAGTTTGACAGTTTCTTACAAAACTAAACATACCCTTATCATATGATCCAGCAATCATGCTCTTTGGCACGTATTCAAATGAGTTGAAAACTTATTTTCACACTAAAACCTGCACACAAACATTTACAGAATCTTTTTTCACAATTGAAAAAATTAGGAAACATCCAAGATATTCCTTTATAGGTGAATATATAAACAAAATGTACAACGTCCACACAATGGAATGTTATTTATGATAAAAAGAAATAAGCTATTAATTAAGCCACAAAAAGACATGGTGGAACCTTAAATGCATACTGTTAAGTGAAAGAAGCATGCCTGAAAAGGCTACATACTGTATGATTCCAACTATATGATATTCTGAAAAGGCAAAACTATAAAGATAGCAAAAAGATCAGTGGTTGCCTGGGGTTTGGAGGAGGGAAGTGGGAGGATAAATTGCTGAAACACAGGGGATTTTTATAACACTGAAACTGTAACGGTGGATACATGATATTATGCATTTGTCAAACCCATAGAATGTACAACACAAGACTGAACCATAATGTAAACTATACACTTTAGTTAATAATAGTTATTAATAATATAGCTGATAATGTACCAATATTGGTTCATCAACTGTAACAAATGTTCCACACTAATGAAAGATGTTAAAAATACGGAAAACTGTGAGTGAGTAAAGTGGATATATGGGAACCCTGTGCCGTCAGCTCAATCTTTCTGTAGACTTCAAACTATTCTAAAAAAGTCTATTAATTTTTTAAATGTAATTTTATGGTTCAAAAGTAGAATATTTAACAGAGCGGTTAACTCTTGGGAGAGGGAGGGAAGAGCTCTAGGACACGGGGACAGTAACAGAGATGGTGAGTAGGGTCTTGAAGAGTTCACTGAAGTTTGCTGTTCCTTTGGTAAAGGACATTCCAGCCCAAAAGAATGAGAAACTAGAATAAGACTCTAAAGTTGAGTAAATATTTCTATATTTACAACAAATTAGGAAAAGAGTTATACTGCAGAAGAATCTGGAGGCATAATGAAAAGCACACCCACTTTTGAGATTAGAATCTTGTTTCTGCTGTTGGGAGGTAACACCATGATTCTGGTACCAGGCTACTGGGATTTTAAGTTCCTTCCAACATTTACTAGCTGAGTGATTTTAGGCAAGTTACTTAGCCTCTTTATGTCTCATTTTCCTCATCTGTAAAGTAAAGATACTAATTTGTGCCTCAAAATGTAATCGTAATTAGCTTACATAAAGTCCATAGACCAGTGCTTGGAACATGGTAAGTGCTATAAAAGTGTGAGTTGTTATCATTCATTATTAACAGTACTAATTACTAGCTATGTCTTTAAGCAATTCCTTTCACCTTTCTGAGCCTCAGTTTGTATAACTGTAACCTAGGATAATAGGTGTAAAGTGGCCCAAACAAAGTCAAATCATTCAGTAAGATTAATAGCTGCTATTCTCAATATTCTACTATAATAATGCATAATGGTGAGGTGAAAAGAATAGAAATCTGGAGACCTCAGTCTGCTACTTGAGATGTCGTTTAGCCTTCCTGGCCTTGGTTTTCTTATCTGTCAGGAGTAAATTGAGACTGCTAAGTGGGACAAACTGATGTATTTTAGAAGTGTATAAACATAGAAGGTAAAGCAACAATATCTGGGGAAATAAAATGAATTTGTGTATTTAATCACGTATTACATATATTTTATACTATCTGTAAAGTTCAAGGTAATTTAAAGCAAGAGTATTTCCCCCACACCTACAAATAAATAAACTGAGACACAAGGATAAGAATCATGCCTGTTATAAGGAAATGGGAAAAGTGAAGAGCAACAGAATACCAAGAGGATTATAAAATTTAGTATAATATGAATTTTCTTCTCTGGAGAGAAGAGAAAAAATAGGAAAGAACAGAAAGTAGTCTTCTGAAATTTCTGATAAAAAGATGCAAACTATCTTTGAGGGCCAAGAATATGGAAGAGAACCTTAAAGTGAAGCCAAGTAATCCAACATTACATGCATGCATTTATAGTCATTTATTAAGGACCCTGAGTACTGAGCCAAACATTGTGGGACAAACCAAAAAAAGAATAAGGTTATTATCTGTTCTCAGGAATTACAGTCTCATTGGAGAGATCAGACCTATACCCAGGAAAAAAAAATTGGGGGGAAGAGTAAAGGATGAACCATGCCTGGCTATGACAGTGGTTAATGTTGGGGAGGGAAAAAGAGGAAGGGTTTCCAAGGGTAGGGTAGTAGATCTTCATTATAACTGTAATTATTATTTTCAAGGATCTGATGCAATATGTCATAATGCTAAGATTTTATTAAAACAGGTAGCATTTCTATTCTATATTCATATGTATATATTTAGTAAAATTACTTTAAAAATAAGAGAGAATAGTGAGTGAACATCATATGGCTGGTACCAAGTGTGAATGGTATTAGAAATCACTGGGAGAGTGGTCACTCTGGGCTGCTGGTGATGGAAGGCAGGTGGGAGAGGAGAATACAGCAGGTCAGAAGATGGGTAGGAGTCTGATGCAAAGAAAGGAGCAAGAAAAGGAGACCTGCTCAGAGCTCAGAAAAAAGGATGACGTAAAACTGTTAGGTCGCTCTGGGGAGGTCTTCTGATACCTCAAAGGAGAGGCAGTGATGGACAGAATATGAAGAGAATAGATTACAATGCACAGATGTTTGCTCCCTCCATTAAGGTGACTTAATGGCCAAGAGGAGTAGCTCCTCGCTTAGAGAAGATAATCTGGATGGTGATGTTTTCAGAGTTTAGGGAAATTAACCCTGTAGAGATAGGGCTTATAACCTGTGGTTCATGGTTGGGCCTCCAGGCTGGAGAACTTTTGGAAGTCATTTTATGACTGTGTGCAATACTCCAAGGAAAAGGACCATAACTCTTATGATGTTATCAAATAGGTATGTGACCCCAAAAGTTTAAGAACCACTGGTATAGATAGAGTATACTTTGACGTTGGCAAAGGTTGACCCCAAAACTTTTATTAACTGAGTCTGATTTCTTCAGATGGGTTGACCATCACTAGAGGACAAGAAGTACCTCAGAGAGGCAGGAGGTAGCAACATTTGCATCAATAGGCAAGTGCCTGGATCCTAGACCTCTCAGAAATGGCTGAAACTTTGCTCTAACCCCTTATCATCTTCAAAAAAAGGAGGTATTGTCCTTCCATATTATTCCCCAGAAAAACAGAATGCTCTATTTAAAAAAAAAAAACCCATGCTCTATTTTATCTCCATTTGGGACTTCCTTAAGGGGAGGGGGGGGTATCAGCAGAAAAAAGCTGTATTTCAACACTTCGAAGTTAAAAAAAAAAAAAAAAAGACTGACACAAGGTCAACATCAGAGTTCAGCTCTCTAGGTCATACTGTCTTTCTGGTTTACATCCCCACATTTCTTGGAATTTGTAACCGACATTTAAATTAATTCTTATGGACTCTGCACTTTGAGGTAAATTTGATTGTAAGCAAAAATAACTTCAAAAGTCTGAAATCCTTACTCCCTTTTGGTCCCTAACCACCCAAAAGATGTTCTGTCATCCCCCAAACCCTGGAACGTCTTCCCAGAAAGTGAGTTAAAGTGACATTTTTGTTTATTCCCGTTTTCACTGTAGTTACTGATTAACAACTTTTGGTTTCCTTGCTTCTCACATCTTTGTCCTTTTACCTTGCAAATGAGTTTTATTAAGCACCAGAGCCAATTATAAAACAATGTAAAATTCAACAACTGTTCATAATAAGACCACTTGGAATTAAAGCACAATTTTTATTTGAGAATAGGCCAAGTTCCTCAGACCAAAAAAAAATCAAAATGTGGCTTCTTAGACATTTCTACAAGTTTATTATGATGGTGGAACGAATCAATAAACCCTTCTACATTACCTATTTTTAGTTTCAAAACCAGCTATAAAATCAACCGAGTTAAACTCGATTAAATTATTTAGTAGTCTTTTTTATCTGGCTCTGAAGCAGTGTTTGCAATATAATAGAACTTCACAGAATGGTTAAACAATTACAATATTCTAGAAGAATGATTCCTAAGTGCACAAACACATTAAAAATCCTCTGTTCAGGCCAGGTTGCTATATTCTAAGTTCTGAATACAGTGTGACCTTGCTTCCCTTAGAGACCCTTTGGAATTTGGCTCTTATTTCTGCTTTTTCTCTGCCAAGCATATAGAATGAATTAGGTGAAGCTCTATTACAAACGCACTCCACCCACAATGGTTTCCCATAGAGAGCTGCATGTTTTAAACCCACAGTTTAACTTAAATGTAAAAATGGTTCTGCTTTCAAACTTAAGTTTCACTTCCCTTTTGAGTCTATTTGCCTTTTTTTCTCTTCAGTCCAATTTTACTTCCCAGTGAGAGAATAAAGTAAACAGGAAACCTAAAATAAACAGCCTAAATGCCTATTTGTAGTCTTTTAATTCCAGGTATTCACATACCAAGGGGGCCTTTCAATTTCACTGCTGATGCAAATAAAGAAGGACACATCAGGAGCTTCCTTAAATATCATTTTACCTTTGGTTCCCAGAGTCCATCTGAGCCCCTTGAGGCACACAGCAAAACCCCCTGATAGGCAGGGCCCAGAGGAGCTGCTCCTTAGGGACTGAATGACAAGACTCTCCAGCCTCATTTTCTGCTCTCTTGTCCCCACCCCCCCTTTTTTTTTTTAATCATGGCTACTTCTATTCCAGATGTTTAGTACACTCTTGTTGCTCTAATTTTCATCTGTTGAGGAAAGCATCTCATGAATTAATTTACTAGAAGGTGTCGAGCATGCAAAGGAGAGAACGTGGCAGGCAGACCAACTAGGGGGTCAGATCTCAGCTCTACAATTCATTCATGCAAAGGAGTACTCAAGAAGGTTACT
The DNA here is from genome assembly GCF_964165515.1 of Mesoplodon bidens. Taxonomy (NCBI): domain Eukaryota; kingdom Metazoa; phylum Chordata; class Mammalia; order Artiodactyla; family Ziphiidae; genus Mesoplodon; species Mesoplodon bidens. Next base: position 30,422,916 of record NC_138177.1, on the reverse strand, counting down.
CAATCTCTCTGAAGCTTGGATTCTGCATTTGTAAAATGGGGAAAACGCAAGATTGCAAGGGGAATGCGCATGCCAAGTGCATGGCCCAGATTCAGTATTCAGTAAATTCTAAGATGTTCTCCTCCTTTCCTACATCCAGACTTACACCTCTCAGAAGGATTTGTCTTATAAAGTAGACAATATGAAGAGAGCAAGTGTTAACTGGAGACAAGGAATTTCTAAAAGAGGGATTTGGTCCTCAGCACCTAGCCTGGGGAGATGTTCTGGGGTATCACCATGCTTTCCCCATCATGCTGCTCAATACTGTGCTGAGGGCAGGCAGACTCTCAACCACTGCGCCACCAGGGAAGCCCCAACCTATTCTCTTTATTTATTTTTTTTAATTTATTTATTTATGGCTGTGTTGGGTCTTCGTTTCTGTGTGTGGGCCTCCTCTAGTTGTGGCAAGCGGGGCCACTCTTCATCACGGTGCACGGGCCTCACTATTGCGGCCTCTGTCGTTGCGGAGCACAGATTCCAGACACACAGGCTCAGTAATTGTGGCTCACGGGCCCAGCCGCTCCACGGCATGTGGGATCTTCCCAGACCAGGGCTCGAACCTGTGTTCCCTGCATTGGCAGGCAGATTCTCAACCACTGCGCCACCAGGGAAGCCCCCCAACCTATTCTTTATATCTATTTCTATATCCATATTAGATTGCAACATCTTCCCCTCTACATTCTGCATTCTCCTTTTGTCCTCTTCAGGGATTCTGGAAGCCAGAGCAACATTCACCAAAAAGGATGTTTTCCCTCTCATACAACAGAACCTTATGGATAGAAAGTTCATACACACATGGATACACATACAGATTCATACACAAATGCACACAAAAAAGAATGAATAGCAAGAAATGCTTAATACAAGCTGGCAAATTTTCTGGTTTAGTGGTAGATTCCACTCTAAATATATAATGACACTCCTGTCTAAACCAATAGTAACTAATTAATGGCCTGAACTGTTAATGCCCCTTCCAACTGAGAAGACACTTCTCTTGTCATGAGAACGCTTCTGTATGATTGCTTGAAATATTCTCTTTTCTCTGATCTTAAAACTCATTTTTAAGAATTTCTCTGAGCTACAGAATGATTACAAATAATTCCTGTTCATCTTTCTTTCTCATGAAGTGATGGTGAGTTTCTTGAGGCCAGGGACTGTGGTAAAATGAACTTTGCATTCCCAGCACTCAGCAGAGTGCCATTCGAGAGCCTCTGTATGCAGGCAGTATGTCTGCCTTCAGGATTCAGCAGTGAACACTAGAGACAAGGCTCTTGGCCCCCTGGGTTTAGCACCAGGGAACAAATACACAAATAAATATGTAATTATATATTGGAATAAGTGCTCAAGGAAAAAGAAGGTGCCATGAGAGAGTATGACAAGGGAAATCTAATTTAGACTAGAAGGCGAAGTCAGAGAAAGCTTCTCTAAAAAAGGCCACATTTATGTGGAATCTTTTTTTTTTTTTTCTTTTGGCTGCGTTGGGTCTTTGTTGCTGCACACAGGCTTTCTCTAGTTGTGGTGAGCGGAGGCTACTCTTCGTTGCGGTGCGCGGGCTTCTCATTGCAGTGGCTTCTCTTTGCTGCGGAGCACGGTCTCTAGGTGCACTGGCTTCAGTAGTTGTGGCTCACAGGCTCTAGAGCACAGGCTCAGTAGTTGCGGTACACTGGCTTAGTTGCTTCGCGGCATGTGGGATCTTCCTGGACCAGGGCTCGAACCCGTGTCCCCTCCATTGGCAGGCAGATTCTTAACCACTGCGCCATCAGGGAAGCCCTTATGTGGAATATTAAAGCTGAAAGGATATAGGCCCTAGAGTAGGAAGGAGTGCTACTCAAAGGAAAAATGAAAAGGGGTTGGTGTGGCAAGAGTGCAGCCCCTGAATGTGGGGAGAAGGAGGGGCAAGGAAGTGCTGATGAAGGCAAAGAGGCAGGAAGGGACCAGGGTGTGGAGGTCAAATTAAAGATTTTATATTGTGTCTTAAGGGCAACTGAGGCCACTGGAATGTTTTAAGCAAAAAAAAGTGAAAAGATCTGATTTTTTTTTTTTTTTAAATATTACTCTGGGATGTGATGAGGTGCAGAGGGAAAGAGTAGAAGGAGATACTGACAGGGCACTGTGGCCATCCAGATGAGCAATGACCAAGGCTTGGACCAAGCTAGTGACAATGTGGCTAAAAAGAAGGAGATGGATTTGAGATATATTTTGAGATAGAATCAGCAGGACTTGGGGATGAATTAGAAAGGGTGGAATGAGGAGAGGATGGAAGATAACTCCTAGCTTTTTGACCTAAATAAAAAACAGATAAAGGTGGTGTTTTCCAGATGAAGACCAGAGCAGGAGATGATTTAGGCGAGTGGTAGGGAGGGGTAGGGAACTTTGCAGGGATACGACAATAAATGTAATGACCTTCACAACATGTGAAGTGAGCAGGATAGAGATCCCAGTCTCATTATATATAGAGAAAATAGGCTCATAGAAGAAAAGCAACTAATCCAAGGTCAAACTGCCGTAAGTGGTACAACTGAGTCAAGAACCCAGATTTTGCTGTCACTGTTGTGGTTGTTCTTGTTTTGAACACTAGTCATTCCTACTACACTGCTCTTGGGTTCTCTAGCAAGAAAAATGTTTGAATGCATTGTCAAATAATTGTCAATGATTTTAAGCAACTGATGTGTTTTGCCATTCTAGTAATTGAAGATTTTATCATCTGCCAGACCAAGTACAACCCTTACTAAATAAGTCCATAATGTTTACTGTATTTGAGTTTTGAAACCCAGACTCACTGTTTTTTTCCTTAAACTGCCACAGAAATAGTTCTAGAGTATTTATTCACCAAGTTTTCACTTAAGACATCAAACTTTAATTTATGTTAATTTAACTGTTTTTAAAAAAACTGTGGATAATATAGAATATTTTCAACATCATGAAATTATATATTCATAAGGTATATAAAATCAATATATCTAAATCTCCCAGAAATTATTTGCCTTTGAAACCCAAACTGAATAACTGAAATATATCACAATCAGGTAGTAGGTGGAGACGATCTGGAGGGGAATAATAGGCATGGTATAGGGATAGGTGCTATATGTATACATATAATTATTAAACAAGTGATCTTCTCATCTACTTTCCCTCTCTGGGTCCATCGTTTCCCACTTATTTCCTGGCATCTGGCACAGGACAATGCCTTTCTGCACTCAGTTCCCTTTGGTAAAGGAGCTGAGAATATGGACTAATTCCTTGTTTACGGAAATTATTTCCAGTAATTACGATATTAAAATTAGGCTTTATATTGGATAATTATCTGCACAATTGGAATGATATTAGATAATCAATGCTTATCCTCAAAATGAAGTGCTGATACTGTTCTAATATTGAAGTTTTATGATAAAAATCAGCCACCCACTGCAGAAACATTGAGAATTGGGGTCTTTAATCCTTTCTAAAATAGGATAAAAAATTGGGTATTTAAAATCTCTCTCTCTCTCTATCTCTACTTTGTTTTCTCTTTCTGAATAAAACAGAAAACCAGTCTCAAGACTCTGCCTAATGAGGCTGGGAATTCTAATCCCCTGGGAGAGTCTCTGAGACTGCACAGGGAGGGGCATGCAAGCAGGAGGTCTTTATATGCTCTGTCTTAATGAGTACTTCTAAGCAAGTTCATTACAATTTAATTTCATCTTTATTTTTGTTCTTATGCAGAACAAGAGAAAAGCAAGTCAATGAGAAAACTCCTTTACTGAAATTAGTTGGATTTATTATTGGATTTGGTTATTGCTTTCAAGGAACTATTTCTTGACATTTAAGCTAAAAGTGTATCTTATTGCTTCACCTCTGGTACATTAAGATACATATGATGGTCAGATACCAACATGCAAAGGTTCTTACTCAGAGCACCCCTGTTCTCTAGTTTTTTTTGTCCCAGTGATGCCTGGTCCTAAATAATTTCATGTATGCAAGGTCACTAAGACCTCCATTTTTATGTTTTATCTAGTGAGCTAAGCACCATAGAGACAAATTCTTTTTATTTTCCCTTTAGTTCCTCTGGCTGGTCTTGGACTAATAAACAAACAAACAAACAAATCCATAAATGCTCTCACACTTCTTTTCCCTTGTAACCAGATTTCACTGCCTATCCTAATGACCTCCTCCACACTAGACAATTTAATGTTGCCCATTTCTAATAGTAAAAAGTTATAGTTTATGACAACCCCAAATTCAAGAAAATTAACATTCCTGAAAACTCTTACATATTATCTTCAGATGGAGTACATGAAATTGTGGCCATAGCTACGAAGAACTGCCATAAGGCAGATTGATGCATAGCATCCAACGAGTTAATTAAAAAACAAAGACACCAAGAACATACATGATTATGTTCAGCCTGGCTTTGCCTACTCAGTTTCAGTCAGGGACCACGACTTCTTTCAAATAACCTCAGTTTATTTTTGAAAAAAGAAAAAGAAAAAAAAATCCTGTCTTTAGACAGGATATGGGGGAGGAGTTAAGGGGTGATGTTTTACACATGCATATCTGGATACAGTCCAATTATTTCCCTTAAACATTCCCCCAGTTGTTTTCATTTTGCTCCATGCTTTGGCATTCATAAATTTGTGAGACTGTGTGTCAGGAGTCTGCAGGCCTGGAGCTGGTCACTACTTTATTAGCAAGACAGCTACAAAACAACTCTATAGAGAAATACATTCACATTTTTAAGAAGCACAGACACATATTTCATTTCTGTTTAATACTGTGGCACTGACATTGTGCATAAAGAAAGTAGTATAATCTTTCAGAGAACTGCCCTACTAGCAAGATGTATATATAAACTCAACTGTTCTAAAACATAAGAATGGATTCAACCAGAGTACAGTGGAGAGTCTGTGGCTTGGCACTGTGTGCCTTGTTTTCATCTGATCGTTTTGAAAGGAGTGTCAACAGAGTGTATTCCTTGTCTTGGAAATGTGCCAACAATTAAAATCACCTTTGCCAAAAGAACAAATTTATCTTAGAAATGATGGAAAAGCACCTTTTTAAAAACTATATTTTGAGAAATCTCACGTGCTTTCAAAACTACCGTTAGAGACTAAATGTTTGTGCTCCCCAGAATCCATATATTGAAATCTAATCCCCAGTGTGATGGTATTAGGAGGTGGGGCCTTTGGGAGGTGACTAAATCATGAGGGTAGAGCCCCACTGAATGGGATTAGTGCCCTTATAAAAGAGATCCCAGGGAACTCCCTCACCCCTTCTGCCATGTAAGGACACAGAGGGAAGACAGCTGTCTATGAACCAGGAAACAGGCCTTACCAGACACTGAATTTTCTGTGTCTTGATCTTGGACTTCTAGCCTCCAGAACTCTGAGAAATAAACTTCTGTTATTTATAAGCCACCCAGGCTTTGGGTTTTGTTATAGCAGACCAAACACACTAAAACAACTACTATATGAAAAATGAAACTTGAAACCACTTGCCCTGATGTTTGGACTTCACAATCTAGATTATGAGCCAAATGAAGGAAGATCTGTGCTCCTTAGAGCCGGGCGTTGCAGCTGGTTGACAATGAAAAAATGATTTTTAAATGTTGGCAACTGGATAACTTATCCTTGTTTGATGTAATCTTACATTACATTCATGACTAGGAAACAAACCTATCAGACATTATGATCTTTTCACAAGTAAACAACACAGGCCACAAGTGGACAAATTTCCATGCACGTATATAACCCAGCAGAGTATTCTGGGTCACAGTTCTAGGATTGGTAATATCACTATGGGAAGCATATGGGCAGCTTCTCTTTTAACTCTTCACAAAAACACACAACCACTGGAGAAGTATGCAGCATTCCTCTGGGTAATAATGAGGGCTCAAATAAGCAGTATGATTTCCCTGCAGAAAAAGGAAGGAAACTTTTTATACTCTCCTGTTTTCCTCAGTTATGCTATATGATGAGAAGTTTTACCTAAACCAAACTATAATCCACAATAAACTCAGATACATAAGCAATAAGATGTATTGCAGTTATTGCATTGGATCCAGTTGTCCTTAGACTATTTATTTATCAGAATCCTTTTTATGTAGATGTATTTGAAGTTTGTTGAGAAAATCACACCCCCTCCTTTACTCTCCATTTCCTCTGCAGTAAAATGAGGTGAAAAAAATTAGGCCTATCTTTTTCACAGGGTGATGGTGAGGATCAAATGAATGAGATAAAGGATTGCAAGAAAATCAGTAAACCATGAAGCATAAACAGATGTTGGATTCCACAAAACATCACTAACCATCTTATCCTCTACTCATGGCTCTATATTAAAACTCCCAAATATATAATAGCTTATCCTTTACATGTATTAGGTTACTAATAAAATTCCTACATGGCAAACTGTCATGTGTTCATGCTGAAGGTGAGAGAGATCCGGTGAAAGAGACAATGCCGCTTTGAAAACAATGCAAATTTGACTCAGAGACATGATATGATATTGATACAATATTTACAGATACAATTATGTTTTAACTAAGTAAACTGATTTTCATCGCCTAAGTTTATATCTAAATAACTGTGGTGCTCTAGTTGTAGATTAAAATCTCTGCTACATACCCCATGGGCAAAAAGCTAGTGAATCTCTCAGAGCCTTATTTTCCTTATATATAAAAAGGTAATAACACCTCCTGAAAAGGTTACTGTGAAGATTTAGAAGTGAGATATGAAGAGGTATTTCTCACATAGTAACCCAATACTTACTAGTTATATCTAAAAAATTATTGAATCCATATTTCCAAAACTATGTTGGGAAAATCAGTCCAGAATTAAATAAGGCTGCAAACAATCCAAATGCAAATGATTAAATAGAGCATCATTAAAATATATATATTTATAAATATTGCCCGTACACATATTTTTCTTAGACAGTTCATGTAATTTACACAGAAGCTGAAATAAACCACAACAAAAACTTCTCCATCTCCTTTCATTATTAATTAATTAATAATAATTAAACATTATTTTAATAGAATAATACTTCCAATCATTTTCATAATGATGGTAAACATAATTAATACTTAAATGATCCTTCACCTTTTCAAAGCATGGTCATATCTATTATTTTATTTTGGTTTCCTGAATGACACAGTGAAAGTACTAATATCACACTGAATTCTACATCTGATTAAAACCTAGGGGGAATAACAACCTGTCAAAATTGAGACCCAGCAGGACTAGTCAGAAAAGCTTTGCAAGACCACCAATTACCAAATTCCACCTCATAACACATAAACCAAAGGTCACAGATGACAATCAGGCACCACTAGTAATAAACAAAAATTCCAAATTCCAGTCCAGACAGGGGATGCTTTATATTAATGCAAAATTAGAGGTGACAATCTAAAAGTAGACTCCACAAACCAACTATTTCAGTAATCAATCCTCAAGTATAGTTTTATTCAAAATACACACTGATAACTACTATTAATGTCCTGTATTTACCGTATATCACCCAGCACTCAAAGCACTCCTTATATCTTGGGCTAGAAGGAGATTGCTACTTTTGCTCTGTTTTATAGACTGAGACATAAAGTGATGTACCCATGCCCAGGGAGTGGAAGAATGACTTAGAGTCTGCTGATTCCATTTCATCTCCAGAAGGTCCCCCCTTAACCCTCTGCAATCTGGCTCCTATCCTTACCATCATATTGACAATGAAATCCTAAATATCACTGAAGATCAACTAATGATCAAACCCAGTGACCTATTCTTACTTCTCATTGATATCTCCTTAACATCAATTTGATGCTACAGTAAACCAGGATGTTTCTCTCTCTCTCTCTCTCTCTCTCTCTCTCTCTCTCTCTCTCTCGCCACCATTATGACTGGCACTATTTACAATCTTGCTTCTCTAGCTGCTTCATCTCTGTTCATCTTTGTTCATTCCCAGTCCTTGTGAATTCTCCACAACTTATTGGTCAACCTCCTTCTCTTCTCTCCTGTCATCTTCACTAGTACTATATATATAAAATTCCTATTGTACTCTCAGAATTTCACACAGACCCTAACACACAGTAAATACTCAATAAATATTTTGGAGTAAATGACTCTCAATCTCTGGACACCTTCTCAAGATTTAGATTTATTTTTTATCACTAATGTTTTGGACCTAAAATCAAATTGTTTTTATTTTTATCTGACCATTATACTCAGTGAATACATTAAGAAACATATCAAGAAAAAAATCCTATGAAAATAATTATGTTTACCATAGGGCAATGCTGAGGATGCATGTACCTTTTAGGATGACCCAAGGAAGACATTCCTCTCATTGGTACTGAAACCATACTATCATCAGCATTTCCTCTGGGTTGGCTGTAAGAACACTTAGAGTCAAATTGCTTAGGTCTCTATACATGCCATTGTGTATCTTGAAACATTATACCCCTTGCTCTTACTGTCTCATGTCCCAGTTTCATCTCTCACTTATCCTACATTTCTAAGCCCCCACAAGGCAGGTAATGAAATCTTTTATCCTAAATTTCTTTTTGAGCATTTTCACCTATCCAACTTAATTTCAGAGAGAATAAGAAACTTTCAAAAACTGGTTCTTATTTTAAATATCCCATTTTCAGAATTATACCATCGTTCTCTTAAACTCAAAACACACCATCTTCCACTTTTCAATTTCCCTTTCCCTTGAGTCCATTCAATCACGAAGTACTACTGAGTTTCTTTTGAAGTTTTACCTGTGTTGTTTCCTTTTCCTTCTTAAATTCATAGCCCTGGAACAGGCTTTCATTGTTATATCTAATTTTACTATCCCTAATATTACTATATCTATTTTTCTTCCCTCCAGTCTCCCCTTTCTTTAACATATCCAACCCCATAAATTTTGCTGTTGTTTTGAGTTGCTCACTTCCCAGTTCAAAAACTTTCAAGGGTTCCCTACTGAGCAGTCAATTAGGATAGCATTCAAATCTTCAACAATCTCTCTTCAACCCACCATTTCAACTCTGTATAGCTGTCCTTTGGTGCATAGAGAATTGCCCCCAATCTAAGCACCTTAAAATAATATATATTTATTACCTCATAGTTTCTGTGAGACAGGAATCTGTGATTGGCTTAGCTAGGTGATTCTGGCTCAGGGTCTCCCATGGATTGCAATCAAGCTGCTGGCTGGAGCTGCAGTCATCAGAAGGTTCAACTAGGGGAAGATCTACTTTCAAGATCACTCACATGGTGAATGACACCTCTCATTTCCTTGCTGGCCACTGGCTGGAAACCTCAGTTCCTTGACATGTGGGCCTCTCCATAGGCTGCCTGCTGTGTGTCATGACATGGCAGCTGACCTCTCCCACGGTGAGTGATCCAAGAAAGAGAGAGCCCAAGACTGAAGCTGCAGTCTTTTATAATTGAATTACCTCAGAAGTGACATACCTTCACTTTTTCCATATTCTGTTGGTCACTGTATTGGTTTCCAATCACTGCTATAACAAATTACCACAAACTTGGTGGCTTTATGTGACACAAATTTATAGCTCTGGAGATCAGAAGTCTAAAATGAGTCAGCAGGACTGCATTCCTTTTGGAGGCCCTAGGGGAGAGTCCATTTCCTTTCTTTTCCAGCTTCTATAGGCCGCCTGTATTCCTTTGGCTTGTGGTCCTTTCCTCCCTCTTCCTCCAAATCCAGTAAGTAAGGTAGAATCCTCTCTCCTCTCTGACCTCTGCTTCCATCCTTATATCTTCTTTCTAACACAAAGTCTACTGCCTCCCTCCTATAGGGACCTGTAATTACACTGAGTTCACCCAGATAATCCAAGATAATTTCCCCATCTCAAAATCCTTAATTTATGCACAAATCACATATGCAAAGTCCCTTCTGCCGTATAAGATAACATATATACAGGTTCTAGAGATTAGGGTATGCACATCTTTGGGCTAGGAGGGTAGGGGAGGGAGCTTATTGAACCTACCTTAGTCACACAGATCAACCCTGCTAGCTACAGTGTGAGAGGGGATTATACAAGGGTGTGTAGAGAGATCACTGGGGACTGTACCACAAAACCTGTCTGCTACTTTTTCCCCACCTTGAACACACTTTTATCTTTTATTTTATTTATTTATTTATTTTGGCTGCATTGGGTCTTCATTGCTGTGTGCGGGCTTCTCATTGTGGTGGCTTCTCTTGTTGCGGAGCACAGGCTCTAGGACATGGGCTTCAGTAGTTACAGCATGTGGGCTCAGTAGTTGTGGCACACGGGCCTTAGAGTGCATGGGCTTCAGTAGTTGCGGTGCGCGGGCTCTAAGGCACATGGGCTTTAGTAGTTGTGGCACGCGGGCTCAGTAGTTGTGGCTCTCCGGCTCTAGGGTGCAGGCTCAGTAGTTGTGACACACGGGCTTAGTTGCTCCGCAGCATGTGGGATCTTCCCAGACCAGGGCTCGAACCCATGTCCCCTGCACTGGCAGGCAGACTCTTAACCACTGAGCCACCAGGGAATTCCCCTTGAACACACTTTGATCCTTTCAGCGGGACCTGTCTTTTTTGCTTATCATTAAAATATATCTATGGGTGATAAAGGAAATATTGAAAAAAAGTCAATGGTAGTGGTAAAGGGCATACTGGTACTCACTGTAAAATTCTTTTACCTTTTGAATGTTTGAAATTTTCATAATAAAACAGGAGAAAAGTACACCTCAGCTCCCATCTCATTCATGCAATCTTCTTTACCACTATTAGTTCTCAGAGGATTTTCTTTCCTCCAGTCTCTTATTTGTTCTTATTATGTATATTACTCACTTGGTTTCAAATAACATGGATTTTCTAACATCACTGAAATTATATATATGAATGGAAACTTCCATATAATACTGTTAGATCTTCAGGAAATAAGGTCTACACCTTACATCTTTACTCAGTTTTTCCCATGGCACAACCTGTAACTGTAGTAAGTACTCAATAATTATTAATGAGTAAATCATTATGAATAAGTTTTGAGTAACCAAATATATGAGTTGCCTGCTATGTTTAGTTTTTATCACTTTTAAAATTAAAGAGGAAAATCAAGGTACACACACAATGGGTAAGAAGATTGTTGTTTGCAAATAAGGATAGTACTGTTTCACAGTCAGAATACTGTTGTTTTTCCAAAAGTGGGAATACATTTGTGCTGATCCAGTCATAATCTTTACCATATCTCCTGCATAAGCAATGACAGCAATTTGGAAGATATCTGAGCAAAGTCAGGAGAGAGTGTGTGGCAATGAAACAGATAGATTGTAATTGTGAATATAATTTCCTGGCAGTTGTCTTATTAGAATGCAGCATGCTTTAATGAACTGCATTTACTCCATGTGGAAAAAGATAATAATTTTTTAAAAATCAGTACTTCCACAACTTGATGCTGATCTCGCTATTAATGTATCTCTTCTTCTTCTTCTTTTTTTTAAATTTATTTATTTAATTTATTTATTTTTGGCTGCATTGGGTCTCTGTTGCTGCCTGCGGGCTTTCTCTACCTGCGGTGAGCGGGGGCTACTCTTCGTTGTGGTGCGCAGGCTTCTCATTGTGGTGGCTTCTCTTTGTGGTGGAGCACGGGCTCTAGGCACGTGGGCTTCAGTAGTTGTGGCTCGCACGCTCTAAAACACAGGCTCAGTAGTTGTGGCGCATGGGCTTAGTTGCTCCGCGGCATGTGGGATCTTCCCGGACCAGGTCTCGAACCCGTGTCCCCTGCACTGGCAGGTGGATTCTTAACCACTGCACCACCAGGGAAGCCCAATGTGCCTCTTTTTGAAAGAAATAAAGCAATTTAGATAAATGGCCCCTTTCTGAGCTTCGGTGTGATATCTCATTAAGAAAATGTATAGCACAGTGAGCTCATCTCGGTGTTCTGTGATGACCTAGATGGGTGGGATGTAGGGGGGAATGGGTGGGAGGGAGGTCCAAGAGGGAGGGGATACATGTATACATATAGCTGATTCACTTGTTGTACAACAGAAACTAACACAACACTATAAAGCAATTATACCCCAATAAAAAAAGAAAGAAAATGCTTATTAATATCCATAATGAATGCTTATCATAGGTACGTTTACTATCAGAGAATAAACCTGGAACTCAGCAATATCTTTCACCCATTTATGAAAACACAAAACAAAATAAAAAATAAATTATCTTCTTGCAGTCTATGTGCCATCCATAGGATAGTCTACCAACTCTTCATCATTAGACATTGCTCTTTCCAGATACCTTAGCACACTTTCTCTGATATAAGGTAAATTAACAAGTAATATTAAACACTATGAAAAGGAAACATTAAGCACGACACCAATTCTAAGTATAACACACTAAGGGATTTGTTCAAAAATGTCAGCCAAGGAAGATAAATCACCAAGGTGTAACTTGTCAGTCCCTTCTAAACCAAACAGTGAAAATCAAGAGTTGGTATCCAAGTCTCAGCTGCTGCCAAGGAAAAAAGTGTTTTCAGCCTCAAATCTTCTCCATTCACTTATGGACATATTTATTTCAAAATAGAGCATATTCATTTAACAATGGACCCACAGTTAAGCAGGAAAGGTCTTAAAACCTTGTATTTAAAACTTAAACTTACGCTTCATTAATTTATATTTCCTTCCTGAGTTGGTGGACTCAAGCCCAGAAAAAAAGAAAAAAAAACCTCATTTTATACTCAATCATCAAATTTGTTTAAGGTTCAACTATAGTACTTATAAGAAATATTCTCTAATATTTGAAAGCATAATTTCCCTTCATTTTCCATAGAGCATACGTTATAAAAATTGCATCATTTTAAATATTTCTAGTCAGTAAAATCAATAGATCTAGTTTTTCTTAGAACATAAGGTTATGGCACCACTATTGCCTCATCATGATTTCAAGTTCAGCATGTAAGACGCTAATTTCCTCTGAGGTATGTGGACTCTAAAAACCGTCATGCTGGCTTGGTCCTGGACATATGATCCAGAAGACTTAAACTGTAGGTATCTCCACTTAAAGATGAATACTTTTTTATATTCATTTTGCAAATATAAGAGTGTAGGCCTAGCAAATTTAATGAATATTAAAACTTTGAAAGACAAACATGAATGCTATGAATTATTTTAATAGTAAACTCTCAACTTTAATACTTTGAAACACAAGTAAATCTAACCATAGTTTTATTCCTTTTTAATTTATCCTGAAATCATCCTTGGTATAATACTTCTCCCTGGCTAGCTTCAGGATTAAAAGCTCTCTTTTGAGACTAAATTCTGCATTTCCAATTGGACATCTTTGCCTGGATGGCTCACACATTTGTGAATCTCAATTTATCCCAAACTAAAGTATTTATTATCCTTAACATTCCTACCACTTCCTGGATTCTCTGTGTGGTTACTGATACTGCCATTCTGCCCGTTTTCTTAAGCAAAAACCTTGGAATCAGCACTGACCCTTCTCTCTCTCAGCTCCCTCATCCAATGGCTAAATCAAAAGTTTGTCAATTCTACCACTTTAATACCTCTCTTCCTTCCCTACTTCTCTGTCATCACTCTCAGTGCCTTAGTTCTGGCATCCATCACCTTTCACACAAATAACACTCACTTCTTAAATGTTCTCTTTATGTCCAGTTTTTCCCCCATTTCAGTCCATCCTCTACATATCTACTAGAATAATGTCTCTAACACACAAGCCTGACCAAATTGTTTCCTTGCTCAACCCCTTCAAGAGCTCTCCACCACCTGTAACCGTGGCTCACCATCTTTTTACATGCACAGCTGTATCCTTCTCTATACTGAATCACACAATCCACAACTCAGCTTAAGGCTGACAGATAGCAGCAGAATAGCATGTATTCACAGATGTAGAAAAATGAATAAGTAAAGTCTTAGAAGCCCACCTATGAAGGTGGTCTTCCTCACTGAGAAGCAGGAGCACGCCAGCTATGAACTACTTACCAGAAGGAATGAGTTTCAGCTCTTTAGCAGGCTCCCTACCCTGCTCCCCTTTACATTCCACACACATTTCCCATCATTCTTCTCAAGGCACCCTGTTTATTTCTTCAACAAATATTTATTCATTCATAAATAGCAGGCACCTCTTATTCGCCAGGCCCCAGGTGCTGTTCTGCAGTCACATCTAAAGTTCCCTGAACATATCATTCTTTCATGCTCCCAAGCCTCTACACTTGAGGTTATTTCTTATGTCTGGAATACAAATCCACATCCCCTCTTCTTAACCTCCCTCTACAATGGAGAGAATAAAGACTCAAGTACAGTTATTTACAGGATTTTTTTTGGGGGGGTGCACTACCCTATTTATTTATATCTATCATCTGGATACAGAAATCACAACTCAAGATGACTATACAATAAATATTGGTTAAGTCAATTTAACAAACACTGCTCAATACTGTCATCAGCCTAACTCTTCTGTCTAAGGTTGAAATGAGTACATTTTCCAAAATATGTTTGCATCTCCTCGTTTGCCACCAAGGAGAAGCTGGTACTGAGGTCTTGCAGAGCACTGACAGTATAGAGCTCCTCTACTCAACCATTTTAAATGGAGAATGACGTATAAGTAAGAATTTCAGAAAAAAAATATATCCAATTTATTTCTCTTCCTTCTACATAGTCACACCCCACCCCAAGTGGTAAATTTTGACTCAGGTAACCTCAGTCTTATATTCTACTCATAAACCTTTATCATATAACATTAAATTCTATGTTTAAATAAAAAGTAATAAATTATTCACCACCATGATCATATTGACCTGAAAAAAATTGTTCTATTGGTTTATATGTTTCCAGAAAGTCAAAATAGCTTAACTTGAATAAAGAAGATAATACAGGGACCTTCCTGGTGGAGCAGTGGTTAAGAATCCACCTGCCAATGCAGGGAACACGGGTTCGATCCCTGGTCCAGGATGATCCCACATGCTGCGCAGCAACTAAGCCTGTGCACCACAACTACTGAGCCTGCGCTCTAGAGCCCATGCGCCTAGAGCCTGCGCTCTGCAACAAAGACAAGCCACTGCAATGAGAAGCCCACGCAACACAACAGAGTCGTCCCTGCTCGCCGCAACTAGAGAAAGCCCACGCGCAACAATGAAGACCCAACGCAGCCAAAAATAAATTAATTAATTTTAAAAAATTGACCTCTACAGTGTTTGCTGTGCTACCACGGTGCTAAATGCTTGAATTTCCCTTCCATGAAATATTTAGAGTTGTTCAAGAAACTCCATTTAAAAAAAAAAAAAAGAAGAAGAAGATAATACAGAATAAGTATGAGGGGAAAGAATCAATATCACTAGTTAATCATTACCACTTACAAACTCTCTTCTCTTTGAAATTATGTGCTGTTCCTCACAACTTCTTTTGGACTCATTAGAGCAACTGGAGGTATGTCCTTTGAGGCACAAAACTAATCAACCTCTATTTCTCAGAAGTTATGTTGAAAAGGAACAGAAATACCAGACCAGGATATAGAAAGAGACTGTGAATTCAAAGATGGGCAGAAGTTAAAATTCCAGATGAATAATAACATTACTATATTCCCAACAGTATAGAAATATCACCTGTTAGATCTTTTTCTAATTTTAGTTTAGCATGAAATGAAGACAGATCTGACAAGATCCCTCGTAACTCAGAAATTCAATTTTCCTTTTTAATGATTTGGTTACAAAAAAGGTATAACGCACCAGCCTTCTTCAAATGCAGACTCTAGGAATTAATTCATGTGAGGGTAGATGGCCAGACTCAAATGTTCCCTAGATCTTTCTGCCAGAAAACCAAAGCCAACAAGAACATTATGATGTTCCATTAATGAATTCTAAACAAATCACCCCAACGTGACCATCTTTAGAAAATAATTATAATAACACTGACAATGAAACCACCAATTAACAATGAAGTCCTTATCATATTCCAGGTGCTATGTTATGAGCTTTACATATATTAACTAATTTAATCCTATTTTCCATTCACATTACAGATATGAAACTGAGGAGGTACAGAGAGATTAAGGCCCTAGGTCTCACAGTTAGTAATGGCAGCCTAGCTCCAGAGTCAGCCCCATTCACCTCTAACCTCCCCATTAGTTGTTAAAAGCTCAAGTCCAACACACCTGTTTTCAAATAGCAGCTTTGCCATTTTATTAGCTGTGAGGTGCCTGACCTCCCAAGTCTGTTTCCTCATCTATCAAGTGAGAATATTAATGGTACCTCCTCTTGAGACACTTATTATGAAGACATAAAAAATAATGCATTTAACATATATCAAATGCTTAATGTGTACGAATTTAAACATAAATAGAACAAAAGCAAAAAGCTCTCTAGTTTCTCTTCATGTGATACTCTTCTGCTGTCTAATCCTTCACCTCTGAAAACATTTATGCAGAAGCTAATTTGCAGTACACAGATTTCTAGCTCCTTCCAAACCTGCTTCCTAAACATACTTAGAAAAAAATGCAACTAAGTTTATAAACAGAGCTGCAAGGGAATTATCTTCTCATACTACAAAACAATGTATTACTGGATTTTGCTTTCAGTTCTTTGATGCTATAAAAACTGAAAGTCAAATTTCTTTAAAAGAAGAAAAGAAATTACAGGTATTTTATTTAAATATCACCACAAATAATTTCACAGTTATGGAAACTGATGTTCATATCAAATAACAACTAGTCCAATGTCACCCAGTCAGTAAATGGAATAATATGAGTCTATGTCCATAGCTGCAAATACTCTGTTTCTACTGAGTCAGGCTTATTTGTGAAGTTTTCTCTCAAGTCACATAAGACCTTTCTTAAGTTTCTTCTTATCCCAAAATTCAAGGTAACAATCTCCCGATTAATTTTCTATCCCCAAGACTCAAGTTAACTGGAATATTTTAAAGGAGAGCTTGGACAAGGCTTATTGGCATTAGTGGTCATTTAGAGAGTTTACAAGCCAGAAAGTCAGTGAATAGTTAAACCACTTGAAAACTAAATACCCTTAGGCAATAGTTGTTTTTCCTAAGATTTAAGCTGAAATGAGAGAACAAAAAGATTATATGATTCTTCACGATTTCGTGAAAATAACATAGAGAGTATTTTTCTTCTGAGAAAGAGCAGTCATGGAAATGTAGCTAGGAAGATAGGACTTTGAGTAACGAAGAGCCTAAGGGGAAAGTAAAGGAGTGCCTAACCTCAGCCCACTCAGGTTGATGGAGAATTGAAAGAGACTCTTTTTCTTAAAAGTATTTGGAGTGAGGGAAATGCCACTTGATAAAGAATTTCACCCCAGACAAAGTGCAGAAACAGGGAAGGAGTCTGTCTTGTAACAGAAGTCGCATGGTGACGATAACTGAGCAAGACATAATATGATGAAACCTTGTCAGTTAGGTGAAACCTGAACTAAGGGAATAATCATTTAAAAGAAAAGAGAGGCAAAGACTACTACTGTTTTCACCATCCCTGACTTTTTATCAGTCACTTATAGACATTTGAGCTACTAGATTTTGAAATTCAAATGCAAAAAACCATATTCATCCCAAAATGTACGCCAAGTTTCATCTCTTGGGGCAGTAGCATAAGCTCCATACTTGTGGATTTATCCACCTGCATTTATTGCAATTTGGCTTGTAGAACTTGATAAATGATACCTGATTTTTAAATGTCTATAAGTGGTCATCATGGCAGGTCTCTACAAGCTATAAAACTGTGAGAAGGGCTTGTTCCATATGGAGTTGGCTGGGGACACCTTGCAAACCTACTGTCTGCATTAGGGCTTCCTGTGCAGAGATCTGCTGTGCATTTAATATTTCCAATGAGGCAAAGAAGGCTAGAACAGGAAGAGAACACTTTCCACTAAGTCATGTCTCAGGGATCTCATACACTTCAACTACTTTGTGGAGATCAGCCAGGTCATTGGTTGCTCATTAGCAATTCTAATTACTCCAGCACCCTGTGGTAATCCAGACACATACTTGGAGTTCTTCCAGAGAGCTGTTCTCAATCAGGCAGTTGTCTTGATAATAGAACAACTGTATACTCAGCCCTGTTTAAAGCATCCATCCTGCCATGATCACTGAAACTTTTGTTAAAAATATGCAAGGTTCCTTCTATCATCTGTGTTAACACATACAGGAAGCTGTGATGGACTATAACGAGGAAACAGAAGGTGTGCTTCCTTATTTTTCCTTTATAGTATAGTTAACCTTTCAAGAAAAGACTGGGAAAAAAATGATAGGGAGACCATATTCAACAACTAATAATCAGGAAAGACATTCATTTATTCAATAAGTATTCACCTAGCACCCACTGCAAGGTATCACAGAGTGAATTATAACATATAGGTGGTTAATACCATAAGGAAATGTTTGTTTTATACTGAAATAGAGCAAAGCTGTTCTAATGTGCAGGGAAACAGTATAACATCCATGAAATCTAAAGAGTATAATTATTCCCGGAGATGGCATGTTCATGTTTTCCCTTTGTAGTCTTTTATCTGAAGAACCCAAACCCTCAAAGCATCAGGAATTAATCTCCACTTTGCAGGAAATTGCACTTAAAAAAAAAAAATCTTACTGTGGTAATACGAGTTATCAAGACAAGTTTAAAAACTTAGAGTCTCTCTACTTCAACTTCTTTTGAGGTATTTTGGAGCAATGTGAGCTAAATAACTGTAGCTGGATTTAAAATTTCAGTACATTGACTTTGATAAATTCTTCTAAACTATGTGCTTGTTTATTCCTAGAAATAATTGAGGACCCCAATTATGTAAAAGAATCATGAGGTTTTTCTTTTTTAGTAAGTAATGAGCAATTTTCAGTTTAAAATCTAACTAAAAACTCAATCCTTTGACATTCATATAGATCTGAAAATGAATTCCTGGATCACAAAAGTATTTTTTGCTCCTTTTCATTCTCAGAGCTGCCACTTTTAGTCATTTCAGGATTTTAGAGCACAAAAGTAGGGAGAGGAGAAGGAAATTCAAGTCAGTAAGTTCCATTCTTATCAGCTCTGATAAAACCATAAGAGATTAAAAAGGCTAGTGAAAAAAGGATGTAGGGTGGGGAGAATAACTGTAATTATTCATATTATTGCTTCCACAAACATTTATTAAGCACATACTCTGTTCTAGGTACCTGGCTTGTGTTAGACATTTGTGATACAAAGACGGATTAAAACCCAAATTGGATTCCTTGCCTTCAAGGAATTCAGGTCTAATGCTGACTTGATACCTGCTGCTAGAGATTATTATAGAGTTGGTAGCACACATTCCTGGAGTTCAAAAAGTTTGTATATCTGTAGATTTGTAAAGTGACCACTATGATGGCTGATGTATCCATATAACTGTGTGTGTAAATTCTGTGTCATAAGGCATGCTAGTAATGATGCATACATCATGACTAAAATTATACATTGATTGAAGAAAGTATCAAAAAAAATCCTAAGAATGTGATTCTCAGACAGCTTGCTTAAAAGCTAATGACCTATTTAAGTGAGGGCTTCAGTCATAATTATCCCACCACAACCTTCAGCTGCAGTTTCTTTCTAATTGTCTCATTCAGTGCGCATATACTGAGCATTACTACATGCACTATTCTCAGTATGAGGGATACAATGAAAAAAGACTGAGTGCCTGTCCTTAAAGTGCTCGCAGTCTAGAGGAAGAGACAGCCACACCATCTAACAAACGACACTGCATGATACCTCTAAGTAAGATAGTAGTAAAGGCAAGATGCAATGGGAGCCCAAAAGAGAGACCCTCTGATTAAGCTGGCTGGGGGAAACAAGAAAGGCTTCCTTAAGAAATATTTAAATATTTAAACTTTGCTTCATTTTCCCAGCACCCAGCACAGTGCCTGGCACATAAAAGGTAATTGATAAAAGTTTATTGAATGAATAAATATTCTAAGCAATGTGGGGAATTCCAAAAATATATAAAGCCCTGACTTTGAGCAGCTTAAAAATTCTAGTAGAGAGATGAGACATATACACATAAAACTGACATTAAAAATAAGGAGTTTTAATAAATAGAAGCATTAAAGTGTCAAATGCACTATTTGCTTTAAGAGTACAGAAGAACAAGGTATTACCATGGGCTGAGGGTATTTAGGGAAGGCTTCCTGGAAGAAGGGAGATTTTAGGTACCTTGCAGGGTTGTTGTAGATTTCATGAGCTAGAAGGATGGAGGGCATCCTATAGGGAAATCCTCACTGAAGGTCAGCAAGGAGACCAATTTGGCTAGAGATTTGGATTAGGGTAGGTGATAGTAACTTATTTTACAGGGAAGGTAGACTGAGGCTTAGGTTAAGAGATTTTGAATTCCAAGGCTAAAGAGTTTGAATTGCATTCTATAAACTACAGGAAGTCACTGAAAGTTTTTGAGCAGTGTATTAACATAAAAGCTATTTTTTTGTATATTAAACATATAAGAATATCTTTATTTCCTTAAAGACATACACTTTCATCTATTTTTTTTTCCTGAAACACATTACTGTCTTGGTCTTTCGTTTTCTACTTTTTAAAAAACTTTTTATATTGAGATAATTTTAGACTTACCTAAGAGCTGGAAAAACAGTACAGAAACTTCCCATCCATTCTTCACCCAATAAAGATTTTTTTTTTTTTTTTTTTTTTTTTGCGGTACGCGGGCCTCTCACTGTTGTGGCCTCTCCCATTGTGGAGCACAGGCTCCGGACGCTCAGGCTCAGCGGCCCAGCGGCCATGGCTCATGGGCCCAGCTGCTCTGCGGCAGGCGGGATCTTCCCAGACCGGGGCACGAACCCGTGTGCCCTGCATCGGCAGGCGGACTCTCAACCACTGCGCCACCAGGGAAGCCTTAAAGCTGTATTTCTGAAAGATTAATCTGGTTAAAGACCAGTTAGGTCTTTAACACATACCTACATATAACCAGACTTAACTAAGATTGCTTCTTGGATAGACTGAAAACGGCCAGTCACTGAAACTAGATCATGAGCCTACATTGTAAACTTGATTGAAATGACAAGGTTGCATTTGCTCCAAGTCCTCAGCCTCAGGACAAAGAGTTGCATGTGCCATTAGCATAAACATGAGGGATGTGTGCCTTGGACTTTGAAACAAAAGCAGCAGCGTGGCTCATTTACTTTCCACCACCAACAGCGTTGCCAAGCCTGTTGCCCTTAGGAGAATGTGCCCTTTAAGACCACTCTCCCCACCACCTTCCTCACACACCACTTGTCCCACACCACCCCCAGGAGGAGAAGTTGCTGTGGTTTGATAGACTGGGCTACTTTTGCTAAAGGGTGAACAGGAACCCAGCAGTATACACAGTCGTGGCTTTCCCAGTGGTTTACATCCTCCCCCTGTGCTTGGCATCTTTAGGGTCAAGGTTCATTTCCCCCAGGCCCAAACACATCACTCTCCCTTGATTCTTTCTTACATGTGGTTGGAGTGTGATAAGAGGCAAAAATGCAGTATGGACTTTAGGACAGAAGAGGCCTCCTTTGGTTTGAAGCTACTAGGCCTCACCACCTCAAGTGGTTGCTCCAGATAGGTGGTCTGGCCCATCTGGCCAGCATTCTTTGTACTGGGGTTTGGGGCCAAATCCCCAGGGAATAATGAGGTGTTATTTTGCTTTTCTTTGCCATTATTCCTTCTTCAGAAACCACAGGGGGGAGTGGTTGCTGTGGTCTCCAGAGGATTTGGGTATTTCTGGTCCTCTAGTCATAATATCAAGTAATAGCACCCTAAGCTGAACACAGCCCTTAACACTGCCTATTGCTTTAACTTATATTTTATTATCTTGGTACATAGAAAGTTCTCAAAAAAAAAAAAATTAAAGAAAAGAAAAAAGAATGCTAGTTCTCTCCCTTGTCACTTTATCATGATAAGAGAAAGTAGAGGTACTGTTCAATTGTTTCTAACTGTATTTTCTTTTCTTATTTGAAAAAGTGGTTAATTCAATATAAAGTCTCAAGGACACCTGTTTGCATGAAGAGACAGAATCCTACCAGATGCTTATGTTAAGTGCCTTGAAAAAGATACATGCTTCTCCATCAAAGTAATATTTAAAAGCTTTGACAGGTATTCATTCTCAGAATGTCCTCTATGTCTATGTCTATTATTCAGGCCACCTTACTTGAAGCCCTGAAAACAATGAAAAGAGTAACACTCTAATGCAATGGTCTGAGTATAGGTTAAAATAGATTAAATTATTTTGCAGATCTTGATTTTTTTTTCAGTTTCAAAGAAGAATTTGTAAGAAATTTTAAGACAAAACTGAAGTATTTAAAAATATATTTTTTAATATTATAAGGTAATATTTTAAAAGGGCAATATACTCATACAGTTCAAAATTCAAAAAATATAAAGATATTTTTTAAAAAGTATCTTTCTCACTCCTGACTGGAGTATTTTTAAAGCAGGAGAAATACATTAGAAAGCCATCTTTTATCTGTTTTGCATATTTGTTTGTGCTTCTGAGTAATTGTTACTATAACAGCATCTTACATTAAGCTACCTAACATTAATCAGGAGGTCAGAATTTATTGCCAAATGTTTGGAAAGCAGTCCTTATGTCTATTATGTGACCCAAAATGATACTTTTTGAACTTACAAATCATGAATTCTCTTAGGGAAATCTGAAAGCTGATAAGCAAGCAACAACAGATATGCCATTATATTATACAAGCTTTGAAGTATTTTCTTTACATAAAACTCCATATAAATAATCAGAAGCAAAGTTTAGGCAAGATATTATGTATTGTTTTTCAGGGACAATAATTGCATGTATTGCTGTTTCCTACCATTATAAAAACATTTGCTAACATAAGTCCATGCCCAATATATATTTGTCAAATGAATGCTTTGAAGTACAAGAATAGCAAGAAATTTAACAAAATGATGGAAACAGAACTAATTTTTCAATTCCTTTGCTAATACACTTCAGCCAAAATATTGCCTTAGAGAATCATGCTTTTAGGAAACAGGGTAAGCAATCATCCAAGCAAGATGGATAAATCTCGTTTTAAAAGATAATCACAGAGAAAAAAATCCATAACTTATCAGTACCTCCTGGAGTTTAACAGCAATAGATTCCAGGGAGTTCTTTCTTTTGCTCAATCTAAGTCTCTGGTAGCAATTTACACTAATTTATTTTGTTTACTTTCCCTTAGAAGATGAAGTGTGGGTGAAAATCCTTCTTACACTGAAATCTAATTTACTTAAAGGCAGTTAAGTCAATTTTAAGCTTCTTCCCCAGTCAAAACAATGCTTTCTTTCTTAAACTTACACCCCTGGACCTCCCTCCATCTTGCCAGATTCCAACCCTGAATCACTTTAGTTGCTCATCTATGGTACCTTCCTCAAATTTTTCGTACCTCTTAGAATATGGACATTAAATGGGATCATATCTCAAATAAATATGACCAACGTCGAGCAGAGGGGAAGCATTATTCTTGATTGATATACAGTGTATCTTCTCTCCACACCATTCCAGCAATACTTTATTGATTCGGTTCACATCCCTATTATTTCATTCTAACGTTGTGGTAAACTTCTTAAAAACTCTTAATAAGAGTCCTGTAATGCTGAAGTTAAGCTAAGAAATGGGCCATGACAACAAAGAGGTCGTGGTTTTTCTCTTTAGCCCTGTGTCATTCATTTGTTTCTCCTGAACTGCGTTCTACCTTTTATTCATTGTTTAACTGAACAGCAAGTGCCACTTTGTATTTAGAGAACACAGGAGGTCAACATCATTGCCTAATTGTTATCCAAAGACTAATGAACTTATTCTGAGTTCTGTCATCAAAATCACTGATGAAAAGAGTAAATAATCCAGCCTCCAAACCAAAGTTAATGAATCCATACTGTTTTAAAGAGTGTATTTCAACCTATTATAATAGAGTAATTGTTACGATTTTTCAAAGTTATTCACATTTTACAGCACATACCGGACTAATAAGTTTGCACAGTCCTTCAGTAAAAATCTATTAAGGGTATTAGCTGATATTTTGCACTGACTGCACAGAGACACTCAGTACACTCATTAACAGGGGGCACACATGCAGCCAAATTCCTTGCTGCAGGACCACAGTGAAGTCAGGAATAGAATCAAAAATCTCCTAATATTCTATGCTGTGCCACTCAACTGATAAGCACATCATCTATTTCTTAAAATAGATTTCATGAAAATCAACTTAGAACTGAATCTCATTCACTTTTGGAAGATCAAGTACCATATTTATACATAATGCTAAATTTCTAAGGAGGATCAATTTTATGGGAAAAATAAGTTTAGTTCTGTGTGAGTCAGGGCATAATCACCATGGCAGTCTTGGACTGTGAGATGAACTTACTGTAGCTGAAACAAAATAGCAGAAATCATTTGATGATGGAGACATTTTCAAATAAAAGCTGTTCTTCTAACGAGATTACATGGGAAAAAACATGAGCCAATGAGGACATCTGAAAGTCTGATGAACCTAACAGGCTGCTTGTTCTTTCCCATCTATAGATGCCCTTTTTGACCATCTTATCACCTTTTTGCATAGCTTGGCACTGAATAGAATAGAAAACTAAAAGAGGTAGAAATTAATTAATAATGCCAATGGGTCTCAAACTGCAAGATAATTTTCCAAAGGAAGCACATGACCATTAAAATGACTTGGCTCATGTGACTCTCTCATTTTGTGCCATTATTTGTGAATATGAAATCAGGTAGACACAGTAACCAGCAAAACAACTTATGTTTAAAGCTTGATCATGGGCATAAAGAAGAGAACCATTAGAACACCAAGATCACTCATACAAAGGATTATGACTTTAATATTTAAAGCAACATCTATTGATAGTTTATCAAGCCATGATGTGTATAACTGTAATTCACATAGAAGAGTGTTTGGGAATCTTCTATTTAATAGTAAGTACTTTTTAAAAAAAGTATCAATATTTTTTCTTTATTATACATCAAAATAATTATTTTAATCTTATATTTTTTATTTGCTTCTGAAAACAAACTTCACAGAATTTTATGTATATAGAGTATACATGGATTTTAAATTTAGACTTTAAGATTTTATCAGTGGTTTGCAGCCAACATTATCCTCAATGGTGAAAAACTGAAACCATTTCCACTAAGATCAGGAACAAGACACGGTTGCCCACTCCCACCACTATTATTCAACATTGTTTTGGAAGTTTTTTTTTTTTTTTTTTTTTTGTGCGTTACGCGGGCCTCTCACTGTTGTGGCCTCTCCCGTTGCGGAGCACAGGCTCCGGACGCGCAGGCTCAGCAGCCATGGCTCACGGCATGGCCCAGCCTCTCTGCGGCATGTGGGATCCCCCCGGACCGGGGCACGAACCCGTATCACCTGCATCGGCAGGCGGACTCCCAACCACTGCACCAGCAGGGAGGCCCTGTTTTGGAAGTTTTAATCACAGCAATCAGAGAAGATAAAGAAATAAAAGGAATACAAATCGGAAAAGAAGAAGTAAAGCTGTCACTGTTTGCAGATGACATGATACTATACATAGAGAATCCTAAAGATGCTATCAGAAAACTACTAGAGCTAATCAATGAAACTGGTAAAGTAGCAGGACATAAAATTAATGCACAGAAATCTCTTGCATTCCTATACACTAATGATGAAAAATCTGAAAGTGAAATTAAGGAAATACTCACATTTGCCACTGTAACAAAAAGAATAAAATACCTAGGAATAAAACTACCTAAGGAGACAAAAGACCTGTATGCAGAAAACTATAAGACACTGGTGAAAGAAATTAAAGATGATACAAACAGATGGAGAGATATACCATGTTCTTGGATTGGAAGAATCAACATTGTGAAAGTGACTATACTACTCAAAGCAATCTACACGTTCAATGCAATCCCTATCAAACTACCACTGGCATTTTTCACAGAACTAGAACAGAAAATGTCACAATTTGTATGGAAACACAAAAGACCCCGAATAGCCAAAGGAATCTTGAGAAAGAAAAACGGAGCTGGAGGAATCAGGCACCCTGACTTCAGACTTTACTACAAAGCTACAGTAATCAAGACAGTATGGTACTGGCACAAAAACAGAAATATAGATCAATGGAACAGGATAGAAAGCCCAGAGATAAACCCACGCACATATGGTCACCTTATCTTTGATAAAGGAGGCAAGAATATAAAATGGAGAAAAGACAGCCTCTTCAATAAGTGGTCCTGGGAAAACTGGACAGCTATATGTAAAAGAATGAAATTAGAACACTCCCTAACACCATACACAAAAATAAACTCAAAATGGATTAAAGACCTAAATGTAAGGCCAGAAACTATCAAACTCTTAGAGGAAAACATAGGCAGAACACTCTATGACATAAATCACAGCAAGATCCTTTTTGACCCACCTCCTAGAGAAAGGGAAATAAAAACAAAAATAAACAAATGGGACCTAATGAAACTTAAAAGATTTTGCACAGCAAAGGAAACCATAAACAAGACGAAAAGACAACCCTCAGAATGGGAGAAAATATTTGCAAATGATGCACTGATAAAGGATTAATCTCCAAAATTTACAAGTAGCTCATGCAGCTCAATACCAAAGAAACAAACAACCCAATCCAAAAATGGGCAGAAGACCTAAATAGACGTTTCTCCAAAGAAGATATACAGATTGCTAACAAACACATGAAAGAATGCTCAACATCATTAATCACTAGAGAAATGCAAATCAAAACTACAGTGAGATATCATCTCACATCCGTCAGAATGGCCATCATCAAAAAATCTACAAACAATAAATGCTGGAGAAGGTGTGGAGAAAAGGGAACCCTCTTGCACTGTTGGTGGGAATGTAAATTGATACAGCCACTATGGAGAACAGTGTGGAAGTTCCTTAAAAAACTAAAAATAGAACTACCATACGACCCAGCAATCCCACTACTGGGCATATACCCTGAGAAAACCATAATTCAAAAAGAGTCATGTACCAAAATGTTCACTGTTACAATAGCCAGCACATGGAAGCAACCTAAGTGTCCATCGACAGAAGAATGGATAAAGAAGATGTGGCACATATATACAATGGAATATTACTCAGCCATAAAAAGAAATGAAATTGAGTTATTTGTAGTGAGGTGGATGGACCTAGAGTCTGTCATACAGAGTGAAGTAAGTCAGAAAATCAAATACTGTATGCTAGCACATATATATGGAATCTAAAAAAAGAAAAAAAAAGGGTTATGAAGAACCTAGGGGCAGGACGGGAATAAAGACGCAGACCTACTAGAGAATGGACCTGAGGACACGGGGAGGGGGAAGGCTAAGCTGGGACTAAGTGAGAGAGCGGCATGGACATGTATACACTACCAAACGTAAAATAGATAGCTAGTAGGAAGCAGCTGCAGAGCACAGCGAGATCAGCTCCATGCTTTGTGACCACCTAGAGGGGTGGGATAGGGAGGGTGGGAGGGAGGGAGACGCAAGAGGGAAGAGATATGGGAACATATGTATATGTATAACTGATTCACTTTATTATACAGCAGAAACTAACACACCATTGTAAAGCAATTATACTCTAATAAAGATGTTAAAAAAAAGATTTTATCAGTGGTTTGCTTCTATTGACTAGAAACATTTTTTTTTTAAATCGGCAGAAACTAAAAGTCCTCTGCCTAACTTTCGGGGTGCTCCATCATCCAATACCACTGTATTTATCCAATCCTGTGTCCCTCCCTCCCTCACTGTTCACCCTCTGTTCTGGACGGCCTACTCGGATGCAATCAAAATGTACCTCCTCCACTGTCTGTGCCTTCACTCTCATTCTTGTTCTTTACCCTTAACAGGAATGTTCTCCTTTTTCCATGCACTTCTTCATAGTCTATTCATTTCCTAGGTCTACCTTCCCCTCTAAGAAGTCTTCTCTGGTATGTTCCTGTTCCCCCTTCTCTATGCCTGTCATTGTATCATTCAGATCTTAAGCAGGTCTCTAGTACCAACTTCACCTCTTCCTACTCTCTCTAATTCTATTCCAGGCCCACTGGCCTCCAGGCATACTCTTGCCTTGGTGTCTTTGCATATACTGTGCTCTCTACCTGAAAGGCTCTTTCCCCAGCAGTCTGTGTATTCATACCCTCACCACTTGCACATACTTTCTCCAACATCATGTGTCCTAACCACCCTATTTTACATTGCAAGCCATTTCCTAGATTCTCTGCTCCCTTTTCCTGCTTTAATTTTTTTTCCAAAGCACTGGTCTGTCAGGAGGGCAGGGATTTTTGTCTGTTGTATCCCCAGGTCCTAGAATAGTATCTGGCACATAGTAAGTACTCTAAATATCTGCTGAATAAATTAAATAAAATTATTGAATCCTAGCTATATTCTAAGTGCATGATAAGCACAATAAATTAAATGACTATTGAAATTTATGTTCTAAGTGCCTGATATGTATTTCCTTGTTTAATCCTCACAACATCCTATGAGAAAGGTTCTATTAGCATCCCATTTTAACAGATGGAGAAAATGTAACAGACAGATCAAGTGAATTAATTACAGTTAAGCAACTAGTGTCAGTTGAAACAACAGTTCTCCAAACTGCTGCTGTATGCATTGTTGAAGAATGTCTTCAAAAACAACCCAGTTTATTTTGTCATTATCATCTAAGTCAGACCTTCTCCCAACCACCTCTCCTTTCACAAATGAGAAAATGACAGTCTTTTGCACCTCATATGTCTTTTAACTTTCCCCAAATGCTCTTATATCCATTCTACCCTTACCACAAACTACTGACCAGTTACTGTAAAGAGTAAATTTATGTATGGTATACATGTCTTTCTAAAAAAGAATGTGAGGCAACTAGCTTTAGATATTATTTTCTTCTTATAATAAGAAGTGGGGGGAGGAAAGAGATGGAGGAAGAGGAAATGAGGAATGGCGAGGAGGAGTGGAGAAAAAGAAGAAGAAAGGAAAAAAAGAAAAAAGAATAAGGCCTACACTATCACAATTACCAATCAACATTAGGGGAAAGAAACAGAATCCAAGGCTTGGCTCTGATGTCTTTCTCAAAGTTATTAGTTAAGAAAAGCATCCTAAATTGTCTGGAACATGAAAATAAGTCTATACTAAGTCTAGCTACTTAAAAGTAAAAAGATATAAAAAATATGAATTGCAGGCACCTAGAAACTCCAGGACTGTGTGCTCCACAGAGCCTGGCCCAGGGTCATGGTCCATAGGATGGGATGGGGGTGCGGCATAAAGCCGCAGAAGTTTTAAGTCGAAACAATAATAACAATAGAGGCTAAATGAGCTGATCTGGACCATACACACTGGTGTGGTCATATCAGATTTTATAGCCAATAGCAGTTCTAAGTGTTTGGTGCTTCTACTATACTGCTTGTTAAATATCTTGAAAATCATCCCTGAAGCTAACATTTATTAAAGTGCTTAATAAACACCAGGCACTATGTAAAGACCTTTCATCCCCAAATCACAAGAATGGCAAGTAATATCCCCAAGGTCACATAGCAAACTAAGTGGTAGAGCTGGATACATACCCAGGCCATCTAGCTCCATAGTTTGTACACTCAACCACTATTTTACTGCTTACCCCAAAACAAAAAACAAAGAAAATCTAGTTCTGCAGTGTTTAAACAGATAACAGCATACTGTTCGATAAACCTGAGCATTTTTGTAACTATATATTTATCCAAAAGATTGAAACCATTCTTTCATCTTAACAACGGTTTTTGCCCTTTAAGTAATCTCAAACAAACTCCTAGGAGGCATGAGTTTTATGTTATTTATCTTTCTATCTCCAGCACAGTGTCTGTAACATAATAGAAGTTTGATAAATGTTTACGGAGTAAATGAGTGGATGAGAGAACAAATGAATGGAGTGACTGGAAGTTTATTTTTACATCTTATCTAAAAAAACAGCACTTTCCAAGGACACAAGACACCTTGGCTATAAATGCAGGCTTAGACAAATTATGTATTAGTTATTAAGTGTAGCCAGCTAAAAGTTTTCAGATTGGAAGTTAAAATAGTAAAAAGCAAAACAAAACAAACCCCCCAAAAACACCATGTTAAATAAGAGTATATAAAAAAAACCTTAAACAGCTCAGCCTCCCTTTCCAACATAAAGTAGGAAATTAAGTTGTGGAAGGAAAAGTTTTAATCTATTCAAGTATATAATCAACTTGATTTTGTAATCTTGATCTCATGTTTTTTTGTTTTTGTTTTTGTTTTCAAAGCACAAGGCCCACTGAATTCAGAAATGCAGGTGTGTTACTCCTAAACATGGGTATGTATGATCTGGTCACGTTTATTAAAGGGAAATGACAATTTGAATGATTGGTCTTTATATGTTAAATGTTAATATTTTTATTATTCACAATCTACTTTATCTTAATCATGTTTATTCTTCCTTAAATGCCAACTTCATAATATATTTAAATTATATAAATTATAATTTATATTTATTATTTAAATTATAAATATATAAGGGCTACTAAATAGAAAACTAAAAAAGAATCTCCAGAATATTTTTCTGAAAATTAAAACAGTTGAACCCTCCTACTCCCAACTAGCCCATCCATACACCTATTCATATCAAGTTTTACATAGCTAAATTAAAACACTACAGTAAAATTTCCCTATCCTTAAAAGGGATGATCTAAAACTAACCAAAAAAAGAGGGTTTTTCTGCTTTCTTCCCTTTCTCACTCTCAAAAGAATGTCTGCCTACCAAAAACCAGAATGAGACTTTCGTTTTAATTTCAACTAAGACAAATGTTAGAGTATTAGTACTCATCAACAGGAAGCAAAATTACTCATCCATTCCACTGAGATATCTAAGACTAGAAGACTCAACATATTTTCTCCCTTCTTAAAGGATCCTATGTGATGGGATTAAATTTCACAAATTCCAAAATACATTTACGATACAGGATTTTAAAATTTAATCCCTTTGCTATTCACTTTAGTTTTAAACAGCTTGTTTATCTTCTTCCTGCTAGCACAAAATGTGGTGCAGAAATGGAAACCAGATTTCTTTATGTAGTGAATTTCATGTGGTTTCCACATTTCTCCTGGCAGTCGTTTCCCAGCAGACATTCATCTAAAAAATTCTTCCTTGAGTGATTTTTAAGTAAGATGGCATCTGTAGCATTTTGTGGCACATTCTAAGCACACTCTCAAATGCACTACAAATGCACTACAAATGGCCTGTGCATTATAGCATTCTGCATTGCAGTTTACATTTAAAGTCTTTGTAAAGGTAAATAAAGATGTTAAAAATGTAATTAGGAAGGTGATTTTGGGTGGCCCTGATTCTTACTTAAGAAGGAATCTCCTTTCTTTGACTCTTCACGTTCAGGAAGATCTCAGATTGATCAATATATGTTTATTAACCTGATTCCATTTGGGAAGCCATTGTGCAGCACATAGCAACTACAGGTGTGGCCCCTGCCCTCAAAAAGTTTATAATCAAGTGAAAAAGATGAGACATAAATGCCAGAACAAGTCAAGCAACAGTTTGAGAAGAATCAGCAGAGCACAAACAGCAAATGGATGAATGAATGGAATGGACAATGGGGTCTATAAGGCTATCTGGAAATACCTGATATGCAATATTCTCTGGAGCCATGAGAAAGCCGATTTAAAGCAAAACGGTATGGGGAATTTTCTGGCAGTCCAGTGGTTAGGACTCTGCACTTTCACTTCCGTGGCCCAGGTTCAATCCCTGGTCAGGGAACTGAGATCCTGCAAGCTGTGAGGTGAGGCCAAAAAATTAAAAATCACTGCCTCTGGGCTTCCCTGGTGGCGCAGTGGTTGAGAGTCCGCCTGCCGATGCAGGGGAACACGGGTTTGTGCCCCAGTCCGGGAGGATCCCACATGCCGCGGAGTGGCTGGGCCCGTGAGCCATGGTCCCTGAGCCTGAGCGTCCGGAGCCTGTGCTCCGCAACGGGAGAGGCCACAACAGTGAGAGGCCCGTGTACCACAAAAAAAAAAAAAAAATCACTGCCTCTGAAGATTATTTTAAAGGCCACAAGGAAGTATAAAAACAATTTAGTTTAGTTTTGGAGCTATTTGTTTTTAAGCAATGCATACATAGGATTAAATTTATCTGATTGAAAATTCAAGGAGAAAAAACAAAATCTCATTAAACGGTCTAATACATATTTTTACTCGTAGCTCAATTCCAACTCTGTTTCCTAAAGAAGAATCAGGAAGAACTGTGGCTGGAGCGGGGAGGGAAGAGCTACAGAAAGTCTCACACTGAGCAGAGGAGGGGCAGAGAGGGAAGACAGAACAGTAGGAAAGAGGAGGAGAAGAAAGGAACAAAAGTTAATAATAAGCCTATTCTCCTGAATGCCCTTTGATCACTTTGGTAGAGATACAGTATGGTACAATAACACATACCACTGCCTTCTGACACAATAACTAGTTTAACTAATATTCTCAGATCTTCCTCTCCTTAGACATTCAGCAACACCACAAAAGTTACCAAGGGTGGAAATGGTATCTGCTAAAGCGCCACAACCACCGGCCCCAAGACAGTGCTGTGACAATTCTCCAAGCTGTTGCTATATGAATTGTTGAAAAAGTCTTCAAAAACATCCCAATTTATTTTGTCATATTATCTAAATCAGACCTGCTCCCAAGCACCCCCTCCCAACCACCTCTCATTTGACAAATGAGAAAATGGCAGAGCTGAGCTAGAATCAGTCAATTTTGGTACTCCTTCTCTTATACCTCAGTTGTATCCAAGAAAGCAAAGGTTTAAATTAACTTCAAAGAAGGGGAATTTGTACAAGAAAGATGAAATTTTGAAATCAAATACAATTAATTTAATCTCTATGAATACTACATCACCAAAAATCTTCTGCTCTAGGCACTGAGCAACTTGGCTATAGTTGGCTATAGTAGTTTCGCTATAAATGTTAATTTGAAACTTCTATTGATGTAGGTAAGCAAAGAGAACTGTATTATGGAAATCTTACAAAGAACAGTTTTTAACAGGGTCTTTCCAAACAGTTTCCATCAGTATGCACATACACAAAAAACTCACTAAAATTCTCCTATACTTAATGTGAAGGAAATATGTACCATGGGAATGATAGTTTTTAAGTGGGGAATTTGGGGAATTCCCTGGCAGTCCAGTGGTTAGGACTCCGTGCTTCTACTGCAGGGGTACGGGCTCGATCCCTGGTCAGGAACTAAGATCCTGCAAGCTGCATAGCCAAGCCAAAAAAAAAAAAAGTGGGGAATTTAATACATTCAGAAAACACTGCATATACATACAACAGACAAATGCACTGAAAATGATACAGTATAAGAATGCAACAGAAGTGGCATTCATCTAAATGAATCTGAATATACAAAATACTGTCAAAGCAAAATAAAATTAAACAATAATAAAATGAAGTTAGAATTGACTTTAACAAATTGGATCCAACCTAATTGCTCATAACCAGTATGAGCATTATTGGGGGACTAACACCAATTATTTTACGATCTGAAGGCAAAGGTGGAACTAAAATTAAGATTGATTTAGAAAACAGGCAGGGCAAAATTTACTGGAAAATAAACTCCCATTAGCTTTCTTGTCCTTTTTAATGGTTAAAAAAATGAGGGAGTCAACTTTCTAAAAATTAACCAATTGAAATGTACTGAAAATTTCATGGACTGAAATCATGAAATAAGAAGGGTAAGTATAACTATCTTCACACTGGCTTCACTACTGGCAGAAGGCACTTACTTTTAGAAAAATCAAAAGATTCCTCTTATACAGCTTATTCTGGTTCTTGTTTTCTCTGTTTAGAAAACTTGAAGGAAAAAAAAAAAAAGAACTTTAAGTTCCTTTCGTTCTTTGATGAGCTTCTCAGTAATAATTTCATGAGGCCCCGAAAATGCAGAGTGAACTCTAAGCATCATCTCCAGTGAGTTGATGCACACACTGGGCCGGACAGCACCTGAGGCTACCCTCAAACACTTTCAGTGGAGTCCAGATCCCTTGAAGAAGACAAACTATTTAAAAAACTACTAGTTCCCCAACAAAACAAGCCAATATTTCAAAAGCAATCATAATCCATTCTAGCCAATAAAACCCAAGACTAGTTCTTTCTTGAAAAGACTAAGGTGAAATGGAAATGCAGCAGCACGCACTCGAGGAAAACAGTTTGTTACAAGGCAGGAGGTTGGGAGTAAACTGTTCCCAAACAAAACCAAACCAATACTACACAAAGTGTGCGTGCAGATTTTAAGTGCAGTCAGTGATAGCTCCACCTGTAGAGGAATCAATCCCCTTAAAATGTTGCATTTGCAAAATTACAAAGGCATTTACTACCTAATTTTCACTTGTTAACCTTCAACTGGTGCTATAAAGCTCTGGCAGGCACAATTTTTTTAAAAAAGAATGAAATGTGCACACACTAAAACTAACGTCTAAGATTACAAAAAACATTCACATGCTTTAGCTTTTAAAAAGGGAAAAGAATTGATTTTGATGTTGGTAATTCTCATATAGAGATCTGGTTTAGTTTAAAAGTATATATAGATATAGATATATAAAAATATTTATAAATTATATAAATATTTACAAAGTATATATACACACATATACATAGATGCACTTACACATGTTTATGCATGTGTAAACACATGTGTTTTAATATATACATGCAAAACTATAATAAAAGCAGATACACTCAAAGGAGAGGAAGGTCATTACTGACTTTTCAAAGAGATTCTCCAAAAGGTTATCTTAAGGAGCCTCTCCCACTACAGTGTTTTTTAAAATCCCTGTTGTCTTTCTTTCAGAATCAAGTATTTTCTTCTATTTTTACTTGTTTTACACACAGATGATTTATTTACCCAATGAGATTACAAACACCTTGAGGAAAATAACACTTTCTTCCTGAACAGTACTTGCTGCTGCTTGTGCTTTGGAGTCACAGGACCTGGTTTTGAATAGAGGATCAGTAACTGAATCAAGGTGGGGGCCTGCCTGTGCCCTCCCAGCAGTACCTAAGCTGCATGAGGCCCTCCTCTGCGCCAGGCCCTGATCCAAGCTTTTCTCACACATTACCCCTTTTAGTCCTCAGAGAAACCCTATTTTACAGATGAGGAAAATGGAGCTCAGAATACTGTAGTTAAAGATTGCCAAGGTCACCAAATAATGAGTTGTGAAGACAGGATTCAAACCCACGCCCTCCAGCTCCAAAACCCTCATGCTGCACTGCCTCCTGCTTCCACTTCATCTGCAGCCTTGGAGAAATCCTACCTTTCGGGGTTGTTGGATTAAATTATATCACATGTGAAAAACTAGCATGGAGGCCTGGTATAAAATAAGTCTCAAAAAAATATTAAAAAGAAACAAAACAAACCTTTAAAAATGGAAAACAGTACACTTTCCTTTCTCTACAACTTTTGCACTGTAGTCCTGGGAGTCAATGAAGTTACATAATCTGATTTTGCATGGCAAATTGAAGCAACTTTTGGTTAATATGCAAATAAGTGCTTTCATAAAGATATGTGATTAATAGTCACTTGCAACGTGGAAATAACCTTTTAACATGAACTAATTTATACCCCAAGTGCTTTCATTTGTCTATAAAAGTAAAGCAAATTCTCATGGTGGCATGAATAGAAGTATTTTAATATGATCTCATATATCCCTTAAATAAATTCTCTGGAGAATGAACAGAATTGGGAAGCCAGTTAAGGTAACAATAATATTCTCAACTGAACAGATTTATGTCGGATTTAACCCTTTTAGCAATTCATATAATTTGTGTTTCCCTTCTGAATATACCAAAAGATCATAAATCCTAAAATTAAGATACTGTGCCATGTATTATGCAGGTATGTGTGTCATCACTTAAAGACTTGGAGCTTCTGTAACAATCTACTGCATAATTGCAGGTATTTTGGATAAAGCAGAAAGCTCTCTTCACACACATATTTCCTTGTAGCCAATATGCTTCACTTGCACCCCTAGCCACAGAAAGGATACTTTTTCTACCCCTGCAAAAATGCGCTTTCTGAGTCTTTATGTGATGCACATGCAGATTTTCTTTCCCTTTTTGAAACCACGCATGCTTGTTTCTGAGTCGTACTAAGGAAATAAACTATTGGTGATGCCAAAAGACATCAGGAGTCAATATTCTAAAATTGTCAGTGACCCGAGTACGCCATATTTCTCTTGTCCAAGTGAGCCAATACTCATTTTAAAGTCTGATTATAACGTGGAATTCAATAAGAGTCCATAGCACATAGCATTCAGATGATGCTCGTCAGCTTTTGGGGGCTGAAGCAGGCAGCAGACTGCATTCCTAGTACGCTCTCACTTAAAATCCGCCTGAAAAGGCCAGCACCAATTTTCCAACCCCTTTATCTTGCTTCCCCCTAAAGATTTCAAGACAGTACTTCAAATTTTACTGGAGTCATAAATTATATATTTACCTTCATGCAACTGGTTTTCAATAGAGCCAGAGTTTGTAAGGTTTGTCTGCCGGATGTATTATGTTACTGGAATATAGAAATGGCTGCTGTGCACGCCAGTGGTTAGTAAAACTCAAAGACGTAATATTATCTTTCTCAATTGATTTGAGGAAAGAATGTTCATAAAATATATACTGCTTTTGGTTAGGGGCTGATTTCTAAATAAACAGACTCAGCAATGGAAATTCTAGAGACGGGCAAAACAAAACATGCATTAGTAAATGTACGTTTTAAAATCAACTCTCTCACAATCTTTGCCTTTGTGCAAGCTTTTTGAAGATTGTAAAATCAGTTGCATTAAGCTTATGATTTATAGCTGTTCTAATTTAACTTCTTTTTCAATTGTTGAAAGAAAATCTGTTAACTCTTCTGGACTATTTCTCCTCTATTTTACAGCCTCTGATGTTGCATCTCTGGCTAAGAAGGCACTTCACTGCAGTGATCTGAAGGCAGCCATTTGTTTGAGTCAGGGAAGGAGAGAAAAGGGGAAAGTTTTGCTACAACAAATCTCCCAGTCCTTTCGGGCCCTGACAAAATAGGAAATGCTGGCAATTAGAAAACAGCATTGCCTCCAATTGAAATTAAAAAAAAAAAAAAGTGCTAATCCACACAACATAAAGCCAAACTAAGTGGGGCTATCTTCCCTAATTTGCAATGAACTGGGGTCAACTAGATTTTTATCTCAAATACAAACTGGGAAAGAGAAAACAACAAGAGAGGAAACACTACATCTTGGTTAGATCCTGCTTTTCACACAAGATGGTATGACCGATAGTTACACAGGATGCATCCAGAAGATTAGAAGGCCAAAAATAAGCAAGGAAATATGGCTGGCCCAATGTTCACAACTATTTCTAAAAGAACAGTGCAATCTGATACATAACTGCAGTACACATATATAAATGTTAAAATTGTACCATGTTTTCCATTTAAGATAAAAAATAAGACAGCTTTAATTCTTGAATTATTATCATGACAAATGTTTGATCAGAAAACACATGCATACTATGTAGCTTTTACACATTCTTTGATAGTTTACTAAATGGCCTACTTTAGACTAGTTAAAGAAAGTATAAAGACACCATTCCTACCTTCAATTAACATATTCTATTTGGGGGAAAAAATCCAAATATGTGAAATAACAACAACATTTCAGTATAAAACTAAAAGAAGGCAGCAGATAATTGACAAGTTATTAACAGTAAATGTAAGTGCTATACAAATTCAGTAGAGGAAAAAATTTATCTGTGTAGGCTGACAATATGCTTCTGAGCACAGGCCTTTGACTTAGAAAAATTTGAGCTCTTCTATTTACTGTAATTCCACAAAGCAATATGCTTAACCTCTCTGAGCCTCAATTTCACCATCAATAAAATGGGAATGATGGTAATATTTACCCCATAAGGTTATTATAAGAAATGGATACATTGTATATGAAAGGATTTGGGCATCTATAAAGAAGCTATAAAATGACCATTGAGAAGGTGGTAAAAGAAATCACATCAAACTGTTACCATTAATTTGAAAAAGCAGAGAGGGTCAGGATGTTGGAGGGAAAGATTATTAACTTTTTCTTCACATACTTTCTATTGTTTGAACTTTTATAATGTTCATGCACTAATCTTGTAACAAAAAAATTAAAGCTATATAAATACTATCTGAAGTATGCATACTTGGATGTCACAAAATATTCTAACTGTAAACACTAGTAACGTTGTTCCTTTAAAAATACATAGAAACGAGACTCAGTCCTGGTTTCAATTTGAGAATTTCTATAATTATAAAAATTTGCCAAGCTTGAGAATGATAACCAACTGAAACAGTGTTTTCTATCCATGACATTTTCAAAAAGAGCAAATTCTGTAGTCACCCAAAACCATCCATTGATTCAAACAATCACTTCGGTCAATACATTTTGAAATAATCAAGGTAAATAACATTAGTTCTCAAAGGCAAGCCTTTGTCATGTCAAACTTTGCTTTTTAGAGCCCATCACATTTTAGATATTTAACTGGTAACTTTACAGACACAGAAAAGTCCTTAGGCCATTTTCCAAGTGGATGCCAAGGGCTTTCCATAAAGGCATGGCAGACTTTTTAGATTGAACTTGATCACAGATTAGCATTCCTAACATTAGAAGTAAGTGTGAGCTCTTTGAGGGCAGGAATCATATCTTTTTCACCTTAATGTTCGTCCCTGGCCTTGTGACTAGCACATGAGCAGGCAAGAATAAATATTTGTTGAACTATTTGGAAGAAAGATAACTCTAAAACATTTTCCTCACTTGGAAGCCCAATGAGATGGGCATATATGCTAAGGGGAACACAACCTTTACAGTTGTTTCTGTAAGAAAATCATTTAAAATGCTTCAAAAGCAGTAAAGGTAAGTATAAAATTGAGTTCCTTGAATAAAATGTCATAAAAACACCTATTTGAGAAACAGATCTCTCCTATATTTGAAAAAGTATAGATGTGTGAACTAAGATGAAATCATGGAGCAGGCTGATCAGAATCACCTTTCATCTGCCTTACAAAAACTCCCAAGGCATGTTTCATCAATATAAATAGAAGAGGGCAGAGGAAAGGCTTTCACTTTTGTGGCAGGAACAAGCCCACACCTGGAATGCTGGATTCCTGGCTGACTATTGTCCCACTGGCTCATGGCTCCTCTATGATGATTCCTGAATAAACATATAGATACTCAAAAAAGACAGAGTTGGTATCCACATGTAATAAGACTATTAGGTAGTATATAGTCACACTTGCATATTTCCAGTATTATGTAATAGTGTAAAGCAGTGACAGGGAAAAAAGGAGTTGAGGCACACTGGGCTTGCTCAACCACTATGGAACAGGCCCTGAAAACACAAGTATGGAGGCAGAAGTACAGTGATATCAGGTAATTCTTCTGAATTTCCATTTATGATTTAAATATCTCTATGAATGACATACCTAATGCTAATCTCTTAGTTCCATCCTAAACTGCTGGATAATTCATTTTTATCTTATTTAATCTTCCTCCCCAGGTGAGCAGGGCTTATAATAACCTTTGAACACTTTAATGGTATGTTAATTCAAGAGAAGACATTTAATGAAAAGTAAATGCTTTAAGACACTTCTTACTTGAAGCCTTTTGAAATATTCAACCCAACACATTTTAAAGAGAGAGATTTTTCTGCTTCTAAAAAGTATTGCAGAAGGTCAGTAGAAATGAATTGCTTTGGCTGTAATTCTTTAAAGAATTCTAAGTTTCTTAGTTTGGCTACTCAAATTAAATTTGGAAGCTACCTAGAAATTTTTTCACATTTTGATCTCTAGAAGGGCTATTAATCAAGCTCTCGTTTGAGGCAACTCGAACGTCAGTCAGAATACTATTGAGGGGAAGTCAGAGAGCTGTATAATCAGAATACGCAACAGTATATATAATTGAAAACATCACCAAAAGAAGAAAAGTAGATGCCAGCAGACTGGCATCTATGTTATAACATGTTGTCAAGCAGTGCTTGGCAAATTTCAACAGATTTAATTAACCAGCGATGAAACTAAGCAGTAGAATACCATTAAAACAAAAGTATTAACACAGAATCAGGAATTACCAGTGAAAAACGGTGCTGCACCTAGTAGCATGGATCTACCAGAGGCAATTTGGTAGGAGACCAGAGTCATTATTTCATAGTGGAGGCTTGAAATCAAAACTTTTAAGTTTCTTTAGGTCAAGCTATAGCACAGCATTCAGAGAGCCAGCCAAAATAGCTGAGGAAGGCCACATGTGGAACTAATTACTCATGGAGAGGCCATGACAAAGAACATTTCTCCAGACTTTTCATGGGGGCTTCACTTTCAGGAAGTTGCTATAATTACTGTTCAAGTCTAGATCAGCCTGCAAGCCGCTGACAGATCCAACAGACAGGAGGAGGAGGGAAAGAGAGAGAGAGAGAGAGAGAGAGAGAGAGAGAGAGAGAGAGAGAGAGAGAGAGGGATTGAGAGAGAGAGAGAGAGAAAAAAAAAAAAGAACTTATCTGCCCTTTCTGAAGAGTGAATTACCAGAAAATAAAGTACCACAGGAAAGCTCAAAAAAGGTTTCCAAATGAGCTCTGGCTTCCAGAGTTCAACTTTCTGTTTACTTTTTTATCTACCCTCTATCTTCAAATTACTTTTCTAGCCTGGATCGGACAGCAAATTTGTACTTCTACACTAACTCACTTTCAGTTGGCCACAGCAGAACTGTACATCTCGACTCTTTTTTTTCAGCTTTTCCATACTGGGGCCCACTTCCTGCCCAGTTGAGGAAAAAAATCTGGCCTGAAGATGAAATGACTGCTTAACATTACACTAAAACATCTGGTACCATTTTATGCACAGACCCATGTCTGAGAGCAGGCGATTCTAGCGGTCTCTCCAGCGGCACAGCGCATACCCAAACCTCCCCAGGGTGACATCATCCCATATATGGACTCTCCAGCCCAGCCCTCCCCCTTTTCCTGGTCCTAAATTCATTGCCAGTTCCCCAGTCTGCAGCAAATGTGCCACGTCAAGACTGGAAATCACAGCCCTTGAGTCTCAGTCGGGGCAGCAGAATTCAGGGGGGGAAGCCGAATGCAACCCCTTTTTCCCAAAGACCGGAGAGGATTTTAAGTACATAGATGGAAGCTTCTGGAGATCCTGCTCCGTCGCCCCAGTGTTCAGACTACCTGTTCAGGACAATGCCGTTGTACAGTAGTCTGCACATTGGTTAGACTGGGCAAGGGAGAGCAACGCCATGGACAGCTGGGGACAAAAGTTGCTGTTTCCGAGGAGAAGACATTTGTTTGCCCGTTTTTTGAATCTCATATCCAGTGTTTTTCTTCACAGGTTTTGCACAGTAGGGACCAGGAAGCCCTCGGGACACTGCCGAGAAAGGACTGCTCGAGGGAAGACCTGTGGGTAAGGCCTTCTTGACTGCTCACCTGGGCTATGACCAGGAGAGCCTAGGTGGGGAGCCAATGATTTGCTTTCACATGTGAGAGAAACTGAGGTATCTGCATGACAGATAGGTCTGCATTTAAATTTAAAAGAGCAACAATGTGTGGTACATAGTGATTTACTAGATGTTATTCAATTTCTGAAGAGTTTAACTATTTCCTTAAGTTTAAAGGTTTTCCCACTTCAAAATGAAATATGAAACACACCCCGAACACTTAAGAATAATTTAATGAGGCTGGTTTTGAATTGTTGAAATTGATAATCCAGAGACCTAAAAACTTATTCGAATGAGGGCTGTAGTATAACTTTTAGCATCCCAGGATTGAATCCATTTTGCCCCAAAGTAAAGAATACTTGCTATTATTAAAATGCTATATGAATAGTGCTTTTCTTAAATTTTATATAATATAAACATCAGAAATAATAGTATCTAACAATAAAAGAAGAGGCTGCCAAGTTTTTGCCTACCAGACAATGCAGATGGGACTGATCCAGAAAAGAGCACCAACCCAGAACTTATTGAGTCAGCAACCAAATAAATCGGAGAATAAAAACCTCTATGTTCAGATATCACAATATATATCTCTGTATTGCATTTTTTTAAAAATCCAAGAATGGTTGATAACTGCTGGTCAGCTGAGCCCTCGTGGCTATATTTTACAAGGCTTCTACTTCTCTGAGCACTTAAAATGATAAGGTACTTTGTCTAGAAACCCACTGATAAAAAAGGAATTTGTAAATGAAAGCAAAGTTTTCTTTGGTCAGTTTCCAGCTGTCCTGGGGGTGAAGGAGGGTGGGAGAGGGGGAGGAAGGTGGGAGGGAGGAAAACCCTCAAGCTGAATGAAATCCCAATAGAGAGAATAATAGAGAAAGTCTGGGTTGCAATATGATCCATGCTGAACTTTAGAGATGCGTTCCTTAAAGAACGTTCTGGAAAAAAATGTTACTGCCTCAACCCCCATTTATATCTACCCCCAAACAATTCTATATAATGAAAACATCTGTTCTTTAGGCTTTTGTGTGAATCTAACCCCTTTTGTCCTCCTTTAAATTCTGTAAAGTTACATTGGTTCCTCAACAAATCCTTTTCTAAATCATACATTTTGCAACAATTCAAACATTGTCACAAGTTCTCTTTGGCAAAACGTTTTATTACCAAAGATTCCCCAGTTATCTTTGGTCAAGACAATTTATTTTAAAAATTACCCCTTTGATCATTCCAAAACTGGTACAAAAGTTTTCTCTTTTATTCATGGTTTTTAGTTAAAATATAAAAAGCAAGGATTTATTTTAGCTATTTTCTCCAGTTAGATGATACAGTGTCATCCTTTTTTTTTTTCTTCTATTGTATCTTGGAGGCTTCCAGATTAATTATTTTTAATAAAACAAATAAGATTTTAAAAACTCTATATAGTTTTTTTTACATAGGAAAATTGGAAAAAAATCTATTAGGTAACTTTATGGGAGCTTATTTTTTTAAGAAATATATTTTTACTAATTGATATAGTTACTAAAGAAGATAGCTACAAGGTACTTTGGCAATATTTAAGATTTTTCAACTTTGGGGGTTTTGTTTGTTTTTTTACTCCATAGAAATAACTGAATTTCCTAACTTGCTTTAATTTCATGTTTATTTAATTTAAATGTCTTTCTTCATATTAAGTGGTCTTTTTGTTTTAATGAAACAAGCCCCCACTGGTTCCTCACCTATTTTCTCCCTCAGGATTACTTTTAGTCTGGAGACAGAGGGGACCCGATGGTGTCCTTGGCATAAGTACAGGAGTAGGAACATAAGAATTAATTTGCAAAAGGGATAGCCGAGGAGCCCCTGCACGTGCTCAGTGAGTTCTGGCAACCCATTTTTAATGCAAACTTTTAACAAATGGGAAGGAATAGTATGCCTTTTTAAATTCATGA
This sequence comes from Mesoplodon bidens, assembly GCF_964165515.1. Lineage (NCBI taxonomy): Eukaryota > Metazoa > Chordata > Mammalia > Artiodactyla > Ziphiidae > Mesoplodon > Mesoplodon bidens. The sequence continues at coordinate 30,379,559 of NC_138177.1, read as the reverse complement.
ACTAAGTTAAAAATCAAAAGTAAAAGCTCACTTTATAAACCACTGCTGACTGAAGGAAGGATGGTAGTTTATGCGCTGGTATACATACTAACATGTATACATACATATCGTAAAATAACCTTATCTATTTCCAGGGTAATTAGAATAATGTTTAACTTTCTTTTGATATTACTTTGTAAGGAAATATACAAATGTTTTAGGGATCATGGGATCTATTCCAGAGGAAACTAACCAACAATGAACAACTTCTACTAAAACTACCCCTGGATGTAATGGTAAGTGTAAGTATTAAAATTAAATATTGTACATCGTCAGAAAGAGAAAATTGCAAGGCCTGTCCAAACTGTACTTCATAGAAACTTAGTAGTTATTTTGCATTTTAGCGCATGGTGATTGATAAGTTAGACTAGGTACTGAGTTAAAAGGAAAATTTTTTCCGCTAAGAGAAGGAAATTCAGAGCCTTAGCTTCAACACCATCATTTCTTAATTGGAAAAGGATCAACATAAAACAGTTTATTTACATTTTCAACTCCCACTGCTTTTTTAAGCCATAGATCTCAAAACCAAAGAAAATTTATTTACAGTGGGACACAATTTCACACTGATCACTTTCTTGCAATTAGTTAATAGGTTTAATGTCCTTCCTGCTTGGTATTTGAGCTTTCGGCCAAGATAATGTGTTTATATTTTTTAAAAACCAAAATATACTATCTACTCCCACCTCTCACCCTACAGACCACCCAAGTTTTTCACTTTGTGGGAAAGAGTTCAGGCACAAAACTCCTAATGAAGGAATTTTCTCCCCCCCCCCTTTTTTCTTCCCCGGTTGAAGTCTTAAAGCTGTTATAGGACATAAAAAGAAAATACAACTTGGTAATGTAGAAGAGTTCACTCACCCACCAGAGTCCATCCTCACTAAAGAGAAGCCAAAGCTTTTGATTACTCTACAAGAGATTTGTTCTTTAAAAACAACCCATTTTCCTCTTCTCTGAGGAGACTATCCCACCCATCTCAATAATGTCTAAATAATAGCTAAGAGACCATCACTCATAAATCCCAGCTTAAAATAACTAGAAGTCAGGCTTTAACCTAAGAAAAGACAGGAAATTCCTGAGTAAAGATTGAAACTTTCTTACTTGGTTTCTTCTACCTTTTTAACCTCGGTGTGCTACAAATTATTTAAGTAGAAATATTTATCAATCTTTTGAAGATCTCTTATTAAGAATTTTTATCAGTTTTAATAAATAGAGATAAAGAAGTAAATTAAAGAAAATAATTAAATCTTAATTTTTAATTCCCTGACTTACTGTGACAGCCAGTTTTCTGGAGTTGCTTTGGTTTAATTTTGTTGTAGAAGACTTAGAATATGATTCTATTTTTGCATTTCTTTCTTAAGATAATAAACAAAAGACAAAAAGGAGGTGTAATAGCCATATTAAAAATTACATGGTATGATAATAATATAAATAGCTTTTTTATATTTTACTTAGTATATTAAGTGATAATGAATTAATATTTACTGTACAGTTTAGAAGATAGAAAAAAATCTTAAATGTTTTTTCAGTCTTCCATCAGGTTCAACATAACCAAAAAGTGTGCATATGACACATACTTACTAAAATTGTGTTTTTAAAATCTACTAGAAACATAAATTGTCCCAAAGTCTTATGAGTAGAATAAAATCATTTTTCAGCAAGATTTTTTTCCCCCTGAAAAACAGTTATGGTTTTTCAGGCTCAAATACTTTGGGTATTTTGGTTTAATAGAAGTGCTTCATATTAAAGGATAACATGAACTCACAAATATTTCTTTCTATTTTTTCAGGTTGCATGCATCATTCCTTTAATTGAGCAGAGTTAACTGGATCAAATTATTTATGGGAGAGAGAGGGAAAGCTATACAGAATTACAGTAATTTTAAATTTCCACCAATATACTCTTTGTAAGTGAATCACTCCATAAATATTTTCTGTTGCACTGAATGCAGCAACAATAACAAAATAGTTTCTTAAGGTATTTGTTTTTGCATACTCTAGCCTTGTAATTATTTAAACAGCAGCCAAGTTTAGTGATGTTTTTGATTCTGTCAAGAAAAAAAAATAAGTCCTCTACTCAGAAGTGATGACCAGAAACAGAATCTGACATTTATTTTTTGAAATTAAATAAATAAATGGGAAGTTACACTTATCAACTCTTTGTTAAAACTGTACCATATCTAATCACTGCATAAAAGTTCAGATGTGTAGAATACTGTCATTTTTTTCAGTCTCTAAAAACTATTTTGCTCTTCATAAACTTTCTATTTGCTATTTTCTCAGAATTTTACAATTAAAGGGAAATAACAAACTACTTGTTTTCCTTAAAATTCTTTGAAAAAATCCCTAAATACACATTCCTTGGACAATAAGGTTTTGTTTTGTTTTTAAAAATTCTATTTATTGGAATTTTGACTATCTGGATATTTTATTTTTTAAAGGGCAGGGAAATCTGTTAAATACTTCTACGGAAGTGAATTGATCATTTATATTAAAATAACCAGTAGAATTATTCTCAAGTCACCAGAATTAAATTTTCTAACTGTATATTTAACACCATTAATCCTTTCTTATATGAATTTTAAGGAAATTTTCCAAAGGGTCTGGTTTTACTTTTTAGATACGAAATGAAGTTTCCTTTTCTGTGTTTAAGGTACTATTTTGTAACTGCACTGCACTAACAGTGTCCAATACACATTGTGAGCATCACTGTGGGTAATAACTTTTTAGTTTATACCCTTTTGATTCATGGCACAGCCCTGTAGTTAATTAAGAGGAGGAAAACTTAAGCTCACAACTGCTTTTTATTTGGTTTTCAAATCCATACTTTAAAACTTTGCATTAAAAAAATATGAGAAATTTAAATAAGTTCCTGTTGCTTAATAAAATATTGACAAAAATACAACCCCTTGTCAAAATCCCACTAACAAAGCATCACATACTCGAATACATTAGGCTCATTACTTATTTTGCAAATGGCTGCCATTTCCATGTAAATGACAAGTTTCTTTTTCATGGGCAAGATTATGGTACTTACCTATTACAAGAAACATGTATAGTCTTTAACTTCAGTTTTAAAATATGCAGAGTTTTGTGAAGAAGTAAAACATCTGGTTCAATTACTCTGAACTCTGACTGCATGTGGGCCAGTAGTAATATGAACTGGATTTAAGAATAAACCTTGTGTTTAGTCTTTCTTGTTGTTGTTTTATCCTTAAAATTTCAATGTGAGTTTTCTGCTCTGTCAATTATCCATGTTAGCACATTTGGAATGAATGTATAAGTGTACTTTCTGAATAAAGTCAAAAGTCTAACTTGTTTTTAGTTCCATAATGTTTTAATGTTTAATTCTATTGTGTGTTTTTCTCCCTTTCCCCTGACCCTCCAAAATCACCAAATCTGGAAAACAGACTGATTGTATCTGCCCATGAGCAAAGGAAACCTGAAGGAACCAAGGGCCTGGCTGGACGGAGTTGTCATGTGTCTGCCTGTCTACACTTGCTGTGCAGAACATCCGCTCACCTGTACAGCAGGCACAGACAGGCAGTCACATGACAACCCAGCCTGAATGACAACCAGCCATTGAAAGAAAGCAGCCCTCACACCATAGCATCTACACCAAGAGCTACAACCAAAATGAGGGGCGCGGGGGCCTGGGGTTTTAATTTGTTGGTTTCTTAACTCTTATGTATTATTATTATTTTTGATTCAAATATTGAAACCCACCAAAAGTAAAGTGAGTGGTGCTTATGAAATATAATAAAACCCATTTCTGAAAATGTTCCTGTGCTTTCTATAGTTCTCTTTTCCTAATCGTTGTCAGTAAATTACTACCCTTGACATTTATTGTACACAGCTTTTGAGCAGCACCCCCAAAATGAATGTAACAAAACAATATAACCTCAGTCTGATGTTTGACAGAATAAGTGATTCTAACAATTCTACTCCAAAAACTAAGTTTAGTTTTCTATATCATCATGACTTTTTAAGACACAGAGAGGAAGAAAAGAAAAAGAGTGAAGAGATAATATTCCAGGGAATAATGTATTTTGAGTTAACAAACTCTGCCAGTTTGGGCCTGGGTAAAACACAGTGAAAAGAGTATTTATTTCCAACATAATTTTCAAATGTATTAAAATATTTGCCTCTCTTCTTTTGATATATACTAAGCTGAAATTGAAGCTTTGATATTTCCAAATGTCATGATGTACATGATTTATTACTGTTATTGTTAAATTAAGAAATTAAGAAGGAAGTACAGTTCTAAGGATGGAATTTACGGGGCCAATGCATTCACTTGGAATACATGCTCCCATTCACTGTAAACTTTCAAACTCTTAAAATGTTCAGGCAATTCAATTATTTTCAAAAAGAACAAGGAAAGCTATTAATGGATATGCAGTGTATAATTTTGCCATATCTTTTGAGGATATGTCAAAACTTCAGTTTATACACTGTGAACTAGAGTGAAATGATCAGGTTTGGCTTGTTTATATGAATATTTCAAATATTCAAGGGTAAAAAGTGGGGAGATGGGTAAAATTAAAAATTTGTCAACTTTGATTTGGTTCACTAACATGTCAACTTCAGTATTTAAAATTAATTTTCATCTTTCTTAGAAAGATTCTGGTCAAACCTTAAAAAATGTTGCACAAGGTTACCCAAAATTTTTGCTTTTTTAATCTAACTAAACATTTCAAGTGTATATTTTGGATTAAAGCAAATTATTTTTATTCAGATATTTCATTTTTAAAATGAAAGATTTAGTCATAAGGATAAAAACTCCCCAAGGTTCAAAATTTTTACTATTATTTGATATTTTACCAAACCTGACACCATAGTTTCTTAAAAACAACAACAAAAACAAAAACAGTGATTGGGTAAAACTAATAAGTAAAAATGTGATTAAGGCTAAATTCTTGCATTTACAATCTGGCCTAAGGAAATATGTCATCTGCTAAAACATGTTACTGCAAAACACATTGTGAAATGAAGGTTTTTACCTTAAAGAAGAGTCCCATGACTAGCAAATAAAGTCCTAAACAATAGTTCACAAAATGTAAAATATAAACAGGAAGACAATATAAAAATGTCTCACAATATTTGCATAAAATCACCCAGTTGTAAATGCTTTATACAACCTGTAGCAAACGCCTCCGACAGGAGTCCGCATATGGATCATCCTATTGGACCCTGCAAGGCAGTGCCAGGACAGTGCTTGAGAGCTCTCTGGCTGACACTATAGCTGGCTCATAACATAAAGGAGACTGTTCCATTACACCAAGCTCCAAAGGGAAAGCTAAGGAGGCCAGGCCAGTGCAGTCGTCCTGTAGTGAACCACTCCAGGATGACGTTTCAAATAATTTTCCCTTAAAACATGAGGTTAACATATTGGCATTACATTCTTTTTACTTAGCTTGAAAGAATGTTTTATATATATATATATATATATATATATATGTGTGTGTGTGTGTGTGTGTGTGTGTGTGTGTGTGTGTGTGTGTGTGTATATATATAAATTCATTAAATGAGGTACATTTAAAAATTTTACTCTTCCAGGAAACGGTAATATAAAGGGTAATATTTTTCTTCCAATATAAACTTTTGAGTACAACAAATAATACATATGAGGGAATGGGTGTGGGTTTATAAGTATTTTTAATAAATTTGAAATAGCATTTACCATTATGGTTTGTTGAATATATTTTTCAAAAGTATAAATCTTTGGATAATTCCAGAACTTGGAAATGTTTACATGAAATAATCCCACATTAAAAAGCATAACACAAGATAGCTTATGTATATGAAAAAGCACATGTACAACTATGATCAGGAAGAATTTAAAGTAACATAAGTGTTTTAAAGTTTAATATTTATTGAGACTTTTTTAAAATAAAAAATATCTAAATTTTGGCTAACTAAAACAACTCAGCAAGGAGTGTGACTAGTGTTCACAGGGTCAATCCTGACCTCATCACAGGGAGCGTGCGGACCTAGCAGGAAACAGAATCTTGAAAGTCTAAGTGCAAATGGAAGGAGCTGAAGATTTCTATAACTTCTCCGTCTCACAACTTTTGCCATCCAGGGACATAGCTGTCACGTCGTTTCCTTTTACCAAAGTTACATGTGTCATCTGTTACAGTTACATAATAAAAACAATACTAAGTAAATATCCCTATAAGGGAATTATATAATCTCCTTATCAAGCTTTCCAAACACATCAACCCACAAAAATGAGGCCTGTAATTTTTTGAGTCCAAAGAATGTCCTTATTTCAATGCAGATTTTGGATTTTCTTCAATACTGTAAGGTTAGTACATTTCCACTGGAAATGCTTCTGTTGAATTACCCTACTTTCCTAGGAGTATTCCATTATGATTTTAATCTTCATGTTGGACTACCTAAATGGAATAAATATTGGCTATGTACTATCATTGTTCATAAACTAGCAATCCTTTTTTTTCCAGAGATTTCAACTACCATTTACACATTTCTCATTGATACTAAGAAAAATAAGACTTTTTTCTCCTTGAATCAGAATATTCTATTCTTTTAAATTTTTTATTTTGGAATCATTTAAATAAAAGCCATCACATTTTTTTTTCAAATCTGATTTTAAAGATTAATGTAGAACTATCTAAATCCACAATCTTTTTGAAATGATAGTTTCTATTTTATTCCAATGCCTTGACCTTTTCTAAATCCCTCCAAAGCACTGTGCAACAGGGAGATCAGCTCGTGCTTTGTGACCACTTAGAGGGGTAGGAGGGAGGCTCAAGAGGGATGGAATGGGGGATACATGTATACATATAGCTGATTCACTTTGTTATACAGCAGAAACTAACACAACATTGTAAAGCAATTATACTCCAATAAAGATGTAAAAAAAATAATAACTGTGCAAAATATATTTATAATGTATGAAAATGACACTGGGAAATTTATTTTCTGCTTAAATTATCTTCAATCCAGGAAGTTATATAGTCAGAGGAAAAAAATATCCATTAACCTTCAATGATGAAACTTAAGAAAATTTTAAGACAATCTACATCTAAGGGTAATTTTACCCTGTAATTCAATAATTCGGTTTAGCCACTTGTGATACCAGGACATGATGAATTACTATGCTGCACTTAATTATTTATTTGCTCAATCACATGTTCACTCGGACAATATTTACTTAGCGCCACCTCTCAGCGCCATGTCTACTGGTGGTAGAACATGGAACAAGACAGTGGCTCCTGGGCTCAAGAAGCTTACAGTTCAGCAGGAACTTAAAAGCATTCAACCAATACTTAGCACGTGTGATAAGTTTTGTCAATTTTCACCTTTTGAAAAAATCTCTTAAATTCATCCATTTCTATCAATTTCCCTCAACCCATCCAGCCCAAGCTACCATTATCTCTTATGTATACCACAGCAATGGCTTTCTACAACTCCCCAATTCAGTTCTGTCTTCCTCCAATCCAGTCTCTACAAAGCAATCACAAAGATCTATAAAAATTTCAAATCCTATTATGTGACTCTTCAGCTTAAAAACTTCAAAGGCTTCTCATCATTCTTTGGATCAAAATCCTTAATCTTTATAGAGTCCTTTTCTCTCTTTGTTCCAGTCACAGTGACCTAAATTCAGTTTCTTATATTCATCAGGCTCTATCTTGCCTTAGGCATTAACACAAACCTTCTCTGACCACTCAGTTTAACGTCCCCCCATGCTGTGATTCCCATCTCAGATACTCCTTAAGTCAAACACATCACTGGATTTATCTTATTCACAGTTTGTAATCTGAATCTCATAGGTGTTCCTGATTGTTTATGTTTTCTTTATCAGGAAATATCCTTCATAAGGGTGGGTACTTTGCTAACCACTTTATCCTTACTGATTAGGATAGTGTCTGGTACATAACAGGTGCTCAGAATATATTTGTTGGGAAATGTTCAGGTGATTAAGAGCATAGCACTGATACTTAGTAGCTGGCTGAATTAGTCTCTTTGAGTCTCAATCTTCATTTCTAAAATGGAGAATGTAAATAAAGTATTGACTTAGTTCAGTGCCTGATAAACTTTATTATAAATAATAAATGTTAACCATTATCATGATGATCTTCATCAAGATCATCATTCAGATTGAAAGCTGGCCTTCATCATGAGCTTAAGCAGGTAGAATGAATAGCAGAGATTTTTTTTACAACCACAATTACTTTAGAACTAGGGAGCATCTTGTTAACTGAAAGTCCATTTGGCTTGGTTGAGCATTTTGACTAATTTGGATATACAAAGGTGAGCCTGAAACGAAGGCTGGACTACATGCTAAGAAGAGCTGAGTGGATGTACATAAAAGAATGAGTAAACACTTTGAGTTTGGGGCAATCCAGACAGCACTGAGGGGAGAGATGTGAAGGGGAAGAGAAAGAGAGAAGCCAATGTACTCTCCTTGGGCTGGGCCAGCACAAGGCTAGAGCTGCCAGTGACATACCCAGTGCCCATTAGTTAAAAACTGCTGTGCAGAGGGTTATCTAATATGCTATTTGAGGTGGTTTGAATTGCTGTATTGCTTCCTCAAATCCTTAGTAAATATAAGTACTACAAATACCTTTATATCATTATTTTGATAGAAATCAAAGGAGCTGAGTATCATTCATCCAAGATCCCAAGGGATATATGTGGACACACAATCTCACATGTCCAAGCTCTGTCCTCACCCCCATAAACAGCTCCCCCTTGACTTTGGGTATGCACAATGATAGAATGCTCTGGAGAGGATGGACCCAGGAAGAGGTCTATGCGACCCATAGAAATGCATTCAGAGCCACTTTTGTACAGAATTTCAGAGTCTGGGGTACTGGAGTATGATTTGGAAGGACAGCCAGGTTTGGATAAATCCCCTTGGTGATTAGTTACAAACTATCTAACCATGTACAAGACGGTCTATTTTTTGAGTAATGCTAAAAGATAACATATAGTCAAGTACATAGATTAATTATGTTTTCCATAACCACTTTGTATTATATAGATTCTCTGAAGATAACACATGGAAATAACACTGCTTGGGACACAGGTGGAAACCTTTCTGTTAAGGTCATCTGTCAGTAACATTACAAATAATATTACTGTGATGTAGAATAATGGTTCAAAACATGAGGTCCACAGATGTCTGCGCATGTTCACGAACCCACCTAAGATTTAAGGGTAGGGAGGATAGTTATATTAAGGATGGGGAGAAAGCAGGAAAAATGCTGGGGACCTATTATTACCACCATGCCAACTCTAGCTTAAAATTATTACACAGGGTTATCATGCTATTGCCTCTGTCAGTTAGGATAGGAAATCACATAGTTTGATATTATCATCTCTAACCCATAGGCTGGTGAGGAGGCAGCATAGAAAAGTCCCACTGAAGGAATAGGATCTGAGTTCCATTTTACTGTCTGAATCTTACCATCCTCTGCTGAAAAATCCAAGATCCCATACATCCTACCTCACAAAATGAAATGACCAGATTGGAAATTAGAAGACATGTGATTGAAAGAATGACATTATTGTAGGAGGGCATAGTATTACTTGAGATGACAAGAATAAATATATAAATGTGATGCCTAAAAATTATAAATGCACTTGTTAATATACAACTTCTTAGAGTCCTACAAACTCCCTTTGAGGTGATTTGGTCAGCAACAGTCCCCATTTGATAAGCTAAAACTGAGGCTCAGAGAAGTCTGACTTGTTCCAACACTGGCAGTTAGTCACAGCAAATTCACATCCTCCAGCACCTCGCCCTTTTCATTGCACCAAGCATATGGTCTACAGGGTCTTTTGTTCAATTAATTGCATCCTGAAAACAGTTTGAACCATTGTTCTTTAATCACAAATACATTTCATAAGTCATTTATATTTATTACAAACCTGTCAAAAGTTAAATAAAACCATGTCTATTCATATGCCATAATATGCTATTTATTCAACAGCCAATTAGATTATAATGAAAACATACCAGTCTAATTACACAAGAAAGCAGGAAGATGAAAGAACATAGAAACAAATAACAATTCTCTATGAAAATCTGAATATAAATTATTAAATAAATGATAAATCTATAACTAACTTAATAATATTTATGGTGTCACACTTGCTTGACTAAGAGAGGTAAATTGCCATGTAACAGGATTTCCAAAGTGTGTATATGCTGATGTGACAGATACCATGGGAACAAAGTACAAGCACTCAACTTACCAACAAACTGACTCCAAAAGTTGGGTAAGAACTCATGCTTATTTCCACAAAGGAAAATTGTAAATTTGGGGTTTTCAAGGTTGCCCACAGAAGCATCTTTAATCCATATCCAGAAGCATAGTTAAACTATGACAGCAAGGCATGTATGAAATCTAAGCATCATTTAAAACACTGCTAATAAAGGATGGGTATTCAGGGTACAAATTCAAGGGGCCAGAGACAATTCACTACCTCTAAGCCCCACCCTCCTGACATTTCTTCTGACCTCCTTTCCCCATACCCTCCCTTCCAGCCGTGGCTCCCAGCAGACGCTAATAACTATTAGTTGAATACTGGTAAAGAGCAAGGAACAGTGCTGACCCCTCCCTTCTGCCCTGCCAGCAGGCTCAGAGGTGGTCTGTGGTGGTAGGAAGTGCTGGCAATAGAAATGGAGCAGGATGGTGAACCAGAGTGGTGGTTACCAAGGGGTGGTAAGGTGGGGATGAATGAGGATGGCTTCAGGGAGAAAAGGCTCTGCCCCACTGACACATACTTTGAAGACAGGGCTCATGAGTCGGGCATTACTATCTGGAAAATCTCCTATCTGGTTTCTTGAGCAGAGTTTTTCATGAGAAACAGTAGCTAATGACTAGTGTAGCTGTATGTGGCCCATCAGTTTGCTTTACCCTGGACTTGAGCTCTCCTCTCCAGCCAGTACAAGCCACCATCTTCTCTTGCCTGAACCACTGATACAGTCTCCTAGCTGGTTTCCCTTCTTCTATTCTTGCCACCCCAACTCCATCCACACACACATTCCATCCCACAAATCATGGCCAACCCAGCAGCCAGACTGATCCTTCTAAAACGTAAATCCAATCAGGTCACATCCTGTTGACACAGGCCAATGGTTTTCAATTATCCTTGGAATAAAATCCAAATCATTGGGTGGGGCCTGACAAGGTACCTCTGATTCTATATTTCCTACTTCTCTCTCCTACTCCTCCTCCATCTCAACCGTAAGCTTCCTGCCCACTCCCACCCTGGAATGTTCTTCAACATAATCTTCTACACAGTCATTCCAGCCTCTGCTCCAATGTTACTTCTTCGCAAACACTCAATCGAAAGGTCCCTCCCCCATCAGTTTTTAGCTCACTGACCTATTTTCTTCAGGGCACTTACTATCTGATATTGTATTGTTAGTCTACTTGTTAGCTCCATAGAGCAGCATCCTCATCTGTCATTTTCTCTTTCTTAAAATGACCTAAACTACGAAAACAACCCTTTTCTAAACTTTCTTCATCAAAATCAGTCCAATCTATTTTAAGGGTCATTATGACCTACCCTTCCGACCCAAAACACACACACAGCCCACCACCTTCCACACACATACCTTTAATAAAATGTTCTCTGGCACTCGGTTAATATTATAACTGCACACATGTATTTTCTATCTATGGTAACCAAGTGCTCATGAGGAAGCTTCAGCAGCAGAGATTTTATAAAAATTTATTCTGAATTTATAGCAGAGAGAAGGGGCTGACTGGTGACCATGAGCTCACCAAGCTCTCAAAGCCTCTTCCTTCCCTACAGGGAGCATCATGTGCCTTCCAACAGGCTTGTTTCAGAAACCCTAAAGCCATACTCCAACAGCAGTGGCTAATCCCAGAGTCTTCAGGGCCCCTGATACTAACACTCAGGGAGAGGTCAATGCTGGGATGCCTGGAACTCATCTTAATAAATCTTCTGTGGGATGAGGTTGACTTGGAAAACTCCAGCACCTCGGAGATTCTTGCCTCTATTTGTGGTTGAAGTCATAAGCTCTGGAGCCAGACAGCGTGTGTTCAAATTTCTGCTTTGCTACCAAGTAGCTATGAGACCTTGGCAAGTTAGTCATCCTCACCAACACCAAGTGTTCTACCATAAGGAAAACTGAGTCCTATAGAAATGACTTTTCAAAAGGTTGTGTTTTTTCTTCATTTACTCACCTGAAAAATGGGGATAATAATAGTACCTATCCTTATGGTTGTAATGTGGATTAAATGACTTAATTAATAAATATAAAACACTAGCTATTACTAACATGATTCCTCAGCAAAATCTTTTGCTTTGCCTAGAATAACTGAGAATGGCCCATAGTTCAATATGTATTTAAGTGTACATACATGATCACCTACTTGTGAACATTTGTAAACAAATACTTGTAAACAAAATGTATCTAAGAGAAGATCTAGTAGGGCAACTGAACACAAAAGAAGATTATGTAATTACTGATGTTTATATCTAGAAAGGCATCTCAGAGCTCCTGAGGCTGTTGCCTTTAAATACTGGAGCTTCCACAGAATGAGAGAGATATCTAATCAGCCAGCACAGGAAAGAAACCAATGCTAATCATCAGACTCACGACAACCAATTCCACGTTTGACTGAAGTCATTAAAATATGTGACAAAAATTTGAAATAAAGCTTTTGAGTAGAAATTTTCTTTGGACCTTTCTGTAAGACCTGATTTCCTTTACTGCAGAAAATTTAGTGGCCATCAACTGATCATCTGATATTTATTAAACACATTATTTGCACAAAGCATTTAGGAAAAAGAAAGAACTACATAGGACATGAAGTTTTTCCTCCAACAATTTACAAAAGCACCTTGCAGTGCTTTCAGAAGATATCAAGCCAAGAGTGGAAGGACTTTTAACTCTGAAACGCGTGCCTTTTATAACCAAGTACAACTGACACAATCTCACCTGTATATAGTTTTGCTATCACAGAGTATTCTTATCCAATGTTTGCATGCTGCATTATAAGCCCCCAAAATTTCTCAGGTCAGACCAGAGATATTAAAATTTCCAAAACACTGCTTAATTTCCATCCATGCCCTCCCAAATTTACCAGTATCACTTTATAGCACTTTAATGGCTCTGTAAGACTGATTTTTTTGTGTGTGCTTTTCTATCAGACTTAAATGAGTAATAAGTCACAGGCCCAATATTATTAACATCTAACATGAACCAGAACACCATAATTATCATAATTCATGCTTTTACATAGATATCAAATTCTCAAAGAAAAAATTTGTATAAACAATTATCTAGTACTCACTTGAAGACTAGTGATTTGGACATTTTCAAAAGCCTGTCATTTGAGACAGATGTCACAGCAACAATTCCAAAATGCTTTATTAACTCTGCATCACTGCTATTAACTTTGCTCTTACGATGCTCTATTACCTTGAGTATTTTCAACGCATTATTTAATGAAAATCACTTTCACTATATCACTACCTTGCCATTATTACAAAGAAGGAAGTTTTCAACTACTGATCCCTAACTCCATTTCTTCAGGGAAACAAACGTGACTACATTAAAGAAATAAAAGATATTTGAGGGGACTATCGTAAAATTTAAAATCTATGAGGAAAAAACAGTGCTTCTTCAAACATCCCAAGCTAAGTCTTACTGAAAGAAAACCACTGGTGTCTTAAAATTGTATATCACAATACTATCAATTAATTTGAAATAGAAACATTTTAATTTTAAAAATTCTGTCACTTCTGTGGCTCACCTCATCATCTTTGTACCAGGATAAGCTTTCAGCAGTAAGGACGAACCAGTATCCCTTAGAGCCTCCTTTCATGATGCCAATGTTGCTGATGGTTAGCCATCCCTTGCGAATCACCTTCAAGAGAGCACAGATCAGCAGAGATGTTTAATTTAACATGAGCTCGTGGGGAATGCAGGTTTGCACTAAGTTAAAAACAAGATACAAATTACAATAAGAATAGCATTTTTCCCTCAAAGCTCACCTTCTATTAAACTATTCAGAATAATATATCTTCATGCTTCCCTGGTGGCACAGTGGTTAAGAATCCGCCTGCCAATGCAGGGGACACAGGTTCAAGCCCTGGTCCAGGAAGATCCCACATGTCACAGAGCAGCTAAGCCCATGTACCACAACTACTGCACTCTAGAGCTGGAGAGCCACAACTACTGAGCCCACGTGTCACAACTACTGAAGCCTGTGCATCTAGAGCCCATGCTCCGCAACAAAAGGAGCCACCTTAATGAGAGGACTGCACACTGCAATGAAGAGTAGCCCCCGCTCGCTGCAACTAAAAAGAAAGCCCATATGCAGCAACGAAGACCAAATGCAGCCATAAATAAATAAATAAATTTATTTTTTAAAAAAACACCCAAAATAATATATCTTCCAAAAGCACAGATAACCAGAGGGAAGTCTCTCCCATCAAATGAACAAAAATCAAAATCGCAGACTTGTATGGATGGTGGAAGCAGAGAGACTGAAACAGGAATAAAATAAGGCAGACTAATAGGCTTGTGCCAGGCCTATTTATGGCACTGCTGCTACAATTAAAAGATATTTAGTTGATTGGACAAACAACAATAGACTCTCCATGCCCACTGTCTCTTATCCCCTTCCAGCCCACTGGCCCATTTGTTTGCCTGGTTTGCATCTCATTAGGATTTCTACCAGAGACTGGCCACCGAATGGTGAAAAGAAAAAACAAGCCAACCAATTAGTTCCTTGTTAACAGCTCTCAATAAGCTGAATGGGGGAGAAAGCTGAAACAATAAGCTAAACTTAAAAGTTTGGAGGTTTTTAATGGTCTAGGTTTATCCATCTACCTCTGGTTGTTACTTGCCAAGCTAAGAAATACACAGAGTCTTCATAAAAATATTTAAACGGCATTTGATTTTTCAACATTAACAACTTGGATAGAAATTACCTATAAATGGCATTTAAGTGAAAATCTGTTTTTTCTCACAGCTTTTATAAAGTTAAATTCTGTTTTCCATATGGCATTGTTTACGATCTCCTCTATGCTAGATAATTTTTGTTGTCATAGAAATGAAATGTATATGGAATTGTATGATATTGTTCTAAATGTCAAAAATCACCCTACACCTACAATGTCCATTATCCTAAACATCCTGAAATATTTTTTTAAAATTACTTATTGAATGACTGAGTGTCACTTCCTAAAGGAAAATGAAAATAACCTAATAATAATCAGATTTTAAGTTTATATTTATATTTTATTTTTCAGCTTTCTAGTTGAAGAAAGTCAACCCTAGGAAAAATTGTGAAAAAGCCAAGGTCATTATTTTTTTTTATTTTTTATTTTTTGCGGTACGCGGGCCTCTCACTGTTGTGGCCTCTCCCGTTGCGGAGCACAAGCTCCAGACGCGCGGGCTCAGCGGCCATGGCTCACGGGCCTAGCCACTCCGTGGCATGTGGGATCTTCCCAGTCCGGGGCACAAACCCGTGTGCCCTGCATCGGCAGGCGGACTCTCAACCACTGCGCCACCAGGGAAGCCCAGCCAAGGTCATTATTGATCTTCCAAGCCTCTTTCCACAATCCTAGTCTCTGTCACCCTTGATTCCCTGTTTCAGTATCTCCCAGCATTGCCCATTTTCCTTTTTAACTCTTTAACTTTTACAGACCCCCAGGTAGAAACCCATTCAGGCCCAGATTAAGGTAGTTCTCTCCATTGTTCAAACTTAACTCCTTCTTAACCCTCTGCTTCAGAAAGAAGGAAACAATACTTCTCAAAGTATTATAGAAAGCTGGTTTCTACCAGCTAATAAAATAAAATGGTTATAATAAATAACCATTGGGATGCTTTCTAACAGTACAGATTCTTGGGATACCTATAAATCCAAATGAATCAGAATATGTGCATATAAAACCCAGGAATCTACATTTTAACATGTCCCAAAGTGATTCTTATTCATATTGAAGTTTGAAAGCCGTTGCATGTATACATACAATCAAAACTTCATTCGTCTTAGAGCAAATAATCTCATTTAATTTTTTAGTAAGAAGGAACTGGTTATTTCCCAATAAGATTGTTACCCACACTACCAGGGCTTACAAATAGCATATTAATTATAGTACTTAATGAAAGTGTATTTACTATTTCATTTTATCAGGCATCTTTGGACAAAGAGGAAGTCTTCCAGATACTCCACAAATTGCAATAAGAAAATCCTCATTTCATCCATTGATAGAACAGGCTGGCTTCATCAAGGAGAGCCATGAATTTAGTTCAACAAACATTTGTTAAGAACCTATCATATGTCAAGATGAAAAAGCATGATGATGCCACACCCCTGTCCTCAAGAATTTTAGTTTTGTTAGGAATGAAGATGCATAAGGAGATAATTTCAACATAACAGTGTAGTAAGAGATGTATCCTTAGCAGGAGAAGGAGGACTGGATACAACTTAGGTAATGTTAATAGGCTTTCCTTGGAGACATGATAGCTTGAAAGAGCCTGGCAGAGAACTAGAGTTAGGTCAGGAAATAGTTCGTTTGCCTATTTATTTGTTTTCCATGAAGAAGGACAAACAAGAACAAAATATGAAAGAGCCACTTCATGCAGAAAATGTGAGGTGGGATGAAGAAATTGAGGCTGGAGAGGCAAGCGGGGTAAAGCCAGAGTCAATCCAGTTCAATAGACCACCAATTTTAGCGATAAAATTTGGCATTACCAAAATAACTTTCAAGTACACATGTAAATTTTTTAAGTAGATATGACCAATGTATTACTAAACTGTGTACATCTATAGAAATACCCAAAGAAATTCTAAAGTATTATATGAAGATGAAATAAATATCTTAATTTTTTTTATTTTGTGGGGGAAATGTATTTTATTTGTTACATTTATAACTTTATTATTGACTTCTCTGTGATACAAAGTGAGGGCACTGGCATCTATATATATATATATATATATATATATATATATATATATATATTCAATACTAATAAATCTTAACTGTTTCCTTATTTTCTAGATAAAAATATGTATGTAGATGTTCTACTATATCCTCCTGCATTCCAGTGAATTTTGCATGCTCCCTGAGACAAACTAGGTTATGTAAGCTATTGCAATAAACCAAGTGAGACATGATCAAGGTGTAAAGTAAAGCCACGAGCAGAAAGCATGAAAATAAATAAACCTACTGTAGAAACACCTAGGAGACAAAATCAATAGGACTTATGACTGGGTGAAAGGGAGATTAGTGAAGGTAAAGACTAGAACTGCATTGTACAGTAGCCACTAGCCACATATGGTTATTGAGCCCTCATAACTAGTTCAAACTCTGATGTGTGGTAAGTGTAAAATACACACTGGATTTTGAAAACTTGGTACAAAAGAAATGTAAAATATCTATTAAATGTTTTAAAATGTATCACATGTTAAAATGATAATATTTTAGATATATTGGGTTAAATAAAATCTATTCTTAATATTCATTTCACTTGACTCATTTTATTTTTTAATGTGGTTACCAGAAAATTTTTATATTACACATGTGGCTTACATTATATTTTTATTGGACATTGTGATGTTCTAGAATGATTCTGAAACTCATGGGGCTACCAAATCAGAAGGAATAGAGAAAGAGAACCAAGTTTTAGAAGTAGGGGAGTTGATGATGAATTCAGCCAAGGCCATGTTGAATCTGAGGCACCTGTGGGAGACACACAGACGTGACCTGACCTCTGAAGCAAAATGGAAATGTTAGGAATGGACATGCAGATTTGCAAGTCATCAGCATATATACATAGGTGGCAGTTAAAACTGTGTGAAATAGCAGTGGCTCACAGTGGAAATCCTGGGGAAAATACTAACTTTTAAGAGGTGGTCAGGAATGTCAGAAAAATAAGAGCAGTGAGGTTATGGAAGCCAAAGGCAAGGGGAATTTCAAGGAATGTGCCATTGGGAGTGTCAGATTCAGCACAGAAAGGGACATAGAAAGTGCAATGCAGACATCATAGTGTCTTTAGCTATGCAAGTTGAAGTGAGGTGGTGGGATAAGTCAGAGTTCACTGGGTTGAAAAGTGAATGGGAAGTCAAAAATGGAGACAATGACTAAAGAGAGCTCTTTCCAGAGGAGGACGAAAGCCAGTTAAAACCAGAAGAGACACAGGGTCAAAAGAGGTGCTTTTGTCATTGCTTTTGTTGCTGCTGCTGCTGTTGTTTTTTGGTTTGGGAATTTTTTTTTTTTTTTTTTTTTTAGTATAGGCAAGAATCGAGCATATTTATTGCTTGAGGAGAACTAACAGTACAGAGTAAGAGGTTAGTGATATAGAAAAATGATACAAGGACACAAAGATGGGAATGAATGAGATGAAGTGCACAGGGAGGGGGCTGTCTTTGAACAGGAATGTGAGCCTGGGAGGTTGGAAGAATGAGGGTAGATGTAGGTTCTCTGAATGGAAAAGGGTAGAAAGTTTAGAACGGTTATAGTTGATCTTTCCATTTCACTGGATAAGAGAATAGATAATTATCTGCAGGAAAGTGAGGCTGAGAAGTTGGAAAGAAGCTTTGAGGATAGTGTTAAGCATTGGGACGATCAGTAATTGAATGAGACAACATAACTGGAATTAGTAAAAAAAAAAAAAAAAAAAGATTGACAAAACACAACACTAAAAACTCCTAGAAGATAATATAGGAGAAAGTCTAGATGACCTTGGGTATGATGATGCCTCTCTAGATACAATACCAAAGACACAATCTATGAAAGAAATAATTAGTAATCTGAACTTCATTAAAATTAAAAACTTCTGCTCTGTAAGAGACAGTATCAAGAGAATTAGAAGACAAGCCACAGATTAAGGGAAAATACTTGCAAAAGACATAATTGATAAAGGACTGTTATCCAAACATATCAAAGAACTCTTAAAACTCAATAGTTTGGGCTTCCCTGGTGGTGCAGAGGTTGAGAGTCCGCCTGCCGATGCAGGGCACATGGGTTCGTGCCCCGGTCCGGGAAGATCACACATGCCGCAGAGCGGCTGGGCCCGTGAGCCATGGCTGCTGAGCCTGCACGTCCGGAGCCTGTGCTCCACAACAGGAGAGAGGCCACAGCAGTGAGAGGACCGCGTACCGCAAAAAAAAAAAAAAAAAAAAAAAAAAAAACTCAATAGTTAGAAAACAAACAACTCAATTAAAAACTGGGCCAAAGACTTTAACACACCTCACCAAAGATACACAGATAGCAAATAAGCATATGAAAAGATGCTCAGTATCACATGTCATCAGGGAAATGAAAAGTAAAACTATGAGATACCACTACATACCTATTAGAATGGCCAAAATCTGAAACACTAACAACACCAAATGCTGGTGAGGATGTAGAACAACAGTAACTTACATACATTGCTGGTGGGAATGCAAAATGGCACAAACACTTTGGAAGACAGTTTGGTGCTTCCTTACAAAACTAGATGTACACTTCCCATGTGATCCTTGGTATTCACAATCATGATCCTTGGTATTCACCTAAAGGAACTGAAAATTTAGGTACATATATGCATGTTTATAACAGCTTCATTCATAATTTCCAAAACTTGGTAGCAACTGAGATGTCCTTCAGTAGATGAATGGATAAGTAAACCATGGTTCATCCAGATAATGGAATATTATTCAGCACTAAAAAGAAATTAGCTATCAAGCCATTAAAAGACATGGTGGAATCTTAAATGCATATTACTAAGTGAAAGAAGCCAATCTGAAAAGCCTACATTCTGTGTGATTCCAATGATATGACATTCTGGAAAAGGCAAAACTATGGAGACTTTAGATCAATAGTTGTCAAGGGTGGGGTAGGGAAAGGGAGAGATAAGTAGGCAGAGCATATAGGATTTTTAGGGCACTGAAAATACTCTGATATTATATGGATACATTATACTTTTTTCCAACCTAAAGAGTGTACAATAACAAGAGTGAACCCTCAGGTAAACTATGGACTTTGGTGATTATGATGTCAATGTAGGTTCATCTTTGGTTTTAAAAAAAATGTACCACTCTGGTGAGTGATACTGACAACGGGGGAGGTTATGCACATGTCGGGGCAGGGGGAAGATGAAAAATCTCTGTACCTGCCTCTCAATTTTGTCGTAAATCTAAAACTGCTCTAAAAACATAAGGTCATAAAAATAATGGTTGGAAGCTGAGAATGAAGACCATAACTTGCAGGGACACAATCAACATAGTTGCATTATTGTCTCTAGCAACATTCTGCACACTCGACGTAGAAAAAGAGAAGGTAAGTGGGAACTGATCCAGGGCTCTGGACCCAAGTGACCTAAGTACCTGGGTGTAAAGATGTTGAAGGTTTGGGGCAAGAGAGTAATTTGGGTGATCATCCATTTAATCTAGGCCAGGCAGAGAAATGAGGCCAGGAGGGGGCTAATAGAGAGGCAGAAAATGCAAGAAAAAAAAATGTCAGCTACTATGTAAATAAAGGCAAGAATAGAGTTTGGGGAATTTAAGAGGATGTGAAGCAATAAATTGCCTGATCTTATTGGCATCATTGGATTCACCTCTCAAAGATGCACCACTATTTCTAGAAGTATTGAACGTTATAGCCAAAACAGATATTTATTAAATATCATTTAGTCCAGCGAATAGTCAATTAAGCTATATGGAAATTATGAGCTACTAATAACAGTTAAAATGATATTTGCAAAGAATTGACATAAGAAGTAATTAGAAGAGATTATTACATTCTATGACATTAGTCATTTTAATTGCAATAGGCTTTCTCACTTGGAGAGAAAAAGAGGATTACAGCTGCTGTGCTGTGAATACACATGGCCTAGATCCCTTCATAGGAATCCATGGAAGTGTGTTCAGCACTGAAAGCTGTCAGCAAGTAGCTGTCATAAAAAAGTTTAAGAAGCTCTGGTCCAATCCCAACCCCTCCTGGGGGAAAAAAAGAAGCATATTTGCCAAAAATGGACTTTTTTCCCCAATGACAAACAGCTCAAAATAAGAATTAAGAAAAAGTAATTCCTAATGTACTTTTTCACAGAAGAATTGAGGGAGAGAGAAATCACAAAATCAAGGAGAAACAGTGGAACAAAATAAGAAAAGGCAAGCATTAAGGAAAAATGATCAGAACACAAGAGACAACAAAACTAAAGGGCGGGACTTCCCTGATGGTTCAGTGAGTGGCTAAGACTCTGCGCTCCTAATGCAGGGGGTCAGGGTTTGATCCCTGGTCAGGGAACTAGATCCCACATGCCGCAGCTAAAGACCCCACATGCCACAACAAACATCCCACACACGGCAACGAAGATCCTGCGTGACACAACTAAGAACCAGCACGGCCAAATAAATAAATAAATAAATATTTTAAAAACAAAAAAGAAAGAATACTAAGGGGAAATTAATATAATGAAACAAAGGAAAGTAGGGAGAAAGAGAAGGCAAAGACTAAATAATAAAATTTGAAAAGAATGTTAAGGCAAATGTGATTGATTATAGTCTCTTCATAGAGAAAGATATGTTAATTTTATATTCAAATCTAAAATTCCCCAAATAAATCAATCAACATTTAGTACAATAACCATTTACAGCCTCTTAGTGTTTGAATGTCAAATTCTGCCTTGAGTGTCCAAGTAAACATGAGCATAATTATATGACTGGAAGGGACCTTGAGAGCTGAAAGGCCATGTCTTATTTGTAAGGCTTGAGGCAAACCAGTTTTTAATATGTATTGCTGTAAATATCACCCAAGCTTCTTTTGCCAGATACAGATACTTTGAAAGTGGAATAGGGAGAGTGGAGTAGCTCAGCCTCTCCTCTTAAAGGCAAGCCTATTCTGGAGAGTATATGTTCCAGTTAGGTCCTCCCCACTATGAAAAGTCAGGCCTTCTCAGGCTTGGCAAAACCTATATGTTAGCGACAAATTCAGACTTCAACATCTGGCCAGCACACTGGATCATAAAATACACAGACAAGGAATAAAATTATGGGAAGAAAACAGTACATGTGGAAAAGTTCTAATGTGGCCAAAGCTTTGGGCCTTGAACTTTGTGAGCAGGGCATTTTGACCTTGGCCTTATTTATGGTAGACCATACAAGTTTTTCTCAGGTTTGCAGCTGGCTTTTAACTGTTGCAGCCTGTGTGTGGAGTTTGTAACCACAGACTATTTGATATTTTGATCTTGGTAGATTACAAAAGGCTTTAACTATAGGTGAATAGCTGCTTCTATAAAGGTAGTTCACACACCGCAGGGCTGACGTCGGTGGATCTGCAGAGCTGCATAGGCTCAGCAAGGGCACAGGCCAGGCAGGTCACTCAGCTGGTTGGGAGGGGCCTACCTTTGCGAGCACAGGCATCCACAGGAAATAGGCTGCTTATCCTTGAATTTGGCTGGCAGACATTTTCCTAAACAGGTGTGCCTGAGGCAAGAATTCAACTATAGGGAGAAAAGTCTTTCTAAATACAGGCCTGATAGGCCTCAGGAGGGAGAATTAGATGTACTATGTTTAAACTGTAAGGCAACTGAGGTCCATATGTATATCACAGAGCACTCTTGAGGTTCTAGGTTTATTTTATTAGGTGGGAAGTAGGAAGGGTTAGATTAGCTGCCCTTAGTGCCATACTTTACCCTGGATCAGGGCAAGAAGGGAACTGTGGACAGCTATACTTAACTTGTGTTGCTTACTGACAAACTCAAGAGTCAATCCCACCTCCCACCCCAGCACATGTTTTCAAACTCTCTCTGGATTATATAAGCAGGAGAAAGTCTCCTTAGGAGGCCCAGGCTTCTAGATGAAGAAATGATGTAACAAGAGGCAGAAAGAGAAACACAAAAGCAAAAGGGAAATAAAAATTACAAGGTTTTGAATATGCTGCACAGGACAGGAAGGTAACTCAGACAAGACCTGGTGACTGGGGCTGCCATGGCTGCAAAGTCCTAAACTTTGCAATAGCAATGTTTCAAGTGTTTTTCTCCAAGGCTGTATGGATGGATGGCTTTCCCCCTTTATGGTAAGTGCATAGTGGCAAAATTAACCTCTTAGGGAGAGATTTCCCCCAATAAATTTATAGGTTCACAAACTAGAAAAAACTGCTTGACAGCCAGGTAGGGCTAAAACCAGGCTCTGTCTACCCTCTCTCATTCATACCTCTGAATGTTTGCTATAGTAGGTGGCTGTATCTAGGAAAAGGGTCTGGGAACATAGTGTAGCCTAAAGACTAGGGAGTCTATTTGTCTTATTAAATTTGGTTGCTGTGGAGCTGGTGCTGGTATTATCTTTTGTGTCCCACTCTTTGCTTTATTCATGAAGTAAGGAACACAAGAGATTATTTCAACTTCCAAAGCCCAGAAGGAAAACTCATTCTTATGGAGGCCAGCTCAGAGTATGTAGCTGCTAAAAGAACCCAACTCCACCTGGGCAAGAGAACCACTTTGGCTGAAACCCAGAAAGAATTGGGGGAGGACTTTAATTTGATGTTCCACAAGTATCTTAGACATTGCAAATTCCTTTGGAAATGTAATCTTTGGACTTTAATTTCTGAGAATTCCATAGTATGAGGGGGTTCATAGTCACACTGAGGACACATCTATTTTCTTGACATTTTATTACTGGGTGTAATGTATTAGACTATATTAATGATGTCATGTGATCATTGCAGAATCTCTGATAGGCTAGGGGAACAAAATGGCTGCATGTAATTTGAAACAGGAAATAAAACAGGGAGGAAACATGACTGGGGAACAAAACAGACTTGGAGTGAATTTTATCGATGCACTATTCGGACCCATCTGAGAGCCCTCTATCCACTAGTGGTCCTAGCAGGATGCCCAAAGGAGCCATGATTAGCTTTGGAGGAGAGGCTTCTAGACGGTAAGAGCAAGACTGATAGACTGTTAATCTCTTCCCCCAAAGCGGGCTAGCTGCACCCATAGTTAACCACTAACTTAATGATTAAATTCAATGGAATAAAAAGTGGAGGAAGGCTGAGGAATACTGTCAAGGGGTGGGGGACGAAGAGGCCCTCCTGTTGCTTCCTCACTCATTCCACTCGTGGAACAGGAAAGTGACTTCTCAGACCAGTAAATTTAGAAGGATAAATAGAGAAGTGTAGTCCAGGGCCATTCCCTCCCCCATCCTCTCCCCTGTTCAACTTGGGAGCTAGCCTGCCCACAGACAGCACACACTCTGAGGAAGAAAGGGGTTCATGCCTGCAGTTTTAAAAGATAAGTTTAATCCAGGAAAGTGTTCAAAGGTTTTTCTCCCCTAAGACACTTGATAAGTCAGCCAACCGATCCGTACTGAATGCCTATATGACGGACCAGGCACTGTGCTAGGTGCTCTGCCCACTTTATCACAAATGAGAGCAACCATAACTATGCACAGTGGGCTGACATAATGTGAAAAATAGATTTTCATACCCATTGAACTTATGATTGGGATAAAGAAGCTGTGAAAACAAACAAATAAGGTAAAACATATCTAAAGAGATTTAAAGAATAATCGAATTAAGATACAAAATAATCAAATATTTGATGAAATATTGTTTGTTTTGTTCTTAAGACTCTGTAAAATACTACTACAAATGAATTGGCTAAATGACATTTTTATGTTTGGATGTTCCTTTCATGGATTTAACTTTCTAGGAAATCAGAGCACAGAGTTTTGTTAAGTATCTGAAATAGGCAAAGAATACAGTTTGACTCCATTTCTAGGAATTCAAGAAAAATAACAATAGCTAGCATTTACTAACACTACTCTGTACCAGGAGATGTGCTAAGAGCTCCATGTGCATTATTTCTTTTAATCCACATAGTAATCCTTTGAGGGGGGATTTCCCTATGTGACAGGTAAAGGAACTACAGTCAGGCTCCTATTGCACTGCTAACAGGCTTTCTTACATTTTGCTCTGCTGTGCAGAGCACACTCAGAGGATTCGGCACTTTAGCACCTGAATAAAATAGAGTCTCTCTGGTGGTCCGACTTCAGAGCCCTAGCCCTTAATTCACAACACATACAAGGATGTTGGCGGCCATACTGTTTTTAACAGCAAGCAATTGGAAACAACCTATCTGCCAAACTGGAAACTGTTTAACAGATTATGATATACTCATCTGATGTTAAATTAAGCTGAGGACAAACACCTACGCTATGATGTGAGATAACATTTTTGCAAGGGAGTGCTAACACTGGGCAGGACTCTGGAGTCAGACCATCTGAGACTGCCTCCTAGTCCCAACACTTGCTAGCTGGATGACACTGCATAAGTCTCTTTGCCTCAATTTCCTCATACATAACATGGATAATAACACCTGTAACAGTTGTTGTGAAAAATATGAGTTAATATATGTAAAGGACTTAGATCAGTATGTATTAGTATTATTAAGTATGGTATTATTTTGGTTATATGTGTTAAGATAAGGATAGAAAAAAGACTGTAATATATACCAAAATGTCAACTGTGATTGAAAATTAGTGGCAAGATATAAAGTTATATTTATTTCCTCCTTCAATTTTCCTATATTTTCCCACAATTTCCATGGTATTAAAAATGCAAATTGCCATCACATTATTGCTTGCTTTGAACAGGCAATTTCTTAAGATTCCCTTTAATGTGTAATGAACACAGCATGTTGGAAAACTGAGGCAGATTACCAATAGTCGGGTAGTGAAATAACTCCACAGCACAACAGAAAAAGAAATAGTTATGGAATATAACGTGGGAAATGATCATGATGAAAGAAACTTGACTATTTTAAATAAGGAGCTGATTTGATTGACTGAAGACATATTAACAGTGTGCAATAAAAACTGACTGAAAATAAGAAACTCACGCTTAATATTCATATCAAATCCCCTTTTTATTTGAAGATACAGCTGCCAAAAAGATAATAACTTTCTGGTTTGTCTGTAACCATCAACCTTTACTTAAAAACACTGGTATAAGTTTAAATCCTAACCACATAAATAAAATTTTATAGGTTAAGTAGAACTCCAAGTTATTTTTTCATAAAATAACCTCACCAGGTAATACAAGGAGCCTCCTTCCCACTTTATTTTGGACCATTCCAATCTACAAGGACTACCTCTATGGTGCCTCCAACAGCTTCCATTCATTCTGTCCCATAAAAGCACCTGAAACCCTTTTCCATCGAGTCTCTTCCAGAACATTAGCCCATGCTCACATAATGAGTATGTTTTTCATGCCTCTATGGCTCACTAAGCTATTATATTATCTTGATTCTCAAAATTACTCCTGAGGAATTTCTTCCCCTCTCCTTGTTTCCCACAATTTTCCCAACTGCCTGTTTATGCATTATTTCTGCCACATGCACAGCTATTTCTGAAGAATTCACTAAGAATGAGCTGTTTATTCTCAGAATTTACTCACCTAAACCTCTACAAGATCCAGGCCATTAACCATGATGAAAATCAGGGCTCTACTTTTTTCACTTTTTTCCTGTGTATCTTTTCCATGTGCAGAGCTTCCTTTGAAGTTAATGGGAACCCTCCATGTGGAAGAGATTCCAAATGATACAAAACAGAATGAGAACTAAGCTTGTCATCTATTTCTCACATTCAAGGACAAAAATACACACACATACAAAGGAAAAGATACCACATAATTAGCAAGCTCTGAGTAGAATCTGGATATTTTACTAAAAATAATCCAGAGAGCTTCTTCAAGAGAGAAAGGAAAAGCACCTTAGTCATTATTTATTATAAAATTAGTGAGTACCTGATATATGTCAGGGAGCACACTAAAAATACAAGGATAAACAAAAACCAAAACAAAAAGGGGACCAGTCCCTGAACTTCATGGAGCTTATGGACAAATGGGGGAATAGACACTAAGCAAAGACTCACACAGATAAATACAGAATTACTGCTGTGGCTGGTGCAGCTGCCAAGAAGTGGTTCAGTGTGTTAATAGAGCTCTGACCAGCATGGAGTATGTGAGGAGGCCTCCTGGAAGACTTTAGCACTTGCACTAACATGAAAGGTGTGGGCTGGGAGTAGGGATGGGATGGTCATACCACAGAAAGCAAGAATGGGCCTTATGCAAGATAAGCCTGGAGAGGAGGTGAATCATGCTTAGCCATGTAATTTATGGGAAGAAATTTGGTCTTTATCCTGAGAGGAATGGGAAGCCTTTGAAGTGTTTAAAGTAGGGCAACAACATAAGATTTGCATCATGAAACATTTGCTTTTCTATCTCTGGTCTGACAAAGAGGTTAGAGAGAGGAGAGAGAGAGGGGAGAGAGAATGCAGGGAGATCAGATAGAATCCTAAGTCACAGACAATGATGGAGATCAGATAGAATCCTAAGTCATAGACAATGATAACTTTGACAAGAGTGGTAAAAATGGGCAGAGAGAGAAGTGGACACATTTGAGAATTGTTTAGAAAGAAAAATTTAAATGACAAATGATAAAAGATGAGAGAATGAGGTGTCAAGGACAACTCCCAAGGTTTAAGTTTCTGGAAACTGGACAGACCGTGGAGGCCAATTCTCTAAGAGAGAGTAGGAGGAATATGTTTAGTTAAGGGATAAGCCATGAGTTCAGTCTGGACATGTGAAGATGTGAACATGCAAAATAAACCACTGGCTATAGATAAGTCATCATAAGATACACAGATTTGTGAATTGTTGATTATCAGTGTGATTAAAACCACAGGTACGAAAAAAATGACATGAAGTTGAGAGTTTGAGTGAGAAGAAAAGAGGACTAAGGACTGAACCTTGAGGAAAGCCAATATATAATGGCTGGGAGGAGAGAATGAACCTACAACGGAGAGAGAAGAGTGGCTAGAAGGTGGGAGGAAAAACAGAAGTCAGTAGAAGAGAATGTTTTAATAAGGCAAAAGGATTGAAAAAGTCATATAGCACAGGGAGATCAGCTCAGTGCTTTGTGACGGCCACCTGGAGGGGTGGAATAGGGAGGGTGGGAGGGAGGGAGACGCAAGAGGGAAGGGATATGGGAACATATGTATATGTATAACTGATTCACTTTGTTATAAAGCTTAAACTAATACACCATTGTAAAGCAATTATACTCCAATAAAGATGTAAAAAAAAAAAAAAAAAAGAAAAAGTCATATGATACCATGAGGGAAAGTAAATTCAAAGTAAAAAATTATTCACTGGTTTGGGTAACATGGGGGTTACTGAAGAGAAAATATTAAAAATAATTAACAACTAGTATGGCATTATACTAGTATGACCAATCTGAAGGGGTGTGGGGGTCAAAGTACTAGGGTAGGGTATTAAAGGTCCCCTCCTGTACCAGAACTTTGCCTTCAATGTCTGGATAAGGGGGAAGTTGTAGGGATTCTCAGCTTCTCTGATGATAGGCAGGCACTTGGGGGAGCAGTCAGTTAGAACCGGTATGAAAGCATTCAATATTTGTTTTCGGTTTTTTTTTTTTTTAGTTACCTTTTTTTTTAATGGCTGGAACATTTAAAGTTTAAAGATATGCTCAAAAGGGATATCAGTTATATGTTTTTCAGAAAGTGTGTTAGATCACTCTAGTTTCAGAAAAACAGCAACAGAATTTTATCTGTTGATATATTTTTTTAAAGTTTTCCTTAAATTAAGTATTCTCATCAGTTGACTTTTTTTAATTAGTTTTTATTGGAGTATGGTCGCTTTACAATGTTGTGTTAGCCTCCACTGCACAACAAAATGAATCAGCCATACACATACACATGTACATATACATCCAAAAGGGAGGGGATATACCCTCCCTCTTGGACTTCCCTCCCATTTAGGTTACCACAGTGCATTAGGTAGAGTTCCCTGAAAAGCATTCAATATTTGAAAAACCACTGTGGCTCCACAGATACAAGCTGGAGGTACAACCTTACCAAGCATTATTTTTGTGGCTTGATGGAGAGGGGAAGCAGCCAGACTGGAATGGATGGGGAACAGAGTTGAAGGTCTCCCATGCAACTCTGATTTCATGTAATGAATCAATACCTGCACAACATCTTCTAGATGCAGAAAAATTTTCTTCCAAAAAAATTTTTTTAAGTAAATAATTGGCCAGGGAATTCCCTGGCGGTCCAGTGGTAGGACTCTGTGCTTCCACTGCAGGGGGCACAATTTCAATCCCTGGTCGGGGAACTAAGAGACTGCAAGCCATGCAGTGTGGCCAAAAAAATAATAATAATTAAAAAAAATTTTTTTAAGTTAATAATTGGTCAATGAAGAAAATATATATCAAACAGAGAACCTGTTTTTAAAAAGTTCCTGGAAATTCTGGCCCATAATGAGAAGCAAGAAGATGTGTTGTCCTTCAAGGATCCAGGTTAAAGTGTGTTGAAGAACAAAGCACTTAACACACTACCTTATACAAAACAGCCACTAAAAAAGTGGTAGCTAATTTTATGACATGATTATTTAAAATTCAAATATACCAAAGAGTAATAGGTAGAAGTACAAATACATGTAGCAGTTTCTGGGTAATATAACACTCTAAGGAAAAAAAGGAATTAATCTGTGATACTATTTTAATAAATAATAAAGAAGCTCCAGTAGTCCATATGGATCTCTTCCTTCTCTGAACATTTTGTTCATTATCTGAATTTAGCACTCACATCATCTTGTTTTGAATTACTAGCAATTGTGTTTGCCTTGCTCCCATTATCACAATAAGATTATAGCTTAGTTGAAAGCATGGACTTTTGGGATTTGTATGTCAGTTCTGCCATTTACTAGATGTATGAACTTGGGCAAGTTACTTAGTCTAATCAAGCCTCATTTTTTGATCTGAGAATTGGAGCTAATAGTCCCAATTTCAAGTAGGTGTTGTGACTATTAAGTGAGATGAAGTCTGGCATCTGGTAAATGTTCAATAAATGGTAGATATTATCAAAGTAGAAACTGTACTTTATGCTCCTTTGAAATACTTATACTTTCCCTAGATCACAGGTTAGTAATAAATTATTGGTATAATGGCTCTAAACCAGGGGGAACATCACCACCAAGGGCTTTTTGTAAATGTGTAGCAGGCATACTGTACTGTCACAATGCCTAGGAGATATCTACCACATAAAGATCAAAGATGATAAATGAAGAACTCACCTATCTAAAATGACAACAGCATCTGCTGGAGTCCAAATATAATTATAATTGGGTGGTTAGCTCTAACTGTTAATCAAGTTTAAATCAGTTTCTTTATAAAATTGGAATTTATTACAATCAGAATCACACTTTAGAGCTATATGTAATTATTTTTTGAGTGACGTATTTAGGTGGAAAACTTGAATAATCACCATAAGCAAGCCTGAAATGAAAACTCTGAGTAACAATTATAAATTAAGACCCAATTTTTTCCTCTGGATGACAAAAAGTAACGTTCAAAGTTAATAAGCTGCTATAATATATTCTAGATGTTCCTTTCTGAATGTTAACCTCACAATATTTTAGAGGTCATTTACATATTTGGTCATTTACCTCCAGATTTTAAAATATGTAACTCTCATTCGACAGTTTTTTGGACACCTATCATGAGCAGGCACTACGTTAGACACAGAGAACATAGCAGTGAGCATGGCAACTACTGTCTCTGATTTCACAGAGCTTACAGGCAAACAGGGAAGAATATTACACAAGAAAATACACAAACAATCAATGAGAAAGGGACAGACTGTTATGGGAACATACAGCAGAGGACTGAAAACACTATAGAGGATAGGGAAAGTACTCCTAAGGAAGTGATAAACTAAGGAAAATGAGAAGCTGTTACTCAGGCAAAAATGAAAAAGAAGCTATTCTAAAGCACAGGAAAGAGCACATCAAAAGCCCCAGCAGGGAAAGAGTTTGGACCACTGAGGGCACTGACTGAAGGTCACTATTGCCGGAGCACAGAATTCAAGAGTGCTAGTGGCAAGAGAAGGAACTAGAAGCAGGCACGGAATGAATAATGGATGTTAAAGTTTAGACTTTATCCTAATTGGAAAGAAGTACTTTTGAGTGGTTGTAAGCAAGGGAGTGGCACATTCAGATTTTTTTGTTTGCACCAAAACAAAACAAAAGAAAATCACATCAGATGTTTTACTTGCTTGTAATTTCAGCAAAAAGTTTTAGGAGAGAGTGTTGAATTCTGGTTAAATAAGTCTTTTAATTTATGGATTTTAATTACCCATATTCTTCCTGACTTCCTTAATCATGGCTAATAGACAATTGGCTGTAACTTAAGATACTTTGTGAGGAAACTTAATAAAATGAGGTATGTAACAGATGAAATCCTGATTTCTGTTGAAAACTGAAGAACATATAAATAACAGGCATTCTACTTTCTGATGGGAAATGGAGAGGCCCTGGTAAATATCAGTCATCCAGAGCAGCTATTTTGCTTAATCCTGTAAACTAGTTGCAGATGTTGGCTCAAACACTAGGCTTTGCATCTGTAATTTTAAAATTGTCTCATATTTCTAAAACCTGACTCCATATGCACCGGAAATCAGTGACATGAATTATGAACTTCAGGAAGAGGAGAAGTACAAAAAATGCCAGAAGTGATAGAAGATAATATTTGGAGCAGTCGTTGAGCTATGTGCACAGGATGAGTGAAGGATGACACGGTTCCTTCCTCCAGGACATGGATCCTGTAACCAGGCATTTGAAAATGAAACCCTGCAAATGGATGTACCAAACAAAAGGAAGTCATTTATAGATAGTTGAGTTCTGAAAAACAAATCCTCCTTTTCCTTTTCCCCACCTCCACTTTACAGCAGGTCAACAGGAAGACCAGAGTTGCTGGAGAAGGAAAAGGTTTTTGAAGAGAAAGAAAAAACACAAATGTACGTTAAAAATGTCTTCCCTTAATTAAGATTATATTTAGTAGACTGGGGCAGGAAACAAATGACTTGCTATTAAACTCATGTTTTAGTTATGATAGTGCATTCTCATAAAAGACATTTATTAGTCAATAGAGACTTGAATTAAAACTCAGAAAAGGAGCTGGAAGTGGTAGAACTCCATACATAAAGAATTCATACTATACTACAAACAAAGAATAATCATAGGCATTAGAAACAAATTATGATGATGACTGAATTTCCTATTCGTATTTGTATTTCTAAAACTCATTTTTATTTATGTACAGTATTCCCAAGTAGTGCTCCATCCAGGCAATATAAATGGCAGCACATAGCACAATCTACCCACAGGGACCATCCGTCACAGGCCAAGAGTGAAAATAACCTCACCAGGAATCAGGACAAAAACTTCAGCCAATTATTTGGTGAGGCAAGAGCACAGTACAAAGCTTCAAGGAACTTAGGTTCAATTATGAAGCCAGGACACTCATTTCCTGGAGTGGGAATACTCATCCCATTGAATTCAGCCTAATGGAATTCCCTGAGGTGGGAATGGATTGGCTGCTGAGTCAAAGAGATTTCATAGTTACTTTGGGGGCAAGACAGTTTATTCCTTAGTTTAAAGTTCTACAAGTTTACGTTTTGCTCAAGAGATCATCTCTGATAAGTTTTATTTTCTGCACTTACATAATTAGGAAGTATATGCTACTAGGAAAATAAACCATATTGGTCTTTCCATGATTTTTCAGATAAATCTGAGACCAGCATTAACTCTTTCAATCTACTAAGACTACTGTGATTAAATCACAATCTTCTTGTACCACTCAAACTACTCCTGAGGAAAAGTTAATATGATTCTGCAGAAGCTATTAGAGACCTGTTCATTGAGCTGCCTGGAGAAAGAAGAAAAGGAGGCACTTCACAAAGGGGTGGGGAATTTAGGGCCAATAAAATTTTGAACTGACTTATAAAGCTATTATCTGGGAAATCTGAGACCCTAAGATTAGAAAATATATTTAAATTTTTGAGGGAAAAAAATAAGATTATTCTCAAATGGAATTATCCCATTACAAAACAAAATTTTTTTTAATTATGATAAATTATCCCAGCAATTTACACTAATGCCGAGATAAATGCTCCGACATTTAGTTACCTGACAATGAGACTCAAAATAAAGCAGTGAGTTGGGAGTGATGCTGAGAATGGAGCCCACAAGGCTGATGACCAGGTCCTCCCCTGTCTAACTGACATGGTCAGCATGAGCATTTTTTCTATGAACATACATCTCAGGACTCTCAATGAAAGTTGACTCTCTCTCAGTCTTAAGAATGTAAAGATGTCTGTATTTTGAGGCTCCTGGACTAAACATTATGAGTCAAGAAAAGTTCTTTAATGTTACTGCACTGAGTATGAAATGATTCGTGCTCAAGGGACAGAAACTGCAATTTGCCTTGGTCATGGCGAATTGGGGACATACTTATGTTGGGTGGATTTGATTTCAATATGGGAAGCAATGAACAAAAATAACAAAAGAGCTCTATTGGAAATACAGCTTTTCTCAGCTTTGATTTACTTCTATTTTCACTGTGATGGTGAATCAGTGGCACCCTTTCAAAATGACCTTCTGATATAGGACATGGATATCATCACTAACAAAAGATCCCATGGCACCTTTGTTGTCAGTGAGGTTTTATGATTTGTTCTTTGCTAATCCCTTAATTTGCTAAATTGAAGGACTGGGATTTTCTCAGTATAACAAATAAAGAAATTAGCATCTCTACACTGGAGTCTCAGCATGTGAACTGGTGGTGAGACCCCAGCATGGCCAACAGCTGAAAGCCCTTTTGCTGCTCTTTACATTCTACTTGGTACCTATACTGAGTTTCACCATCTTCTTAAGACTCCCATGTAACATTTAACTCCCACTTCCCTAGCTCTCAACAAACAGCCCAGCTTCCTGTCTTATCAAGTAAATTGAGATAATGAGGAATGAGGCATACAATATTCTTTTTTTTTTTTTTAATTTATTTGTTTATTTGGCTGCGTCGGGTCTTAGTTGTGTCGTGCAGGCTTAGTTGCTCTGCGGCATGTGGGATCCTAAGTTCCCTGACCAGGGCTTGAACCTGCGTCCCCTGCATTGCAAGGCGGATTCCCATCCACTGGACCACCAGGGAAGGCCCCACATACAATATTCGTTTCTCCTCAGTTTCTGTGACATTTCTCTTTCACTAGGAATTTTAATAGTATTGCAAAATCATTCATTTTTTATTTATAAATATATTCATTTATTTTTATAAAGAATAACCTTATTTCATAGGTAAAATATATTAATCTTAAGCTAAATAATAGGAAAACTAATTCAATGGTAAAAGAATCACCCACTAATGACCAAATAGGGCTTATACTAGGAAAGCAAGGATGGTTAGTAAATCTATCAGTATAACAAATTACATAATTTGTTCAATATGTAAGACCATGATCATCTCAACAAAACTCACTTCTCATTTCTGAGTATATCAGTTGCAGAAAAATAGAGGCATTTCTTTCTTTATCACAGTAAATATATTTTAAACCAAAAGCCAACATCAAATGGTTGTAAACATTCCCATCAAGATAAAAAGAAAAGCTAAGAAAATCTACTATAATTTTATAATGTTCTGAAAGGAATAATATATGAAAATAGAAATAAAAGATACAACTCCACAAATGAGAAAAAAATTATAATTAAATTAAAAACTACTAGATAATACAGTAAATTCCACAAACTCAAAATAAATGCTTAAAAATCAAGTTTTCATTTTATAGCACTAAATAATTAGAAAATATAACAGGAAAACACTCTATTTATAATTACAACATAAGGGTATTCCAGTTATTTTATATTTTAACAAGAAATGTGAATTTACTTATACTAAGGGGAAAAAAAAACAGGAAATTATAGTAAACAGAAGGAATCACCATCTGGTTGGATGGGATAAAAGGGTATGAAAAATGTGACTTTTCCCATATTAATTTATAAGCTTTACAAATATCTCATCAAAATTCAAATAGAACTGTAGTTGGAATATGAAAAGATTTTAATCTTCAAATGAAAGAATGAATAATCTACAAAAGCAAAATGCATTTTTAAAAAAAGTAATGAAAGAAAATGACCAAGCAGATATTAAAATATATTAGACATCTGCAATAATTAAAAAGTATGTCATTGTACAAAAATCAACAGATGGAGGGATAAATAATCCAGATCCTAGGATAAGAACTGGTCCATGGCCTGGACTGAGGCTAGAATTCTGCCACTTATCCATTCTGCGACCTATGGTGAACTATTTAACTTTTCTAAACTTCAGTTACATCATTTATAAAATAGGAGAAATAATGGAACCAACTTCATAGGGTTGTTGTAGAACTGCATACATTGATGTAAGGAACACAGGGCAATACTCAGCCATAGACTGAGCTTTCAAGAAAGGTAAGTGGCTATAATTATTACTGTTATTGTTGCCATTATTATATGATCAAAGAAGTATTGCAAACCAATTGTGATGGTATGAATCATTCAAAAAATTATATTTAGACATTCGCTCCAGTGGAATAAAATTTTAATAATAATTATTATATTGTTATTGTCATTGTCAATAATCATTGAGTTGTTACAATGTGCAAAGACTATCTCAGTGCTTTACATGAACCAATGTGTTTAATCCCATTAACTCTAACAGGCAGATACAACAGTCACATCCCTTTTGCAAACGAGGAAACTGTGGCACAAGGATGTTAAGTAATTTGCCCACAGCTGATGAGTGGCAGAGCCAGATATTAAAGCCTGGCCGTCAGGCTTCAGAATCCATGCTCTTAATCCCTACACTCTGCTCCCCAAGCTAGTGCCTTACCTTCTACCACGTGCTATGATAAATCCTAAATGGATTACAGAGACAAATGTCAATAATGTCTTCATAAAAATGCTGTAAGTACACAGGTGAATATTTAATTGCTTTTGAGGTGAATACTACCTTTCTAAACATAAAAGCAGTGGAAGAAATTACAGGAGAAAAGAGTAACAGATTTTACTACAAAAACTTTTAAACTTTTATCTCAAATACCTGTTAAGTAAAATTAAAACATACACAAGAAAATGAGAAAAATGCTTGTTAATAAATATGGCAAAAGAGCAATATCATTGTTATACAAAAATTCTATAAGTCAAAAAGTAAAAGAAAAATTTCAAAGAGTATATAAGCAAAGGCATGAACAGCTTATTCAGAAAAGAATACTACTGGTCAATAAGCATGAAAAGAATTTCTGTCTCTAGTAAGTTATAGACATAAGTGACTGAGGTTTAAAGAAGTATGTGATCAGCAAGAAAATAATTTTCTTTTTCATATAGCTATATATAAAAATCTTATTAGAAGAAAATATGAGATAAAATATAAATGCCACAAAATTTTTAAAATTTGTCTAAATCAAAATTATAACTTTTGTTTTATAATATACAATAAAGTCAAGTGATAGTAAGCAGAAAATATTTGTACTATATATAATACACATAAAATTAATATCAAAACTATAAAAATCCTAAAATGTCAATGAGAAAATAACACGACAGTCCTTTCAAGATGGACAAAGGACATAATCAGACATTTTATAGGAGAGAGGATACAAATGTCTATTAAATATTTGAAAGGCTGCTCTATAACTTGCAATAAGTGAAATGCAACTCAAAATAATATATTATTCTTCCCATCAGATTATTCAAAATTATATAAAATATAATTATCCAGTACTGAGGATTCAGGTACTCACATAAATAGTTGTTGGGTTTATAAACTGGTTCAACTGTTTTGGAAAAACTGGAAACAACACAAATACCTATCCTTAGGGGAATGGTTAAATTTACTTTGGCACATCTGCACTGTGGAATATACAATAATACTATGTGCCAGTAAAAGAAGTCTTGTCTTCTGTGTACTTACATGAAAAAATCTCCAAGACATATCATTAAGTAGATAAAGTTAGTTCATCTTCACATATATTTACTGAGCATCTACTGTATACCAGGTTCTAGTCACAGATATATCAATTAACAAGAGACAAAAGTCGTTGCCTTTGTGGAGCTAACAACTATAGTGTAAAATATGTACAAACCTTTCATTTTTTAAAATCGCAAATCATGTGTGTATGTACATATGTGTTTGGGCATGTATGTATATGTGTACATATGCTCCAGAATGGTAACAGTAG
Organism: Mesoplodon bidens; assembly: GCF_964165515.1. Lineage (NCBI taxonomy): Eukaryota > Metazoa > Chordata > Mammalia > Artiodactyla > Ziphiidae > Mesoplodon > Mesoplodon bidens. The sequence goes on along the minus strand of NC_138177.1, from coordinate 30,342,448 downwards.
CTATAGCTATGAAGGTGAATGAGACTGGGTAAGGGTCAAGGGTATATTTACTTGATGTGCATTACTTTTTTCACAGTGAAAATATGTTTACGTATTTCTTGTGTAACAAAAAGTAAGCTTCAAAATCATACATTACACTGAAACTCTGTGCTAAATAAGCTATACAGTGCACATAAGGGAAGGGCTGAAGCAAGAACTAAAGAAAATTTGAGCAGAGATTTCTGTTTTAGAGTACCAGCTCTATCCTATCCTTGACTAACTACTTAAAAAGTCACTGTGGCCAAAGGATTAGATGATGAGCTAGCTGGTAAGGGATGGAAATGGGAGAAACTGTACTACGGTGAAGGTGTAGGAGACTTGAGTGAGACATCCAGCAGCTAATCACTGGCATTCCCCAGGCTTGCAATCAGGAGCAGTAAGGGGTGGAGTGGGCAGTGTTGGGGGAGGGAGGGGCCTGGGTGGGTCTATCACAGGTTTAGTTTATGATAGACCTGCCTGAGGGAGAAAACCAGCAACTTTTGGTATTGGGCCAAATAGTAGCAACCCATGTGGAGTTTCTCCACCACCTGGGTGGCTGTGTAGGAATAAAATGGAAACCTCTTCTCTAAGATATGGAGTGGAGATTAAAGAAGTGAAAATTAAAACAGTGAGAGTTAAGTATCCTGGAACAAGGGAATGATACAATCCCGATGTCCATGAACACTGAAAATAGTCATAAACAGGAAGACACTAAGATGTCATTTATCTGATAATTCAGAGGAACATTCAGGTCTGAAATTACAGTGGTTAATAAAATAATAGTGGGAGAAAATAAAATTTTACATGTTACAAAAATTCCAAGGAATTCAAGTCACACAGGCATTTAATTTACTTGGAATGAAATATATCATGTTAAAAAGAGAGAGAGAGAGAGAGAGAGAGTGTCAGGCAACTAGGACAAAAGAGACAGAAAGAACAAAAGAGGGAAGCAGGGAGGGAGGAAGGGTAGCTGTGAGATCGCAGGAGAGAGGCAGGAGGGGAAACCCTTAGTTTGCCCAGGTGCCCATTTCCCCTGGTGAAACAAGACCAGGCCTCAACTGCCCAGAGGAAAGATCACAGCTGAAAGGTAGGGCTAGATTCTGCCTACTGAAGGGATATTTCAAGGTAATTCTGAATACATAGGGTTTTTCTCCTCACTGATTTTTAGCCCTAAACCCTCAATTAAGATGTAGCTTGGCTGTAAAATTACAGTAAGCACATCTGTGTATTTTCTGGAAAAACATCATGAGACATACATTAAGTTCTATTTCAAGTAGAAGTCTAGATTTAAAAGATACAGAACAAATTAGCAGTCCATACATTTCACTAAGTGTGGCTTTCATGGACTCCATCCTCTGTTGATTTTATTAAAATAAAGTTGGTTGTATTTTATAAGCTATTGATCGGTCCCTCTGGAGATACTTTCACAGAATTAAGGGATAAAAAAGGAAACACTCTAACAGCTATTATAGTTTTTCATTGTTGATCCGTGCAGTAGACTGAATGTTTATGATCCCCGAAAATTTATATGCTGAAACCCTAACACCCAATGGCATGGTATTAAGAGGTGGGGCCTTTGGGAGGTAATGAGGGTTAGGTGAGATCATGAGGATGAAGACGATGGAGTTAATACCTTATAAAAAGAGAAGGAGACATGGGATCTCTCTCTCTTCATATACCATGGAAGGCCACGTGAGGACATAAACAGGAAGAGGGCCCTCACCAAGAACCCAACCAGGCTGGCACCCTGATCTTGGACTTCCAGCCTCCAGAACCACAAGAAATAAATGTTTATTGTTTAAGTCACCTGGTCTATGTTACTCTGTTATAGCAGCCCACAATGACCAAATCAGGTTAATTTATACAAACCCAAGTTCATTCTATTCAGGATCAATCCACTTTAGATTAAGAAAAAATGTAAGTAATAAAAATAATAGTGAATGACTGAAATGATGTGACTTGCCATAATTGAGACTATTAAATAAAATTCTTTGTGCAATTTACGAACTATTAGAAGTAGTGGTTAACACCGTAATTAAGAGAAAAAGGTCTAGAATCAAACTGCCTGGATTTGAATCCTGGTGCTGTCAGTTATCATCTTTATAACTGGACACATGACTTGGCCTCTCCATGCCTCACTTTCCTTATCTGTAAAATTGAAATAATTAGGGTACCTACCTCTTAAGGTTGTTGGGAGGAGTAATGAATTAACGTGTGTAAAGTACCTATAACTACACCTGAAAAGGAAACATAAGTAATCAGGGTTAACTGTTGTGATTTCTACAGAATTGGTGGGAGTAGAGAGCCTTTCACTTTGTTACATCTTTTTTAGTAAATAAAACTTTCCTACTTGGTAGGTTTTGAAATTGTAAATTCCCAAATCTTATATGGATTTATAGTTCCACAGCATGTCTGTGGAACTTCATGGGTCCATTTCTCTGTCAGTTTTTTCTCTCTGCCGTTCTCTTCCCTCCCACTCCTGCCCTTTCTTGAGGGTGGGGCGAGACTGGAGAGAAGAGTAGATGACATAGAAAATGAATAAGGAAAAAGAGAGTGTATGTATTACCATTAAAAAAAGTGTTAGGGCTTCCCTGGTGGCACAGTGGTTGGGGGTCCGCCTGCCAATGCAGGCGGTGCGGGTTCATGCCCCGGTCCGGGAGGATCCCGCGTGCTGCGTAGCAGCTGGGCCCGTGGGCCATGGCCGCTGGGCCTGCGCATCTGGAGCCTGTGCTCCGCGGCGGGAGAGGCCACGGCAGTGAGAGGCCCATGTACCGCAAAAAAAAAAAAAAAAAAAAAAAAAAGTGTTAAACGTTTTATTTTTTCCTCATGATAAATTATCTTGTAAGCTATAGAGTTTTAAAGAAAAAAGAAAAATTCTCAGGAAGCAACCCTCAAAAAAACTAATCAAAATAATATTTTAATAAAGGTACCATGCAGAAGGAGAGAATAGCTGTGATTTATCTCAGTAAGAGAAAGTATTAGTATTTTCTTAAAACAGAATAATAAAGAAAATACCTTTTAAAGTTCCAATGGTCCAAATTATAAATTTAGTTTAATAAACAATTAAAGTGCAGCAATAAACTGTAAAGCTAAATCCTAGGTAAAGTTTATTATAATAAGCCATTTTAAAAAGAAGAAAAAGAAAATCTTCAAGTATCCAAAGTGTAGTGAGTTGAATAGTGTCTCCCACAATGTCCATGGAACCTCAGAATGTAACCTTATTTGGAAACAGGGTCTTTGCAGATGTAATAAGTTAAGACGAGGTCATACTGCATTAGAGTGAGCTCCAAATCCAATGACTGGTGTCCTTAAAGAAGAAAGGACACATGGGCAGACACACATTGGAAGGAAGCCATGTGAAGATGGGGGCAGAGATTAGAGTTAGGCAGCTACAAGTCAAGGAATGCTAGGAGCTACCAGAAGCCAGGAAGAGGCAAGGAAAGCTGCTACCCTAGAGCCTTCATAGAGAGTATAACCCCAAACACACCTTGATTTCAGACTTCTAGTCTCCAGAACTTTGAGAGAATAAATTTCTGTTGTGTTAAGCTACTCAAGTTTGCAATACTTTGTTACAGCAGCCCTAGGAAACTAATACACCAAGGAAAATGGAAGTCTCAGAATTAGTTTATAAACTTAAAGACTTCCCTGTCAGACTAAGTAGCAACAAGCAACGCTATATTATCCTAACAGGAAAGAAACTCAGCTAAGAAGAATAGATCTCATTTTACAGATAAGGTACATGCTAGAACAGCTGTGATATATGCATGTATTGGCATGACAAATTATATTCCCACGAACTTGAACTGCATAATTTTAGAAATGTGTGCCTTAAAATGCAATCCAATACATGTAATAAAAATTACATTTACACTTCTTTGCTGATAAGGGACATCTATTTAATGTATCATGAATACAGATAATCATTTATATTCTTAAAGGTATATATAATACCTTGCCACAAATCTTTGAGACTTTTTAAATATTCAGTTATTTCTTAATAAAAAGCACAAACACCTGTTAGAGCATTGATAGAGGTTTCATTAAAATTGGCTACCTTGTAGATCAACAGAGAGTGGATCAACAGAGAGATGGAGCAAAAATTTATACAATTCTTCCTACAAAAATGTTTTTTAAAGTACTTTTAATTAAAAGAACTTGATAAAGAAACTGCTGATTGGTTCTAAAAATTTATAACATCTATTTAAAAAGACATGCTATAAATTGCTTATTAGAATATTGGAGTGAAGCCATTTTTCTTATTCTGTACTCAGAAAGCTGCCCTCAAAAATTAGTCCATGATGCAGAGGAAGGAACACTCTCAAACTCATTCTATGAGGCCAGCATCGCCCTGTTACCAAAACTAGACAAAGATATTACAAAAAAAGAATATTACAGACCAATATCACCAGTGAACATAGACGCAAAAATCCTCAACAAAATATTAGCAAACTAAACCCAACAATAAATTAAAAGGATCATACACCATGATCAAGTGGGATTTATCCCAAGAATGCAAGGATTTTTCAATATCCACAAATCAATGTGATATACCATATTAACAAACCAAAAAATAAAAACCATATTATCACCTGAGTAGATGCAGAAAAAGCTTTTGACAAAATTCAACATCCATTTATGATAAAAACTCTCCAGAAAGTGGGCACAGAGGGAATGTACCTCAACATAATAGAGGTCATATATGACAAACCCACAGCTAACATCATACTCAATGGTGAAAAGCTGAAAGCATTTCCTCTAACATCAGGAACAAGACAAGGATGCCCACTCTCTCCACTTTTATTCAACATAGTATTGAAAGTCTTAGCCACAGCAGTGAGAGAAGAAATAAGAGGAATCCAAATTGGAAGTGAAGAAGTAAAACTGTCACTATTTACAGATGGCAGGATACTATACATAAAAAATCCTAAAGACACCACCAGAAAACTACTAGAGCTCATCAATGAATTCAGTAAAGTCACAGGATACAAAATTAATATACAAAAATCTGTTGCATTTCTATATACTAAAATGAACTACAAGAAAGAGAAATTAAGGAAACAATCCCATTTACCATCACATCAAAAAGAATAAAATACTGAGGAATAAACCTACCTAAGGAAGTAAGAGACCTGTACTTGGAAAATTATAAGACACTGATGGAAGAAACTGAAGACAACACAAAGAGATAGAAAGATATATTGTGTTCTTGGATTGGAAAAGTTAATACTGTTAAAATGACCACACCAGCAAAGGAAATCTACAGATTCAATGCAATCCTTATCAAAATACCAATGGTATTTTCACAGAACTAGAAAAATTCTAAAATTGGTATGAAAACACAAAAGATCCCAAATAGCCAAAGCAATCTTGAGAGAGAAGAACAGAGCTGGAGGATTCACACTCCCTGACTTCAGAATATACTACAAGGCTACAGTAATCAAAACAGTATGGTACTGGCACAAAAACAGATGCATAGATCAATGGAATGGAATAGAGAGCCCAGAAATAAACACATACTCATGGTCAATTAATCTACAACAAAGGAAGAAAGAACATACATTGGAAAAAAGACAGTCTCTTCAATAAGTGGTGCTGGGAAAATTGGACAGTTACACATAAAAGAATGAAATTAGAATTTTCTCTAACACCATATATGAAAATAAACTCAAAATGGATTAAAGATCTAAATGTAAAACTGGAAACCAGAAAACTTCTAGGAGAAAATGTAGGCAGAACACTCTTTGATATAAATTGTAGCAATATTTTTTTGGATCTATCTCCTAAAGCAAAGGAAATGAAAGCAAAAATAAATACATGTGACCTAATTAAACTTAAAAGCTTTTGCACAGCAAAGGAAACCATCGACAAAATGAAAAGACAACCTACTTGAATGGGAGAAAATATTTTGCAAATGATATGACCAGTAAGGGGTTAATATCTGAAATATATGAACAGATCCTACAACTCAACATTAAAAAAAACAAAAAACCTGATTAAAAAATGGGCAGAAGACCTGAATAGACATTTCTCCAAAAAGGAAATACAGATGGCCAACAGGGACATGAAAAGATGCTCAACATGGCTAATCATCAGGGAAATGCAAGTCAAAACCACAATGAGATATCACCTCACACCTGTCAGAATGGCAATCATCGAAAAGAACACAAATAACAAATGTTGGCAAGGATGTGGAGAAAAGGGAACATTTGTACACTGTTGGTGGGAATGTAAATTGGTGCAGCAACCAATACTTGAAAACAGTATGGAGATTTCTCAAAAAACTAAAAATAGAACTACCATATGACCCAGCAATTCCACTCCTGGGCATATACCTGAAAAAAACAAAAGCACTGATTTGAAAAGATACATGTACCCCAACGTTCATAGCAGCATTATTTACAATTGCCAAGATATGGAAGCAACCTAAGTGTCCATCAACAGATGAACCAATTAAGAAAATATGCTATACATACACAGTGGAATACCATTCAGCCATAAAAAAGAATGAAATTTTGCCATTTGCAACAACACTGATGGACTTGGAGGGTATTTTGCTAAGTGAAATAAGTCAGACAGAGAAAGACTACTACTATATGATAATACTTATATGTAGAATCTGAAAAATACAACAAACTAGTCAATATAACAAAAAAGAAACAGACTCACAGATATAGAGAACAAACTAGTGGTCACCACTGGGGAGAGGGGCAATCTAGGGGTAGGGAATTAAGAGGTAGAAACTATTACATATAAAATAAGCTGCAAGGATATATTGTACAATACACAGACTGTAGCCAATATTTTATAATAACTATAAATGGAGTACAACCTTAAAAAAATTAATCCATAAACCATTACTGGATATGCAGATTTCATTGTTGCTTTGTAACAGTCTCCCCACTTCCAAGGGAGAAAAGGTTCAATTTGAAAATAAAAGCAATTACATTACTATCTTTCTTGAAGACTAACAGAATAATACAAATAGATAACAACAACAACAATAATAATAGGAAGTACTTTACATAGCACTTACTATCAGTCAGTCCCTGTTCTAGGTACCTAAATTGTATTATCTTATTTAATACTTACAAAAACCTTATGAAGCAGTTCCAATTCTTATCAGCTTATTATAAATTAGAAACCTGAGGAACAGGAAGGTTAAATAATTTGTTCCTGGTCACAGAGTGGCTTCACAATTCCAGCTCTGAAGAACAATTGTACTATATTACTTCTCAACTTTGTATAGTCAATAGAATTATTTTTTAAAAAGAAAGAAAGAGAAGGAGGAAGGAGATAGAAAGTCGGAGGATGAATTGGGAAAATTATTAAATTTAATCAATAAATGAAAATAGGGTTTTAATAATGAGGTATTAAAAATCTTATATTCCTTCAAGAAGACAAAACCTACAAGAATTCTATTACCCAAAGTAAATTGTTCTGAAGACAAACAATGCTCAACGAGTACCTGTAGCCATCATCTCTAATGCACCTCCTCCTGCCCCTATTCTCTCTTCTTCTAACAATAGCTCTGACTTCAAGTGGAGAGAAAACCACCTCCACTTCCAGTCCACGTGATCTGGCTTAAGCCAATCAGTACATCTCTTTCTCTGGCCACAGTGATTGGTTCAGAAATGAGCAGATGATCCAAGCCTGTCCAATCAGAGTGCATCTCAGGAGTTCTTCTGAGAATTCTGGGAGAAAGACTCATTTATCTCTATGGGATTCAAACCAGGAAGGTAACCCCCTGGCTGCCATATTGCAATTCTTTGGGGCCGAAGAATAGAGCCAATAGCAAAGAAGCAGAACCAAAAACTGGAAAGAGTTTGTCTAGTTCATCATGGTTTATCAAATCAGTTCATCTTGATACTGTTTGAGCCATGGATAAATAGTACTTAACACTATCTATGAAATGTTCAATCATGTAAACGAATTAATTCATTTTCTTCCAAGGTCATTTAAATTGAGTTCTTCTGAAATTTATATCTGAAAGAATCCTGATATAGATATTGGTACCAGGAAGTCACATGAGTGTGGGAATTAAAAGTGACAGACCCTGAAAGGTGGAATTAGCTGAGTGGACAAAGAAGGAGGGAGGGCTGTTAGGAGCCCTCTATTGTAGCCTAGGAAGTTGGCAGTCTTTGCTATCCAGCTGTAAAATAGCTGATTAAACTCTCACCTCTTTCTTTTTTTTTTTTTTTTAAGAGCCTGGAGTGTTAAATGTAGTGTTGGCAGCATCTTCAGAAAACACCACCTGCCACCCTCTACAAGAGTAACCTGCTTTTTTTTTTTTTAAAGGTACATTCTGGATCATTTTAATTAATTTATTTATATTTGCTGTGTTGGGTCTTCGTTTCTGTGCGAGGGCTTTCTCTAGTTGCGGTGAGCGGGGGCCACTCTTCATCGCGGTGTGCGGGCCTCTCACTATCGTGGCCTCTCTTGTTGTGGAGCACAGGCTCCAGACGCGCAGGCTCAGTAGTTGTGGCTCACGGGCCTAGTTGCTCCGCGGCATGTGGGATCCTCCCAGACCAGGGCTCGAACCTGTGTCCCCTGCATTAGCAGGCAGATTCTCAACCACTGCGCCACCAGGGAAACCCAAAACTCTCACCTCTTTTAACAGTGGTCTCGAACTATTACTTACGGAGATGGAAGAACTAGGGAACTTGGTAGGAAAATTTTAGAATATTGGAGTGTGTTGATCTTTTTAGACCTGTAGGGGGTCCTAAGGAAAAGAGACTACTGTCTGCTGAAACTAGCTTTCAGAAAGTAGGGAGGGAAGAGACCCTGTGTTGATAAGAAAGGTCTTTTTACCTTACAGCCTACAATTCAAGAAGGTTGAGAATCCAGTTATCTGGAGACTTGTAGGTTTGGGAAAGCCAAATTTCACAATTGATTCTAAAGTTAGAGCAACAGAAGGCACGTTGGTGGGAAACAAAATGGACAATAAGCCCAGTACTAGAAGGTACCCTGATAGCCCGGAACTAGGAGGTATCCTGCAAGCACCCGCTCTGCTCCCTGCCAAAGGAAAAGGTCTTCCTAGTTACGCAATTGCAGTTGGATGCAGTCTGGGCCAAAGAGCAGGTCAGCACTTCTGGCTGTAGACTTTTACAGCTAAAGGAATGGATTATCAGTCATGTAAAAGCCACATCATCCCTCCTGGTCTCAATATATCCTGGCCCTTAACACATTCAACTCCAGAAAACTTCATCCCTATTTCTTTTTACTACACAGACCTTCTGAAGACAATGTTCCACAAATATCTGTAGCTATCATTTGTCATTTCCCTCCTCCAGTGTCTGTTCCTTCTTATTCCAATAACATCTATGACTTTAAGGTGGCATTCTCTTCCCTCTTAAACCTTGAGATACAACATCCCACTCACTGACTTCAACCTGCAACCCTAATTTTTCCCCTTAATCCTGGTACACATTTTCTCTAATTTCAGAAAAACCCCAGTGCCCTTGTTTCCCCATTTCCTTTCAATTTTCAGTCAACATCATCTTTTGTCTTTTCTTTTTTTCTGGGCCCAATCTCAGATTATATTTTCCTGTTTCCTTTGCAGTTAGGTGAGGCCACGACTGAGTTCTGGTCAATGGAATGGAAATGGAAAAGATGTGTGCCACTTCCAGGCCGGTCCTTAAAAACCTCCCTCACTCAGCCTTCTTTTGTTTTCTTTATTTTTTATATCTTTATTGGAGTATAATTGCTTTACAATGCTGTGTTAGTTTCTGCTGTACAACAAAGTGAATCAGCTATACGTATACACATATCCCCATATCACCTGCCTCTTGAGCCTCCTTCCCACACCCTCCCCATCCCATCCCTCTAGGTGGTCACAAAGCATCGAGTTGATCTCCCTGTGCTATGCGGCTGCTTCCCACTAGCCATCCATTTTACATTTGTTAGTGTATATATGTCAGTGCTACTCTCTCACTTCATCCCAGCTTCCCCTTCCTCTCCCTGTGATGCTCAACACCACTAATAATCAGAGAAATGCAAATCAAAACCACAATGAGGTATCACCTCACACTGGTCAGAATGGTCATCATCAAAAAATCTATAAACAATAAATGCTGGAGAGGGTGTGGAGAAAAGGGAACCCTTCTGCATTGTTGGTGGGAATGTAAATTGATACAGCTACTATGGAGAACAGTATGGAGGTTCCTTAAAAAACTGAAAATAGAACTACCATATGACCCAGCAATCCCACTCCTGGGCACATACCCTGAGAAAACCATAATTCAAAAAGACACTCAGCCTTCGTTCCTTCTCATCTTTTGGAAGAATGAAGAGAATTCGAAAGTCCGTGACTGACCACGTGAAGCAGGGTTGCCTCACCCCAGCCCCATCTAGATGACTTGATTGAATTGCCATAGCAGGGTGAATTAAATTGTTATTATATTAAGCTATTGAAATTCTGGGATTGTTACTTGGTTAACCTCTCCTGACTAATGTCATGACTAGTACGCTAATCAGAACCATTCATATTAATCCTTTATTTCAAACTGTCTTTCTTCAAAACTTTAACTCATCTGCTCTTTTGACCTTACATGCTGCTTCCCTAGAAAAACTTCAGCTCAGTGTATTAATTCCATTGTCTGCTTTCTTAGCTTTGCTCTACCTTCCAGCTGTGGAGTAGAAAAGCAGTTCACAAGACCAAGAGGACTGGTACTACCTCGGTGGTCCAAACAATGTGCAGGACCTTCTACCAGTCCACCCATCTGACAACTTCCCCAGTGCTTCTTGAGCTCTTGGAAATATCTAATACTACTTGACCATTCCCTCTTTGAAACAGTCTCTTCCCTGAGCTCTCATTCTACTACTCTCCAAGTTTTCCTACTTCTCTTATCACGTCTTAGACTCCTTTTCAGTTCCTCGTTCTGTCCCAACTCTTCTTTCTCTTTTATCCTTTAAATCCCACATTTCCTTCTATGCTTTCATCTTCTGGAGGTGATCTCATCTACTCCCATGGCTTCAACTACGATGTACACATTGAGAACTGTAAAACTTATATCTCCAGTCTAGATGAGTCTTGAACCTCAAACTCTACTGACATCTCCAATAGGCACAAAAAATATATCTGAAACTGAAATCACCACTTCTTCTCCCACCTCCACTGAAATCTGCTCCTCCTTCATCTGTACTCCCTTTGTCAGTAGACCTCCCTAGCCATAGCCTGGGAGAATGACTTAACACCCCCCACCCAACTCCACAACTATTTATAACTCTTTCCATCCCCTAAACATATTTTTGAACCTGTCCTTCTCTTAGATACCTCCTGCTATTGACATTTGTATTTTCTTACCTGAATTATTTCAGAAATATCTTCATCAATTTCCATATATCTAGTTTTATTCTTCCAAATCATTTCATATGGCTAATACACAGATCTTTCCAACATATAAATCAGATGATACCCCTTCCCTACTGGAAATCTTTCACTGGTTCCCTATTTTTGGAATAAATGGTTCTCTGTCTCTTCTGAAGTCTAGGCACTTTCATCCAACTTCCCACTGGATATTTTTACTCCAATCTTCCACAGTGACTATATTCAACATATCTACCCTTCCTCACTATGTTCCTTTCTCCATGAAGAGCACCACCATCTCATCTGTGCCTAAATCAGGTGTCCACACTGCATTGCTGACAATCCCCAGTGCTCTCCTCAACATCTAATTCATCACAATCCTTTAGATTCTTTCTACTTAATATCTCCCGAATTCATCAGCTTCTCCTCAAATCTAGTACAGAGAACTTAGCTAACCCAAATAATCATAATCTTTTGTCTGCAACAGCCTCTTAACTGTTAGGAGGCTAGACTCCTAGACTAGACTCCTAACTAGTCTACTTTTTCTAATCTCGTCCTCCCTTCAAAATCTTTCTCCACGCTATAGGCAAAATGATCTTTCTAAAGTATTATTATGATTGCACTTAAAACCTTACAATGATACTCCACTGCTTTCACCATCACACACACAAAAAAAATAGCTTTGGGACTTCCCTAGTGGCACAGTGGTTAAGAATCTGCCTGCCAATGCAGGGGACACAGGTTCGAGCCCTGGTCCAGGAAGATTCCACATGCCGCAGAGCAACAAAGCCCGTGTGCCACAACTACTGAGCCTGCGCTCTAGAGCCCACAAGCTGCAACTACTGAGCCCACGTGTTGCAACTACTGAAGCCCACACACTCTAGGGCCCAAGTGCCACAATTACTGAGCCCACATGCTGCAACTACTGGAGCCCACGTGCCTAGAGTCTGTGCTCCACAACAAGAGAAGCCACTGCAATGAGAAGCTCATGTAGCACAACAAAGAGTAGCCCCCGCTCACCCCAACTAGAGAAAGCCCACGTGCAGGAACAAAGACCCAGCACAGCCAAAAAAATAAATAAATAAAATTTAAAAGAAATAGCTTTAATGGAGCTTACTGTCCTAGTGAAAGAAAACAAAAAATAATAAATAAACAAGATAGATAATAATGACAAGATTTGGGGGAGGAAAGGTGACTTTAGATTCAACAGTCAGGGCCAGCCTCTTACTGAAGTGATGTTTCAATGAGGCCTGAAGTATCAGAAGGAGCTAACCTTGAAAAAGGGGACAGACTTCAACTACTTACCATAATCCCCACTGGGATGTGAGCTCCCTGACAGCAGGGCCCATGATTTATTCATCATTCTAACACCTATCACAGTTTTGACTCTCAAAAGTTTCAAATACACAAGGGATGAGTGAAGGGATGAATGAAGTTTACGTTGAAATTTCTGGGCAGTGCAACTTTAGGCTAATTGTGTGCTCACATTTTTTTCATACATTTGTTGACACCAGCATGTAGAACTGCTAAGCAGACAAATTTTTAGGTAGGTGAAAACAAATGGGGATTTAGACTTTAAGGAGGAATTTTTCTTTCTTCAAATTCTTCCAAAGTATTCAGAATAGATTCTGCACAGCCATCTCTTATAATCAGGAGTGCTAAGAGGATATCAGAATGAATGAAGCATTTGCTAGGATAGTGCAGAGTATCTTAGCCCCACCAACCATTAAAGCTGACATCAGTTAGCAGGCTAAGCTCCAAAGCTCCCTGTCTTTTGAGCTTCTTGATTTTTTAATACAAACCCAAATCAACCTCAGTTATTCAGATTCATAAAAAAAGGGGTTTCAAGTCATTATGGTTCATTTCTGCTAAGCAGAAAAAAAAACAATAAAGGATTCTTTAAAATATACTGTATAGTGTTTAATTATTGGATTTGGTTCTGAAAAATAAGATATTCAGGTTCATAACCTCTTACTTGCAAAGTGAAAGGTTAAAACAACAGCAACAACAGCAATAAATTTGGCAGCAAAACCTGACTTGATGTGAAAATATTTATGTCTTTCATTTAATCTACTTGGTGTGATTATCATTTGTTTCACTGCAGAAATACAATATGTTTAATTACAGGGTGCTGCCTCTGACCCCACAGGAATACTGGGTAATATATAATATATGCAATATTTTTCTAAAATCCAGAAAGTTCTGACCTTCAAGGCACATCTGGCCCCAGAGGTTTTGGATAAGGGATCTGTATTCTATTACAACACTCACCCCAATTCTATTATCTTGAGTTATAAAACTTCCATAATGTATGGGCTTTGAAGTACTCAGTGAAAGGAAAGGCACAGAAACACAATTAGCATGATTTTAGCATTTGGAGGCAATATAATTGAAAACTGCTCTGAGTTTCCATCCAGATCTGATTTAAAGTATGCATTTATGCCACTATACTATTGCTTTTCCAATAAGTATAAACTTCTATGAGCTAGAATTCTGACCATGAGGAATGTTTTATAGGTAAATCCATTACACCACACCCAGGCTTAATCTGGCCATTGTAACCTACAGAATAATTGACATAGCTTCTAATTTTCCCAAATGTTTCACTGTTCTCATTTAATAACTTTTATAACTTTCTTATACTCCATATTTTTTTTCTCCCCGAAGTTCCAAGAAGCAGCACCTACCTACCTACCGTCTACTCTTTATAGGGCACGTATCTAGTACCCAGCTGCAAACCTCATGATGTAGGTTATTTCTGATTCTCACAATCACCAGGCAGAGATATTTTCTATTCTTCCCATCACACAATTGGGCAAACTCAGGTTCAATTTGTCCAAGGCCACATTGCTACTATGTGACAGAGGAGAATTTGAACCCAGGAATATCTCGCTCCAAAGTTTGTTTCTGCCAAAGCATCATGAAGAAAATAACTGACCCATCTTCCGATCTCATTCTCAAGTTGTGCATAGCTGGAAGAAAGATTTTAGGGCTGCCTTGCCCATGGTAGAAATGAGTATAATTTCTTTTTTCTTTTAATGCTAGTAATTTGACAATATCTTTATACTTCCATTAAGTGAAGATATAGCATCTGGTTTTAAAAGCTTCAACTCTAAAGCCATATAAAATGTGAATCAGTGTAATTTTACTTTTTGTTTTATTATATTTTAAAAAATAAATACAAATAATTGCTATTGGGTAGTATCAACAGATATATCAAAATCAGTTGTTTAATATTCACCCACCTGTTAGAAGTGTCACCTACATTTATTGGAAATATTATCATAGAAGGGGAAATGAAAGGCTTACACCTTATAACAACATAGCATAAGAGGACAGATATGAAGGTCATTAATGATTTTAATTATTTTAAGGCCCATTAAAATTAGAGAAATATCAAAGCACCCACAGTGTTAAACATTTATTATTACAGCATTTTAGAATTTACTAGTTCATACCTTTCAATCACAGCAAGTTATTAGCAGTGAAGGGATGAACCCTCTTAAGAGGATTTTTATTTCAATGATAGGGTGTTATGGACAAGACAATCTAAGTTTAAAAAAATTAGTAGCAAGCGCTAGTTGAGTTAATCAGTTAAAGACAAACTGTGCCCTTGGGATGCTAAATGAAAAAGCAACAGTAAAGCTTACAGAACTTAGCTCGTACAATTTGCCTTGAAGGCGGAAGATTGGTTCCCTGAAATAGCAAAGAATTATATGCTTTAGTTCAGAAAAAAAGTTTTCAAAATAAAGTCTATTATTACCTCTTCTCCTTTCAAAACAATGGAAAAAATTTTAGAGCAGAGGTTTCAATTTGTTCAACAATTGTACCTCTGAATTTTAAAAAAAACTATAAAACCATCATTGTTTTGACTTGAAAAGAAATAACAATGCAAATATTCATTATCACATAAAACATAAAAGAAACAGCAAACTGTCAGAGTTAATGCAATCTCTGCAGAGCGCTATTAGTCAGAGACAGCTGGCCAGCCCAAAACACAAAAACTTAAAAGATCAGATCTTCTTAGGAATTAACATCTTCATTAACCAACAGGATGTGGTGTGGCAGAGATTAAATCTTAAATCCCAAACTGCCTTCTTTAGAGCTGTCCCTTCACTGTTACCAAGCTGTGCAAATGTGTGAACTAGTCAGCAGCACCAGAAAGCTCATGCAACTACTCACCATATTTTAACCTTGAACTGACTCACAGAGTCAATGTTAAATCAAATTTAGGGGTAATGTAAGCAAGCAAAGCAGGACACAAGGAGTCAAATTTGAAAAGCAGAGCAAATAGCAGAAAAGTTATTTAAAATAAATCAATAGGGTTAACTGCATAAAACAGCAAAAAAAAAAAAAAAAATGCAATTCACCCCAAAAACTTTAAAAGCAAAAACAAAACAAAAAGTTGCACTTCCAGCAAAACTTGCACATGATTAATTTGCATTTAAAAAAAGTCAATCAAGCAATTTAGTTCAAATTCTTTGGGACATGCATGCTCTAATTCTTTTAAACATTCCTACCTGATTTCCAATTGTGTTTTTCTTGTGAACCTGACTGCTCCTCTGCTGAGCACTGAGAAAAGCAAAGGAGAGAAGCACTGAAGAAAATCATAAGATTTTTTTCTGAGCAAGTAACAGATACTAAAATAAATACAGGCATTAAAAATATATCAACAACTGAGGCAGATCTAATATAAAAAATCCAGGTCAGTTTAATTCTGGAAGCAAAACCAACTCAATGGAACTTCTAGAACCAATTAGTAATCACAAATCAAAAATACACCACAGGAAGAAAACCTGTATTGCTGCATTAATAAGTCAAGGTTAAGGATTAGTGATATCCCACAGGTATATAAGATTGTACTGAAAATTGACAGCACTTTTTGAGTATATGCCATGTTCTAAGTGGTTTACAGATATTAGTGATTTTATTTTAATTTTAACCCTGTGAGGTAATATTCATTCATTTTACAGATAGAGAGACTGAGTCACAGAGAAGCTGAGTGGCTTCCCCAAAATTACTCAGCTAACAAGTGCTGGTACTAGGTAGTCTAATTCCAGACCCCAAACTCATGATATCATCTAATCTCATTGCTTTGAATTCCACTATACTCTGACAACTCCCATAGTGCATCTTCAGCTTGGACCCATCTCATCAATTCTAGACTCAAATATGTTTTCAACAACTCAAAATTTCCACTTGGATGTCTAATGGGCATCTCAAACTTAATCTGTGAAAACTGAACTTGTGACATCCTCCCTAAATCCTGTTCCACCCACATTCTTCCCCTTTTTAATTAATGGCAATTCCATATTGCCAAGTGCTTAAGCCAAAGTCCTTGGTTCCCCTTTCTCTTCCACATCAAATCGTCAGAAAATGCTATTGACTCTACTCAAAATGTCTTTAAAATTCAACATCTTTTTATTCCATTGCCACTATCTTGTTCCAAGCCACCATTATCAATCACTTGCAATGTTGTCATCACTTACTCTTTGGTCTCTTTGGTCTTACACGCTTGTCCCCCTAATGTCTATTCTCAACACAGAAGCCAGAGTGATCCTTTTAAAGGGGGGTTCCTGTCACTCTTCTGCTCAAAACCCTCTATTGCTATGCAATACAATTACACTCAGGGTAAAAGTCAAAATTCTTGCAATGGTCCACAAGGCCCTTAACCCCCACTCTCCACCTCTTTGACTCATCTCCTCCTATTCTCCACCTCTTTCATTCGAGAGGTCCAGCCATACTGATCTCCTTTTTTTTTTTTTTTGATCCCACCATGCACACTCCCACCTCAAAGCCTTTATGCCAGCTGCTCCATCAGCCTAGGCTCCCAACATCACCTCCTTCAAGTCTTTATTCCAATTTATCTTTTCAGTGAGACCTACCACAACCACCCTATTCAAAATTGAATCCCTCCCTTCCTCCAGGATTCTCATCCCCTTTATACTGTTCTGCTTTTCTCTATGGCATTTTTCACCTTCAAACATACTATATAGTTGACTGATTTTTTTTGTGTTTATTATCTGCCTCCCTCCATTAGAATGAAAGCTCCTTGTGAGCAGGGGTTTTTGCCTGTTTCATTCACTGCTATAACCCCAGTGCGTAGAAACTACCTGGCACATAGTTGGCTTCAACAAATATCTGTTGAATGAGAAATCCAATGAGGCTGATACCATTATAACAGGAGCACAGAAGGGATAAGAGCCAGATATCACCCCAACAATTTAACCCCAGAAATCTCAGGATTAGGCAATATGTTACTCTATCTCTCAAAAGATTGAAGGCTTTATTTTGGTGAGTCCATGAGTAAACATATATCAATATAAGAAAATACAACTCATTTTGGTTATTCTGAGAAGACTAGCAATACTGAACCCTCTGATTGTTTAGCTGTTTATAGAAGCTGTTTTAGAGATTAATGAAATAGTCTAAAACAGAGAAAAGATAGATTAAGGTTATCAATCAACTGTTTAAAGTAGTGGGATATTATAGCTCAGCAGCACATCAGAAATCAATGCCACACTTAGAACAGTTGCTCAAAATGGCAATCTTTTATAATCTCCCATGATGTATTTAAGATGTTTACCTTCAAACTCATAGAAAAACTATATACTACCTTCAACTGAGGATGGGGAAGAGGTGGGTGCTAAAAGGCCACACTGTATTTCATTAATAAAGATATTTTGTGTCTCTTTCTTTTTCAATTTGCTAATTTCAGAGTTAGCTTTTCTTCTCTCCTCAGTTCTTATTATTTTTCTATTCTTTAGTTAAATGCTTAATTCCCTTAATTACTATGAAATTCATCTCTCTCCAACCTTTTCTCTGCATAATCCAAATCTACGTTATTCAGGTTTTTGTGGTGAGGTTGTGAATGAGGTGAAGGTTGTGTCTGTGGCCAGGGGTCTGATGAACCCACACTGCCCTCTGGCTGCCCACCATGCCCTGATGCACAAAGTGTGCCTAAAGTACTACTCTTCCTGGGGCTTCAGATCCCATGTTTTCTTTCTCCAGGGTCCTCCAGGCTTTCCTCTCTTCTAGGAAGAAATGGGAAAACTACTATTATAATGTGATCATGCCTTCTTCATGGATATGACCATCTCTCTCAAGCATCATACTTGTGTTTTAGAGGTTTTTTTTTTTTTTTTAAAACAGGAACTATTTTAAAATAAATCACTGACTAGTAGTGGTAACTTCGAACTATGGCAGATTTACAGGTGTTTACTTTGAAGTAGGTGAACTACTGGGGACCCTCAAATTATGTATAGGTCCCCTTAAAATCATATAAGAGAAAAGAAACTGAATATAAAGCAAAAAACATAGAGATTGTTGATGACTCCTTGTGCTACCTTAGGCAAAGAGTATGACCTAAATAGACCTTAGTTTCTTGGCTTTCTTGGCTATAAAGTGTGTGTGTGTGTGCGTGTGCGTGTGTGTGTGTGTGTGTGTGCAGTCAGAGAGACAGAGACAAGTGCTGGGGGACTGTTTCTTAAGTTTCTTTTACATCTAAGATTCCTTGAGATGCAAAGTTACTCTAAGATGCTTGTGAAATCCACTAGGTGAAGAGATTTTCCACTGACATAGAATGATCATCTACTAAATAATGCATATTTAGGATCTACCACTTATAAGAATATGCAGGGAAAAAATAGATTTATTTTATAAGCCAATCTCAAATATTAGTGTTAGAACAAATACTAAATTACCTTTACTTTTCACCTAAAAAATAATCTTTTTTGCAGCAACTGGCCCCATAAATCCAAAGATACTTCTGTTAATGATGTATTTAGGTACTTAAAGTTACTCCATAAGTAACATAATAAAAAATAATCTGCCTAGATAAAAAACATCCTTTATCGTAATTCTTAGGAATGCAATGATAACTGGACTGAAAGTATTTCAAAATACTTATTTAAAAATGTGTTCACAGAAAACCATGTAAGGACTTGCAAGTTAATTTGAGTCTCTGGAGGTATTCTTGGTAGTAGGTCGTTAACTGGTTATATCTGCAATATTGTAAAACACACCTATATATAATGTTTTAATTTGACATAAGTCAAAACTTTTAGGGCACCAACTATCTGAAAGGAACTCTGTGGAACATATAAACATAAATAAGATATGGTCCTTGTAAAAAGAGCCTACAATTTATCTAGTGTGGGTAGTGACACACATACACAAAACACAAATAACAAAGGAATAAGCTCTAAAAGAATAAATATGTGAGGCTGTAATAGAAAGCCAAAAAAGTGCTTCTGTTTCAAATGTGGGATATAATTAACCCCACATCTTATTATCTGTGTGTACGTTATTAATCATATAAAATTCCTACTACACACAAGTCACTGCTGAAGAGTTCGCCAAAACATTAAAACACATAAAACCAAATTAGGTTAATTAGTTTAATGCTCTGAAACATAATGATTTTGAAATTATATAACAAAAGGTTTAACTTTTTATAAAAATAAGAGCACATTGAAAGACATTCAAAGAAAAATAATCCATGTTACCTCTTAGCTCAAAAAAATTTTTTGCATATTTGTGTCTATCCATGTCCATGTGCATATGCAATAAGACTATAATGACAGGGCTTCCCTGGTGGCGCAGTGGTTGAGAGTCTGCCTGCCGATGCAGGGGACACGGGTTCGTGCCCCCGTCTGGGAAGATCCCACATGCCGCGGAGCGGCTGGGCCCGTGAGCCATGGCCGCTGAGCCTGCGCATCCGGAGCCTGTGCTCCGCAACGGGAGAGGCCACAACAGTGAGAAGCCCGCGTACCACAAAAAAAAAAAAAAAAAAAAAAGACTATAATGATGTGCCAAGGGGTATGTGTGACCATTCATCAGATAAATCCTGCACATAGTAATTGCTCTGAATGTTTAGAGAAAAGAAAGATCATTTTGGTCTGATTTGATCTGAGATTTTCATAGAAAACTTGAAGAAAAGTAAAATTTTAATAGAGGAAGAAAATCAACTGCATTCCAAGAGAATGGAGTAGTATAAGCAAAGCCAGGAGGTAGAAATCTGGGGCATGTAGGGAAGTTGTGGAAAGTAAAACAATTATGGGAAAAATTGTATGACCATAGACTCAGGTTTGTATTCAATAAATGACCTTAAAAGCCACCTAGTACAATAACTCTATGTTAGGGCCAATTATGGAGAATTTGGTCATTATACTGAAGGCAGCAGAAAGTATTCAAAGATTCTAAGCCAGAAAATGGCATGATCAAAGAAGTGTTTTATTAAATATTACCTCCCTGAAATAGTATCAACTCTGAACCAGGGAAGACAGGAAGCAGCCAGCCTTGACCCCCTTCCTCTGACTGTTGGAGTCCTGCCCAGCCTTCAAAATCAAAGCAAGTACCATTTCTGAATTATGCCTTCTCAGAAACCTCCAGTTATCTCTCCTTCCCATGAACTCCGCTAGCTCTTGGTCTGTGCCTGTATTCTATAAACAGGATTGTGTTATACGCAGGCCTCTAACTCCCCTCCAACAAGGTCTGCTGCTTGATGGCCAACGGTGTGTTGCATTAATCAGTATCTCTACCTCTCTCAGCACTGACATTACCTCGCAGTGTTTAGTTTCTTAAGAAATATTTATGGAATTGTATTTTGATACCAGGGTTATATACACCGGATTTCTAATGTTTATCTGCAATAGGAAATTTAAATAATTTGAAAAAGTGTGCCATAGACATGTGCTGCAGCAAGAGTATGGTACATTTAGGAATCCAAAAGTGGCCAGTCTGGGTACAGCACAGAGTTAGGGGGTGGGATAGAGAGGAATAGTAACAATAGAATAGGCTGAAGAGGTAAGCAAAAGACAGATTCTACAGGGCCTTGGAAACCACACTAATGAGTTTACACTTTATTCTGAAAGTAATAAGAATTCCAGAAGGAATGAGAAAGAACATGACAAGGGGCAAGGAGACCATTGTAGCAAACCACCCAAGAGAAGACTAACTTTAGTAATAACAATGATGATAGGAAGAAATAGAAAAAAATCCAAAAATATTATAGAGGTAGAATCATATGGACCTGTGAAAGATGGAAGGAAACAAAGGTGAGGGGAACAAGGAGTAAAGAATGACACTCAGGTTTCTGGTTTGAGCAACTGGGAGTTACCACCCAGAGAGTGGGAACAATGGAGGAGGCATGAATTATAAAATCAGATGATGAGTTTAATTTGGGAATATTGGGTTGAGGCTTGCCTAGGATATACAAATAGAGATTCCCAGTTATGTAGCTGAATATGGTAACAGTTCAAGAAAAAGTTCTGGAATGGAGATCTAGATTTAGAGGCATCAGATAAAGCTGGTAACTGAAACCACTGTGGTGGGTAACACTATTGGACAGGGATAGTGCAGTGAGTGAGAAAAGAAAAGGGTCTACAGAAGAATAATGATAAAAAGCAGTTCTTAAGCCATGATCAGAGGATAAAGAGCTCCAAAATAAAAATGAGAAGTGGCTACAGCAGAAAAGAGGAAAGCCAGGAGACAATGGAGAGTTATTTCAGCAAAGGGATAGGATAGGTCTCTTCAACAAGGAGTGGTTAATGATGTCAAACAAAGGACTCAGAGTTGTCCATTGAATTAACTGTTCGTTCCTGGCCGAAAGCAGTCTCAGTAGAGTGGTGTGGTAGAAACAAGACTATGGTGAGCCAAAAAGTAAAAGAGAAGTGAGAAAGAAGAAAGAGGAGTACTGACTCTAAGTCAAACCAAAGAGGGCTCAAACAAATCAAGAAAATGGAGTCCCTCAGAGACGCAGATTCCACGGCAAACGTCAGAGTGTACCTCTCCCTCTACTACTATGTTTAGCTTGTAGAGGACACTTGAAATTAAAAGAAACGTCAGTTGGGCTATGATGGAGGAATTACTAAAAAAATGGCAACATACAGACTAAGGCAGTGCAAGAGAAAAGTCTATCCTTTATACTGTAGTGACAGAGCATTTAAAAAGCTGACTGTATATTCCTGAGCCCTGGGGTTTGTTTAGAAGCAGCTAACAGAGTTACCTCTTTTTTCTCTTCTTGAAGCCACCACTGTAGGTTACCACCAAGTTGTCAATAAAGTATAGCCCACTAAAGGACCCAGAGCAATCAGCTGGATTCACCATATTCTAGAACTGTGCTGTCCAATACAGTCACTGGTACCCAGAAGTGGCTGTTTAAATTAAATTTTTAATTAATTAAAATTTAATTTTCATTTTTTCTGCTTTACTAGCCACATTTCAGCTACTCAATAGTCACATGTAGCTAGTGGCTACTGTATTGGACAGCATAGGTTATAAAATATTTCCATCATCTCAGAAAGTTCTATTAGACAGCACTGCTCTGGAGTAAAGAATCTCTTTTAGAATGTTCTTTTATATTACCCCAAGAAGATTATAAACAATTGCTGAGAGTCCCAAGATTGCAACTTATCACATGTAGGCTTGGCTCCATCCAATCAGATTGAAGCCAAAGGAAGAAGAAAACTACATGATGTTGACTGCCCCTGCAGGATCTTTAGTGAAGTCTCAAGCTAAATATTATGCAAGAAAACCCTACAGAACTTGGGGACCTATAAAAGAAAGATGACTCATCTCCTAAGACTCATTTTAAGGATGAAGATAAAGTTCAAAACAACAGATTTGAGAATGAAAGAGAAAAGTAGAAGTCCACTTATTTTTAAAACAGTGCTTGAAACATTAGAATTTATAACTTATTTAAATAGATGATACTAACAATGTCCTTGCAAGTTGCTCAAATCTATATTTCTACCAGTCCCGGTAGGAAACCAAGCATTTAATTCCTAAATTGGCAAATAAGGATCTTGCTATAATCTAATACCTAAGTTTTAATTCTGCAAGAGAGAGAACATTCTCATGTAAGAATAGGAACTAGATACACCATTACAATGGAATATGATTATGTATTAGGGACACATAAAAAAAGAAAGTAAAAAAAAAAAAAAGAACGTAAAGGTAAAGACCAAGATTGTTTTGGAATTTGGTGCCAAGTTTCACATATACTGCCTTTAGTAAAATGGTAACAGAGACATTCCAGAGGATCAGGAAAGAGATATAGTGAATGCTACCACCCTTAGAATTTTCATGGTGCTCACATAACAGGAACTGAAATCTGCACACTATCATTTCAACTGTGAGAGAACAGGTGGGGAGACCTACTCAGCAAATTGAAAAACAGACCTCGGTCCGCTGTTTGTGGCACAGAGATGTTATTCTAATGGTGTGTATCCGGAGCCCATGTTTCTTAAACCACCAGACTGCAAAAATCTTAGTAACTCAGAAGGCAAACTGTGCCCATGAAAATGGAGAAGAGCACAAGAATTTGAAAGTTCACTCCCCAAGGCATTCAGCTAACAAGCTTGCCTTTCTGTTCAGACAACAGGATTACTGAGAAAGAGAGGAAGTGAATGAAGAATAATTAATTGGAATAGCTCGCTTTCTTAAATAACAAAAACTAATTATGTTGTGTTAAGAAAAATAGAATGTTGGGGTTTTTTTTCACCAGGGAAGAATGACAAATTAAAATCCTTAAGTCATGAGGAAAGTTGACATTTCCTTCTGAAATACTAAACTTTTAGGTTCAGAAACTATATTACAATTGAAAAATCAAGCCTTCAGAAATTAAATTCCAAAGCAAGTCTACAGCAGCGCTTATTGGACACATTACACATGGTACATATTTTACGGTCCATGTTTAACAAATAACTGGGAGATGAAAAAAAAGTTTCACATATTCAACATGGCAGAATAAATTCTATAGCGAAAAGAAGAATTTTGAGTTGTTCTGAACACTACTCTGAGACATCACTTTCCATTAATCTAATTTTAGCAATTTGTTTTCCTTTCTTTTTGATAATTTTTAGAACAAAAAGTCATCCCAGTTGAAAAACAAACTACATGTGTAAAATACTCTATACATCACCATCCTATAAATCTGAGGGGTGGCCCTCCTATTTTGGTAAATCTGTAAAAATCTCATGAAACTAATGCTTATTTTCCTCAACTCTAGACTTTAATTTTCTATCTTCAGAACTTAAAAATACTTACATAATTGTCTTCAAATATGGCTTGACTTTTCTTCCTTGATGGAAACAGCATTCCTGCCAACCTCAAAATTTATAGCTACAACCATATTTTTTTAATTTTTAAAAGCACAAAAAATACCACAACTCCTCAAAGTGATTTTGAAATGAACATTTCTTCATCATCATAATTATCCCATGTCAAATTGAAATGCACTCCAACTCAGCATACAAACAGAAAGAACATTTACCTCTGAGTCTCAGTGCAAAATATTACATTTGGCGATAACATCAGCAACTAAAAAAGTCTTTCAGTGGCCATCATACTCCAGTCATTAAAAACGTCATAAATGAAGTAAAATGGTACATCTCGTAGAATCAAGTTCCCCTGTGTGTGTGTGTGTGTGTATGAGTGTGTACATATGGTACTTTCTCACTTTTACAGACTGCACCACAATTTTCAAAGGCACTTTCACATAACTTCATTAATTTGATCTTCTGAAAATCCTGAAAAGTATACAAGACAGGGATTTTTTATTATTCCATTTGACAGAGCAATAAACTGAGATACAGAGAGACTAAGTGGCCAAAACCCAAACTTCATCAGTGGCAAACCCTGGAAAAAGAATTCAGACTGTTGACTCCCAGACCAGTCCTTCAAAAGAAAGTTTAGGTGTGCAGTTTAAATTAGATGAGAAACGTGCAAAGTTGCGGGGTTTCTAAAGCAGTTTGAACAATGATTCTTTTTAGTCCCCTAGCATCATAAAGGTTCACAATCTATCTCACTGCTGGAAAAATAGGACTGTCACCTGGATTACAGAGAGACTGTACCAAAAGGCTGTAATTGAAGTATTTTCATTTGCAAAATTATATGCCTTTGAAAACCTAGTCAACATAATACTTTAGTTCAACAGTTTCTGAGGTAGAAAATATTAAAATTTACTGGAGAACATAAACTCTGGACCATTTATCTTTAAAAATAAGTAAAAGGATAATCTAGGGGGAAAATGTTTCAAGCAGAGTATAGGTGTGAAATTTAACTTTAGTGCTGGTTAAAAAACATGTTCAAAACTTGAATCTTTCCAAAATGATTATGATTTTTTTCTGTTTCCTCCTTGAATCAGGATACCATAACAGGACAGTGCTGCAATATCCTTTTCACTTTTAAGTTATGGTGTCAAGTTTATATCTGCATCTGCTACATTTTTATAAAAATCGAACTGGCATTTGTAACCAATAAAAGTCAACATGAAAGGCAGTATTCCTGGTTATTTCAAATGACTCAAGGATTTCTTTTTCTCTTAAATTCCTCAAAGAAGCAAGTAAAGTAAATGGAGAATGCATCAGTTTAAATTTTTACCTGCATTTCTCTATACTTTTCAATTACTAGGCAAGCTCCTAAAAGACAATTTTTTTCCTTTTCTTTTTCTTTCCCCCATAGCAACTAGAGCAGAGCTCAGAACAGGCCACAAGGATTTCACTGACTACACAGAAAACCAGGTAGAAATTCTCAGGTCCACTCTTCCAGGCCTAGAGACAAGAAGACACATCAGAGTCTAGGTTTCTTGCCACTGGTGATTTTGCAGAGGGAAATGAGCAGAACAGATGATGAGAGCCATGGGGGCTAGAAGACAGGGAAGCAGGTCTGTGTGAAATGGCTGTGGAGTAAATCCCTATCTAGAAGTTGGAGCGGGCAGTGCGGCTAAAAAAGACAACTGTCTAAAGGAACATATTAATCTCTGAGTTCTAACAATTTTACACATAAGTCACACAGAAAACAGTTGAAAAAACTAATGTACCAAAACTAAAAACCAGTGTACCACACAGTAGTAATAACTGCTGGATGCAATATGTGTATACACTATTCGTTAGGCTATGTTCAGAACGAGACAATTTTCTGTTGAATAATTGGGACTTTCCTCTCTAAAACATGCCTATAAATTCCTCAGGTCACTGTTGAGTTTAGATCACATGATCTAGATATCTGTTTCTTCTAAGTCAAAATGTAAAACTAAGTCAGTCTAGTTTTACATTTTCTTGTGTTTGATTTTTTATTTGTCCCTATTCTTGAATACATAGTAAAGTAACAGTACATAGGCCTCTTTACCTTATTTTTTATATAAAATAAACTATATTTTATATACTTGAGGTTGGAACCACTTACATGCCACAGGTATATTTTAGAGTTAGAATCAAAATTCTTTAAAAGCAATAAAAAACTGATTCCACTAAAGGGCAGGAAAAAATGGTAAATTCAGGGTCTTGAAAATGTCACACAATAAATAACCAACCTTGAATACTTAAGCATAATGTTTACCTGACAATATCTGTGAATACAGCAATAGAATATTAGAAAATAACAGAACACATGTATGATAGATTAGCAATATATAGACAAGCTTATATAAAGCATATATACTTCATAGAAAAGAGAATGTTCATCCAAAAAAGATTACATCTAAGTTCACAAAGGACAGGTTTTTTAAAAAAATAGGCCGCTATAGTCTGATTTAGGGATGGCCAAATAGCTTGTATCTTGTGAATTGCATTTGATATTTCAAATTTATATGAGAAATTGTTCCCTAACATATTTTAAATGTGCATCTGTTACTGCTTATCTATGGGAGCTCAAGTACAAACTGCAGATCATCATCCAAAAACAAGGAGTATCTGAGCTACATATGATTTCACATGCTGTACAATAAAGAAGCCAACTCCTTCATTCAGAGAACATGGCCCCATGGCCACGAGGCTCAGATCTCCTCAGTAGGTTGACTCAGAATTAATCCTGACACAGAATGCTGGGGTTGTTGTAGAAATTCACATGTGTATTTGAGACAAACCAGCAGGAGGAATGCATGTGACAATCAAGGATTTCACGTACTTTGCGAAGCCAATGAAATCTTCATGGTTGGTGTTGATGTAGGAGACTTGGATGTCGATCAACAGCAGTACCTATAAGTCCAAGAGAATCACTTCAGTGAAAACCCACCTTAAATATTCTCAAACACTAAATTCGGTAATAGCCTACAAGTCATTTATCTTTATTTAATTTTAAAAAGGATGCTTCAGTTAGAATGAAAAGTTGCATTAACTTTTTTCATTAGACTCTCATTTTTACTCTAAACTCAGAAACAAAAGATCTATGTGAAAAGTCTGAGTCCCACATGAAGATAACAGCATTATAGTTTATAAGCATGTACTTAACATGCTTACTTAACACAGAGCCAACTTAACACAGAACCTAGAATTATTCTATTCCTCTAAAACGTAGGTGTAATGTTCAAAAGGACGCATGTATAAAAATACATGTGGCAAGAAGGTCATGGAGGAGCTGCTTAGAGCTTCCTGCTCCTGTAGACATCATATGTTAGCCACAAAATAGCAATATCACCTCTTGTTTATCCTCTCCTCTTCTATCTCTTTAAGCTCCCTATAGGCAAGTAGAAGTATCTCATCAACCAACTCAAAAAGGCAATATACAAATAAATAGAAAGCCTCCTTGAGATCAATAGGCTTCACTGAAGGTGAAATCTGAGTGCATCCAAACATTCGTGGTAACAGTTCATTGGCACAGTCTATATAATGCCCCCCAGGAGGTGCATCCTCAGGAAAGCCTTCCCTGACCCTCACCCCACACCCTCACCCAAGACCAAGTTGGATCATGCTGTTACTCTCATACAGTCTATAAATCATAATATTTTTATGTATTATACCCTATACTTTTTCTTTGTGGTGTTTATCACAAATGTAATTAATTATTTATATTATATTTTGTTTGATGTTTTGCATCCCTGCAAGACTGTAAGCTCCATGGAAGCAGAGATTATATTTATCTTGTTCACCACTTTATCCCCAGAACCTAGCATGATACACACAACAGGTGCCTGAGAAATATTTGTGGCTGTAAATTCTATGACTATCTACCAGTCTTGAAGAATAGTTTATTTTAAAGGGAGAAATTTATTCCCATATAATTAGTACATGGCCAAGTATTATTGTTTCTCACTCATTACCCAATGCTATGGTCTCTGAGGCTTTGCTTTTGTGGCTAATCTCAGTTGGTCATCTGACCAAATCTTGCTGTCAGCCCCAAGGAGCCCTACCGAAAAAAAGACTAAATGAATCACCCCAAACCCATCCCCACTACCAACATAAAGTCAATGCCCAGGCACTAACTGGGTCAACAATATCATACTTGTATGAAAAACTTTCATATCATCAGATAATAGGTTTTTTTCTTCTCTTAATGAAGAAAACTGAAGAGTTAGGAGGAGTCATCACTATTAGATTATCTGTGGCATTGTCACTATTCTCCCTATAATAAATCCAGATTCTATTAAATTTTATACCCCAAATCCATTTGGCTAGGAGTTTGGATCAATAAACCATAATATTTAAGCACAAATTAGTAGTTGCCACCATAAAGAGCAAAATATCTACATAATTCTCAACATTGCCAAAGGTTGTCATGAATATCTTGGACGTTCACACACATTAACTTGGACTGCAGTACAGGGGAAAAGTGGAAGAAAAATAACAACTATGGCTGTTCTCATTCATATTCCTGGAAACTGGGAGTCTGTTTTCATCCTAGGAAAAGAGCCAGGTTGCATGTGGGGGATGAAAAGGAAAATAGTACATTTTTTTCTCTTTTTTTCACTCTCTCTCACTGCCTTTCTCACCCACAGTTATTGAAAATTTAGTTGAAGAAATGTAAAGCTACCCCTGGTAGCAGTAATCACCCACAAAGCCAACCATTTCAACATGCAATTACATGTATGGAAGCACCTGGAATAACAGCAGGCACACACCAAAGCTCAAAAAACCTTTGTTTTAGAAAAAAGTTCAGACAGATTTATGGTTTTTCATATTTTTAATTCTGAAGAATTTCCCCCACACACAAAGTTTCCACAGCAGAGGTTGGTAATAATTCCATTTTTTAAAAAAACTGCAAGAATACCTCAAAGCAGTATTGGCACAGAGGTCTAAGGAAATGGGTCACTCTCTGACCAGCGACTTCAGAAGTACCATATGGCCTAAAGCAGCACGGAGTTCAGAACTCAAATGTGAAATCTATGCAAACTGACATGTTCACGTTACCAAAAACATCCATGTTTTTACTATGCCACACAGGTCCATATTAGCAGTGGCAGGCACCAGCTTCTTCAGGCAGTTGATTAACTGTCAAACCAGGCCACCTGAGATGGTCACTTAGGAGAGAGATGCTCGCTCCCTCCCTTAACTCCCACTTGGGGAATGAATTAATCACTACATCAGAGGTACAGATGGAAGACAGTCTCGCTTGAAATCAGAAAAGGCAATTCTTTCTCATGTCTACTATGTGTCATAGCTCTTTAGGAATAACAAAAACAACTAAAATTAATGAAGAACTAAGAGCTATATCTGGATTACTTCATTTCATCCTCACAAAATACCTGTGAGTTAATTACCATTATTATTCCCTTTCAGATGAGGAAACTGAAGTGTAAAAGTAATAAATAACTTGTTCATTTACACAGAAAGCAAATGACAGAGCTTGGGTTCGAACTCAGGTAGTCTGAACCCAGAGCCCACAATCTTTTTTCTTTTTTTTTTTTAAATAATCTTTTCCCTTATTTTTTTTGGCTGCATCGGGTCTTAGTTGCGGCACACGGGATCTTCATTGAGGCATGTGGGATCTTTCATTACGGTGCATGGAACCCGCATCCCCTGCATTGGAAGGTGGATTCTTTACCGCTGGACCACCAGGAAGTCCCTGGAGCCCACAATCTTAATGACAGTGAAAAATTTGAGTGTGTCATTTCAGTAAAACAAAAACTCTGAAACGTGAAACATGAAGAAGTTAACTGATATAGATATGAACACAAAGATAATTAAGATAATAATTATACAACTTTTTCCTCAATACTGTTTTTACACAGGATCCCTAAGAGTTAAGTAGGATGTATTATCATTTGAACTTCATAGAATAAAGATACAAATTAAAATGGTTATCTTAGTTACTTAAGGCCAGGAGTACAGTTGATAACAGAACTCGTTTTCTTGGTCCAGCAGGAGCCGTGACATTAGGTGTGTGGGGGAACTTCTGGTCTCAGGTTGTATACCTGGACCCAGGCTTGATTTCACTGGCTCATGAGTTAACATTGATTTGTTTATCTCTGCTAAGTCACAAAGCCTATTTTCTCCACTTTTGGCTATTGTGACTACTCCAAGAGTGAGGAAGTTGCAAAATAAGTGAACACTATGAATAATCGTTAGTTAACTTTCAAAACGCGATGATAAAAAGTAGCAGCAATGAATCCCAAAGCTCGAGCAGAGAGCAGCAGGTTGTTACCAGAGTCCCTCACAAATATCCCAACCTGCCCGGCCTCCATCCCTCTGTCTCTTCGCTTTCTCCTTCCACGCCCACCCCAACCCTACAGTACCCTCTGACACACGGTGCATGTGTCTCTCTCCCTGTGGTTTGTCTCTACCTCTCTCTCTCCTATTCTGCCTTCCTCCTTTTCCCCAGTTCTTTCTCTCCTTCTTTCCAATTCACCTAAGAACCACAAAATCTTGGAATTCTAACTTATAGAGGACTTCAGAGATCATATAGACCAACATTTCAACATTGTACATGAGAAAAAAAACAGTCCCGAGAAGTGATTTGCGCAAGAACATGCTGTTATTCTGTGGTGAACACATGGCTTCAGTCCAGTGTCCTCTTCGTGCTGTCACACTCGCAGCTGTGTCCTGGAACTGAAGAGCTTCTGAAAACCTTTGTGTTTCCCATTATAATGTTTTATAAATAACTAAGAAAACATCCACCTAAATTTAAGAAGCTTTAATTATTTTCATGTAGTCCTTAACTTTTTTCAATGAATTATCCTCACTTGAAAATAATCGTTCATTCGTAGTTAGCCAAGATTCAAAGACAATTTCAAAGCCACTCCTTACAAACCATGTATATTTACAAAATAGTTAGAAATGCTTAAAAGAGCTGTTCTTAAATGTTTTTATTTTTTTAGTCATAGGTTCCATGGATAAGCTGATGAATAGCTTTATCCATTCTCCTCAAGAAAAAAAATAAAAACACTAAACATTTTGCAAAACATTTCAGCAATTTATGAATATCTTGGTGCCCATCTGTGGGCCCTATCTTAAAGAAAATATGTGATATGTTTCCAGATTAGTGGTTTTCAAAGTGGGGTGTGTACATGCTAAGGGTACACATGATGATTCATGAA
Organism: Mesoplodon bidens; assembly: GCF_964165515.1. Classification (NCBI taxonomy): domain Eukaryota; kingdom Metazoa; phylum Chordata; class Mammalia; order Artiodactyla; family Ziphiidae; genus Mesoplodon; species Mesoplodon bidens. The sequence goes on along the minus strand of NC_138177.1, from coordinate 30,310,871 downwards.
GTGTTGAAAAAAATAATGGAACTCCTATTACTGCTTTTTAAATGTTATCCTTCTAAGGTCTTTATATATGTTTATATTTTTAACATACACAAGATGTTAGTATAGCAACACATGTATAAAATTCATAAATAAGTAAAAATAAACATATGTGGTGGTGTTCTCGGCTCTTTTTTTTTCTATTCAGGGATACGCCGACTGTTGGAGACCAAACAACCCTGGTGAGATCTTCCACTTCCCACAAGGACCCTGCCCACTAGGGAAGGCCTCTCCTCACCTGGTCCTTTGTCTTCCCTTCTCGCTCACGAATGTGGTTAGCAACAATCCTTTCCGTTTCCTCGCAGAGTCTGGGGAAGTTTGCCAGCTGTCAAGAAAAACAGATCTGAGTGTTAATACTCAAATATTTATACTGCCAAAAAAGAAACAAAAATAAGTTATGTTGTATTCCAGAAGACATGCATTACCATTCTGGAAGCAGAAATGAAATATCCTAAAGAAGAATGGCAGAGTGACAGAAAAGACAGCACAAACTACAATCAGAAGTTACTACGTTATCTGAGAAGAAACACTTCAAAACCAGCAGAGAAATTCCCTGCAAAGAAAACAGAAACCCAGATGCCATCTAGCTCTATGCTGTACAGAGTTAGCACTTAATAAAGTTCAAAGATGAAGAAGATAGAAATGAGGATGAAAAGGAGGATAATGACTAACATTTATAGAGTGCTTACCATGTTCCAGGTTGTGTGCTAAGCACCACATGAATTACCTCATTCGAAATTCACAACAATCATAAAAGACAGATCCGATTATTAACCCCATTTTACAGAGGAGGAAAGCAAAGTGCAGAGAGGTTAAGTAACTTGCCCCAGACTACACAGTTCAAAATCGGTGGGTCCAGGATTCCTACCCAAGCCCTCAGACTCCAGAGTTCATGGTCTTGTCCATCACTCTTTGAGGGTGATTCACATTCCATGAACCACAGAGATCATTTTTTTAAATTCTACCTTAACAGATGTGTTTTTATGTACATATTTTTGGCAAAACTGCAGAAATAATGCATGTCAATCACTTATCCCATCTCATTTATGCAGGTAATTTTCCAAAATTTAGTTTGCAAAAATGAATGAATTATGGGGCTTCCCTGGTGGTGCAGTGGTTGAGAATCTGCCTGCTAATGCAGGGGACACGGGTTCGAGCCCTAGTCTGGGAGGATCCCACATGCCGCGGAGCAACTAGGCCCGTGAGCCACAACTACTGAGCCTGCGCATCTGGAGCCTGTGCTCCGCAACAAAAGAGGCCGCGATAGTCAGAGGCCCGCACACCACGATGAAGAGTGGCCCCCGCTTGCCACAACTAGAGAAAGCCCTCGCATAGAAACGAAGACACACACAGCAAAAATAAAAATAAATAAATTACTAAACTCCTACCCACCCCCCCAAAAAAGAATGAATTATAGTTGTTTTCAGTGTAAGGAAGAAAAAGAAAAGGACACTATCAATACAAGGATGTTCAAGGGAGCCTAACCTAAAAACGGGGCTTAGTTGGGTAAAGTTGTGTGGAACGTTTGTGGGGAGAATGGAGCTTGCCAAGCACAGGAACATGTGTGAAGGCACTGGAGGACAGGGACAATGAGTGGTCAAAGAAGTAAAGGAAGGTCAGTGCAGAGAGCAAGGGGATGGTCTTTAGGCAAAGCTAGAATGGTAAACAGGGGCTTGATCCTTGTAGACCTGTTAGGAATTTTGGCTTCTGAAGCAATTCAGATGGAAAATAATGGGACTTGGACCGGGACAGCAGCAATAGAAATGGAAAAAAGTGGGCAAATTCATGGTTTATGACAGGCAAAGATTAATTCCATTTATTATAAAAAGCACTTGCAAATTAATAAGATTAACACTAATATCTCACATAAAAACAGGCAAAAAATGTGATTTAATTTAAAAAGAAATTCAATGGTCAGTAAGAGATATTAAACTGCACAGAGTAATGCAAAGAAAGATAATAACTACTATGTTGTCAAGTTACTATAACCATTTTTATAAGACTTAATGCAGGTGAAGGTGCACTGAGACTAGCACAGTTTAAACTTGCTGAAGGGACGTCAATGAGAATAATCTTTCTGTTAAGCAATTTGGCAATATGTTTCAAAAATTTTAAAGACACACACACGTCAGTCTAATTACTTCATGGAATTCTGAGCTAAAATAATAAGGAAATTCATCACGGCGTTACTTGTAATAGCAACAATAAGACAAACAGACATAACTCTATAAGCCACCTAAGTATCCAATAATGTTAAATAAATTAGGTAGGTCCACTAATGGGATGTAATAAGCCATTCCAAATAATAGCTAATATTTGATATAATACTATCTAATTTATAAATAATATCTAACAACATGCTAAAGTATCTATGACACTGGGTGAAGAAAATCAGGCTACTAAATATAAAATGTGATTACACACAAGCATACACACACACTCATAGTCACAGGCCACCATATACACTTGATATCCTTTGAGGATATAGCCAAAGACCTTAAAAACTCCAAAATTCTTGAGTAATACTGTAGCACATAATATTTCCCCTAACTTGTATGCTAGGCCTCCCTGAGATGTGATTGCTCCACGGTCATTGGAGTCACTGTGCGCACCTACTTTATAGCATGCATGATGCACATTAGTGTCTTAGCAAGACAACAAACTGCACTACTTCATGGAACCATTGTGATTACAAATCACATATAAATGTTAAATCACCTAATGCTGTAAGTCTGCTGTCTGTGCACAGAAAAGAATCTGCACAAATACTACAAAATGTTAATAGCAACAACCACTTTGAATGATGGGCTTATGCATAATTTTAATTTTTTTCTATATACATGTTTGCATTTTCCAAATTTTTCCACAACGAACATACTTTTTTAAAAAATTAATTTATTTATTTTTGGCTACATTGGGTCTTCGTGGCTGTGCGCAGGCTTTCTCTAGTTGCAGCAAGAGGGGGCTACTCTTCGTTGTGGTGCGCAGGCCTCTCATTGCAGTGGCTTCTCTTGTTGCAGAGCACAGGCTCTAGGCGCTCGGGCTTTGGTAGTTGTGGCACATGGGCTCAGTACTTGTGGCTCGCGGGCTCTAAAGCGCAGGCTCCGTAGTTGTGGCTCACGGGCTTAGTTGCTCTACAGCATGTGGGATCCTCCCGGACCAGGGCTCGAACCCGTGTCCCCTGCATTGGCAGGCGGATTCTTAACCACTGCGCCACCAGGGAAGTCCTAGAGTACTTTTATAACAACATCATTAGAGCATAGAAACCTGGCTGCCTTGGTCACCTCAAAATTCACAGCCCAGTGTCTGTTCATGAGATCACCAAACCATCATCCCCTTACTGAGACTCCTAGCTGAATCCTGAGATCTGTGCTCATTTAGGGGCTTACTTCATGAATAACTTCAAGACACAAATGAAGCTTCCATTTTGAGTTTTGGAAACATTCTTCGGGGACAGTTCTATCATTCCAGAAGCCGTTTTATACTCTGAGAATACTGCAAGTTATTTTTTGTAAGACCTATAAAAAGTTTCTAAGTATGGAAGGGATAGCTGATGAATACTTGTCCTTCTTCTTGACTAATGCAAACCTAGGTGGCACATCCGGCACAAACCACTAGCCTGCACTAGGCCACCAGAGCAATTGTTCCTCCTCTGCACTCAGAGAGTACCCCAAGCTATCATTGCATACTTGCTTTTGATGATAGCCACACTAACATAGAACCACACTCCTGCAGAGAAGTGACTACACAAGCAATAGCGGTCTACTAAATAGGATGGGGATGCCAATAGCATTTAGAAAATGGATTATAGCAGATTATTTCTAAAACACCAAAGAGTGGCAATATAAATATTTATTCAGAAACTAAATACTTGATAGCTGAAGGACCACAGACTAGTATGCAGACATCAATAAGCCAAGGAAAGGCCAAAATGATAAGAGCATCCCATGAAGTAGAAACATCTAAGAACCCTCTAATCTACTGCCCTTGGCAGGAGGATTGATTTTTTTGTGTGTACCTCCTGATCTTTCCAAGCTCAATTTCATCAGGAAAGGAACCCGCCAGAGCCATATTTTTGTATCTACAACTGAGAAAACTGGATGCAAATGAGCCTAAATTCTAAGTGGGATAAAATGGAAAGAGAGTACACTAGAAGAACTGCCCTCAGAGAAATATTGAAGGGGACAGTAAGCAGGAAAGATCTAGGCATTACTGAAAGGCAGTAATGAAGCCAATACAGTTTCTAACTGGTTGGTCTTAAAAGGTTTGTAGGAGTGTAAAAAATGTGTGGGAGTATAAAAATCAAAATGATGGTTTTAATTGCTGACTCCCAAATGTAATGCTCCAGTCCCAATTCTTCATAATACATATAGGAAGAAGGCAAAAAAAAAAGTCCTACTGACATTCAGAATGACTTCTGAGTAGGCTTTCTGCCACTCATTTCATTACCTCATTCAGCAGAGTCCCTGCTCAGTTTGCATGACGTTCTACTTAGCTTTAACAGATACTCAGCTGATTGCTCACTTCAATCCCTTGCCTCTCTTCTATGTCTCTTACTTAAGGTGTAATCAGTTTTCTCAACCACTTAAGTCATTATAATTTTCAGTCTCTTTTGCTCTGGATGTTGAACTAAAAGCTTACCATTGTAAGAACACAATTTTTTGTCAAAGTCATCAAAATTTTAATCACGTGTGCCAAAATAATATTGACCTAGAAATCACCATCATTAGATCTTTATTCTTCTATTAATTATTTAAATATTCTGCAAATTGATTTATACAGGCTCAAGGAATTAAGGCTTTGCTATTGGATATAATAACTTTATATTCTTAAATTTATTTCACATCAGTCATTCATTTAACAAACATTCTTTGGGCACCACTATAGGCCAGCTCTGAGCTGAGTTTATGTCAAAGCACCTGATACTGGAAACCTCACAGTCTTGAGTGGCAGGTTGACTATACAGATAAATTGTTATGACTATATACAAAAATCAAGGAGAAACACAAAGAAGTAAGTGGCTAAACCTGCTCTGAGAAGGCCTCAGAAGATTTGATGCTTAAACAATGACAGCAAAGCTTCCAGACAAAGCTGAACATCTATTAAATGATGAATTACTTCTAAATAGCTTATGTTAAAATTATGTTGAATATTCTTAAATAATAAGGAAGATTAAATGGAGTAATAATACAATATACATGTATTTAGGAATCAAAACTTTAAATATATAATTCTAAGAGAAAACTTTATACTTGTTCTGAGACAAAGTAGCACCATCATTTTTTTAAATACAAAAACATGTTTTAATAAAATCCAAAATTTTAAGTATCATTTAGGGTAGTGTTTAATTATTTTGATGGGATGTCAATATAAAAATTTAATTTTAAGCATGGAGCACATTTTTCCCTAGAGGAAAAAAAATCACTTGAAAGACATTTCTACTCAATAAAAATAAATTATACACTTACAAAATGTATTAACCATTGATTAATCCGATCATGAGAGCCATACTATTAGGTTTCTCTTGGAACAGGCACAAGGCCAGGCAAGATTCTATACCTTCAAGAGTAACTAGTTCAATGCCTTAAGCAAAGACTCAGGTTCTTAAGTAACCATCTGTTCACAGTTCCATTGCAAACACCACTGAGAAAATGAACAAAAACCAGAATAAAATTTCTTTTATGTGCATGACTTGAGTTGATGGTTTGGCTGACCTAAAGATATGGGCTCTATTTTGATCAAAATACTATAAACCGTCCAGTGTTGGCCACGCACTACAAACTCGGTAGCCATAATGATTTTACTGCTTATAAAAGCATGCAATAATTTTATTCTATTTATGTGAATTAAAATCTGCCCTTAAAACCCCTAGTGATTTTTAATTTGTGTGTAGCATAATGGTGGATTTATTCAGGAGATAAGAGAATACTTATTTGGCACAACACAGTTGTTATGAAAAAAGGAAAAACAGAAGTATTCACATTTACAAAAGTGATCAAAAATGAGAAACAATTCTAGTAAAACAGGTCAAGAAACTTCCCAAGTGTAAGTGGGAAAATTCTTTATTGAGGATTCTATATTTTAGGAGTGGCACATAGGAAGTCTAGGAAGATCTAAGTGAAGTTGGTAAAAAGGGGAAGGATGCCAGATCCCACCTGGGAGGCCTTGGGTAAAGTAATCAGAGAGAAAGAAATACTGTTAGTCCTCCTTCTCCAAGTGGGCAAATCCCAAACCTCAAATATTTTCTACAAATGATGGGACGAATGGTGAGCTCTGTGAAGGAAGAACATATATGGTAAGTTGATATGTTCTCCATTACATATCTGACCTTATTATTTCTTCTAAACAAAGAAATGAAGAGAATGCTAGTGTTATTTATCAGATGCTAAGGAATTAAAACAAAAAGCCCAACCTTAAGTGAAATAAAGCTGAAAGGTAGTCAGAAGAGCCATAATCTCATTAAGTAATCAGAAAACATCCAAACAGGAGGGCAGGAGGGTGTTGGTGCTGGGTCAAAACAATACCTGAAGAAAATAACCAGGTTTTCATCACCACTCTTTCCACATTTATCTCTGGTAAACATTATTAAGCAGTTAAAATGGAACAAGAAAAATCATGCAGAAAGTAAGAGGAAAAGCAGGGGCCAGGGTAAATTATAAATTAAGAATTAATTGCAAAGATCATGAATCCTTTAACGAATTGTGAGATTAAAAGGTGAGATGACTATCTCTTGAATTTTAGTCAAGTCCCAGGACTGAATTTCATATAAAACCCAAAAAATGATTCAAACTTTAATACTCAGCCTGATTTGAAACCTGAGTACCATGGCCCATTATGAGGCATCTGCTGTATGTGAAGCACAGCACAGAGTGTTTGACTGGACAGCTAGCCATTAGAAGAGATGAAATGCAAATCTTTATGTACAGAGTGAAAACAAGAGCAGATCTATCCAGATCTAAAAGAAAATTCTATTTGAGCATGATGCTTTGTAGCTATTCTCTTTCATCCTACAAGCTTTCATGGAAGTTACTCAAGTGACTACTTTAGCCAAACAGAAAATCACCTGCCAAGTCAATGAGACATGATTCATGTATTCAATTATTCATTCAATAATTATTATTGAAAACCTGGATGTTCAGGGGTTATAAATAGAGTAATGAGCTTAACAAACCAAGTCCCTACTCTCATGGAGCTTACATTCTCCAAGTCCCTCTACTGTCCAACAATCACAACAAAAATAAAAGACATATGTAGTATAATTCATGTGGTCGTATGTGCCACAAAGAAAAACAAATTTGGTAAGTAGATGAAGAATGATATGAGTGTGTGTGTATATCTGTGTGTGTGTGTGTGTGTGTGTGTTCGAAGGAAGCATGTGCAATTGCTGACAGAAAATAATAATTTTCTGTCAGAGGAAGACTCTGATTATGTGGCATTTGAGCAAAGACCTGAAAGAAGCTAGGATGTGACCCATGCAGATATCTCGAGGCAGAGCATTTCCAACACTGAGAATGAGAAATGCAAAGGCCCTGCACTACATCTCCTTGACCTGTTGAAGAAACAAGGAAACCAGTGTAGCTGGAGTGGACTGTGGGGAGGGAGATGGGAGAAGTTTAGAAGTGAAAAGGAGCAAGATCATGCAGGGCCTTGAAAGCTGTGGTAAGGTCTTTGGATTCACTGCTTAGTTATGTGTATTCAGGGTCAGATATCTACTTACCTAACATGCCACAAAACTCAGCATTTCTTCTAACAGCACTTTTTTTGGTTTTTTTGTTTGTTTTGGGTTTTGTTTTTTGGGTTTTTTTGCGGTATGCGGGCCTCTCACTGTTGTGGCCTCTCCCGTTGTGGAGTACAGGCTCTGGATGCGCAGGCTCAGTGGCCATGGCTCATGGACCCAGCCGCTCCGCAGCATGTGGGATCTTCCCAGACCAGGGCACGAACCCAAGTCCCCTGCATCGGTAGGCGGACTCTCAACCACTGCACCACCAGGGAAGCCCCTCTAACAGCACTTTTTAATGAAAAGTCTTTCCCAGTGTTTCTAATAACCAACTAATGTATCTTTTTTATTTCCTTGCAAAGCATTTTTTTCTTTTTTCTAAGCAGGGAGAAAAAAATCAATTAATTGGTATGATGGCGATCCAAGAATGTGGCTTCCCAAGAGGCCAATAAATGGCACAGTTGCTAAACTGTGGTTAAAAAAACAAGATGTTCCTCTCAGTGCTTCCTGCAAAAAAGCTCAGGACCCTGCAATGAAGCACTGGAGAAGAGGCAGTAGAGAAAAGCAGCTGAAAGATGATGCCCACCAGAAAAATTCCAAAGTTGAGATGTCCCTGGAGTGAAGCCAAATAGCTCATAAAACTCTAATGTCCCTGTCTTGTCCTCCAGTGCCCCAGAGACCACAGTGAGAAAACATCTGAGAAGAAGTGCATTCCCCCAGGTTAGCTTTGTGCCTTGTTATCTGAACACATATAAATCCCATGTGTTTCACTGATGTTTATTTATGTGGCTTAAGGAAAAGAAAACTTAAGTATTTTACACATAAGAAATTCAACATGAGCAATTGTAAGTGAAAATATTGTTTTAAGTTTATATATATATATTCACATATACATATTCTTATATATATATATATACACAATACAGTGAGAGTAACTATACATTTTAGATTGCCTGGAGCAGTCTTGGTTTACTCATATTATTCCAGTGAAAGTATTGATAGCTCCCCTTTTAAATCTCAAATCTGTGTTGGACAATAAATTATATGGTCACCTTATCTATGGGTTGTGTTCAAAAGGGGTCAAATAATTAAGTCCTGGCATACTCAACTTTAATTAGGATTATTTTGCTTTACAAAAGACTTTAATTAGACCAGTTTTAAGGTAAAAAAAAATTGAAGGTAGACATAATAAGGCCAAATATCAAGAACATCAAATTGAGGAATAAGGAAAAGGATAGATACTTGAAAGAAAACCTGTCCAAATTTTATCATTTTACAAGGAGTGACTAGAGGAAGTGGCAAGGTGGTGGAGTAGAAGGACAGGAGCTCACCCCTTCTTACAAAAACACAACTAACTACTGAACAGCCATTGACAAAAAAAAAAAGCAAAAAAAAAAAAAAAGCTGAAAACCACCAAAAAAGATATCCTACATCCAAAGACAAAGAAGAAGCCACAATGAGACGGTAGGAGGGGCGCAATAGCGATAAAATCAAATTCCATACCTGCTGGGTGGGTGGAAAATAATTATATCACAGAAGTTCTCCCACAGGAGTGAAAGTCCCGAGCCCCATGTCAGGCTTCCTAGCCTGGGAGTCTGGCAATGGGAGGAGGAGCCCCCAGAGAATCTGGCTTTGAAGGCCAGCAAAGTTTGATCACAGGAATTCCACAGGACTGGGGGAAACAGAAACTCCACTCTTGGAAGGTGCACACAAGGTCTCATGCGCACCAGGACCCAGGGGAAAAAAGCAGTGACCTCATAAGAGACCGGGCCAGACCTACCTGCTAATATTGGAGGGTCTCCTACGGAGGTAGAGGGTGGCTGTGGCTCGCTGCAGGGACAAAGACACTGGCAGCAGCAGTTCTGGTGAGTACTCATTGGTGTGAGCCCACTTGGAGGCCGCCACTTCCTCCCCAAGACCTATCACCTCCCAACAGTGCTGGGATGCCTCAGGCCAAACAACCAACAGGGCAGGAACACAGCCCCACCCATCAACAGACAGGCTGCTTAAAGTCTTCCTAAGCACAGCCCTGCCCACCAAGAGGGACAAGACCCAGCTCCATGCACCAGTGGGCAGGAACCAGTCCCTCCTATCAGGAAGCCAGCACAAGCCTCTTAGACAGCTTCATCCACCAGAGGGCAGACAGCAGAAGCAAGAAGAACTACCATCTTGCAGCCTGTGGAAAAGAAACTGCAATCACAGAAAGTTAGACAAAATGAGATGGCAGAGGAATATGTCCCAGATAAAGGAACAAGATAAAACCCCAGAAGAACAACCATGTGAAGTGGAGATAGGCAATCTACTGGAAAAAGAATTCAGAGTAATGATAGTGAAGATGATGATCCAAGATCTCAGAAAAAGAACTGGGGGGAGGGATAGATTGGGAGTTTGGGATTGACATGTACACACCACTATATTTAAAGTAGATAACCAACAAGGACCTACTGTATAGCACAGGAAACTCTGCTCAATATTCCACAATAACCTAAATGGGAAAAGAATTTGAAAAAGAATAGATACATGTATATGTATAATTGAATCACTTTGCTGTACACCTGAAACTATACTCCAATATAAAATAATTTTTTTAAAAAAAGGAGTGATTAAAGTATTCTTTTTAAACCAAGTACAGATTTCTTTACCATCAGGATAACTTTAAAATATCTAAATTATTAATAAGTATTTATAGAATGTCTCATGTAGGATTAGTCACTGGGTTAGGTGTCAAAGATAAGATAAAAGACAGATCTTTTTTAAAAGGAGCTTATCATCAGCAAGAGGAGGCATTCACCTAAACAAAAAATTACAAACAAATTGCAATGCAGTATCATAATTGTTATGATAGAAGTAAACACGGGGTTACAATTAAAGCACTAAGAAGGGAGTGAGGATGGAGACCAAGAAAGGGCTCACAGAGGTCTTTCAGGAAAAAGGATGACTGAGCTGTATCTTAAGGAGACTCTCTAAACAAACAAAATCACATGTACAAATATTAAAGGCACAAAAAATCTTTGTGAATAGTGCAAATCACTTCGAAGGGCTGAAGCAAGCAAAAAGTGACAATGGATGTAGCTGGAGAGTTATTCAGGGATCAGATGGTGAAAACTAAACACAATCACAAATGATTTGAACTTTCTTAAGGTATAAGGAGTCACTGAATAATTTTGAGGGAACAGGCAAAAAATATGTGCGTGTATTTTAGAAGGGCCATTTTGACAACAGGGAGGAGGATGAATTTGAAGATGACCAGTCTAGAAGCAGTAAGATCAGTTAGGAGGTCACTGTAGTAATTTAGTTTGGGGGAAACAAAACAAAACAAAACAAAACTGTTTAGAGCCTTAAGTAAGAAGAGAAGGTAGTTGCAGTAGACTGTAGAGTAGACAGTTTCAGTTAAGAAGCTTGAGCTGGTGGTATAGATTTGGGAATTAACAATGTTTTAAGTGATAGTTGAACTATGGGAGATATGATCTGCCAGGGAGGAAGGAGAGAGAAGAGAAGGAAACCAGGAGCAAATTCTGGGGGACTCCAGTGTTTAGAGGCAGGCAAATGTGGATAAACTCTTGAAGGAGATGGAAGAAGAATCATGAGAAAGATGGAGGAGAATCCAAGAAAGACAGGTGTCAGCTTCAAAAAGAGAGTGGAATTCAATATCGGGAATAAGAATGTCCCTTCAATTTGGCAATCAAGTCTCTGGTTAACTTTTACCATAGTTATTTCAATAGAGTGGTGGGTGGAAGCCAAACTTCAGAGGGTTAAGGAATTAACTGGAGATGAGACAGTAAAGATATAGCAAGCATAAACTACTTTTTTCCCCAAGAAGGTTGGCCATGAAGAAAAGGAGAGGAATAGGGCAGAAGACAAGTTTTTGTTACTTATAAGTCAGGAGAGACATAAATATATTTATACATTGACTTATTTTAAAATGTGATGGAGAAGGTGATGATTCAGGAAACAGAGGAATCCAGAGAGTAAGTTCCTTAAGTAGGTGAGAGTACAGGTAGAAGCCCAGACCTGGTCAGGATTAATACTTCAACAGAGACAGAGAGAAGGATGGGCATGGCTGGGAATACACATAGGTTTGGGGGCTAGAAATTAATGTTCCCATTTATGGCCTCCATTCTCTCTGTGAAATCATTACTGAAAGTGATGAGCAAAGCATCTTAAAAAGAGTGTTAAAAGTTTAACATCACTATGGTGGAGAACATTGCAAGTCACTAACTAATGAGATGCTGAAGACAGTGGGTATATTATGTGGCACTATTCCACACAGATAGAGGGTTGTCTCCAAGCTCTTCAGCAACCTAGGGGAAAGGGAGATAAAAGACAAATAGTAAATTCGACCAGCCTTAGGGTTTTAACAGGTGGCAAAGTTAATCCAAGAGGAATTAAAGTAACAGATCAGAAAGTTAAAGGTAAATGTACTGCTTGTCTTTTTATTGCCTCTCAGCTCCAAATTCAACCTGCTTGCCCCCTCTGTGAAAATAATCCTGGGCCCTCTAAGTATTTTTCCTTTGCTGGCTGGCACCAAGTGAAGTTTTGTCAGGAGAGGCGGGGCCTGGAGAGACACTGAGGGAGGAAAAGGCAGGCTGAAGCAGGCTACTGCAGTACAATGCAGCCATTGCCCCCACCTGGAACAGTTTGCAGCAGAGTGTCTCCAAGGAGATACCTCCCCATGGACACCCTTTCCCTCCCAGCACAGAGGGCAGATTTCACTGCAGCATGACACTATGGCAATTTTTCTGCCACCCAGTGAGCCACATCCAGGCCCACTTCAAGGAAGTCCCAGTCTTAGCCCTGGTCAGGGGCCCTCTTTCCTGGATGTTCCCCTAAAGGTGGTACCTTAGCATTTGCTCCTTACAGCTTCTACTCCTATATTCAGTTGTTCTCTTAACTTCTTACTAGCCAATCCCTCATTCCTCTAAGCCCATGTTATAGATAATACATTTTTAAATTTTATTTATTTATTTATTTATTTTTGGCTATGTTGGGTCTTCATTGCCGCGCGCAGGCTTTCTCTAGTTGTGGCGAGCGGGGGCTACTCTTCGTTGCGGTGCGCGGGCTTCTCATTGCGGTGGCTTCTCTCACTGTGGAGCACGGGCTCTAGGCGCACGGGCTTCAGTAGTTGTGGCTCACGGGCTCTAGAGCGCAGGCTCAGTAGTTGTGGCACACGAGCTTAGTTGCTCTGCGGCATGTGGGATCTTCCCGGACCAGGGATTGAACCCATGTCCCCTGCATTGGCAGGCGGATTCTCAACCACTGCGCCACTGGGGAAGCCCTTAACACATTTTTATAGTAACTGTTCCCTGTTCAAACTGCTGTGTGGTTTCTCTCTTCTGATTGGACCCAGACTGATACAATGGTCAGGAAATATAATAAAATCAGGAAGAGACAGGTAGCTAAGGAAAAAAAAAAAAACACAGAAGCCAAAGGTCTGAAGGTCTCTTTGAGTTTAAAGACTGGTTATAGGGAGAGTAAAGGAATGAGAGAGCTGGAAGGGTTGGACCCTGTGGCAGAATTTAGGTATAGAGAAGAACTGCTCTCTCCCTTCCTCCTCCCCAGCACCCTTCACACCTCACTCATAAAGTAGGAACTTCCACCAACATTTCTTCTCTCTTGAGAAAGTACTACGGGAGAAGCCCTTGTCATTTTCGTCACCTCGCAGGAAAGAAAAAAAAAAAAAAGACAAGACAAAAGGAGACCTGCGAGCCCCTGATCTGTGTTGGCTCACAGCTCTCGGCTTCGTGGAGCAGGCACACTCCATCACTGCTCACTGTAGAGGCCCGTAGGTGTGAGGTTAGCCAAAACATGCTGTGCTCCTTCTGGGTGCACATCTCACTCTCTCCGCCACTGTGGACTCTGAGGTTAACGGCTGGAAGAGGAAGTAACGGGAGGCTCCCACTTCAGCAGGAAATCCCAGCCATGTTTTCCAATCTAGATTTATCAGCAGCAAAGCACATAGTAAATTTCAATTCTCCTTTAAGCTTTCCTACTAATTTTCCAACTGACTTAAAAGTTAAAAGAGGGTAGAAGGGGGTAATCAGTGTTCTGAAAACCCTAGATTTAGAGCTTTAAATTTCTGAAGAATCTTTTGGTAGAACATTTGTCCACCATGACAGGGACTGGAAGAGGTCACAAGGACTGTGATGCTAGTGTGGAATGAATGGAGAACCACTGCAGTCAAAGATCTCTAAGAGCAGCAGCTACTGGGTGTTGGACATGACCTCTACTGAAGTCATCCAAGTTGAATGTGAATTTAGGATGGAGAGGAAAAATGTAAGCCAAGTTCTAAATATCTTGATGAATACAAGGCAGTGACCAGGATCTGATGGTGACAGTAAATAGAAGAGAGAAGGGTGGCAGAGCTGGTAACACCCGGGCCTTAATGGAAGACTTTTTATAGGAAGGTGAAGGAATAATGCTTGGAAGCCACAAATGGAGAAGTACACAAATGTCATGCCTGATTCAAGCCCTTAAATTCTTTGAGTTTGGGCCAATAAATATCCTTCAGTGAAGGGAGCTGAAGGGTAAACAATAATCTCAGGGAGAAAGCTAGGTTTTATTTAAGGCAACATATAAAATGTTTTGAGAAGACAGTACAAATATACAACCACCACTGGTCTAGAGAGCTTAATGGAAAAGGAGTTTCAAAGGGTGGAAAGCAAAGAATAAAAGCCAAAAAGTGTCCAGGAAGAAGCTGTCTCGTACCATGCCATCGGCACCAACTGTTAGTTTTCCAATAAGCTGGATACAATGGGAAATGATAAAAAAAAAAAAAAGATTCATACATACCATAAACACTTTATATAACTTAAAACATAAATGTACACACATGTGCCAATCTTTTGATGTGAGGCCAAGGCCTGTTCTCTGCATATGGATCTGCTGATTGGAGTTATGCGTCTTCTGTCTTACATAAACCACATCCTTCATCTGTGATTTCCAGTTTTGCTTTCTTTAAAGTGGAGGGGAAACATAAAGACACTCGGGAAATCATCTGAATGCAGAGCCCATCTAGATTTTTATCACCGGCCCCCCCCCATATACTTTTAGCCTTGTCCTACCTACACATAATCAATTGCAAAGCTTTTGTAGCTAACCTTTATTAAGTCATTCCAAAGCTGGATTTTTATGGAAACAAAATTCAAAGTCTTTCCTGCACTTGATCAATTTATTTACTCTTCACTTAAACTACATAATTAAAATAAGAAGGAAAACTGGCTAAACAGGTTTGAGGACAAACAGCACAACTGGTCGTTGGAAAGAAGACCACTTAACTGGTGGAAGCAGGAATGCATGGGCAACCTAAAGAGAAGCTTTTGGCTGAAGAAGACATCTATATGCTGAGGGCAGCAATCCATGTGATTAAATAGAGAATGCAGTTTCAGTTAGTTCAGCAAGTCAGTTAAGAGGAGGCCAATATACAGGTGACAAGACTAACTGTATTGGGAGGTATAGGCAAGGACAGGAGGGTATGTGAAGTATTATTAAATGGCTTCAAGTTTCCAAATGAAGAGCTGGCATAAAGACATTTTTTTCTTCCCCATGTGCAACTTTTCCCTTTCCTCAGTCCCTTAATGCCTATGGCTTTTCCTATTTTAGAGAAGAGAAAATAGAACTTTAAGGAACAAGGTAGAAGAATAGTAAGAAGTCTAGAGAAGGGATCTGAAACTCCAGAGCCACTTCTGGGCCCCAAGCTAGTTCCACTTAACTCCTTTTCTTTTAGCATTGACAATCCTGAATTCCTAAATTTAGCTTCCTTTCCTCTTTCACTACTTATACCTTTCCCTCATCTGATTTTTTCTGTAAGGTAACTGGGAAACAACACTCATACTCATTCTCTCTTTCTTCTCACTGGTTTTTCAGGAATGTTACTCATAGTAACCATACAGAAAGGGAAGGGTAACAAAACTAACAAAATTGGAAGTATCTATACTTTCAAGAAATAATCAAAGTAACAATAGTAACTGCCATAGGGCTAGGCCTACCCTATCCTAACACCATCAGTAATTCCCTTCTTATATTTTCCAATACAGGGTACCCCTTTCATGTCCCTATGGAATGGATGGAATCCAGCACTATTCCTCCATGTTCCTC
Organism: Mesoplodon bidens; assembly: GCF_964165515.1. NCBI lineage: Eukaryota > Metazoa > Chordata > Mammalia > Artiodactyla > Ziphiidae > Mesoplodon > Mesoplodon bidens. The sequence continues at coordinate 30,295,024 of NC_138177.1, read as the reverse complement.
AGTGAAGAGCCCCCAGATTGGGAAGTCTCTTGCCCACTACTCTCCATCAATAAATATTACAAGGTAGGGAATATTGGGTGCTACTAAAAATGGCCATTTATAGATTAACCACCATTTACTGAGCACTTACTATGTTTAATCAATGTATTAAGTGCCTCATGGGTTTCAGGCATCATCTTGTTTAATCCTCACTGAGGTGATATCACCACCACCACCACCACCACCATCATCATCATCATCATCATCTCCATTTTACACAGAAATTAACAAAAATATAAAGATTAAGTATGATGCTCAAGGTCAGACAGCAAGTAAATAGCAGAGCCAGGATTTGAATCTAGATAACTAGACCTCAGAGGCTGGGCTCTTAACTACTATACCACAATGCCCCTTCCCAGAACATCCAGGTTCAAGTGGAATTCATTTAAAATTTAGAAGAATTACCTTTTTGTTACAAACAATATCACTGATTCCCTTCCCCTAACAATTACTCCCATCCATGCATCACAGGAAAAATTGGTTTAGGGCATTCACTAATTTGTTCTAAAGTGATGTTTACCTGATAAAGACAACAACCCTATTTGGAATGGGGTGATAGAAGTCAATATGCCCATCTATCATGAAAGCAATTCCCACTCAGTACTTTTCACAATCCTTCCCCTTGAGCAAACACACAACCTTCTATGACAAAGTGGAGGGTCAGGGAAAGAGAGGCATGTAGTAGGGTAGGAAAGATGGGTAAACCAAGTAGTTACTGCTTGCAAAGTTACATAATTCAAACTTACTTTTTTGGTACACTTCTTGACAGTGTTGATTAATTCTTGTATTACCAGATCTACACTCTTCAAGGAAGGCCCTTTCAGCTTTACAATTTGTTTTTTGACTATTGCTTCGAATGCCATGTCTGGAGTAAACAACCCTGTCCTGAACATAAGAAAGAGAGCAGCACATTAGATATTTTAAATTGAATGATATTCAATACTCTTTTTAAAAATGTTTTAATTGACATGCTACTTAAAGCATGCAAAAAGCCTAGTTTAAAAGTTACATAGTGATTTATTCTATCCACAGTATCATTTGTAATAATATCCTTAATACATTCTATAGATGATTAACATTACCTCAAAACAGTTCCCAAAACGTTTTCAAGGCTCATAATGTGACCCTCAATATTTAACTGTCATTTGTCTCAACTCACTGGTTCACAGCAATACAAAGGAATGCTACAACAGAAATGGTGTCCTAAATTTACATTTCTATTTCTAAAGTATTCCAAAAGCAATCCTCTCTTCTCCCTCATGGAGTAGAAAATGATCTTCACTTTCTGAACACTGAAATAGTAGCATTCCTGGACTACACAACATATTCTTTCCAAGAGAGCTGTATTATAGTGAGCTCAGTGGTTCCCAGTTTGAGGTCCTGGGGTGCTGAAGGAAAAGGAAGGCAGTTAAGTGGAACTAGCTTGGAGCCCAGAATGCCTAAATTGTGAATTTACAAAAATGACAAGTGATAACCGAAGTAGCAATTATCTTTTCATTTGGATGGAATTAATTCAAACTGATGTCATAACAATGCTTTTCTCATGCCGTACAGAAGCTCAGGAAAGCAGGTATGTGTGTGCATGTGTGCGTGTTTCATAAAAAAGTAAAAAATGATTACTCATATTTAAACAAAAGGTCAATGGAGAAAAGTTACAATAAGAGGGATCCTGAACCCTGACATATGCCATGCCCAAAGACATGCAGGCTCCAGATGTTGGTGGTTGATCTTCCGCATCCTAGACCCTCCTCCCTCCTCCTTATTTGGTTACCTTCTCTTCCTGAAACACTCAATTTTATGGTACCTCTTTTGGGAGATTTCTTTAACACATCCATTTTAGCAGCCTTATTCTATGTCCCTTCTTATTTACTTAGCACCCTGTGCCCACCTCCATTTCTAATTGTACTGTAGTAATCATACTATATTGTAATTGTAATTTCTCCACTTTGGATACAGAATAAAATCCACATTGTTTAGTCTGACATTAAAAATTTTCCCCCGTCTGTCCCTAATCTTCCTTTGAGCTTATTTTCCTCCTTCCTTTCACGCACGCTATGTTTCAGCCAAACCAGACCACTTGCTTTTCCACAAACATATTCATACTAATATTTTATGTCTTTTCCTTCATCTATGATGTTCATTTCACCTTTCCCACAATTTCAGCCTGTCCAAATCCCACCTGTGCTTCAACGACCGGACCAAAAATAACCACTTCCTACAGCTTGCCTCCTCCAGTCCTGCCGCTGACCATGTCTTCCTTCTCTGAATCCCAGCGTCCTACTTTGCACTACAGTAGTCTGAGCACATATATTAGTCCTGTTACTACACTGGTAGGGAGAGTCGTTATTGTCTTTATCTTTGTTTTCCCCACAAGGAGGGATCCCTTGCTCATCATTGGCACTCAGTGTGAGCAGAACGAAGAAGGACCATCAGGTGGGTCCCCAGTGGGCAAAGATGGTTTCTATTATTCAAATAACTAACAGAATCAGTTGGGAACAAAACTCTTCAAATTAAGTGTATTTAAGGGCATAAATAATCACACCATTAATATGTCTTATACTCAGGACACTGTGCACTTCTTATCATCTTATAGGCAAATGAACTCCAGAATAATAGTAACAACCAATCTCTTCTGTTGGTATGCATGTAAATCAGAAATCTACAATCCTGAATTAGTGAGCTTTTGCAGTTACATTCAACCAAAATGTAACTGGTAAGGAGTTTTAAAAGCCAAGTAAAACTACTGTATTTGATTAAGTAAAATACTTTATGACCCACCCCCCCAAAACGTAATTTGCATTTATCAAATCGGTATGTTCACATACTAGCTCTGCCCAGCTAAAGAGCAAGACATAGTTTCTGTACCAAATGTATTCTGGATTTGAGGGACAGGGAGTAGAATTAATAGGGAACTAGAAATCCTGTTGAAGGTTAAGAAAAAAACATTGGATATGGTTATACATGTTGTCTCCTTTTCACTTTGTGAATGCATATTTGCCCATACTATTTGAGACTTGTAGAGGAGATTTTCTAAATTGTGTAAGGATAGATCATTCAAATGTCATAACTCCTTTGGAAAATCACCCATCACATGCACTCTCAGGGTCAAGTTTTGCTCTCTCAGCTTCTGTTCCCAAAATAGTCTAAAGTTGGCCCTGTGGCAAAAGCTGAGATACAACTGGCCAATGGACTGAGGACCCCTCCTTCATGTAAGATGATCATGAAGTAGGCAACCTGTCTTCTTACCTTGAATTCAGGACACCTCAATTTAACATATGCTCCATTACATTGTATTTAGCCCTCTATACATGAACTCAAGAAATGTGTGTTTTAAATCCATTAATTTTTTTATCAATTGTTTTTATCAATTCATTTGTTTTTTATCATTTATTTCTGTAATGAAAGTAAAGGAAAATAATCCCACTTCATACAAGGGTGAATTCAGGTACAAGTTCTCCTCCCAGCCTCATGTCCCTCCGCTCTTCCTCTACATTCCTAACTCCAGTCCAAATGTATGGCTTCCTGCTCCATGAATACGTGCTGCCCTTTACCACCTCCATGCCTTTGCTCACATTACTTCCCTCCACTTTAAGCCCCCTCTTTTCTCCTCCAGCCTCAACAATCTCCCTCCTCTCACACCTCATTGCATTGCCACCTACCCCATACACACACAAACGGACACACACAAACGGACACACACACACACACACACACACAAGCACATGTATCCACACAGACACCTTTGCTTGTTGAAATCATTCTTGTTCTCAAAACAGGCAAGGTGTGACTCTAAAGTAACCACCTTCATTAATCTTTCCCAATCTTGCTCCATAAATCCAGCCAAAATTAATCTATTTGGTCTCTGTATAAGTAATGATCACTTATGAGCAAGTCTGGCCTCTGTCCCTGAAATACAGAGCCCTGAAGAACAAGGTCTTGTTCATCAGTAAATCCCTGATTGTTCAGAGCACAGTGCTGTGAGGGCAGAAAGGGTTTTTGTTTTTTTAATTGTAAACAGACAGTATGCCAATACTAGAAATTACCATTGAATCCAAACGAGGATTTCCTGTTTCTTACTCCCACCTCTACATTCTACTCTGCTCAGTTGATGAAAAGGCTACTTCACTAGCCATTCATAAACATTAACTTTTTTTAGTAGCTTGAACTGAAGACAAGGAAAACGTGAAGCACTTGCCTGATACCATGTATGTTTTTGATTGCATAGCTTATTTCTCTTCGCAGTTCTTTCTCATTGAACTCCATCTGCAGATGCAAAATGAGCCACAGTTATGACACTTAATTCCTTTGAATAATAATATCGTTGAATATTAAAAAATGAGAATAACTTGACTCCGTTATTAATAAAGACCCATGTCTTTCCTAACCTAAACCCAGATGGTCAAAACATCTGTTTATATAAAGTTCAAGGCAACACAGAACGTTAGGCATTTCTGGGAGTTTTAGTGCAGCGGATTTTAACTCTATTATAGATAAGGAGTGCTGTGCATAAAGGATGACTTATGGACATAAATCTGGCAATTCATTTGAATATATAATTCTTCATTCTTTTGCTGAATATAGTAAATGTATTCACATATGAATGCATAAGTAAGAGTGTCACCTGATGTACAACAGCAGTCCAGCTGTGCTGAGATTAACAATGGCTGTCTTTTCTCCCTGGCCATTTTAACCACCTGAGTTCAAAGCCTCTTTAAAAGAGGAAATTAATAATATTTTGCCAATCCAACACAGGATAGACTACTGTATAAAAATTTCCCATAAGTTCTAGGTACCTTACATTTATTTGGAAGTAGGATCAAAGTGTCATAGAGCTTAGACCTGGAAGGGACATCAAGAGAACATTTGATTCAGCCCCTAACTTTTGAGATTTGGCCTCTGCAGCCTCATTATCTGTCCATTTTCCCCCTCACACTTTATGCCATAGAGCAATGAACTGCTTTAGTTCCACAGCTCAGCCTTTACCATTCCTCCCTTTCTGTCTGGAACAACCTCTCCCTCGACTAATCCCACCTCTTCCTGCTTAACTAGCTGCTCATCCTTCTTAAGTCAGCTCAGAAGCCAGGCTCCTTTACACAGTGGGACTGGAATTCATGTCCGTGGGCCTTGTTTCCATAGCACCCTGCGCGGAAGTTTGTAACTTAACCTAGCACATTTTAATGAAACTGTCTATTTACCCATCTGCCTCCCACATCAAGAAATAAGCACTCGCCTTTGTATGTAAGGCAAGTAACATAGTCCCTAAAGCTACCTAGCTGCCTATTGGGCATTTCAAACTGAACATATCCAAAACAAAACTCTTGATTCATACTTCCATACTGAACTTTTTCTCAGTTCCCCTCATCTGATGGGCACTAACATTTGCTCAATTGTGCCAGCCAAAATCTTGGGAGTCATCTTGAATCCTCTCTTTTTTGCATCTCCCATATCATTCCAACCCCCATTGACTCTACCTCCAAAATCACAAATCCATCCACTTCTCTCAAGCCTCTCTTCTGAGGAATTTTTACTATAAAGCTAAAGAAGTTTAAGTTTCAGGACTTCTCCCTTGCATAAGCTCCTTCCAAGATGCATGTCTGTGTTTATAATTTTGTATTCTTCTCCTTCAAGGGGGTCCCCAAAATTGTACAGGCTTCAGGCCCCACAGAAAGTGGATCCACCCCTGCTCTGGCCCTACTGTTTAACTCACCTTGTCTCCCTCAGTCCACTCTTGCCCCTTTACAATCCAACCCACACAGTGTTCTTTTAAAATCACCAACCAAATCCAGTCACCAACCAAATCCTTAAAACTCTCCCCTAACTTTCCATTGTTAAATGTAAACACTTCACAGCAACATAGAAAGCCCTGCGTAAACTGGGCACTTCCTTCCTCTGAATTCATTTTCTTCCCCCCAACCCATTCATCAGCTCTACCCCAGCCTCAGCTGTTCCTCGCCTGCTGTACAGGTGCTTGTTCTAGGGCTTTGTCCTTGGCTTCCTGCCTTGCACAACCTTCTTCCTTCATATGCTTACAGGTGACCTCTTCATGCCATTCAGGTCATGCTTTAAAGGCCCCGTAGTCAGAGAGACCTTGCCTGAATATTCCATCAAAACTGGCTTAGCCAATGGGGAACTACAGATAATTGTTTCCAGGTAGTGCCTGAGTTATTTACCAAGTTTTATCATTTGTATTTTTCACAAAATGTTAATTCCAATGTGCTTACACTTATATTCTACTTTTTCAATTACCCTTCTTATGTGAAGAGTTTCTGATTCTTAGTCTTTAATTTTTTTCATCTTATATAATCCAATAAATTGATATTCCATAAAAAATTTTAAATAAATGTTAGATCTTATGCTTGACCAAAAAAAAGTGGCTTATGCAACTCCCCTCTCTCTCATATTATATTACATAATAATACTTGATATTTTTTCCTTTTTTATTTGTTAATTTTCTGTTTTTTCCCACCAGACAGTATCTCTGTCTTGATCCCTGGCATGTAGATCACTGGTACACAGTAGGTACTCAAGAAATATTTTTTTTTTTTTTTTTTTTTGCTGTACGCGGGCCTCTCACTGCTGTGGCCTCTCCCGTTGCGGAGCACAGGCTCCGGACACACAGGCTCCGCGGCCATGGCTCGCGGGCCCAGCCGCTCCGCGGCATGTGGGATCTTCCGGGATAGGGGCACGAACCCGTGTCCCCTGCATCGGCAGGCGGACTCTCAACCACTGCGCCACCAGGGAAGCCCAAGAAATATTTTTAAATTAATTAGACAACAAATAAACCAACTAGTCGTTCAATTATCGAAATGTCATTAGATCCCATTAAATAAAATCAGAACCATCAGTAAGAAAATAACTTTTCTCCTAAATCTCATTACCTGAGTATGGAGGCTTTTGTTTAAAGAAACCCACTTACCACTCACATAACATTTTATGAAAAGTTATGTAGAAAAGAATATAGAAATGAAATGAAACAAAAGGAAAAATAACATTTGGTACAAACCTTTACTATCTCAAAAGGAAAACGTTCATGGAAAATACGATTGATTTTAGCACCCCCTGAGAGCTCCAGGGTATCTACTTGATCCCCTGACCCTTCAATTCTCTTCTCAAAGTCCACAGCGAATTGCTGAACCATCCTATAATTGTGAAAGAGAAATAAATTCAAGTTAAAGTTACAAGGTTTCACATTTTTCATTTTAATTTGCTATGGTTAGCAATTCTTTTCCTGGTGTTTTTAGCGGCACCTACTGGCAGAATTAACACTGCACTCTATTCATTACTCAAAATGTAACTATATGAAATGCACGTTATTAAGATTTATTTCAGACATTTAATTTAAAATATATATTTTTTAAGTAAGGAACCAAGATGGCAGAGTAGAAGGATGTGCTCTCACTCCCTCTTGCGAGAACACCAGAATCACAACTAGCTGCTGGACAATCATCGACAGGAAGACACTGGAACTCAGCAGAAAACATACCCCACATCCAAAGACAAGGAGGAGCCACAATGAGATGGTAGGAGGGGCGCAAACACAATAAAATCAAATCCCATAATGGCTGGGTGGGTGACTCACAAACTGGAGAACACTTATATCACAGAAGTCCACCCACTGCAGTGAAGGTTCTGAGTCCCACGTCAGGCTTCCCAACCTGGAGGGCCAGCAACAGGAGGAGGAATTCCTAGAGAATCAGACTTTGAAGCCTAGTGGGAATTGATTGCAGGACTTCAACAGGACTGGGGGAAACAGAGACTCCACCCTTGGAAGGCACACACAAAGTAGTGTGCGCATCGGGACCCAGGGGAAGGAGCAGTGACCCCAGGGGAGACTGAACCAGACCTACCTGCTAGTGTTGGAGGGTCTCCTGCAGAGGTGGGGGGTGGCTGTGGCTCACCGTGGGGACAAGGACACTGGCAGCAGAAGTTCTGGGAAGTACTCCTTGGCGTGAGCCCTCCCAGAGTCTGTCATTAGCCCCACCAAAGAGCCCAGGTAGGCTCCAGTGTTGGGTTGCCTCAGGCCAAACAACCAACAGGGAGGAAACCCAGCCCCACCTATCAACAGTCAAGTGGATTAAAGATTTACTGAGCTCTGCCCACCAGAGCAACAGTCAGCTCTACCTACCACCAGTCCCTCCCATCAAGCCTCTTAGATAGCAGCATCCACCAGAGGGCAGAGAGCAGAAGCAACAAGAACCACAATCCTGCAGCCTGTGGACCAAAAACCACATTCACAGAAAGATAGACAAGATGAAAATGCAGAGGCTATGTACCAGAGGAAGGAACAATATAAAACCACAGAAAAACGACTAACTGAAGTGGAGACAGGCAACCTTCCAGAAAAAGAATTCAGAATAATGATAGTGAAGATGATCCAGGACCTCTGAAAAAGAATGGAGGCAAAGATGGAGAAGATGCAAGAAATGTTTAACAAAGACCTAGAAGAATTAAAGAACAAACAAACAGAGATGAACAATACAGTAACTGAAATGAAAACTACACTAGAAGGAATCAGTAGCAGACTAACTGAGGCAGAAGAACGGATAAGTGACCTGGAAGACAGAATGGTGGAACTCACTGCTGCAGAACAGAATAAAGAAAAAAAAAATGAAAAGAAATGAAGACAGCCTAAGAGACCTCTGGGACAACATTAAACGCAACAACATCCGCATTATATGGGTCCAGAAGGAGAAGACAGAGAGAAAGGACCCGAGAAAATATTTGAAGAGATTATAGTTGAAAACTTCCCTAAACATGGGAAAGGAAACAGCCACCCAAGTCCAGGAAGTGCAGCGAGTCCCATACAGGATAAACCAAAGGAGAAACATAGTAATCAAATTGACAAAAATTAAAGACAAAGAAAAATTATTGAAAGCAGCAAGGGAAAAACAACAAAAAACATACAAAGGAACTCCCATAAGGTTAACAGCTGGTTTCTCACCAGAAACTCTACAAGCCAGAAGGGAGTGGCATGATGTACTTAAAGTGATGAAAGGGAAGAACCTACAACCAAGATTACTCTACCCTGCAAGGATCTCATTCAAATTCAATGCAGAAATCAAACACTTTACAGACAAGCAAAGGCTAAGAGAATTCAGCACCACCAAACCACCTTTACAACAAATGCTAAAGGAACTTCCCTAAGTGGGAAATACAAGAGAAGAAAAGGATCTACAAAAACAAACCCAAAACATTTAAGAAAATGGTCATAGGAACATACATATGGATAATTACCTTAAACGTGAATGGATTAAATGCTCCACCCAAAAGACACAGGCTTGCTGAATGGATAAAAAACAAGATCCATATTTATGCTGTCTACAAGAGACCGACTTCAGACCTAGGGACACATACAGACTGAAAGTGAGGGGATGGAAAAAGATATTCCATGCAAATGGAAATCAAAAGAAAGCTGGAGTAGCTATACTCATATCAGATAACATAGACTTTAAAATAAAGAATGTTACAAGAGACAAGGAAGGACACTACATAATGATCAAGGGATCAATCCAAGAAGAAGATATAACAATTATAAACATATATGCCCCCAACATAGGAGCACCTCAATACATAAGGCAACTGCTAACAGCTACAAAAGAGAAAATCGACAGTAACACAATAATAGTGGGGGATTTTAACACCTCATTTACAACAATGGACAGATCATCCAGACAGAAAATTAATACGGAAACACTAGCTTTAAATGACACTGTAGACCAGATAGATTCAATTGATATTTATAGAACATTCCATCCAAAAACAGCAGATTACACTTTCTTCTCAAGTGCGCATGGAACATTCTCCAGGATAGATCACATCTTGGGTCACAAATCAGTCCTCAGTAAATTTAAGAAAACTGAAATCATATCAAGCATCTTTTCTGACCACGACGCTATGAGATTAGAAATGAATTACAAGGAAAAAAATGTAAGAAACACAAGCACATGGAGGCTTAACAATACGTTACTAAATAATCAAGAGATCACTGAAGAAATCAAAGAGGAAATCAAAAAATAGCTAGAGACAAATGACAATGAAAACACGATGATCCAAAACCTATGCAATGCAGCAAAAGCAGTTCTAAGAGGGAAGTTTATAGCTATACAAGCCTACCTCAAGAAACAAGAAAAATCTCAAATAAACAATCTGAACTTACACCTAAAGGAACTAGAAAAAGAAGAACAAACAAAATACAAAGTTAGCAGAAGGAAAGAAATCATAAAGATGAGAGCAGAAATAAATGAAAGAAAAACAAAGAAAACAATAGCAAAGATCAATAAAACTAAAAGCTGGTTCTTTGAGAAGATAAACAAAATTGAGAAACCATTAGCAAGGCTCATCAAGAAAAAGAGGGAGAGGACTGAAATCAATAAAATTAGAAATGAAAAAGGAGAAGTTACAACAGACACAACAGAAATACAAAGCATCCTAAGAGACTACTACAAGCAACTCTATGCCAATAAAATGGACAACCTGGAAGAAATGGACAAATTCTTAGAAAGGTATAACCTTCCAAGACTGAACCAGGAAGAAATAGAAAATATGAACAGACCAATCACAAGTCATGAAATTGAAACTGTGATTAAAAAGCTTCCAACAAACAAAAGTCCAGGAAGATGGCTTCACAGGTGAAATCTATCAAACATTTAGAGAAGAGCTAACACCCATCCTTCTCAAACTGTTCCAAAAAATTGTGGAGGAAGGAACACTCCCAAACTCATTCTATGAGGCCACCATCACCTTGATACCAAAACTAGACAAAGGTACTACAACAAAAGAAAATTAGAGACCAATATCACTGATGAATATAGATGCAAAAATCCTCAACAGAATACTAGCAAACAGAATACAACAGCACATTAAAAGGACCATACACCATGATCAAGTGGGATTTATCCCATGGATGCAAGGATTCTTCAATATACGCAAATCAATCAATGTGATACACCATATTGACAAATTGAAGAATAAAAACCATATGATCACCTCAATAGATGTAGAAAAAGCTTTTGACAAAATTCAACACCCATTTATGATAAAAACTCTCCAGAAACTGGGCATAGAGGGAAACTACCTCAACATAATAAAGGCCATGTATGACAAACCCACAGCTAACATCATTCTCAATGGTGAAAAATGAAAGCATTTCCTCTAAGATCCGGAATGAGACAAGGATGTCCACTCTTACCACTATTATTCAACATAATATTGGAAGTCCTAGCCATGGAAATCAGAGAAGAAAAAGAAATAAAAGGAATACAAATTGGAAAAGAAGAAGTAAAACTCTCACTGTTTGCAGATGACGTGATACTATACATACAGAATCCTTAAAATGCCACCATAAAATTACTAGAGCTAATCAATGAATTTGGTAAAGTTTCAGGATACAAAATTAATGCACAGAAATCTCTTGCATTCCTATACACTAATGATGAAAAATCTGAAAGAGAAATTATGGAAACACTCCCATTTACTACTGCAACAAAAAGAATAAAATACCTAGGAATAAACCTACCTAGGAAGACAAAAGACCTGTATGCAGAAAATTATAAGACACTGATGAAAGAAATTAAAGATGATACCAACAGATGGAGAGATATACCATGTTCTTGGATTGGAAGAATCAATATTGTGAAAATGGCTATACTACCCAAAGCAATCTACAGATTCAATGCAATCCCTATCAAATTACCAATGGCATTTTTTACAGAACTAGAACAAATCATCGCAAAATTTGTATGGAGACACAAAAGACCGCAAATAGCCAAAGCAGTCTTGAGGGGAACAAACGGACCTGGAGAAATTAGGCTCCCTGACTTAAGACTATACTACAAAGCTACAGTAATCAAGACAATATGGTACTGGCACAGAAACAGAAACATAGATCAATGGAACAGGATAGAAAGCCCAGAGATAAACCCATGCAACTATGGTCAACTAATCTATGACAAAGGAGGCAAGGATATACAATGGAGAAAAGACAATCTCTTCAGTAAGTCGTGCTCGGAAAACTATACAGCTACATGTAAAAGAATGAAATTAGAACACTCCCTAACACCATCCACAAAAATAAACTCAAAATGGATTCGAGACCTAAATGTAAGACCAGACACTATAAAACTCTAGAGGAAAACATAGGAAGAACACTCTTTGACATAAATCACAACAAGATCTTTTTTGATCCACCTCCTAGAGTAATGGAAATAAAAACAAAAATAAACAAATGGGACCTAATGAAACTTAAAAGCTTTTGCACAGCAAAGGAAAACATAAACAAGACGAAAAGACAACCCTCAGAATGGGAGAAAATATTTGCAAACGAATCAACGGACAAAGGATTAATCTCCAAAATATATAAACAGCTCATGCAGCTCAATATTAAAGAAACAAACATCCCAATCCAAAAATGTGCAGAAGACCTAAATAGACATTTCTCCAAAGAAGATATAGAGATGGCCAAGAAGCACATGAAAAGCTGCTCAACATCACTAATTATTAGAGAAATGCAAATCAAAACTACAATCAGGTATCACCTCACACCAGTTAGAATGGGCATCATCAGAAAATGTACAAACAACAAATGCTGTAGAGGGTGTGGAGAAAAGGGAACCCTCTTGCACTGTTGGTGGGAATGTAAATTGATACAGCCACTACGGAGTTTCATAGGATACGGATACGGAGTTTCCTTAAAAAAGTAAAAATAGAATTACCATATGATCCAGCAATCCCACTACTGGGCACATACCCAGAGAGAACCATAATTCAAAAAGACACATGCACCCCAATGTTCATTACAGCACTATTTACAATAGCCAGGTCATGGAAGCAACCTAAATGCCCATTGACAGACGAATGGATAAAGAGGTTGTGGTACATATATACAGTGGAGTATTACTCAGCCATAAAAGGAAAGAAATTGAGTCATTTGTTGAGACGTGGATGGATCTAGAGACTGTCATACAGAGTGAAGTAAGTCAGAAAGAGAAAAACTAATATCGTTTATTAACGCATGTATGTGGAACCTAGAAAAATGGTACAGATGAACTGGTTTGTAGGGCAGAAGTTGAGACACAGATGTAGAGAACAAATGTATGGACGCCAAGGGGGGAAAACCGCGGTGGGGTGGGGATGGTGGTGTGATGAATTGGGTGATTGGGATTGACATGTACACACTGATGTGTATAAAATTGATGACTAATAAGAACCTGCAGTATAAACAAACAAACAAACAAACAAAACAACTAATACTAAACTTTCTTTGGGTTACTTGTATGGAAATATGTTAATATAAATGTTTCAGACATTACCTGAAATTTCTAAAAAAAAACCACCACCACCACCACCAACAACAACAACAACAAAAACAAAAACCCCTCTAGGATCCACCCACCTCTGTTAATTTTTTCATTAAGGTCTCTTGATCCCAGGTTCGAACTACACTCTTTCTTAAAAAAATGATTCTATTGAAGTATAGTTGATTTACAATGTTGTGTTAATTTCTGCTGTACAGCAAAGTGATTCAGTTATACATATACACATTCTTTTTCAAATTATTTTCTATTATGGTTTATCACAAGATATTTAATATAGTTTCCTGTGCCAACTGCACTCTTTAGAGTTCATCAAACAGTACCACAGTTGTCTAGCGTCTGTCTCTGGTCTCCTCCTCTTAATTTCCCTGTCTGAGCATAGGTTCGGAAGAGACCTTCCTCTTTCTTCCCCATCTTTGTGCCTTCCCCATCCTAAGTCCCCACATGCTCAGATGCAGGTACTTGGCCCATGATGTTGCCCTTTCCCTTTCTCTCCACCAAAAACTCCTGGGGTTCCTTGGCTCTGATTCTACACTGCAGTGACTCACTCTCCTTTTCTTTTTAAAGTCCAGTTTCCTTACCATGGCTTTGAGTTCCCTTCTGCCTTTAAGTCCTGAACTGCCTCCCCAGCTTCATCTCCTACCCCTCCAGTCTACACTCCATCTGCTCCACCCTTCCATCCACCTGACTGTTCCCAGGCATTCTCCACTCATGCATTTTTCCTTGTCTTTGCCCTGGCTGTCCTCTGCCTTCAGTGTCCTTTTTACCATCCTTTACCCATGGAAATTCTACTTCTTCTTAAAGCTTTGCTGAGTTCTAATAGCCCTTCCTCTGTAAAGCTTTCCCTGCTTCCCCAGTTAGAACAAATCAGAACTGACTGCAGTTCCCCATTCTGCTTTTATTTTCCAGTGCTACCTGCTCAGGATATCGTTCTTCATGAAAAAGTTATCATATTATGTAGGTAAGGACTGGATCCTCAGCAAGGTATCACATTGGAAAACAATTTGCTAAATTGTTTGATCTAAGGTGTTAATTAGCTGATAAAGTTTAACTTACAAATATAGGAGGCAGGTAATTACAGTAGACAGACTATATCATTGAGAGTCAGGAGACCTGGATTGAATCTCAGCTCTGATTCCTCCCTTTATCCCTCCCTACCTCCCTTTCTTCCTTCCCAAAATGAGGTTGGCAAAGTAAACATCAGCCGAGTAATGCAGGGCCTTGCAGCCCATGCCAACTGTAAACAGAAATCATTAAAAGATCCTAAGGAGAGGATTGAGAAGATCAGGTTTCTGCTTTGGAGGGATTTTTGGTTTGTTTGTTTTTGTAAAATATACATAACATTTACCATTTTAATTATTTTTAGGTATATAGTTCAGTGGCATTAAGTACATTCACATTGTTGTGAAACTATCACCACCATCCATCTCCAGAACTTTTTCACCTTCCTAAAGTGAGATTCGGTATCTATTAAAAAATAACTCCCCATTCTCCTCTCCCCCTACCCCAGGCAACCACCATTCTACTTTCTGTCTCTATGAATTTGACTCTTCTAGGTACCTCATATGAATGGAATCATACAGTATTAGTCCTTTTGTGTTTGGCTTATTTCACTCAGCGTAATATCTTTAAGGTTCATCATGTTGTAGCATGTGTCAGAATTTCCTACATTTTTAGGGCTGAAGCATACTCCATTGAATGTATATACAAAAAAAACCCTCATGTTTTGTTTATCCATTCATACATCAGTGAACATTTGTGTTGTTTCCATCTTTGGCTATTGTGAATAATGCTCCTATGAATGTACAAATACCTGTTCAAGTCTTTGCTTTTAATTCTTTTGAATACGTACCCACAAGTAGAAAATAATAATAAAATAATAATAAAATATATATTTTAAATATCTGTGTCATTAAATGCATTCGCCCATTTAGTTGCAACCATAAAATGGTATTTTAAAATACTTAAATTGAGAATTAAAGTTAAGCAATAAAACCTTATATATAATAGTCAAATGAGCCACAACTCCTGTGACATTACAATCACCTAGTGTTCCAACTGCTCCAGCTGAGCCACCTCATACTTCATGACCTACTCTCTTCCCTGGGTCCAGCATCCCAGACCTCATTCTGCCAGAACAATATAAATTTCTGACTCCCCTCCCATACCCCTCTACAACTAGATCTAGCCTTGTTTTCCAATGACTCCTCAGAATTTAATAAAATTAAAACTCCTTACCCCATCACCTAAGACTCTCCGTGGTCTGGCCCTGGATGCCCCATCTCTTACTTCTCATCCCCACTCACCTTCGAAGCCAACCATAAAGAAGCTATTTGCAGTTCCCCACATGTACCAAATCTCTGTGCTTTTACACTTGTTTTCCTTTCTGCTCTGCCTTGTGCTTCTTTGTCTGGCTAATTTTCATCTGTCCTTCAAGACTCAGTTCAAGCATTAGTTTTTACAGGAAACTTTCCATGATCCACAGTCCTATTCCCCACCACCACTCATTGCCACCCAGATGAAGGGCCCCTCCTTGGCTTTCTCAGAATATTTTCAGCATAGCACTTAGCAGAGTACATCACCATCGTGCATCTATCAGTCTCTCTCCAAAGGGCAAGGACCATGCATTTTATTTATTTCCCCCTGCCTGGCATATGAGAGGTACTCAGTAAGTTCAGTGAAGGAATGAATTACCTCAAGGCAGTTGGTAAAAAACAAATATATTATAGAGAAAAAATGACTACTTGTATTTGTGATTAGTAGGTTTAGAAACTCTAATTTTGACATACTGGCACACTTTCAAATTCAAAATCTGTTAGATTAGGAAAAAAAATCCAAACCACCTAAAACTTGAACCTTTTACTCTCTTTCATCAAAATCATGGATGAATTAAAAGTAACTGCAAATATTTAGGCCAGAAAACTTAGAATATAATTAGATGTAGCTATGTTCATGCATATGCTAATATTAATCTAAATTTAAACACCTGGAAAGGTATGAAACTTTTGAAAAGGGAAACTTTTGAAAATTCACCTCCATTCCACGTATCCTACAGCCCAGCCACCTGGCCCACTAGAACAAGCCGTACCGAAGTTCATACTATTCTCTTGACCTCCTTCTTCCACCTGACAAACTCCTCCCATACTTCAGGGTCTCATTCAAGTATCTTTTTCTCTGTGAATTCACACCCTTCCTCGCATGTAAGTGCTCTTTACCTGGGTTCCCTTAACATTTTATTCTTACTAGAAATGTAGCATTTATCAGATCTTAACATGGTTGTTCATATGTCTGTTTCCACTGTTCTACTGTGGCCACTTTTTGAGGGTTAAAATCTTATTCATTATTGAATTCCCAGTAGTTAGCACAGAGCCAGTCATCAAATAGGATACACAGAGATTAGAGCAAGGCAAGAAGGAAGTAATGAAGAAAGGGAGGGAGGGAGGAAGGCAGGAAGGAAGGAAAGAAGGAAAAAAGGAAAGAAGGAGCTGAATCAGCTCCCTAACAAGGGAAGAATCCAGCTGTGGAAAATTGTAATCTGAGTCCAACAGAATTACAGAGGCAAGACCCAGTCTTTGCAAATAGTTTCAGTTGGGTGTTAGGATGATGACCTAGGGCCTAAACAGAAATAGCTTCCCCTTCTCTGTAACTTAGAGAGTTTTTATAGGAGCTTAACCAAAGCCAAGAATAAAAAGAAAAGATAAACTAGGAAAGAGATGAATCCAAGAAAATAATTCTTTCCTCCGTATGATATTATTTTGTTAAATGGAGGAATATAAGATAATGCATTTAATGTTACTTAATTTGAACATTTAGAAATTTCCCCACAAATAAAAGGAATTATGTTGTACATTTTAAATGCCAGATTAAGGGTATTTTGATTACAGGACTGCAGAGGGAGAAACGGGCCATAAGAAGTGGCAAGCATCATCTTTAGAGATGGACTTCAGATGTCCTGGAATATAAACTGGTCAGTGGGGGTCTTCTGGTGGAGAGAGAGGCAATTTGCAGCACAGGGATAAAAGAATAGATGAGGCTGAAAGGGGCTGAAAGAAGGAATGAGGATAAAAGACATAAGGGGATGGCAATTCTCTAACAACTCTGCTATCCTAACCCAAGAACCCTCAGGGATAAATCTAATAACCCAGGGATAAGACAGGAAGATCATGAAGGAGTAAAAAGATACTTGGCAGTTTTCACATTTGTGTTTCTAAAGGGCTACATTAAAATCATTACCAAAAAGGAAAATAATTTAAATGTGTCCTTACTGTGTGTACTTTTTTTTTATATTAAATCCTTGGTTCTCATTGCATTGAAAAATACACACAGATAGATGATATGAAATGACTGAAATAAAAAGATAATAACTACAAGTGACAACAATAGAAACAGTTGCTTTTCTATGGAACTTAGCCCACTTCTAAAGACTAAGGGCAAAAAAACCCTGCTGAGTTATCACTGTTGGTTTTGCTCATTTACTGAATCCAATTATAAAAACACAATATAAAATTGGGCATAGGATTGGGCATTGGTTAAATTTATAATAATAGAACTAATATCAAAAATTATTCTTTTAGAAAACAAAGATTCAAGGCTCACTGTATGACATATACAAAGCTTCACTCATATACTTTACTTTTATGAAAAAACCTAGAAAACGGCATGACAAATAGACTAAGGAAAAAGAAAACTGAAGAGTTAGTTTAAAATGTTGAACAAGGGCTTCCCTGGTGGTGCAGTGGTTGAGAATCTGCCTGCCATTGCAGGGGACATGGGTTCGAGCCCTGGTCTGGGAAGATCCCACATGCCGTGGAGCGGCTGGCCCCGTGAGCCACAATTACTGAGCCTGTGCGTCTGGAGCCTGTGCTCTGCAACAAGAGAGGCCGCGATAATGAGAGGCCCGCACACCGCGATGAGGAGTGGCCCCCACTTGCCGCAACTAGAGAAAGCCCTTGCACAGAAACGAAGACCCAACACAGACATAAATAAATAAATAAAATTTAAAAAAAAAAAACCACTCTTTAAAAAAAAAAAAAAAATGTTGAACAAGAGAAGGGAAAGGTAACTCACTGCAGCAATGCTTTGGTCTTCCTGGTGGGGTCTTCTGGCTTGAAGTTTTTATAGGCTTCTACTTCGTGTTCTATGGACAGCAACTGTCCCTGCAGTTTGTTCCTGAAGTTAGGTAGGGTGTCTCGAATGTGGTTGGTAAGTTGCTAAATAAAGCAAAACAAAATCATACACTCATACAACAGATTGAAGATCAACTCGTAAGACAAAAATCACCCTTCACTGTTTTCCAGGTCATTCAAAACCTTAAAAAGCCATATATACATGTGAGACTGACTGTGTAGACAGATACTCCAACTCTGTCATCCACTGCCCTACAGCGAAGCTCAAAATTCCTTCAGCTAAAGTCACTTGCTTGGACAATCTTTTTATGTCTGGGATACCCTGTTAAAAGGCAGCTAATGTTACTAATGAAGCTGCCTAATAACACCTTAACATGGATTGATTTGTCAGATCAGCTACCTTGTCGAAAGGAACATTAAGTTAGAATGTGGTACAAATGAAGGAAATGGAGAGTTACAGGTGCTGCCTGAGTTCTCAGGACCAAATGGCTTACCACTGGTGGAGCCCAGAGGTACCTGCCAGCTGTTAAGTTCCTCTCCATTCTATAGCTCAGGCAGGTGTTTCCTCTCACCTCCACCTTTAGGCCCCAGTCCAACTGTGGTTAGTCACTGGCTTACACCCTCAACAGGTTGCACATAAGCTTTCTTGTTGATATCTTTACCTAACCACCTTCTTGGCACTTCCACTGAAGTCATCTGCTGGCACCTCAAGCTCAGTCTGATAAAAAAATTCTCCAAGAGATTTTCTAAGAGGGACACAATTAATTGAGAACAAAGGTGGGATATAAACCCAGACTGGTTAGCTCTCTGCCTGATGTTCTTTCTATTACAGTGTAATTAAGGAAAGTCTGAATTAAAAGGAAAAAAAAAAGACCACCTTCTTGAACTGCTTAAGGAATAAACTCAGAATCAAGAGAAAGAATATCAACTTCATAGAAATGTAGGAAAAAGAATAATAAATTCAAAGTAAGGGGAATAAATAGACCCAGACTGACTGAAGAACCATTTTAAATCATTTTTATGTTCATCTGAGGTTACCTGGATATATCTATTCAATAAATCTATAGTTATTTAATTGTCAATAGTTCATACTATATTATACCCTTGTCCACAGTTATGACTTATCATGTTATTCCCCTGGCATGTGCTGCCATTATGGCTCTGAAGCAGAAAACAAAAGAATAGAGATGACTACATTCCCAGTAGCAATTCCACAAGACACAAACCCTCAAATCTAAGAGTAACAGTAACCACGAGAAACCAGTGGCCACCTGACTGCCATGTGAGTGGTAAATAATCAAAATACTTGGTTTCTACCATTTGTTTCTCATATATCTCAATAGCAAAGCAATACTAAGGACCACTCCTAGTTTTCTAAAACACTTCTTTCCTTAGCTTTCATGACCCCAGCTCCTGTCATTTTTCTCCGAACCTTTCTGAATACCTTATCCATCTCCTTTGCCAAGTTGTTCTCCTCTGCCAGACCTGTAAATATTGACATACCTCAAATGTGGGTCCTACACCTCTTCTTTGGTCACTGTCTGTTCTCTACTAAGGCAATCATTTCATCCATGGTTTCAATATATATTCAAACACCTGTGGCTATGGACATGTTATCTAAAGACCAGACTTCTTATCTTTGGTGAGGGTATATGTATTAGACCACCTGCCTGACTTCTCCTCTTGGAAGCATCAACCTCAGCATGTCTGAAATAAAGTACCTAATATTCCCTTCAGGGTTCTCCATTTTGATGACTTCGTAACAACCTGGGAACTTGGGAGTTATCCTTGACTTTACCACTCCATCACCCACCAGAGCTAATCTACCACCAAGTTCTCAATTTTCCAAAACATTTCTCAAATCTGCTTTCTTTTCCCATCTCCACTGGCCCTAACTGAGACCAAGCTGCCATCATTTCTCACTTTGACTCCTAAGTGGTCCTCTCATCTCTACTCTTGGTCTTCCTATCTGCAACCACCATAATCCTTTTTAATCCACAGATATGACTGTGTTATTCCCCTTCTCAGATTCCTTAAACAACTGACTCCCCACTGCTCTTAGGATAAGAGCCAAAATCCTTAACTTGGCCTACAAACACCGTAGGACCCAGCCACTGCCTGCATCTCCAAATTCATCTCTTACAACTCATTCCCTCACTCTCTGCCCTTCAACCATAATAATATTCCTTTCAATTCCTCAAAAATGTCCTGTTCTCTTCCAGTTTTTGCCATAGTAACTGGTTCAGGGTCAGAGGTGTTGGTGCACATTAAATCAGCAATAAGATTCTCTTAATTTCAAACACCGTATGAAGCAATAGAGAAACGGATTATCCAGGAAATGAAAGATTTTCAGTATAACATTTATTCAATTTTCAGTCAACCAGAATCAGTTAGGCCATAATTTAGGGGTCACCTGTAGTAACCAAATGGTCAATCATATCCATCCAGTATTCACAACTTAATTTATTCCTAACTTTATCTTTCTGATCATCTTAGTGATATTTCTCTAAGATTTTTTTTCTTAGACCAATACAGGCACGAAAGCAGCAATCAAAAAAGAATTTTACCAGAGCTAAATATATTGATAGACTATCATGGTTCTTGCATGACAAACCAGTCCTTCTCTAAACCATGTTCATAATTTTTAAATGACACAACTATCACTGCTTCATGGCTTCCAAATACTCACCTACCCTTAATTTAAAAGTACAAATTTCACATTAAAATAGAAGTACTATGTCGCTTAAAATAGAAGTACACCACTGTTTTTTATTTTCTAAAACTTCTTCAATTGTTTTGCCTAAATGATTCAGGTATAATGTAACAAGCAGCCTATTACTCTGTTAGCCTCTACTGACACCTTCTAGGAGGGAACAATCAGAACTTCTGATAATTACTTGACTAATTTAAGTTCATAGATAAAAAGTTACAAAGTGCTTTCTTTTTTTTAATCTTAATTAGAGTACAATTGCTTTACAATGGTGTGTTCGTTTCTGCTTAATAACAAAGGGAATCAGTTATACATATACATATGTCCAATATCTCTTCCCCTTTGCATCTCCCTCCCTCGCACCCTCCCTATCCCACCCCTCTAGGTGGTCACAAACAACCGAGCTGATCTCCCTGTGCTATGCGGCTGCTTCCCACTAGTTATCTATTTTACGTTTAGTAGTGTATATATGTCCATTCCACTCCCTCACTTTGTCCCAGCTTACCGTTCCACCTCCCCATATCCTCAAGTCCATTCTCTAGTAGGTCTGTGTCTTTATTCCTGTCTTACCCCTAGGTTCTTCATGACATTTTTTTTTTAGATTCCACACATATGTGTTAGCATATGGTATTTGTTTTTCTCTTTCTGACATACTTCACTCTGTATGACAGACTCTAGGTCCATCCACCACACTACAAATAACTCAATTTCATTTTTTTTATGGCGGAGTAATATTCCATTGTATATATGTGCCACATCTTCTTTATCCATTCATCTGTTGATGGGCACTTAGGTTGCTTCCATATTCTGGCTATTGTAAATAGAGCTGCAATGAACATTGTGGTACATGACTCTTATCGAAGTATGGTTTCCTCAGGGTATATGCCCAGTAGTGGGATTGCTGGGTCGTATGGTAGTTCTATTTTTAGTTTTCTAAGGAAACTCCATACTGTTCTCCATAGTGGCTGTATCACTTTACATTCCCACCAACAGTGCCAGAGGGTTCCCTTTTCTCCACACCCTCTCCAGCATTTACTGTTTCTAGATTTTTTGATGATGGCCATTCTGACTGGTGTGAGATGATATCTCCTTGTAGTTTTTTTTTTTTTTTTTTTTTGTGGTACGCAGGCCTCTCACAGTTGTGGCCTCTCCCGTTGTGGAGCACAGGCTCCGAACACGCAGGCTCAGCGGCCATGGCTCACGGGCCCAGCCGCTCCGCGGCATGTGGGATCTTCCCGGACCGGGGCACGAACCCGCGTCCCCTGCATCGGCAGGCAGACTCTCAACCACTGCGCCACCGGGGAAGCCCTCTCCTTGTAGTTTTGATTTGCATTTCTCTAATGATTAAAGATGTTGAGAAATCTTTCGTGTGTTTGTTGGCAATCTGTATATCTTCTTTGGAGAAATGTCTATTTAGGTCTTCTGCCCATTTTTGGACTGGGTTGTTTGTTTTTTTGATATTGAGCTGCATGAGCTGATTGTAAATTTTGGAGATTAATCCTTTGTCAGTTGCTTCATTTGCAAATATTTTCTCCCATTCTGAGGGTTGTCTTTTCATCTTGTTTATGGTTTCCTTTGCTGTGCAAAAGCTTTTAAGTTTCATTAGGTCCCATGTGTTTATTTTTGTCTTTATTTCCATTTCTCTAGGAGGTGGGTTAAAAAGGATCTTGCTGTGATTTACGTCATAGAGTGTTCTGCCTATGTTTTCCTCTAAGAGTTTTATAGTGTCTGCCCTTACATTTAGGTCTTTAACCCATTTTGAGTTTATTTTTGTGGATGGTGTTAGGGAGTACTCTAATTTCATTCTTTTACATGTAGCTGTGCAGGATTCCCAGCACCACTTATTGAAGAGGCTGCCTTTTCTCCACTGATATATTCTTGCCTCCTTTATCAAAGATAAGGTGACCATATATGAGTGGGTTTATCTCTGGGCTTTCTATCCTGTTCCATTGATCTATATTTCTGTTTTTGTGCCAGTACCATACTGTCTTGATTACTGTAGCTTTGTAGTATAGTCTGAAGTCAGGGAGCCTGATTCCTCCAGCTCCGTTTTTCATTCTCAAGATTGCTTTGGCTATTTGGGGTGTTTTCTGTTTCCATACAAATTGTGAAATTTTTTGTCCTAGTTCTGTGAAAAATGCCAGTGTTAGCTTGATAGGGATTGCACTGAATCTGTAGATTGCTTTGGGTAGTAGAGTCATTTTCACAATGTTGATTCTTCCAATCCAAGAACATGGTATATCTCTCCATCTGTCTGTATCATCTTTAATTTCTTTCATCAGTGTCTTATAATGTTATGCATACAGGTCTTTTGTCTCCATACGTAGGTTTATTCCTAGATATTTTATTCTTTTTGTTGCAATGGTAAATGGAAGTGTTTTCTTAATTTCACTTTCAGATTTTTCATCATTAGTGTATAGCAATGCAAGAGATTTCTGTGCATTAATTTTGTATCCTGCTACATTACCAAATTCATTGATTAGCTCTAGTAGTTTTCTGTTAGCATCTATAGGATTCTCTATGTATAGTATCAAGTCATCTGCAAACGGTGACAGCTTTACTTCCTCTTTTCTGATTTGGATTCCTTATATTACTTTTTTTTCTCTGATTGCTGTGACTAAAACTTCCAAAACTTATGTTGAATAATAGTGGTGAGCGTGGGCAACCTTGTCTTTTTCCTGATCTTAGTGGAAATGGTTTCACTTTTTCATCATTGAGGACGATGTTGGCAGTGGGTTTCTCATATATGTCCTTTATTATGTTGAGGAAAGTTCCCTCTGCCTACTTTCTGGAGGGTTTTTATCATAAATGGGTGTTGAATTTTCTCGAAAGCTTTCTCTGCATCTATTGAAATGATCATATTGTTTTTCTCCTTCAATTTGTTAATATGGTGTATCACATTGATTGATTTGTGTACATTGAAGAATCCTTGTTTTCCTGGGATAAACCCCACTTGATCATGGTGTATGATCCTTTTAATGTGCTGTTGGATTCTGTTTGCTAGTATTTTGTGGAGGATTTTTGCATCTATCTTCATTAGTGATATTGACCTATAGTATTCTTTATTTGTGACATCTTTGTCTGGTTTTGGTATCAGGGTGATGGTGGCCTCGTAGAATGAGTTTGGGAGTGTTTCTCCCCTGCTATATTTTGGAAGAGTTTGAGAAGGATAGGTATTAGCTCTTCTCTAAATGTTTGATAGAATTTGCCTGTGAAGCCATCTGGTCCTGGGCTTTTATTTGTTGGAAGATTTTATTTTTTTTATTTTTATTTTTTTTGCAGTACACGGGCCTCTCACTGTTGTGGCCTCTCCCGTTGTGGAGCAAAGGCTCCGGATGCACAGGCTCAGCGGCCATGGCTCGCAGGCCCAGCCGCTCCATGGCATGTGGGATCTTCCCGGATCGGGGCACAAACCTGTGTCCCCTGCATCGGAAGGCGGACTCTCAACCACTGTGCCACTAGGGAAGCCCTGTTGGAAGATTTTTAATCACAGTTTCAATTTCAGTGCTTGTGATCGGTCTGTTCATGTTTTCTATTTCTTCCTGGTTCAGTCTCGGAAGGTAGTGCATTTCTAAGAAGTTGTCCATTTCTTCCAGGTTTTCCATTTTATTGGCATATAGTTGCCTGCAGTAATCTCTCATGATATTTTGTATTTCTGCAGTGTCAGTTGTTACTTCTTTTTCATTTCTAATTCTATTGATTTGAGTCTTCTCCCTTTTTTTCTTCATGAGTCTGGCTAATGGTTTATCAATTTTGTTTATCTTCTCAAAGAACCAGCCTTTAGTTTTATTGATCTTTGCTATCATTTCCTTCATTTCTTTTTCATTTATTTCTGATCTGATCTTTATGATTTCTTTCCTTCTGCTAAGTTTGGGGATTTTTTGTTCTTCTTTCTCTAATTGCTTTAGCTGTAAGGTTAGGTTGTTTATTTGAGATGTTTCTTGTCTCTTGAGGTAGGATTGTATTGCTAACAACTTCCCTCTTAGAACTGCTTTTGTTGCATCCCATAGGTTTTGGGTCATCATGTTTTCATTGTCATTTGTTTCTAGGTATTTTTTGATTTCCTCTTTGATTCCTTCAGTGATCTCTTGGTTATTAAGTAGTGTATTGTTTAGCCTCCATGTGTTTAGCCTCCATTGTTTAGCCTCCATGTGTTTGTAATTTTTACAGATTTTTTCTTGTAATTGATATCTAGTCTCACAGCGTTGTGGCTGGAAAATATATTTGATATGATTTTAATATTCTTAAATTTACCAAGGCTTGATTTGTGACCCAAGATATGATCTATCCTGGAGAATGTTCCATGAGCACTTGAGAAGAATATGTATTCTGTTGTTTTTGGATGGAATGTCCCATAAATATCAATTAAGTCCATCTTGTTTAATGTGTCATTTAAAGTTTGTGTTTCCTTATTTATTTTCATTTTGGATGATCTGTCCATTGGTGAAAGTGGGGTGTTAAAGTCCCCTAGTATTATTTTGTGTTACTGTTGATTTCCCCATTTATGGCTGTTAGCATTTGCTTTATGTACTGAGGTGCTCCTATGTTAGGTGCATATATATTTACAATTGCTATATCTTCTTTTTGGATTGAAACCTTGATCAGTATGTAGTGTCCTTCTTTGTCTCTTGTAATAATCTTTGTTTTAAAGTCTATTGTCTGATATGAGAATTGCTACTCCAGCTTTGATTTCCATTTGCATGGAATATCTTTTTCCAACCCCTCACTTTCAGTCTGTATGTGTCCCTAGGTCTGAGGTGGGTCTCTTGTAGACAATATACAGGTCTTGTTTTTGTATCCATTTAGCCAGTCTATGCCTTTTGGTTGCAGCATTTAATCCATTTACATTTAAGGTATTATTCGATATGTATGTTCCTGTTACCATATTCTTAATTGTTTTGGGATTGTTATTGTAGGTCTTTTCCTTCTCTTGTGTTTCCTGCCTAGAGAAGTTCCTTTAGCATTTGTTGTACAGCTGGTTTGGTGGTACTGAATCCTCTTAGCTTTGCTTGTCTGTAAAGGTTTTAATTTCTCCATTAAATCTAAATGAGATCCTTGCTGGGTAATCTATGTTGTAGGTTTTTCTCCTTCAGCATTATAAATATGTCCTGCCACTCCCTTATGGCTTTCAGAGTTTCTCCTGCAAGATCAGCTGTTAACCTTATGGGGATACCCTTGTTTGTTATTTGTTGTTTTTCCCTTGCTGCTTTTAGTATTTTTTCTTTGTATTTAATTTTTGATAGTTTGATTAATATGTGTCTTGGCATGTTTCTCCTTGGATTTAGCCTGTATGGGACTCTCTGTGCTTCCCAGACTCGATTAACTATTTCCTTTCCCATATTAGGGAAGTTTTCAACTATAATCTCTTCAAATATTTTCCTAGTCCCTTTCTTTTTCTGTTCTTTTTCTGGGACCCCTATAATTCGAATGTTGATACATTTAATGTTGTACCCGCGGTCTCTGAGACTGTCCTAATTTCTTTTCATTCTTTTTTCTTTATTCTGCTCTGCAGTAGTTATTTCAACTATTTTATCTTCCAGGTTGGATAAGATAACGGATAAGAAGAACTTATCCATTCTCCTGTCTCAGTTATTCTGCTATTGTTACGTTCTAGAGAATTTTTAATTTCATTTATTGTGTTGTTCATCCTGTTTATTTGCTCTTTAGTTCTTCTAGGTCCTTGTTAAACATTTCTTGTATTTTCTCCATTCTATTTCCAAGATTTTGGATCACCTTTACTATCATTATTCTGAATTCTTTTTCAGGTAGACTGCCTATTTCCTCTTTGTTAGGTCTGGTGGGTTTTTGCCTGCTCCTTCATCTGCTGTGTGTTTCTCTGTCTCCTCATTTTGCTTCAGTTACTGTGTTTGGGGTCTTCTTTTCGCAGGCTGCAGGTTCGTAGTTCCCACTGTTTTTGGTGTCTGTCCCCAGTGCCTAAGGTTGGTTCAGTGTGTTGGGTAGGCTTCCTGTTGGAGGGGACTAGTGCCTGTGTTCTGGTGGATGAGTCTGGATCTTGTCTTTATGGTGGGCAGGTCCACGTCTGGTGGTGTGTTTTGGGCTGTCTGTGGCCTTATTATGATTTTAGGCAGCCTCTCTACTAATGGATGGGGTTGTGTTCCTGTGTTGCCAGTTGTTTGTCGTAGGGTGTCCAGCACTGTAGCTTGCTGGTCGTTGAGTGGAGCTGGGTCTTGGCGTTGAGTTGGTGATCTCTGGGAGATTTTTGCCGTTTGATATTACGTGGAGCTGGGAGGTCTCTTGTGGACCAGTGTCCTGAACTTGGTGCTCCCACCTCAGAGGCACAGCACTGACACCTGGCTAGAGCACCAAGAGCCTGTCATCCATGCAGCTCAGAATAAAAGGGAGGAAAGAAAGAAAGAAAGAAGAAGATAAAATAAAATAAATTAAATTAAATGTAAAATAAAATAAAGGTATTAAAAAATAAAAATTATTTAAAAAAAATTTTTAAGTAATATAAAAAAAGAAAAAGAAGAGAGCAACCAAACCAAAAAACAAATCCACCAATAACAAGTGCTAAAAACTATACTAAAAAAACAAACAAAGAAAAATGGACAGACAGAACCCTAAGATAAATGGTAAAAGCAAAGCTATACAGACAAAATCACACACAAAAGCATACACATACACACTCACAAAAAAAGAGAAAAAGGGAAAAAATATATAAATATTGTTGCTCCCAAACTCCACCTCCTCAATTTGGGATGATTTGTTGTCTGTTCAGGTATTCCACAGATGCAGGGTACATCAAGTTGATTGTGGAGAAATAATTAGCTGCTCCTGAGGCTGCTGGGAGAGATTTCCCTTTCTCTTATTTTTCGCACAGCTCTTGGGGTTCAGCGATGGATTTGGACCTACCTCTGCATGTAGGTCACCTGAGGGCATCTGTTCTTCGCTCAGACAGGATGGGGTAAAAGGAGCAGCTGATTCAGGAGCTCTGGCTCACTCAGGCTGGGGGGAGGGAGGGGTATGGATGTGGGGTGAGCCTGCGGCGGCAGAGGCCAGCGGGACGTTGCACCGGCCTGAGGCATGCCATGCGTTCTCCCAGGGAAGTTGTCCCTGGATCACAGGACCCTGGCAGTGGAGGGCTGCACAGGCTCTTGGGAGGGGAGGCATGGATAGTGACCTGTGCTTGCTCACAGGCTTCTTGGTGGCGGCAGCAGCAGCCTTAGTGGCTCATGCCTGGCTCCGGAGTCCGCGCTGATAGCTGTGGCTCGTGCCCATCTCTGGAGCTCCTTTAAGCAGCTCTCTTAATCCCCTCTCCTCACGCACCAGGAAACAAAGAGGCAAGAAAAAGTCTCTTGCCTCTTCGGCAGCTCCAGACTTTTTCCCGGACTCCCTCCCGGCTAGCCGTGGCGCACTAGTCCCTTCAGGCTGTGTTCACGCAGCCAACCCCAGTCCTCTCCCTGGGATCCGAGGTAAGCCCGAGCCTCAGCTCCCATCCCCCGCCCATCCCAGCGGGTGAGCAGACAAGCCTCTCAGGCTGGTGAGTGCAGGTCGGCACCGATCCTCTGTGCTGGAATCTCTCCGCTTTGCCCTCTTCATCCCTGGTGCTGCGCTCTCCTCTGTGGCTCCGAAGCTTCCCCCCTCCGCCACCCGCAGTCTCCGCCCGCGAAGGGGCTTCCCAGTGTGTGGAAACCTTTCCTCCTTCACAGCTCCCTCCCACTTGTGCAGGTCCCGTCCCTGTTCTTTTGTCTTTTTTCTTTTGCCCTACCCAGGTACGTGGGGAGTTGCCTTTGGGAGGTCTGAGGTCTTCTGCCAGTGTTCAGTAGGTGTTCTGTAGGAGTTGTTCTACATGTAGATGTTATTTCTGATGTGTTTGTGGGGAGGAAGGTGATCTCCACGTCTTACTCTTCCACCATCTTGAAGCTCCCCTCCACAGTGCTTTTTGTGAGAAAAGCTGCTCACTGTTTGAGTCAATGTGATCAAATCTTGGGGTGGGAGCTCTACACTCAATGACAATGACTCTTAACTCCACTAAGGGCAGGAAAATATGTGGCCAAGCCTACTGAATGTTTATGCAAGAAATGTGTACGTGCGTGGGACGAGGGGAGGGAGAGGGCCTAATTCTATCTGTCACAGGGAAACAGATTATCTGGAAAAGCTTCTTAGAGGAATGTAGATCAATAATTGCTTATGTATTTTCAAGATTGTAAATTAAGGAACAAATGAATCCTAACAAAACCTTACAGAAAATTTAACCTAACCATCACAGACTGATATTTCAAAAACAAATGCCAAGAGACTGACTTTTCAGAGATATAAAAGTTTCACTCCTTAAGATAACTATATATTATGAGTAAACATGTGCTAAAATGTATTCCCCTGCTCACTGTTCCAAATAAATATGTATTTCTGCTTTGCGTGCTGTTTTTTCAATAATATTAAGGTGGAGTCTGGTCACTTAGAATAGTAACAGTCTGGATCCCAGTATTCATATTCATCTTTTTAATTTCTATCATTATGCTAAATGTCTTAGTTTAGAAAAAGAGTATAAAAATAAGAAATATGGATTCCAATAGTCATTTACATATTTTATCATTGTTCTTTTCACTTGAAGAAAACATCTTTACCTGATTAAGGACCTTCTGAAGGTGTGGGGTCCCCATCCGATCAGCAATATGTCTGTAAGCCGGGTGTGAGAGAAAAAATTTCCTTTCTGCCAACATGGCAGCCTTTATATCCTTCTTCCCATCTATGTCCTTCTGGCTCCTGTTTACCACCCCCACGTAACCTAAAACAAAACACACACCTATGGAGTTGGGACACCTTTGATTTATTCTGGGGAAATTCTAACACTCTTGAAGAGGCTGAATAAGAAAAAAAAATTATTTCAGGGCCTGAAGAATAGATCCCTTTACAAAACATAGTTTGAGATATCAGTATTTAACAACGGCTGGATGATTTGGCTAACGTTGATTTTTTTAGCATTAACAAAATAATGTCCTTTGTCCTTAAAAGATCTGTGCATTTAAATAGAGTAAATCTCTAAGCCGTTTTGTCATATAGCAGGCAAGTAAATAATTCAGACTTAAACAGTATACATGTATGCAGTCTATGATGAATATTTATACCCTCCCTTCAAACACCTGCCTTTTCCTGTTTTCTTATTATTTGAAGGAATAGTTCTCCCTTTGGATAATTTTTAATACATCATTTGGGAACACCATGCCATTCCATAAAATGTGTAACTAATCATCAATCCATTCCTCCCAACTGTGGAGACGTTAAAATCCAGCTTCCCATTGTTTTCCCAGTTGTTTCTCTGCCACATCATCAAAGGAAATCCTGTACAGGACACAGTACATTACCCCTGCGAAGCGGCAGCAGCTTATTCTCTAGGACATCCCTGGCATCCGTTCCCTCATCCATAAGATCCAGTTTGGTGATGACTCCAATGGTTCTTAGACCTGCAACACAAACAAACCCCACATTACACAATTTGCAGAATACTAACAAGTTTCAGAGACATATATGTCTCAATGCTAATTGCAAAGCACTCATGTCCTGGTTCTTTCCCTGTTCCTCTCCATTTACTTTGTTTTCTAATCCACTACTACCCCAGTCTAGTGAATGTCAATGGGTTGAGGCAGAGAGTTGCAAACCACCCATCCATAAGATAACTCTTGATTCAGGAGAGAAAAGAACAAATAGCTGCTTCACCAAAATACTTTTAAATGTATGAGTTTATTTTTGTACTATGCATACATGGAAATGATACATTTAAATTTTCCTCCCAGGGATTGCACACAATATGGATGTTTTAACTTTTTATGTATCACATTATTAAAAACAAAAAAATAGGCTACACATGGACCAATGATATGGGTGTGTCATAAACCAAAGCTTATTATTGATCCAGTTCTGAGTACCTGAGGTCAAAAACATAAAAAGAAGAAAACTACGTATAGGATAGCATCATCCCCAAAAACAAACTCGCAGAAAAGGAAATATGATTTAATAGAAAGAAGCCTGAAATAGGAATTCTGAGCCTTGGATTCTAGTCAAGGCAAGTCACTTAATTCTCCAGGTCTCAGTTTCCCTCATCTGTAAAATAAAGCATTGGAAATTATTTAATCTTAAAAGGTACTCCAACCACTAATTTTTTAAGATGGTGAAACTAAGCCAGAGAGAGATTAAATAACTTTCCCAAGGTCATATAAGAAGTGGATCTGGGCAGTCTGGTTCCAGAGTCCATGCTTTTAACCAATATACTGCTTATCGTGGTTAAAAAAAAAAAAAAAAATTTATTAAAAAGGCTTAAACCAAGAAAGTCAAAGAAAATAGGAAAGGAATGCAGAAAATTTTTGAGACTGTAAATCTAGCTGGATGACTGCTAACCAACTTAACATATCAGAGAAAGAGGAAAACTGCATCCAAGAAAGCCAACAAAAGGAGACGTCCAGAAACTAAATAATTTACATCACAGCATCTCAGTAAGATTCAAGACCTGGGGGACAGAAAGCTCTGAAAACTATGGAGAGTGGTGGTGGCAGCTGAAGCTGAAAACAGAAGTACTGGATGGAATCAGTCAGATTTCCATGGGTAACATAGCTAGGAGCTGCCCTGGTCCATCCTGGCAGGACAGTACAGGTTTACTCTCTGGAAAGACTGAACTAGAAAAAACTCTGAACTCATGGGTCCCTGGCCCAGTTTGGATGGATCTGGTATTAAAAGAGGATGATTAAGTAAAATATTACATAGAGAATGGCAGGGACCCCCCTCCCCAGGCCAGTTCCCTAATTTGACTTCAAGAAAGAGATGGCTGGCAGATTTTAACCCCCCAAGCAAGAGATTGGAACAATGGTCTGGGGATACTAACCATTCCAGGAGAAAAACATATATATTGATATTCGAAGGAACGATAATTAAAATAGTCCAATAAATCATTCTGCTGTGAAGTCTATCATTCCATAATTCAAGAACACTCACACAGAACTCCAACCACCTGATAATATTTCACCTTTAAATATGAATGGACAGCCAAGGAGATTCACTAATATGAGACCAAAACAAATAAACGTTATAAAGCTGAATTAAAGAAAACAAAGATAATGCAAAATACAGAAGAAAACTATTATTTGTATTAATATCCTCAGAGAGAAAGGAGAGGTCATAGCATTCATGGGACAAAAATAGAATGCCATAAAAGGAAATTTTTGAACAAACAAAAATAATTTTCAATAATTAAAAATATGAGAGCAGAAATAATAATGTTGGAATACAAAGTTAGGAACCCCCCCCCAGAAAACAAAAGAAAAAGAAGTAAATAATAGGAAAGGAAAAACTTTTTTAAAACTAGAGAAATGATTCAGAAGATACAACATCTGAATGATTGGCATTCCAATAAGAGAGAGAATGACAAACAGAAACAGTTGGGGATGTAGGGACATACTATTCAATAAGATGTCCTATAAGTGAAAGATGAATTTAGGAATTGAATTAACCCATCAAGTGCCCAACACAATATGAAAAACATACATATACATAACACACAATATGGCATATAAGTATAAGATTTCATAATACTGGGCACAAATAAAACTGGGCACAAATAAAATATCCTAAAAAGCTTCCATAGAAGTTAAAAAAGTTATTAAAAAAAAAAAGTTTTAAGAATCATTACAGCATCAGTCTTCCCAGCAGCAAACTGGAAACTAAAATCCCACAGAGCAATGTTTTCAAAATTCTGAGAGAAAGATAATTTCTAGACTAGAATTCTAAACTACCAATAAATGTGACAGTAGAAAAAGATATTTTCAGACATGCAAAATCTCAAAATATTTTATCTCCCTTTCTCCTTTTTTTTTTTGTGGGGGGGAGGGACAATTACTAAAAGATGTGTTCCACCAAACATGGGAACAAACTAACCAAGGAGTAGACAGGAAATCCAGGAAGCAGGGAATCCAATCTAACCAGAAAAAGAAGGGAATTTTTAGGATGGTGTAGATCCCAGTTTAAGGCCAGGAGAGCAGTCAGTATCTATTAGAATAAGAGGACAAAGATTACTGAAGAGATATCTTCCCCCACCAAGAAAAGAAAATGAAAGTGATAGGATACTTAAAGCCTAATGCTTTTGAACGTATTTAGAGATTTAGACTTCTGTAGAAGAGGTTGGGAATGCACTGGTGACAGATACGTAGACTATGCAAACAAACAAAAAAAGAGACAACTATCAACCTCAAAGACAGCAGTATCACTCAAGAAAGGAAATTTAATCATAATTTAACACATGGTTCACTTGTGAATAATATTTTTAGAATCATAAATATTCATTTAGCAAAATATGATATCGTTATATTAGTAGAATTGGGGAGGTAAGTGTATATATGGGTGTGTAAGTATATGTGGGTATGGGAGACAGCCAAATCCTTACATATGTAGGTAAATAACAAAAGAAAGTTAAAAGGGTTGAAAGTGATAGTCTCTGGAAAGCAGTAATCCAGAGTCAGGAGGAGTGGGCAAGGGACTAAAAGTTTTTATTAAAAGCCTTAGAGACTGGTTTTTCTGAAGTGATGTACATTTATAACATTAATAAAAATGAGTTAAATTTTAAAAGCATTTTCTTTACTACTCCCTATTTCTGAAAAGGCAGAAAAGTCTATGCTTATTGGTGTCCCAGAAATGGCCAATGAAATTATTTTCTTTTTCACTCTTAGTTATACAAGTAGGCAACTTAAATAATCAATGAATGCCTGCTGGCAGACTCAAGACCTACACTGTTAGATCTCAAAAAGACATTGCCTGAAGAGATTCAAAGGCAGCATGTTTTTAAAATCACTTCACTGGAAATATAAGGACGCAGATAAAAATAATAATAGAGACCATTTGTTGAGTCCTGATTATGTGCCAGACATAGACTTGAAACAAGTCTGAGATAGGTACTATTATTTCTCAATTACACTTTCCTCAAAGTGAGACTTGGAAAGGAAAAATACACATGCCCAAAGGCTTGCAGGCTGTAGGGTGTAGAAAGGCAGGCAACCTAATTCCTTTTTTTTTTTTTTTTTTATTGCGGTATGCAGGCCTCTCACTGTTGTGGCCTCTCCCGTTGCAGAGCACAGGCTCCGGACGCACAGGCCCAGCAGCCATGGCTCACGGCCCCAGCCACTCCGCGGCATGTGGGATCTTCCCAGACCGGGGCACGAACCCGTGTCCCCTGCATCGGCAGGCGGACTCTCAACCACTGCGCCACCAGGGAAGCCCCTAATTCCATTTTTAATCACTATATTTTTCTGCCTCTCAATTCTTAGCTAGATTCTACAAGTGATTAACTGTGTTATTCAGCAAGTTATTTACATCATCTGGGCCTGTTTATCTACAGAACTAAAGGTTTAACTAGATGTCTCTTTCAAGTCCAGAATTCTGGGAAGGAGAACAACTTCCAGATTCAGAAGAGGTTATGTAGAGTAGTATGTAAAGTAAAAAGTAATGTAATAAAATTCTTGCCCTCCAACTAAAAGGAAAATTTAAAATAATACATTAAGAGTTAATAAATAATGTGGGGTACTGTGTTTCAATTATGTTTCTCTTCAGTAAAGAATAGCCACAATGATGAGTACTGACAAGTCCTGACAAAGACCTAGAAAAAACATACAAGCCACTTCAAAAATCTGATTCTTGGCTTCCCTGGTGGCGCAGTGGCTGGGAGTCCGCCTGCCGAAGCAGGGGACACGGGTTCGTGCCCCGGTCTGGGAAGATCCCACATGTCGCGGAGCGGCTGGGCCCGTGAGCCATGGCCACTGAGCCTGCGCATCCGGAGCCTGTGCTCCGCAATGGGAGAGGCCACACAGTGAGAGGCCCACGTACCGCAAAAAAAAAAAATCTGATTCTTATATATAGCATAGATCTAAGAGCATTGAGTCAAGGATTGGACTGTTTGGATTCAAGTCCCATCGGTTTCCCTTGTTAGCTCTGAGACATTAGTTTCCTCATCAGGTATAACCATATCAAAAAGGTAATCATCACAGTTTACATTTGATGTCTGGGATAATTATTAATAGCATCCCCTTTAACTCTCAAATGACTTCAAACAGAAGAATAAGTTACATGTTCACTCTAACTCATCAATAAAATGAGGAAATAACAAACCTATGTTTTAAAATTACATAATAGGACTTCCGGTTTCTGGTCCACCACGTAAGGGGCTTGGAAGTTGCCACTGTGTCCTAACAAGTGAACAACTGAAAAATTAACAACGCTTCTGAGATTCATCAGAGAAGTGAAGCCACAGAGCAAACCACTGTCCCCCAAATTTGGAGAGACAAATAGGTGAATACAGAAAATCACAACTTACTGGAGCAGAAATACAAAAGCAGAAAACTCTGTGGGAACCAGGGCCTAGGCAGAAAAACCTAAACTGTAATTGATGAATTGCTGGAAGCTCAGTGTGGGCAGTCAAAGAGTTAAAAACTCCAGGGGGACCCAGTCATAGGGGGTACCCATACTTTTGTGAGTTTTGCTTCTAGGAGCTCAACCAGCTTCTCACAGTGACTATCTGAGAAAAATCTCCCTGTGCTTCAGACAGGGAGAGAAAGAAACAACTTGATTTAAAAATGGGTGAAAGACCTGAACAGATATCTCATCAAAGAAGATATACAGGTGGCAAGTATGTATATGAAAAAGTGTTCCACATCATACACCATTAAGGAGTTGCAAATTAAAACAACAATAAGATATCACTGCACACCTATTAGAATGGCCAAAATCCAAAACACTGACAATACCAAATGCAGGCAAGAATGGGGAGAATGTTAGCAACTCTCGTTCACTGCTGGTGGGAATGTAAAATGGTACAGTCACTTTGGAAGATGGTTTGTGAGTTTCTTACAAAACTAAACATAATCTTACCATATGATTCAGTAATTGTACTCTTTTGTATTTACCCAAAGGAGCTGAAAGCATGCCCATACAAAAACTTGCATACAGATGTTCATAGCAGCTTTACTTATAACTGCCAAACTTCAACGCAACCAAGATGTCCATCAGTAGGTGAATGGATAAATGAACTGTGATATATCCAGACAATGGAATATTATTTAGTGCTAAAAAGAAATGAGCAATCAAACCATGCAAAAACATGGAGTAACCTTAAATTCATAATACTAAGTGAAACAAGACAACCTGAAAAGGCTTTATGGTGTATGATTCCAACAATATGACATTCTGGAAAAGGTAAAACTATGGAGACAATAAAAAGAATAGTGGGGCTTCCCTGGTGGCGCAGTGGTTGAGAGTCCGCCTGCCGATGCAGGGGACACGGGTTCGTGCCTCTATCCCGGAAGATCCCACATGCCGTGGAGCGGCTGGGCCCGCGAGCCATGGCCGCGGAGCCTGTGTGTCCGGAGCCTGTCCTCCGCAACGGGAGAGGCCACAGCAGTGAGAGGCCCGCGTACAGCAAAAAAAAAAAAAAAAAAAAGAATAGTGGATGCCAGCAGTCAGTGGAGACAGGGCAGTGAAAACTATTCTGTATGATATTACAATGATGGATACATGTCATTATTCATTTTTCCAAACCCATAGGGTATACACCACCAAGAGTGAACCCTAATGTCAACTCTGAACTTTGAGCATCAATGTAGGTTCATCAGTTGTAACAAATGTACCAGTCTAGTGGGGGATATTAATAGTTGGAGAGGTTATGCATGTATGGGGACAGGACACATATGGAAACTGTACCTTCTACTCAGTTTTCCTGTGAATATGTAAAATTGCTCTAAAAACTAAAGTCTATGAATTAAAGACAATTAAATAACATAACACAAGTAAAGTATTTGGTACATAAAAACCACTCAATAAATGAAAATTGTGATCTCACCAATTTTGTTTTTCATCACTACTCCCACTCTATTCCAGTCCTAAGCTCCTGTCACACTCAATAAGTTGTAGCTCTCCATGTGATCATGCATTCTTGCCTCTTCACCTTCACAATGCTATCCCTCTCAGTTTCAAGTATCCTTCCCTCTCTTCTTTTTTTGGTTATTTCCTACTCATCCTTCAAAATACTTTATAGGCCTCTCCTGCAGGTCCTTAATCAGGCTCCCACAAGTGTAAGTTTGGAACCTTTTCTCTGTGACTTCAGAGCTCTCTGCATACACTGAAATCATTGTTCTTATATGACACTAGGAATCTGCTTATTTGTCTGTCTCATCCACTAAAGCCATGATCTCTTCAAGAATAAGGACAACATCTAATCTACATATTCCAAGCAATTCATATAGGTGCCAAACACAGAGTGGGAACTCAATAAATGTTTATTTATCAAATGAATGAATGAGTAAAAAGCATGTTTACTTTTCTTAGATTTAGATAAGAATTGAAATACAAATTCCAAAAAAGAAATATGATACCATTCTACCATGTTACCTAGGTTTGTTGTCAATACAGTGATTTTCCCATAAGAACACTGCCATTTCTTCCATTTATATAGGAAACTGAATTGTAAGTAGTGTGTTGTTTCATCTAATTAAGAAATGGGACAAAACCAAGCCACGAACCACATTAGCAGTTGCCAGAAAGGTAATCTGGAACACTGTGTACACTGAAACAGCAGCAATGAACAACAAAATCAATGAAGAATTACTGTAAACATGTATACAGCAAAATTAAAAACAGACTTAGGAAATTAGATGTCCTTCAGTTAATGCATCTTTTTTGTTATTGTTTTGGGCTTTGGTGGTATTTGAGTGGGGGGTGGTTTGAAGTAAATGCTGTTCTTTCTGTTTGGCAAAGATTATGGAATATTTTACTTCTGAAAGCAATCTGTGATGAATAGGAATAATTTCATCTTTTTTTCTATAAGTTTTCCATTAACATTATTTTCTTGTTATTTTCCAATAGTTCTGAAGAACACAGTTCTCATTTTCAAAGTCATCAGGTAATATTACTGCATGTGATACTAGGTAAAATATTAAGTAAATAATAGAAAACATAAAAAATTACTGTTGCTATGGTAACAGAGACTATCTTGCTCACCGATTTATACCCAGAATCTAGCGCAGTGCTTGAAAGATTTAATATTTGTGGAAGGAAGGGAGAGGAGAAAGAGAGGGTAAAGGGAGACAGGATATAAGAGAGGGAAAGGAAAAAGAATTACTCCAAAGATAAGAAAATTTAGGTATAGAGTGGTTCTTTCACTGAGAATCTGTACTCCAAAACAGACTAAAGCATGAAGGAACAAAAGAAAAAGATTCCAGGGCCTCCCTGGTGGCGCAGTGGTTGAGAGTCCGCCTGCCGATGCAGGGGATACGGGTTCGTGCCCCGGTCTGGGAGGATCCCATATGCCGCGGAGCGGCTGGGCCCGTGAGCCATGGCCTCTGGGCCTGCGCGTCCGGAGCCTGTGCTCCGCAACGGGAGAGGCCACAACAGTGAGAGGCCCACATACCGCAAAAAGAAAAAAAAAAAAAGAAAAAGATTCCACATACAGTAGCTCCCACCCCCATCTGCAGTTTCACTTTCTACTATGATTTCATTTACCAGAGGTCAACTGTTGTCCAAAAATCTTAAATGAAAAATTCCAGAACTAAACACTTTATAAGTTTTAAATTGAGCACCATTCTGAGTAACATGATGAAATCTCCCACTATCTTGCCCCATCACCCTGGATGTTAATCATCCCTTTGTCCAGTGTATCTACCCATTAGTTACCTAGTAGCCCTCTTGGTTATCATATCGACTGTCACAGTATCTTGATGCTTGTGTTCAAGTAACCTTTATTTCACTTAATAATGACCCCAAAGCACAAGAGTACTGATTAGGACAATTTGGATATGCCAAAGAGAATCTGTAAAGTGCTTCCTTTAAGTGAAAAGACACAAGTTCTCAACTCAATAAGGAAAGAAAAAAATCATAAGCTGAGGCTGCAAAGATCAATGGTAAAAATCAATCTTCTATTGAAACTGTGATGGAAAAAGAAATTCCTGCTAGTTTTCCTGTCACACCTCGAATATGTATGTATAGGGAAAAAACATAGAATATATAGGGTTTAGTACTTTCCACAGTTTCAGGCATCTCCTGGGGGTCTTGGAACATATACCCCATGTATTAGAGGGACTCCTGTATACTTAAATCTCCCTGCTTTTGCTCCACCAAAATCCATTTTCTTCCTCTTCCTTGGCACACAGCTTAACTATATTTTCAAATCTCCCTTACAATTGAGTTACAATCTCCCTTGTAATCTGCCAGTACTGAGTTCTAGCCAGTGGAAGTGGGTGAAGTGATATGTGCTACTTCTAGGCTTGATCTGTATAACTTCCCACATGTTCTCCTGCCAGCTCTTTCACCTTCCACTTGCTGTATCTAACCATAATAAGTCCCTAAGTCGCTATGGGTGACAAATATAAGTATCTGGGCATCTATGAAAGATGTCATAGACAAGAAACACCACACTACCCCACACTACCCTGAAAATCAACTCAGCATAGACATTTCTACTGTTTGCACCACTACATGTTTCAGTCTATTTATTACTGTATATCAGTACAAACAATGGTACTCTGAAGAAGAGAGCTGCCATAATGAAAACCTGGCTTAGTAAGATTAGGTAGCAAGGAAACAAGTATTGCAACATAGAAAGATGAAGATTCATGTTATACAGTAGCTGTGTATTTTGTAAACCCGCCTCATGTGATAAGTTGTAAGGCAGACTAAGTGCCTACTGAAAGGAGAAGCTATTGAAAAGGGCCTGGATGTTAATTTGTCTTGATTGTTCCTTGCTGCTTAAAGCAAGGTATTTAAGAAAGAGATGAGTTCACAAAAGAAATTTATCATTTTGCAAGCAGAAATAGAAAGGATTAGAGAGAAGCTAGAAATCTGGATCTTTTAATGGCTAAAAAAGCCAACTGTTCTTGTAATTCAAATAAGAAAATAGACTGAAAAGGCTCTGAGCAGTGAATGTCCACTAAGAATTTCAGTTAAGCAAAGGAGCTCAGTAATTTCTCTTTCTAGCTTAAAAGC
The DNA here is from genome assembly GCF_964165515.1 of Mesoplodon bidens. NCBI lineage: Eukaryota > Metazoa > Chordata > Mammalia > Artiodactyla > Ziphiidae > Mesoplodon > Mesoplodon bidens. Next base: position 30,254,870 of record NC_138177.1, on the reverse strand, counting down.
GTAATAGGGTTCAGACACACATTTCTGCTGTAAACTAGAAAACTGACAAAATATATAAAACAATTGTTTTCAGACATGAAATAATAGGTTGTACAGGACTATGATTCTTGAAAGAAGAGAAACAACAAAATAAGTCATACAATTATTCAATTACTACTTGGAGGCAATTTCTGGACAACGCAAGGAGGAAAAATCCAAAGAGATTCCAGCAGTCCTGCTTAGTTGAAGAGATATAGATTGGATTTCAAGGAGGCCAAGGCTGCTAGAATTTACAGGATCCTGTGCCAGATAAAAGGGAGCTATGAATAGAAAGAGCTCTACAAATGTGCATAGGGGTCTCCCCCAGTCTTTGAATGCATGCATGCCTAAGGTAAAACTCCACAAGGCTAGGCAAAAAGCAACTTCCAGGGAGCACTAAACCAAACAATTCCCAGAGCTCACATAGGACTGGGAATCATTAAGTCCCACCAGCCAGAGGGGAGAAACATGTTGAATTAAAGATACCAAAAGGATCAAACCTCAGTAAAGGTTACTGCAGACCCATTCTTTAAAGAAACATAAAAAGGCCCTCTCCACTATGTGAGAACACAGCAAGGCGGCCATCTGAACGCTAGGAAGAAAGCTTTTATCAGAAACCAACCCTGATGGCCCACTGACTGGGGACTTACAGCCTCCAGAACTGACCCCTTCCAGGAGGCCACATTACAGTGGATCATCCTGTCTCCTTGGGTTCTCTTGGCTGTGACAGTTTCTCAGGCTTTCCTTGTTTTGCAAGAACTTGACAGTTTGGAGGAGGACTGGTAAATAACTAACTGGGGCAGGGGCGACTGGTACCTTCACGATGGTGGAGGAGTAAGACATGGAGATCACCTTCCTGCCCACAAATACATCAAAAATACATCTAAATGTGGAACAACTCCTACAGAACAACTACTGAACGCTGGCAGAAGACCTCAGACCTCCTAAAAGGCAAGAAACTCCCCACGTACCTGGGTAGGGCAAAAGAAAAAAGAATAAACAGAGACAAAAGAATAGCGACAGGACCTGCACCTCTGGGAGGGAGCCATGAAGGAGGAAAGGTTTCCACATACTAGGAAGCCCCTTCACTGGCGGAGACAGGGAGTGGTGGGGGGAAGCTTCGGAGCCATGGAGGAGAGCGCAGCAACAGTGGTGGAGAGGGCAGGGCAGAGAGATTCCTGCACAGAGGATCGGTACCGACCAGCACTCACCAGCCTGAGAGGTTTGTCTGCTCATCCACCGGAGTGGGTGGGGTCTGGGAGTTGAGGCTTGGGCTTGGGAGTTCAGATGCCAGGGAGAAGACTAAGGTTGGCTGTGTAAACACAGCCTGAAGGGGGCTAGTGCGCCACAGCTGGCCGGAGGGAGTCCGGGAAAAAGTCTGGAATTGCCTAAAAGTCAAGAGACCATTGTTTTGGGGTGCACAAGGAGGGGATTCAGAGCACCACCTAAACAAACTCCATAGACGGGCGCAAGTGGCAGCTACCAGGGCGGACACCAGAGACGGGCATGAAATGCTAAGGCTGCTACTGCAGCCACCAAGAAGCCTGTGTGCAAGCACAGGTCACTATCCACACCTCCCCTCCCGGGAGCCTCTGCAGCCCGCCACCGCCAGGGTCCCGTGATCCAGGGACAACTTCCACAGAAGAACACACAGTGCACTTCAGGCTGCTGCAACGTCACACTGGCCTCTGCCACCACAGACTCGCCCCGCATTCCGTACTCCTCCCTCCTTCCCAGGCCTGAGTGAGCCAGAGCCCCCGAATCAGCTCTTACTTTAACCCCATCCTGTCTGAGTGAAGAACAGATGCCCTCAGGCAACCTACACAGAGGGGCAGGGCCAAATCCAAAGATGAACCCCGGGAGCTGTGCAAACAAAGAAGAGAAAGGGAAATCTCTCCCAGCAGCCTCAGGAGCAGCAGATTAAATCTCCACAATCAACTTGATGTACGCTGCATCTCTGGAATACCTGAATAGACAACGAATCATCCCAAAATTTAGGTGGTGGACTTTGGAAGCAACTGTAGACTTGGGGTTTGCTTTCTTCAACTTATTTGTTTCTGGTTTTATGTTTATCTTACTTTAATATTTAGAGTTTATTACCACTGGTAGATTTGTTTATTGATTTGGTTGCTCTCTTCCTTTCTTTATATATAGATAAATATATTATCTTCCTTTTTCTCTTTTTGTGAGTGTGTATGTGTATGCTTCTTTGCATGATTTTGTCTGTATAGCTGTGCTTTTACCATTTGTCCTAGGGTTCAGTCTCTCTCTTTTTTTTTTTTTGTACAGATTTTAGCACTTGTTATGATTGGGGGATTTGTTTTTTGGTTTCATTGCTCTCTTCTTTCTTTCTTTCTTTTTTTATTACTTTTTTTATTTTTTAATTATTAATAATATTATTTATTTTAGTAACTTTTTAATTTTATTTTCTCCTTTCTCTCTTCCTTCCTTTCTTCCTTTCTTCCTTTCTTTTATTTTCACCCTTTTCTTCTGAGCCATGTGGCTGACAGGGTCTTGGTGCTCCGGCTAGTGTCAGGCCTGAGCTTCTGAGGCAGGATAGCTGAGCTCAGGACACTGGACTTCCAGAGGCCTCCCATCCCCACGTAATATCAAATGGCAAAAGCTCTCCCAGAGGTCTCCATCTCAAGGCTAAGACCCAGCTCCGCTCAATGACCAGCAAGCTACAGTGCTGAACACCCTATGCCAAACAACTAGCAACACAGGAACACAACCCCACCCATTAGCAGAGAGGCTGCCTAAAATCATAATAAGGTCACAGACACCCCAAAACACAAAACGAGAGGTGGTCCTGCCCACCAGAAAGACAAGATCCAGCCTCATCCACCAGAACACAGGCACCAGTCCCCTCTACCAGAAGCCTACATAACCCACTGAACTAACCTTACCCACTGGGGGCAGTCACCAAAAACAATGGGAACTACGAACCTGTAGCCTGCGAAAAGGAGACCACAAACACAGTAAGTTAAGCAAAATGAGAAGACAGAGAAACACACAGCAGATGAAAAAGCAAGGTAAAAACCCAACAGAACAAACAAATGAAGAGGAAATAGGTAGTCTACCTGAAAAAGAATTCAGAGTAAAGATAGTAAAGATGATCCAAAATCTTAGAAACAGAATGGAGAAAATACAAGAAACGTTTAACAAAGACCTAGAAGAACTAAAGAGCAAACAAACAATGATGAACAACACACTATATGAAATTAAAAATTCTCTAGAAGGAATCAATAGCAGAATAACTGAGGCAGAAGAATGGATAAGTGACCTGGAAGATAAAATAGTGGAAATAACTACCACAGAGCAGAATAAAGAAAAAAGAATGAAAAGAATTGAGGACAGTCTCAGAGACCTCTGGAACAACATTAAATGCATCAACATTCAAACTATAGGAGTCCCAGAAAAAGAAGAGAAAAAGAAAGGGCCTGAGAAAATATCTGAAGAGACTATAGTTGAAAACTTCCCTAATATAGGAAAGGAAATAATCAAGTCCAGAAAGCACAGAGCGTCTCATACAGGATAAATCCAAGGAGAAACACACCGAGACACATATTAATCAAACCATCAAAAATTAAATACAATGAAAAAATATTAAAAGCAGAAAAGGAAAGGCAACAAATAACATATAAGGGAATCCCCATAAGGTTAACAGCTGATCTTTCAGCAGAAACTCGGGAAGCTTGAAGGGAGTGGCAGGACATATTTAAAGTGATGAAAGGCAAAAAGCTACACCCAACATTACTCTACCCAGCAAGGATGTCATTCAGATTTGACAGAGAAATTAAAACCTTTACAGACCAGCAAAAGCTAAGAGAATTCAGCACCACCAAACCAGCTCTACAACAAATGCTAAAGGAACTTCTCTAGGCAGGAAACACAGGGAAGGAAAAGACCTACAATAAAAAACCCAAAACAATTAAGAAAATGGTAATAGGAACATACATATTGATAACTACATTAAATGTTAATGGATTAAATGCTCCAACCAAAAGGCATAGACTGGCTGAATGGATACAAAAACAAGACCCATATATATGCTTTCTCCAAGAGATCCACTTCAGACCTAGGGACACAAACAGACTGAAAGTGAGGGGATGGAAAAAGGTATTCCATGCGAATGGAAATCAAAAGAAAGCTGGAGTAGAAATTCTCATATCACACAAAATAGACTTTAAAATAAAGGCTATTAAACGAGACAATGAAGGAAACTACATAATGACCAAGGGATCAATCCAAGAAGATATAACAATTGCAAATATTTTTGCACCCAACATAGGAGCACCTCAATACATAAGGCAAATGTTAACACCCATAAAAGGGGAAATCGACAGTAACAGAATAATAGTAGGGAACTTTAACAGCACACTTTCACCAATGACAGATCATCCAAAATGAAAATAAATAAGGAAACAGAAGCTTTAAATGACACATTAAACAAGATGGACTTAATAAAGAAACAGAAGCTTTAAATGACACATTAAAAAAGATGGACTTGGGGCTTCCCTGGTGGCGCAGTGGTTGAGAGTACGCCTGCCGATGCAGGAGACACGGGTTCGTGCCCCGGTCTGGGAGGATCCCACATGCCGCGGAGCGGCTGGGCCTGTGAGCCATGGCCGCTGAGCCTGCGCGTCCGGAGCCTGTGCTCCGTAACGGGAGAGGCCACAACGGTGAGAGGCCCGCGTACCGCAAAAAAAAAAAAAAAAAAAAAAAAAAAAAAAGATGGACTTAATTGATTATTTATAGGACATTCCATCCCAAAACAACAGAATACACTTTCTTCTACAGTCCTCATGGAATATTCTCCAGGAGAGATCATATCTTGGGTCACAAATCAAGCACTGATAAATTTAATAATATTAATATCGTATCAAGTATCTTTTCCGACCACAATGCTATGAGACTAGATATCAATTACAGGAAGAAAATCTGTAAAAAATACAAACACATGTACGCTAAACAATACACTACTAAATAACCAAGAGATCACTAAAGAAATCAAAAAAGAAATCAAAAAATACCAAGAAACAAATGACAATGAACACATGATGACCCAAAACCTATGGGATGCAGCAAAAGCAGTTTTAAGAAGGAAGTATATAGCAATACAATCCTACATCAAGAAACAAGAAAAATCTGAAATAAACAACCTAACCTTACATCTAAAGCAATCACAGAAAGAAGAACAAAAAACAACCCAAAGTTAGCAGAAGGAAAGAAATCATAAAATCAGATCAGAAATAAATGAAAAAAACAATAGCAAAGATCAATAAAACTAAAAGCCGGTTCTTTGAAAAGATAAACAAAATTGATAAACTATTAGCCAGACTCATGAAGGAAAAAAGGGAAAAGACTCAAATCACTAGAATTAGAAATGAAAAAGGAGAAGTAACAAATGAAACAGCAAAAATACAAAGAATCATGAGAGATTACTACAAGCAATATATGACAATAAAATGGACAACCTGGAAGAAATGGACAAATTCTTAGAAAGGTATAACCTTCCAAGACTGAACCGGGAAGAAACAGAAAATATGAACAGACTAATCACAAGTAATGAAATTGAAACTGTGATTAAAAATCTTCCAACAAACAAAAGTCCAGGACCAGATGGCTTCACAGGTGAATTCTATCAAACATTTAGAGAAGAGCTAACACCCATCCTTCTCAAATTCTACCAAAAACTTGCAGAGGAAGGAACACTTCCAAACTCATTCTGTGAGGCCACCATCACCCTAATACCAAACCAGACAAAGCTACTACAGAAAAAGAAAATTACAAACCAATATTTGATGAATATATATGGAAAAATCCTCAACAAAATACTAGCAAACAGAATCCAACAACACATTAAAATGATCATAAACCATGATCAAGTGGGACTTATCCCAGGGATGCAAGGATTCTTCAATATACGCAAATCAATCAATGTGATACACCATACTAACAAACTGAGGAATAAAAACCATATGATCATCTCAATAGATGCAGAAAAAGCTTTTGACAAAATTCAACACCCATTTATGATAAAAACTCTCCAGAAAGTGGGTACAGAGGGAACCTACCTCAACATAATAAAGGCCATATACAACAACCCCATAGCAAACATCATTCTCAATGGTGAAAAACTGAAAGCATTTCCTCTAAGATCAGGAACAAGACAAGGATGTCCATTCTTGCCACTATTATTCAACATAGTTTTGGGAGTCCTAGCCATGCAGATGATATGATACTATAAATAGATAATCCTAAAGATGTCACCAGAACACTACTAGAGCTAATCAATGAATTTGGTAAAGTTGCAGGATACAAAATTAATGCACAGAAATCTCTTGCATTCCTATACACTAATGATGAAAAAACTGAAAGAGAAATTAAGGAAACATTCTCATTTACCATTGCAACAAAAAGAATAAAATACCTAGGAATAAACCTACCTAGGGAGACAAAAGACCTATATGCAGAAAACTATAAAACAGTGATGTAAGAAATTAAAGATGATACCAACAGATGGAGAGATACACCATGTTCTTGGATTGGAAGAATCAACAGTTTGAAAATGACTATACTACCCAAAGCAATCTACATATTCAGTGCAATCCCTATCAAATTACCAGTGGCATTTTTTAGGGTACTAGAACAAAAAAAAATCTTAAAATTTGTATGGAGACACAAAAGACCCCGAATAGCCAAGGCAGTCTTGAGGGAAAAAGACGGAGCTGGAGGAGTCAGACTCCCTGACTTCAGACTATACTATAAAGCTACAGTAATCAAGACAATATGGTACTGGCACAAAAACAGAAATATAGATCAATGGAACAGGATAGAAAGCCCAGAGATAAACCCACGCACCTATGGTCAACTAATCTATGACAAAGGAGGCAAGGATATACAGTGGAGAAAAGACAGTCTCTTCAATAAGTGGTGCTGGGAAAACTGGACAGCTACATGGAAAAGAATGAAATTAGAACACTCCGTAACACCATACACAAAAATAAACTCAAAATGGATTCAAGACCTAAATGTAAGGCCAGACACTATCAAACTCTTAAGGAAAACATAGGAAGAACACTCTTTGACATAAATCACAGCAAGATCTTTTTGATCCACCTCCTAGAGTAATGGAAATAAAAACAAAAATAAACAAATGGGACCTAATGAAACTTCAAAGCTTTTGCACAGCAAAGGAAACCATAAACAAGACGAAAAGACAACCCTCAGAATGGGAGAAAATATTTGCAAATGAAGCAACGGACAAAGGATTAATCTCCAAAATATACAAGCAGCTCATGCATCTCAATATTAAAAAAGCAAACAACCCAGTCCAAGAATGGGCAGAAGACCTAAACAGACATTTCTCCAAAGAAGACATACAGATGGCCAAGAAGCACATGAAAAGCTGCTCAACATCACTAATTATTAGAGAAATGCAAATCAAAACTACAATGAGGTATCACCTCACCCTAGTTAGAATGGGCATCATCAGAAAATGTACAAACAACAAATGCTGGAGAGGGTGTGGAGAAAAGGGAACCCTCTTGCACTGTTGGTGGGAATGTAAATGGACTCAGCCACTATGGAGAACAGTATGGAGGTTCCTTCAAAAACTAAAAATAGGATTACCATATGATCCAGCAATCGCACTACTGGGCATATACCCAGAGAGAACCATAATTCAAAAATACACATGCACCCCACTGTTCACTGCAGCACTATTTACAATAGCCGGGTCATGGAAGCAACCTAAATGCCCATCGACAGACGAATGGATAAAAAAGATGTGGTACATATATACAATAGAATATTACTCAGCCATAAAAAGGAATGAAATTGGGCTATTTGTTGAGACGTGGGTGGATCTAGAGACTGTCATACAGAGTGAAGTAAGTCAGAAAGAGAAAAACAAATATCGTATATTAACGCATATATGTGGAAACTAGAAAAATGGTACAGATGAACTGGTTTGCAGGGCAGAAATTGAGACAAAGACGTAGAGAACAAACATATGGTCACCAAGCGGGGAAAACCGTGGTGGGGTTGGGATGGTGGTGTGCTGAATTGGGCAATTGGGATTGACTTGTATACACTGATGTGTATAAAATTGATGACTAATAAGAACCTGCTGTATAAAAAAATAAATAAAATAAAATTCAAGAATTAAAAAAAAGAAAAATGATCCAGCTACATTTTTTAGATTTATATTAGTTGTGACTTTATAATGTAATAGTAGAATATTGAGACATTTTACAATTAGCTTGCTTTTGAATGTTACTTATGTATATAAGTGCTTTGTGTATTTGATTTTGTCCTAGTTTTACTATTTTTTTTATTGCATCTTTTCCTACTGGGTCAAAAGTTAATTGGTGCCTCAGTTAACACCATTTAGATTAAGCTTTTCTGAATAGTAATAAAAATTTTTTAAAAACCAGAAACCTGAAACTACAAAACTTCTAGAAGAAAACATAGGACAAAAATCTTTGCATACTTGGATTAGGCAAAGATTTCTTAGAGAGGATAAAAAAATGTGGATCATATTTTAAAAATTAAAATTATACATCATCAAAATTAAAACTCATTCTTTAAAAGATATAGAAAGGATATAGACTGAGAGAAAATATTTGCATTACATAATAAAATATTTGCATCAGCATTTTTCTTAACCTTCAGAATTTAATACTAAGAAGACAGTTTAAAATAGGCAGACACTTCATAAAAGAAAATTTACAAATGTCCTATTAGGACATGAAATGATGCTAAGCACCATGAATTGTCAGGGAAATGCAAATCAGTACCACTACACAGACATTACAATGACTACAATTAAAATAGAACTAATAATACCAAGTGTTGGTGAGCATGTGGAGCAACTGAAGCACTCACATATTGCTGCTGGGAATAAAATTTGTAGTGGTTTCTTAAAAATATTAAACATACACTTACCCAGCAATTCCACTTTTTTTTATTGAAGTATAATTGATTTACAATGTTGTGTTAATTTCTACTGTATAGAAAAGTGATTCAGTTATATATATATATATATATATATATATATATATACACACACACATTCCTTTTTCATATTCTTTTCCATTATGGTTTATCACAGGATATTGAATACAGTTCCCTGTGCTATACAGTAGGACCTTGTTTTTTATCCATTCTATATATAATAGCTTAGATCTGCTAACCTCAACCTCCCACTCCACCCCTCCCTCAACTCCCTCCCCCTTGGCAACCACAAGTCTGTTATGTCCATGAGTCTGTTTCTGTTTCGTAGATAGGTTCATTTGTGTCATATTTTAGATTCCACATATAAGTGATATCATATGGTATTTGTCTTTCTCTTTCTGACTTACTTCACTTAGTATGATCATCTCTAGGTCCATCCATGTTGCTGTAAATGGCATTATTTCATTCTTTTTATGGCTGAGTAGTATTCCATTGCATATATGTACCACGTCTTCTTTATGCATTCATCTGTAGATGGACATTTAGGTTGTTTCCATGTCTTGGTTATTGTGAATAGTCCAGCAATTCCACTGTTATTTTCCCAAGTGAAATGAAAACATATAAAACTTGTACATAAATATTTATGGCAGCTTTATCTGTTATCACCCAAAACTGGAGAAAACTAAAGTTCCATCAACAGGTAAATGAATCAACAAAATGTGGCATAGCCACACAGTGAAATACTATTCACCAATTTAATTAAAAGAATGAACTAAAACATGCAGCAGCATGGATGAATCTCAAAAACATTATGCTGAGCAGAAGTACCCAGACACCATGAGTACTTACTGGATGATTCCATTTTACATAGAACTCTAAAGGCAAATCTAACAGATGGCAACAAAAAGCAGATCAGTGGTTTTCTGGCACCAGGACTATGGGACCAGGGTGGAATTGACTAGAAAGGAACACAAGGGAACTTTTATAGGTGATGGAAATGTTCTTTATCTTGGTTGTAATGGTAGTTGCATGAGTGTATATGTTCATCAAAACTCATCAGACTTTACACTTAAAACACATACCTCCCTACCCAAGCCAATAGTCTCAGGTAGCCTGAAGATAACCGTAATAAGTTGAAAGAGAGAGAAGACGGGTGGGGAAAGAGTATTGGTGGCAAGAAAACAAAAAAAAACAGATTTAAGATCTTTTAAGATCTATGTCTAGGAAAAAGCTTTTGGTGTAGTTGTTTGTACTTGGAATTAACTAGAAGCAGATAGTTAAGGCTTAATGAGTTTTTAAAGAAATTGTATTCCCAAAGAAACAAAAAGCCTGCCCTGAAAAAGCCTTTGATAGTTTGAGTCTTAAAACCTTTATGACCCCAAGATTTTACAAGTAGACAACAGGCTGTGAAAGCTATGCATCTCCAGAGAAGGTTATAATCCCTCATTTCCACTTCAGATATGTCTTAGAAGATAATGGACAAGGAAGAAACTCCCAGAAGGTAGAGCCCTGGGAGAACAATGGACAGCGGACAAGGGAGTTCCTCCCAGAAAGTACACTTAGGATTTAATCAATAAACTTCTTTCACTGCCAGGCTAGGAATTCTTCACAATGCCTGCCCAGTAGGACTCCATCATTGTTGTAGACCTGGGACTGTTATATATTTCCCACTCTTACCTTTCTCATACAGGGGTTTTAACTGCAGACAGTAACTAATAATGCTCCACTCATAGCCCTCAGCAAACTATTTGAAATCCTGAACAGATAGCTCAGACTGCTGATTACAAAATGGTCTGGTTCAGAACACCATCCAGGGACTCTGTTGGCAATAGCGTGGAAACACTTTTAACTGAAGTTCCAGTTGGTTAACTTGGAACTAGTTGATAGCACCAGATCTCTTTTAATGTCATCCTTCACTCCCAAATCAAATCCAAGCTTCTCAGGTCATCTGTCCTTCATCTGAACAGGAATTTCTCCTACAGCAAAAGTTTCTATTAAGTCCATCAGCTCCACTGGGACCTACTAAATAGGGAACATGATTTTCATTATATAGATCACTATAGGCACCATCACCAGAAACTGTGTTTCACACACACACACCCCATGCACACAACTGTATAGGTAATCTAACAGGCTCTGGCTTTGTGCATCATTATGGGTTATAAAGGTGACAACACATGAATGTGTAAGGAGCATTAGACAAGTCATAATGTTGGCAACCCTAAGAAGAGACAAGCAAGAAGGAAGTAGAAAGCAAGGGTTAACTTTGCTGAGTAAGACTTCAGTTTAACAGCTACAACCTTCCTGAAAATACAGCAACTATTGGCTTTTATCACAGAAATTCCTGCAGGAAAAATAACTTTGTTAGTCTGAAACTCAACAGCCACAAACCTACTTTCTAACCAACGAAGTATGTTAATTTTATGTAGTACTTTTACAGGGCTTATTAAGTGCCAGGCACTTTTCTAAATACTATGCAGATATTAACTCATTTAATTTCATAACAACCTTATAAGGAAGGTAGTATTATTATCCCCATTTTACAGATGAGGAAACTGAGGTATGTAAAGATTAAGAAATTTGCCCAAGATCACACAGCTAGTAAGTGGTAGAGCCAGGATTCAAGCCCAGGCAGTTTGGCTCCAGAGTTTGTGCTATTAACCACTAGGCTATACTGTTTTAAAATGTAATTTTTATATGTCTTATGCTTTATTAGTGTACTTTCTTTATTAAGGCAACATTTCTTAAGAATGTTTCCTGGGGCTTCCCTGGTGGCGCAGTGGTTGAGAGTCCGCCTGCCGAGGCAGGGGACACAGGTTCATGCCCCGGTCCAGGAAGATCCCACATGCCACGGAGCGGCTGGGCCTGTGAGCCATGGCCGTTGAGCCTGCGCATCTGGAGCCTGTGCTCCACAACGGGAGAGGACACAACAGTGAGAGGTCCACGTACCACAAAAAAAAAAAAAAAAAAAAGAACGTTTCCTGGTTATTTCAGCAGAACAGCTTGTACTTTCATTTCAACATGCTTCTCACTTCCTCCCCTTGCTGCCTTTCTGCCAATCCTTTGCACTATGCCACCTGGAACTGTCTTTATTGTCACCATATTACTCCAACACACTCATGTTCTGGTCTAAACAATAGCTCTCACCTCCTTGCCTTCATCTAGTTCTTTCCTTCATGCCCCTCTGGTGGAAGAAAAGAGAATGAAGGTTAATGTTCTTACTCCTCAGTTCTGTTCCAAACCAAAATCTTCCACCTTCATATAAAATATTGCTTTGGAGCCTTACACCATCTGGTTATAGCACCCTCTGTTCCTCCTTGTTGCCGTCACCTACCAAATGCCCAGACACCCATCTTCAACACTCAGACACAAACACACACACACACACAGACACACCCTCTTTATTGCAGGCTTCAGCATCAGGATCTTCTTCACCACCCTTAGTTCCACCATTATCCAGGCAGCATCAATGTATGTGAGGACGATGTATTCATTTCTCTTCATGTATTTAGTTTCTTGAGCTCTTCTATTCAATGATTTTCACCTGCATGTCATTTTAGCAATTTCCTCCCATGACCACATCCTGGACATTTATTATCTGGACTTGTTCCAACTGTAAATTATAAACTCTAACATTCTAGTCTGTAACCACAAACTCCTATTCTTCCAATTTCTTTACTCACCTACTATAAATAATGCATTGATATTCTTCAGTCTTATTCGGAACCTCAACTCTGAACCATCCCATTTTCCCCAAACTTACGGGTCCTTTTTGGCTTCCCTTTCTTCCCTTCCTCCAAGGGTTTCACAGTTCATCTTTCTAACTATTATTTTTCCAATATCCTCAACTCTTCTGCCTTCCATCCAATGGATCCCACAGAATTCTGACCCAAAAGCAATCCAAGTACTTGCCTCTCAAAATCCTTCACTGCTGAGTGTTCCTGGGAATCATAAAATCCTGAAGCCTTGGTGCAGATGGCTCTGGCCTCAATGGAGTCCTTCAATGTTGCCCACTTTCTCCTTCTCTCTTTCCCCACAGTGGCTGTCCAAAATACCTTTCTCCTCAAACATCATACACAACTCCCTTTTCTCCTATCCTCCTTACTGTCCCCCCACCACCACCCTGACTCCCAGTTCCTTCTCAGCCTATAGCCTTGCTTCTTACTTAAGAGGAAAAAAACCTATGTCAATAGGCAATAAATTCTTCAAATGCCTCTCCAGATATCTACAGATGAACCTCTATCTGCATGTACTAAATTTCTTACTTCACTCTTGTCTCAGTGGAAGAAATAATTCTCTTTCTATTCAAGGATCATAACAAGCACTCAAGAAATGTTAGATGAAGAACAGAGAGAAGAAAAAGGAAAGGAATATAGAGCTGGAGGGAAGGAGAGAGAGAGATTCTGATAAGCCATGGAAAATGAGGGTCTTATAGAAATTTAGAAGAGTTTTGTTTTGTTTTAATGATATTTTTATTTATACTGTCAACGAAATAAATATATAGATCTGGTTTGGACAGATATTCTGGAGATAGATTATAGAATATGTTTCTATCTACATGAATGGGAATGTTAGAAGTTTATGGTCATATCAGAATTCAGGAGTAAGATTTAATTGCATAGGTAACTATTACTTGTGTTTTAAATATCTTTGAATTTTGAAACAAGAAACACATGAGAATACAATTATTCTATAATGTTAAAGTCACTTTAATTAAACACTTCCACTTTGAATAGCAATGCAACACTTATACATATATCAATATAAACAGAAGTCTTAAGAAAGATTCAGATCAGTAATATGCAATTTAGGGAACAAGAGAATATGTCTTATTTCTTTCTTATATATATTTTTAGTCTTTCTAATAAATAGTGTTTCTTTTTCACATTTAAATTTCTAGATTCAAACGCCACAAAAGGAAATGTTAGACTTGTTCAAGCAACGTCTTTACAGTGACCCCCAGTGGCAAAAGGAATGAACGTGTCAGTTTTAGTAATCCACGTCTTAGTGGCCTTTCGTACTGATACAATCTTGATGACAATAACAAGTTCCATTTTAATAGAACATTCACTGTTACCAACGTCTTCACGTTTTTCTCTTTTATTCCTGTTTTTTAAAAGAATTAAATTTATTTATTTATATCCATATTCAAGTCCTAAATCTATTCTCTTTCTCTCTTTCACAGTGAATTTCATAATCAAGGTTATTTTATTTTTCCCAACAAAAATAGCATATCAAGAAGTACACACTTCTGTAAAAAATCTTTTTAAAGCCTATTAAGATGAATTTTTTTGTTGTCATGTTTCCAATTCTAAGATTCAACATACTTTTTATGACATACATAAATCTAGATGTGATTTATATATGACATACAAATCTAGATGTAATCTTAAATATAATTGTAAGACTCAACATACTTTTTAAAACTCAAATGGAAGTTCTTCTCTACACTTGGGTAAGCTTATTTATCAATCTTCAGATGAACTACTCTCTTTGCAAAGAGGCTGATTTCTAACATAAGATTTAACAAACTTATTCGAATTGTATACACGTGAAACTCTTGAAATTCAAGTACAAATGTAAAATAGCAATATGAATTTGAAATATGCATCTGTAATTCTCAGGCTTCAGAGTATAATGTTATGATGACGTATTCCATACACCTCCTATCAAAGTTCTGATCACACAGGATTGTAAGGTCATGTATATCTGTGGTCCCTGCTTTATTTAGAGCAGATATCTAATGTATTCCTTGTTCAAGCTTAGTACATAGTAGATGTTAAATTTAAAAGAATGATTGATTGAACAGAAAGAATGTAAAACAACTTTTTCAAAGACCAGAAATATTTTGGTTTTAGCCTTTGTTCCTAGCATTTCCTCCATTTGAAAAAAAAAAACAAAACAAAAACTAATTGATTTTAAGAGTCGCACTCATGCTAAAAATAAGCTCAAAAACATATCCCTTAAGAAGTCAAAACATGCCTTGTATCAGTTAACACACTAGATTATTTCTTCTTAAAGAATCAGATAGCTTCACAAATATTAATTGATTCAATTAATATCTGGTAGGGTTTGCACTCTTGATTTAATTACTTAATATCTACAGTTGACCCTCCGTATCTGCTGATGCAAAACCTGCAGGTGAGGAGGGTGAACTGTATTCATTGTATTATGTAATTTTATATAAGGAACTTGAACATCCATGGATTTTGGTATCTGCAGGGCCTCTTGGAATCAATCCCCCAGGGGCACTGAGGAACAACTGTATTAATTGTTTTTAATATGGTCAAATATTTAAGCTAAGAATCTCAATGTAAAATGAGAATCCAATTAGGAAAAAAGAATAGCTGCAGAGAAAGAGACACTGACTGGAAAATAGGTTTTCTCCATGGATTGCTCTTACATTTGCATTTTATAAACATATTCATTATATTCTGAGTGCTGACTTAACACCTGGATGCTTGAAGCTTCTGTTTAACTTAACAGCACCTCCAGCACCTCCATGACCAGATAGAAAAGTAAAGTGCTTTGGCAACTGCTAAGTGTTGCCAAAGGTCAATGAGTATCAGCTTACATCACCTATGAACTAACTTTTTCCAGATTGAATATGGAGACTTGTGGAAAGGCAAAACCTTGAGGAGGTAGGTTGGACACACCTCCACAAAACAAATAAGGAAGTCTGCCTCCAGCCTCCTGGTAAATTCTCACCAATTCACAAATTTCATCTCAAGAGAAAATGGTGCACTCTTTCCCAACCAGAGGTCTAACACTCCTCTTGGAGTGTTTTTTATACTTCCGGAAGACCTCTGGTCATGCTAGATTTAGAAATGAAATTTGTTTGCTGAGAAATAAATCACCATGAAAGGAATTTCCGGACACATTTGCCTCCCTAGTGAGGCCTTTAAACACCCCTCTATTGTAGACAACAAGCTTGATGGGTAATGCTAAAATACTGCTGTGCCTAGAAGATAAAAGGCACAGTGAGAGTCTTCATGGGTAATGAACTCATGCTCAAGTAATAAATCAATACCACTGCTGGGATTGACTCTTCTGCTTTTATACAGAAAATGTGAGTGCCTCTTTAGGATGAACTGCTCAGCGAGGGTGTAACAGTATCTATAAAACACAAAGATACTAGTGTCACTTCTAGTCATGTTGAACAGCAGTGTAAACATGGCGTGTTTATTATATGACCATTAGAACCTATCAGGATAGGTGGATATTACACCATCATAAATAAACTCAATATGTTGAAAGCTATCTCTCCACCAATCAATCTAACCAGCTAACCTCATCTGTATCCATATCCTCTGCCTTTTGTACTCTTAAAATAGAGAACAATCTAATTCTCTTCTATCTATGGCAAGGACTCCCACAGGTGCCCCATGTAACATTCCCACTCCCCTTAATCAAGGATTTTTCTCATATATTTATCCTGTCTTTATCCTGCTTCTCCTATATTTATCCCATCTCTATTCTTCTTTAACACTTTTCTCTCTCTTCTGGTCCATTCTCATCAACACACAAACATGGTATGAACATTGCCCATCCTTCAAAAACGTTCTCTGATCTTAAACAACTAGTGTCCCATTTTTCTGCTTCCCTCTACCGTGAATCCTGAGAAAGCTGTCTGTATTCTATCTCCACTTCCTCACATCCAAGTCTCCTTTGAACCTTCTCCTAGGAGATTTTCCTACCACACCCTTCTTATCAAGGTCAGCAATGACTTTCAGGTGCCAAATCCAAAGGTAAATTCTCTACCCTCATCTCCATTACATGAAAATATAAAAGTCTGGTTTAGATACAAAAGTTGAAAGTAATGATGACTTAGACAGAGTTCAAGGCTGGTTTCCTTCTGTTTACAACTGGATCTTCCAGGAAGCAGTGGAAAGAATTCATGGGCTAAGAATACAAGCAACTGAATGGATGCAGCTTCCCAGCACTTCCTGGGTTCCTCACAGAGAACTGCTGTAAGTCTGAAGCTGAATAAAAGTTGTAAGGACTGGGGAAATTGCCAAGTCAGAGGGGCAAAGAAATATAGATTCACTGACTTTTATGCCATTAGGTTGGGTACACCATTTCACTACAATGTAAGGGAAATCCCACTTTCCCATAGTCACCAGCTCCTGTGTTTCATTTCATACTGTTATTGGGCTTCCTTACAATGCCTGAGCAGTAGAATGGGCCTTGACCTACCAAACCACCCTCTTGATCTCTCAGCAGCATTTGACACAGCCCATGACAACGCCCTTCTTGAAATCCTCTTTTCCCATGGCTTCAGGAATACCATACTCAACTTGGGTTTCTACCACTTCTCAGTCACCTTTGCTTTTTCTCCTCCCCTTCACCACTACTAAAATACTGGAGAGCCCCAATGCTACTTCCTTGGTCTTCCTTCTCTTCTCTATCTACATTCATCTATGTGCTCTCAACTCAACTAGTCTCAAGGAGTTAGATATTATCTGAATTAGTTTCCTAAGGATGTCACAACAAATTACCACAAACTGGTGGTTTGCTCCAATCTCTGCCTCCATCTTGGCATGGCCTTCTCTGTGTCCCTCCCAAATCCCCCTCTCTCTTCTCCTACAAAAACACTACTCATTGGATTTAGGAAGCGCCATAAATCCAGGAATATCTCATCTCAAGATTCTTAACCTAATTACATCTGCAAAGACCCTATTTCCAAATAAGGACACATTCACAGGTTATCAGGGGTTAGAACTTAGATATATCTTTTGGGGGGGATATAATCCAACTCAGGACACCACCTCTAGGCTGATATCCCCCAGATTCATAACTCCAGCTTGAAACTCTCCCTTGAATTCCAGTCTCTAACACCACTACTTAGGTGACTAATAAACATCTCAAATTTTATATGTCCAAAAGGGAAAACTTGATTCCCCCAACCATGTTTCTCTCCTAATATTCCCAATCCCAGTAAATGGCATCACCATTAAAACCCTTGGAGTCAACTTTGACTCCTTTCTTTTACTCACAGCAAGCCACCAGTAAACTATCAGCTCTACTTTCAAAATATATCTTGAGTCTGACAACTTCTTCCCTCTGTACCATTACTCTCTTATTCTAAGCCACATCATCCCTCTCCCCACTGGACCTCTTTGAAGGAGTAATCCAACTGATCTCCTTGTTTATACTCGTGCCCCTCTTTTAGTCATTTCTTCTCACAGCAGCCAGACTGACCTATGAAAACATAAATCAGATCTTGTCTCTCTACACTCAAAACACTCCAGCGGCTGCTCATCACACTTTGAACAAAATACAAAGTCTCTGTCATGGCCTAGAAGACCTCACTTGATCTGGGCCCGCCTACCTCTCTGATTGCAGAAAGTACTTCTCTTCCTCTCACTGAGCTCCATCCTCGATGGCCTCCTTGCTGTTCCTTAACAGAAAAGCCAGTTCTCCCAGTCCTTTGTGCTTGCTGTCCCCTTTACCTGGAATGCTGCACCTCCAGATATTCACAGGGCTTGTTCCCTCACTTAACAGTTCTCTGCTCATATGCTGCTTCCATGGACCATTACTCTCTCTTCCCTTATACTATTTTATTTTTCTTCATAGCACTTGTCACTACTGGACATTAAAATAATCATTTATCAGACATCTTGGCTGTTTCCCCCATTAGAATGTGAATTGCATAAGGCCAAGATCTGCTTTGTTCCACTGTATTCATGCTGCTCAAAGTGGTGTCCAGCATATAGTAGTTGCTCATTAACTACTTGTTGAATAAATGAACAAGCAACTACAATCATCTTTTAAAATTAGTTAAAGCAATGTAGCCATATTGAAAACTGATATGAAAAGTAAAAATCACATTAAACCAGTTGAAGATAATATTCACTGAGTGCTTTTGGGAAATAATGAAGAAGCATTCAGGTGAGAATGTAAACATGAACTCTTCCAAACCAATTCTTTAGCCAGCATTTATAATATTTCCTCTAAAAGTTCAATCCTTAAGTTTGTCAATGAGTCTGTTTCTTATACAGATCGATACAGAGATATTCTAATAAATCTCTGCCTTAAATAGAAGAATTATGAACAAAACCTAATTCTACATAACTTTAACAATGCTTCACCATGTTTAGTACCATACAACTACTTCATCAAGCAGGTATTACTCAAATTTTATAAAAATCTAACGTGTTCATGATTATCACTGAATGAAGTGTTTAAAACACAGTTGGTGTGAGAAAGATAGACGATACAGTGGTAGACTACACCTACTGGTCTCAGAGATAGGTAGGCTCATATCATGCTTCTGCTACTCACGAGCTATCTAACCGTGAGCAAGTTCCATAGCTTCTCTAAGCTCAGTTCCTCTTATATAAAACTGGGCAATGCCACCTACCTGACAGGATACTTGTGGTTATAACATATGACACACAGTGTTATTACACAACCCATTTCACTTGAATTAATATATGTTGTGAGCCAAATCACATCCCCTAAAATATGAAAATGTTCATTTCATAAAGCAGATCCTCTGTAAACCTTTTTCTGGGGACTTTTATGACCTCACACATAAGACAAGATGCCATGCAAACAGCTTATTTTTTTTAAGTAGTGGAAAGTCACAAAAATAATCAGAAATATGTAGTGTGTATCTACCTAGCCTAGGATCCTACTAGGTGGTCCAGCACATAGAATTAATGCTAAGGACCACAAGCACTTTGCCTGGCTCAATAGATGCCTGGTAAATGTCTGCTGAATAACAAATTAATGGATTAACTAACAAACGCAGTGATTGAATTCTTAATGCACCTGATTAGAACTTCTAATAGCTGGAGGAAATGTTCCTTAGAGAAATCAATGCAGTCTCCAAGGTAAGAATCCTAGTCTGGCCCTCTTACTCTGTTTCTGTGAGTAGCAGCTGGCACAATGCCTTAAACACATCAAACGAAGATAAGGACAACCCTCCTTCCACCCTATCCCAGCATCAACCCAGCTAAGGTCTTCTTTTACCTACAGTTAATCTAGCAATTTGCAGGTGAATCTGAAATTATTTTAATTTTTATGACACATTATTAAAATATTCAAAATAATTCTATTACAATTCTACCTGTTATCAAGACTTATTAGTTCACATTAGTGTAGGCAGCAGTTTGGATTAGAGAATGCTACTGATTGTTTTATAGGTTTATTAATACTATAAATGATGTACAAAAAATAAAATAACAAAGTAGTATACTGTGAATATTTTCAAGAGGAAAATAACTGCTAGCATTTGGCCAGCCATTTAGAGTTTGAGTTGTCTTTACAGGCAAATTTATCTTATTTAATTATCATAGCAACCCTTTGAGGTTTATTATAATTTCATGTCATTTTAGAGTTGAGGTAATAAAGTTCAAAAAAGTTAAATAACTTGCCCAAGAATATACAACCATGAAGTGACAGATCAGTTTCCAAATCCTGTGTTCTTTCATCTATACCATTTAATAAAGCAATTAATTGAAGAATGGTCTGATGAAGTAGAAAGAGCACTAGATGAGGAGGAAGGGGCTATCACAAATGCACTGTGTGGTTGCAGGCATGTTATTCAACATTGTGTACATCACCTGAACAAATTTCCTCATCCCAAAATATGACCTCAACGCAGCCAACCTCAAAGTATTCTGGTGAAACTAAAACCAAAGTATGTAAGAGTACTTTGAAAATTTAAGACCACTATACTGGGAAAAATATTTGTAAAACATTAAATAATTCTGATGATTAGGAGTTTGACCTTTTAAATAGCATAGCCATTCCCCTTGGAGTTTTACTGAAAATCTTCATTTAGTCAGAAAAACATTTTTCACAAATAATTCAAAAGGTAAGCTCAACCTTTGTCTAGCTACAAATTTGTGACATTCTACATACACTGGGAGAATAATTCATCATGAATCTTATTTTAATAAAAAAAATGTATAACTCTATCCCAGCATTTTAGTAACATTTATTTTGTAAAAGCTTTAACTTTTAAGATCATTATGCAAATAATTTATAATTAACTTATCAACATAAACTTCCTTCTCAGGTACATATTCGAATATACCCAAGTCCTACTAAGGTGAAAATGGCCTATCTATGTCAAATAGGCTTAATTTAGTGCAAAGTAGCTACTGCCTAAAATAGACCACTTCTCAGAAAACTATATAATTATGTACCTTGGTGGATAAGATTATAATTTAGATACCTTGAATAAAGAATGGTCCTCTATTATCTAAATAGGTAATCCTCTTTAGCTAAAGGCAAAACCTCAGGAAGAATGTACATGAAGTGATGAGAACAGGTCACTTTCAAGCCAGCCAAATCAATCCTGAAGACTAACAGGGTGACAGATATCACAACCAGATTATCCTCATCATCTCAATTCAGATGTCTTTTATATGAAAATGTCCTGATTATTAAAGCTATATAGGATTAGGATAAAGAATATTGGAATGGAATAAGGAATGGTGGAATAGAACCTCTGAAAAGGCCATTTCTCCATAAAAGCAACAAAAATACTGGCAATAGTTGTCAAAATCAACTTTTTCAGAACTCTCAAAATTAACCAAAGGTTTACAACAATGTGAGGGGCATTTATTCAGCAAAATCACTGGATCTCAGGAATAACAGAGAAATTTGTGGTGTTTGGACTTTCCCTATTCCCATTCCCCTCTCCTTAGCTCTGCAGTAGCCTTAAAAACCAAAAATCCCACCATCACAGCAAAAAATAGCAGCCAGCAGCTATTGGAAGGGAAAGAATGGGGTTGGAATACACCAAAAGTACCACTTTCAGAGAATTGTAATTATTTAACCTGTCTAGTAGTTCTCTAAAAATATCCATTCATAGAGCTTTCTTTATTTGGCCCAACTCAGAGCTTACTCAGTGCAAATAGCATTTTCCCCCAGGTAGCATGTGGAAAACAATCAGTGGCAATTGTTTAACATAACAGCTGCCTCAGGCAGCAATAACAGTTGAGGGAAAAAAAGATGATGACCAAAAAAAAAGAAAAATTGGGGGAACGAGATGGCCATAAGGGCCTGTGAATTTTGTATAATCTAGAATCGAGAAGGCTACATGCATGCCTGGGGCTGTGCATATTCTCAGGAAAGATCTCAGAAGGCCCTAAACTCTCACCTCTAGCTAACCTTAAGGCTCTACACAAGCAGGAAGTGAAGACAAGCAGGAAGTGAAGACTAAGGCAGAGTTATAAACTGCCTGAGCACTGAAGGCATATTCCAAAATGCACATCAAATCCTTCAGCAAATGCTGGGAGACTACTTGGCTCTGAGCATTTAAGAAAATCTCTGTCTAATAACTAGCTGATCAATGAGAAAACTGAGTAAAGACTTTAATAATAACCACAAATAACAAAGAATACAGACCTTACAGAATTAGCTCAGGAAAATTACTAAGCAAACAAATAGCAACAACAACAACAACAACCAACAACAAAAACAAACACTGGGGGAGGAGAGGAATCTGATTTTGAGTGGTGCCACATTATATTACTTAACATGTTCCACTTTCAACAAAATATTACAAGATGTGTGAAGAAAGTATGCCTCATACACAGGAAAATAAGCATGCAGTAGAAAAACTGTCTCTGAGGAAGTCCAGACATTGAACCTACTAGACAAAGACTTTAAATCAGCTATTTTAAATATCTTCAAAGAGCTAAAGGAAGCCATATCTAAATAACCAAAAAAGTAAGAGAATGATTTTTCACCAAATATAGAATATCAATAAAGATATAGAAATTATTTTTAAAAAATAAATTCTGGAGGTGAAAATTAAAATAATAGGAATAAAAAATTCCCTAGAAAGGTTCAACAGCAGATCTGAGCAAGCAGAAAAAAGAATCAGCAAATCTTAAGACAGGTCAGTTGAGATTGTTTCTCTCATCTGAGGATCAGAAAGAAAAATGAATAAAGAAAATAAAGGAGCATATCAAGTGTACCAACATACATTTAATGGGAATCTCAGAAAGAAAAGAAAGGGGAAGAAAGAATAGTTAAAGAAATAATGGCTGAAAATGTCCAAAATTTGATGAAAACTATCAATCTACACATCCAAAAAGTTCAACAAACTCCAAGAAGGATAAAAAATCAAAGAGATCCACATCTATCAACATCATAATCAAACTTTCAAAAGACAAAGACAAAGAAAAAATCTATAAAGCAACAAGAGAGAAGAGATTCATGATGTCGAAGGGATCCTCAGTGAGATTAACAGCTGATTTCTCATCAGAAAGCTACAGAGGTCAGAAGGCAGTGAGATAGCATGCTCAAAGTGGTGAAATAAAGACTATCAGCTAAGAATTTTCCTTCAAAAATTAAGGAGAAGTTAAGAGAGTCCCAGATAAATAAAAACTGAAAGATTCCCTTACTAGCAAATTTACCCTACAAGAAATACTAACTGAAGTCCTTCAGGGTGAAATAAAAGGACACTAGACAGTAACTCTAATTCACACAAAGAAATAAAGAACACTGGTAAAGGTAACTACAGTTGATCCTCCATATCCACAGCTTCTGCATCCATGGAGTCAACCAACTGTGGATCAAAAACATTCCCAAAACAATCCCATAAAGTTGCCAAAAGCAAAACTTGAATTTGCCACACACCAGAAACTATTTACATAGCATTTACATTGTATTAGGTATTAGAAGTAATCTAGAGATGATTTAAAGTATATGGGAGAGGGCTTCCCTGGTGGCGCAGTGGTTGAGAGTCCGCCTGCCGATGCAGGGGACGCGGGTTCGTGCCCCGGTCTGGGAGGATCCCACATGCCGTGGAGCGGCTGGGCCCGTGAGCCATGGCCGCTGAGCCTGCGCGTCCGGAGCCTGTGCTCCGCAACGGGAGAGGCCACAACAGTGAGAGGCCCGCGTACCGCAAAAAAATAAAAAATAAAAAAAATAAAGTATATGGGAGGATGTGCATAGGTTACATGAAAATATCATGTCATTTTATATAAGGGACTTGAGCATGTGCAGATTTGGGTGTGTTTCCACAGGGGGTCCTAGACCCATCCCCCACAGATACCAAGGGACAAATGTACATAAGTAAATGTAAAAAAAATATAATGTATTTGTGTTTGTGTGTCACTTTTTTTCTCCTATCTGATTTAAAAGAGAACTACATAAAGCAGTATTTATGTCTGTGTTGATGGGCTTGTGATGTATAAAGGTAATTTGTAGAACAATAATAGCACAAAGGAAAGGGAGGAACTGGAGCTATATGGAAGCAAAAATTTTGTATACTATTGAAATTAAGTTGGTATTGATCTGAACCAGATTATAAATTAAGAGGTTATAAATTAAGAGGTTAATTGTAATCCCATGGCAACCACTAAGAAAATAACTTTAAAATACTAAAATAAATGACAAGGTAATTAAAATGGTACACTAGAAAATACATTTTTAACAAAAATCAAGGCAATAATAAAGAAATAGAGAAACAAAAAGACTTACATACGTAAAATAGCAAAATGAAAGTCATAAATTCTATCTTTCAGTAATTAAATGGAAATGGACTAACACTCCAATCAAAAGGCAGATATTGGTAGAATGGGCTTTTTAAAAATTGATCCAACTATGTGCTATCTACAGGAGACACATTTTATATTCAAAGACACAAATAGGTTGAAAATAAAGAATGGAAAAAGATATACCAAGGAAATAGTAACAAAAAGAGAGTTGCAGTGGCTACACTAATATCAAACAAAATAGAATTTAAGACAAAAATTGTTACTAGAGACAAAAGACATTTTATAATGATCAAAAGGTCAATCCATCAAGAAGACATAACAAGTATAAATATACCTAACAACAGTTCTAAAATACATAAAGCAAAACGCAACACAATTGAAGGGAGAAATAGACAATTTATCAATAATAATGGGAGACTTCAATATCTCATTTTCAATAATAGAAGAACCAGACAGAGGACCAGGAAGGCAACAATATTTGAACAGCATTATAAACCAAATAGAACTAAAAAGCATCTATAGAACACTCTACCCAACAACAGCAAAAAATACATTCTGCTCAAATGCACATGGAACATTCTCCAGGACAGACCACATGTTAGGCCATAAAACAAGTCTCAATAAATTTGAAAGGATTAAAATAATACAAAATACGGGGCTTCCCTGGTGGCGCAGTGGTTGGGAGTCCGCCTGCCGATGCAGGGGACACGGGTTCGTGCCCCAGTCCGGGAAGGTCCCACATGCCGCGGAGCGGCTGTGCCCATGAGCCATGGCCGCTGAGCCTGTGTGTCCGGAGCCTGTGCTCTGCAGCGGGAGAGGCCACAACGGTGAGAGGCCCGCGTACCGCAAAAAAATAATACGCTCTCCAATCCAATGGAATGAAATTAGAAATCAATAGCAGAAAGAAATCTGGGAAACTCAAAAACACATAGAAGTTAAGCAACACATACCTAACTAACCAAAGTTGGTGTCACTGCTTTTTTACCAAAGCTGTAATTATAAGGAAAACTAGACCTCTGAATCAGATATTAGAATGATTCAGTCTTCCCACAGAATGACTGGGAGGGCACAGAGGGTAAATAAAGGTATCTATTTGTCAACCCCAATATACCATGTCTCTATATCTCATATTCTAAGCTCAAGTTGCATTGAGTCCTACAGCTTCTTCTTTTCTCTATTTTAATTCTTTTACTACAAATGTGAACCCTATTGCTTTGGGCAAGAATTCACCCTCTTCCCTTGGAGCTTCAGTGATGTCCAGGACCAGCCAAAGCCTCAGGATAGCAGCACACAAAAGTGGGTCTCTGGTGGAGACCTAATCACCATGCAAACCTGAGGGTTCTCAAGTACTATAGTGTTCAGAAGTTTCAGAATTGAAACTAGTGTTCAAAAACAAATAATAAACCCTGAGGTTAGCAAGGAACTTCTAGTAACTAACCCAAGAATTGTACTTATGAGCCTTCAGGCAATGAATTTGTCCTCCTTAGCGATCACCATGCAAGAGTAGACAAAGAAGTAGCATAAAGTGGCATTGAATATTTTCTCTATTTCTGTAAAATTATCAATTATTTGCAAAGTTCCCTGTGAATTATCTGCAAAGTTCCCTGTGAATTATCTGCAAACTTTCAAAAATCTGTTCTTAGGACTACCATTTACAGGATATAAAAAATTGGGGTAACGAGGGCCTATCTTTGACAAAGCAGGAGTTAAAATGAGCCGCAAGAAATGAGGCTCATTTGGGGTAAATTCATGAACATTCACATGGCAATTTCTAAGTGGCAGCTAATAAAAATAAGCTTGTAAAATAAGCTAGGTCTATAGCAGAAAAAAAAGTCTCATTTAACTTTCTGGATACAGATTTGTGGCAGACAGACTGGGGATACCATTTGTACTCCTCCATGATGTTTCATCTGAAGTCAGTGTGGACTTCTCAGGGATGTGATTGTGCTGCACTCACTAGAATCCACTGATGGAAGTGTTATCTCTCTCTGTTCCAATCAGATAACCTGGTTTTGTCTCCTTCAGAACAAGAAGGCTTCTGAGACAGGGGTGTTTTAGTATCATTTTTATAACTAGACTCCAGCCCCAATCCATAATCTGGCTCTCCCAAGTCACTGATGCTGAAGAAGGAGTCCTGGTGATGGTCCCCATGTAGCCATCTGGAACTTCCACCTGCTTTTTTTGAAACCCCAATCTCAGGTATATTGGAAGAAGCCAAGAAGAAGAAAACCAGTCACTGCTGCAGAACTCTGAAAAGGTTCAAGAACTGAAGGCACCAAGGTTAGTGTAAGGGGAGCTGAAAATAGAAGAACTGGCTGAAAATTTATATGGTTTACTGTTAGGCCGCCAGACTCTTTTTCCCATCTTGCACACCCACACAGTTACTCCTCCTTGACCTCAGCAGAATACTGAAGATTTACTTTCAGAAGAGGATGAACCAGAAGGACTTTGGACTTAAGAAGACCTTCAGGAATGCCATTTTGAAAGCAGAGGGATTAATGAAAAGTCTACATGCTGAATAGTGAGAATCACCCCACCTTCCCCCACCAACTCAATTCTTCCTTGTAGCTCTGAGACCACTGGACATCAGGCTTATACCAAGTCACCTCAAGAGAAAATACTTGCAGAATCTAATAGCAGCTGAGGAAGTCTACCCACAAAATGGCCAGGTCCCAGCCCAATCACCCTATGGAAAAGCCCATTAGTCAATGAATCCCTTTCAAGCACAGGCAGACCTTCCATCAGCTTTTTAGTGCTCTACTCTTAAATCTACGAGAGCAGCAAAAGATCACCAGTCATTTGAAAAAGGTCTCTAACATCAAAGATAATGACCAAAACAAACAACCAGAAAAAAAATGAACTCAGAGACATTGTAGATTACAAAAAGAAAACCTCAAAAAGCTCTCATTAAAATCTTTAGAGAAGATACTGCACTTGAGAAGCCAAGAGCATGATGCTATTTTAAAAAATAACATTCACAAAATAAGAAAATGCTGTTGGAACTTTTAAATGATATCAAAAATGAAAAATTAGAGGAGCTAAAAGTTGAGTAAAGATTGCAAAAAGTAGAACAAAGAGACAAACAGATGATAAATGAGATTTAAAAAAAAAAAAAGAGGATTATTCCAGGAGTTTTAAGATGTCAATAATAAGAATTCCAGATAAAGAGACCAGAGAAAATGGGGCAATTAATTATTTTTTTTAAAAAAAGAATTCCTAGAATTGGAGAAGATGCATCTGCATCTTGAAAGGACACATCACTGAGTGCCATTCATAATTTCTTTAAACAGACACACACAAAGACCCATCATTGGAGTCCCTGAACATAAATTATTACTCAGCTCAGAGAAAGAAAAAGTCAAACATCAGCATAAATAAGGGACTTTTTTGGATTCTGAAATGCCAGTAACAAATATATATTATGAAAGCAGAGATTTAAGTCAAATATTATAAACTAAATACTATCTTACATGCATTAAACGAGCTTCCTATTTTAATGAAAAACAAACAAAAACAAAAGATTTTTTATTGGGAGTATATTCAGATAGCTCATAAAAACTAAGGGGAGAATCTGAAATCTGTATCAGAAATTTCTTTTATTAGCTGTTAAAATAAGTAGTTCATAACAATTAGAAATGTCTATTTTCCTAGATCTCAGTTAATCTTACATTTATTTATATAGGTTTAGACTATATTCCCCAGTTATTTTTCTTTCAGCATCTTAAATATGAAAGACCTAACAATATTAATAATGGTGAATTTAATTAATAATAAAATCAACTTAGGAGAATTTGTGTTACCTTGAAATATACCCAAACTCTTGACATTTTAAACTAATTCCCATTCGTCTTATGGGCCATACACTCACCTTGAGGATCAACTTCTTTAGCTAGTTTCAGTGCATCTGAGTTTGCAAGATCGGTGTTGGCTGGGGTAACAGCCAAAATCAGACAGTTCTCCCGTGTGATGAACTGCATAATCATTTCTCTGATTTGGTGCTCAATATCTGGTGGCTGATCTCCCACGGGCACTTTAGTAATTCCAGGCAGGTCGATAAGGGTTAGATTTAACACTATGGAAAGGAAAAAAAAAAAAGTTTTACATATACCGTCAATGCTGAAAGATATCAGCAATGCAGAATCATGTGTCACTTTAGTAGAAATAAAACAAGCTGAGCTTTACGTATTGTGTATCTGAAGAACTTCGACTCATGTGCATAGAATAAAAAGGATAGAATTCAAAATGGCTTTTCAAGTTTTCTCTATTTTTATAATATGATTGTGCTAGGCCAAATGATCATTTTAACATAATTTAAGAAGCACTGGTTTGCATACCTAATAGTTTTCTCAGAGAGCTGTCACATTTGTTACTGGGAGCTATAATTCAAACACTGAACAATAAGTGAATATGTTGTTTGCCAGTCTTGTACATTGCCTTCAAATGGTGTAAAAATTCTCTGGGTAAGGTTTGCCCTTCCCTTTAAAAGAATCATACATGGGCTTCCCTGGTGGCACAGTGGTTGAGAGTCCGTCTGTTGATGCAGGGGACACGGGTTTGTGCCCTGGTCCGAGAGGATCCCACATGCCGCGGAGCGGCTGGGCCCGTGAGCCATGGCCGCTGGGCCTGCGTGTCCGGAGCCTGTGCTCCGCAGCGGGAGAGGCCACAACAATGAGAGGCCACCGTACCGCAAAAAAAAAAAAAAAAAAAAAAAAAAGGAAGTTTTCATGCATACCTCTTCAGAATTCTAAAAGTTTCAGATAAACATTAAAAAAACTTTTTAAAATGACTTACTCAATTCTCTTTTAAAAGTTATCTCCTCCTGTCTCCCCATAAATAATTTTATGAGCTGTTTGGATCATACCATTTACTGAAGTATCTAAGCACAATCCTAGAAACTCGGTATTTTTTGAGAGAAAAAAACATCTTCTATAAATACTGTATGTTAATTAATATAGTAAAAATTTTTGAGGACAAGAATTTGGAATTTTGTTGTTTTACTTACCATGTGGGGAATAGACTCGTAAATTAATGGGTATGGAGGAAATCCCTTTATTCATTCCGGTTACTCGATCTGTTTCTGCTTCAATCTCATGGCGAACTTCATCAAAATCTGTAATTTTTTTTCCTTTGCAATGTAGAAATTCTGCATATTCTACAAAAGACAAATTAATACAACCTAAAATTCATGTACTCTTGCAACAATAAGGAAATAATGCCTCTTTAATTACGAGTCAAAGTATCCAGTATTGCCTCTTCAGCCATCACAATGAGAGAACACAGTAGTTAACAAAAAGTACAGTTAACTTTAGAAATATTAAACAGTTCAAATGCTAAGGCTGCTAAATTTGCTAATTTTCAGATAAGCAATTAAGTAATATAAGCAGTCTTTAAACCACCTAGCCTACTAAATAAAGGGAATTCTGGCCCTCCAAATGATGAAACAAATAATAGCAACCAATTGTCAAAGAAATTAGAGCTAGGGTACACAAAAAGCCTACTTACTAATCCTATTAGAATGTCCTTTTTCAATATCACCACTTTATCACGATGGAATGCTAAATTATATAAATATAGCTTCAAAAGGCAAGAAGATTTAGAAACAACGTTTGCTTTATTCTTTAAAAAGAAATAATATATGGAATATTTTAGCTTTAAAATATACTCAAAATACCACACCAATTTCTTTAATTAAAAAGATATTTTCTCAAGAAAAAAAAGATAGGATATTACAAAGAAACTATTTACCTGCAATCTAAAAAAAAAAAATCAGTATCTGTAGGCAGAAGGAAAAACTCTAAAGTAACTATATAATAACAGAATATTCGTTTTTTTAAATTTCAGTAACATCTTGAAACTGTTGTGCTATCAATTTCTATATCTGCTTCCAGAGATATCAAGTATATGATAAACAACACAACTCAAAAAAGGAAACTGATACTATTAGACCTAAAAATTTTATGATAATTTTAACAAGGGAACAAGTCTTAACAAATACTTTAATTTCTCTAACAATTAGCTGAAGAACTGCTCCACCAAACGTAGACTAAGGCTAAGTATTCTGGGCCAGATAGCAGCTGAGACAATTATTGGTAGTCCTTCTATGATTCCCCACCATAAATATTTAACCTTCACCCACTATATGGCAAGGCCAACAGGGAGACAACTACAAGATGTGGCTCATGCATCAATGGTGGAAATATACGCAACAATTAAGCTTCAATAGGCTTCAGAAGTCTGGCCTGAAGAGACCACTGCATCATCTGGCATTTTCTTTCGCATATTTACTTCATTGGTGCTGTTTTTATTAGATTATAAATTCTTAGATGATAGAGCCTTTATTTTATTTACCCACTCAGTGGTTAGGCCAGTACCATGTAAGAGTTTAAAGATAAGTAAAGGATAAAACAATAAGAAAAATAAAGAGGAACAATGGATGTCAGATCCTAAAAAATAAACAAATAAAACTTAGTAAGTAAACATGAGCCGTAAGTAATTTATAATAAACAGTACTTTTCAATTCAATATGTTGTGTGGAAACTGAAAATCTGAGAACTTTCGGCTATCTTAATTATTACGTTCATAGAATTAAAAAGTTTCTGGATCAGGGACTACATTTTCAATTATGTTACTAATCAATAATTCAAGTAACACAAATGTGTACTTCTCTAGTTGCCACTAGATGGCGCCTATTTGCTTTCTCTGTAGTAAACTAATGCCCTTCCAGAAAGCTGCAAAATCAATGCAATTTTCAAATTAGATTTAAATTCATTCCTGGACTTCTGAAAATGCTTTTACCTTGGAATTGAGAGATTGGAATTATGCAGTACCATCTCAAACCTCTGTGTCTTTTTAGGGATAGGGTTCCACAAAGAGATTTAGGGATGTATTTACTGAGCTCCTACTACTTCTCAGGCACTGTTTCAGAAGTTGGGTATATAGTAAAGTGAAAAAAATAGTCTCTAGCCTCGTGAAGCTTAAATTACAGTGAGATAAAATAGTAAACAGTGTTTGTGTGCCAGATTATAAGTGCTATGGAGAAAACTGAATACGGGGGATATTAAATACTGGGGAAGGGAGGTTGCTTTGTTATATGTGTTGGTCAAGGAAGGCTTCTCTGATATGATAAAGTAACATTTGAGCAAAGACTCAAGAAGCCATGCTTTACATAAGAGGATCCCAGTAGACTGCCTGAAGCAGACTATGCTTGGCATATTGGAGGAAGAGCAAGGAGGCCAACGTGCCTGGAGCACAGAGCATGGGGGAGAGAGGCAGGAGATGAGGTCAGAGCTGTGGTACAGACCTGGATGGTATAGGGCCTGTGGGCCATTTTAAGGGCTTTGATTTTTACTCTAAATGAATAGTAGAGCACTTGAAGCATTTTGGGTAGAGGGGAAACATGAGGTGACCTAGGTTTTAAATAAAGAACTGTACTGTTGTGTTAAGAACAGACAGAGAGGTATAAGAGAAGAAGCTGGCTAGCAGAATAGTAAAGGTGAGATGATGAGGCTTGGACCTGGGTGGGAGTGGTGAGGAGTGGTTACATTATAATGAAGTTTGAAGGAAAAACCAGCAGGATTTGCTGATGGATTAAAGGAGAGGTATAGGAGAAAGAAAGGAATTAAGAATAACTTCAAGGAGGCTGACCTCAGCAATGAGAAGAATTTTGAAGTAGAAAAGACTGACATAAAGGAAGATGTTGGGGAGATGGGGTTGGGGATCAAGAGATCAGTTTCGCAACCCAATAAAAAATGGGCAGAAGACCTTAATAGACATTTCTCTAAAGAAGACATACAGATGGCTAAAAAGCACATCAAAGCATGCTCAACATCACTAATTATCAGAGAAATGCAAATCAAAACTACAATGAGGCATCACCTTACACCAGTCAGAATGGCCACCATCAAAAAATCTACAAACAATAAATGCTGGAGAGGGTGTGGAGAAAAGGGAACCCTCTTACACTGTTGGTGGGAATGTAAATTGGTACAGCCACTATGGAGAACAGTATGGAGGTTCCTTAAGAAACTAAGAACAGAGTTGCCATATGATCTAGCAAGCCCACTCCTGGGCATATATCCGGAGAAAACCTTAATTTGAAAAGATACATGCATCCCAATGTTCACTGCAGCACTATTTACAATAGCCAAAACATGGAAGCAACCTAAATGTCCATCGACAGAGGAATGGATAAAGAAGATGTGGTACATATATACAATGGAATATTATTAAGCCATAAAAAAGAATGAAATAACGCCATTTACAGCAACATAGATGGACCTATTGGTTATCATACTAAGTGAAGTAAGTCAGACAGAGAAAGACAAATATCATATGATATCACTCATATGTAGAATCTAACTTTTAAAAAGATACAAATGAACTTATTTACAAAACAGAAACAGATTTACAGATATCGAAAACAAACTTATGGTTACCAAAGGGGAAACATGTGGGTAGGGGGGAGGGATAAATCAGAAGCTTGGGATGAACATAAACACACTACTATATATAAGACAGATAACCAACAAGGTCCTACTGTATGGCACAGGGATCTCTACTCAATATTCTGTGATTACCTATATGAGAAAAGAATCTAAAAAAAGAATGAATATATGTATATGTATAACCGAATCACTTTGTTGTACACCTGAAACTAACACAACATTATAAATCAACTATACTCCAATAAAATTAAATTTAAAAGTTCAGTTTGGGACCTATTAAGCTTGTGATGCCTACTACACACCACCCACATGGAGAAACAGAACTGCCACTAATGGTTGAGAATCACGAAGCTGAAAGACACACAATTCGCATTCATCTCATCTGATAAGTGTATATCTATTCTGAAATTTTTACAGAAGATGGCAGTAAAGGGCTTGAGGAAAGGTTACCCTTTTCTAATTAGCACAAAAATGCTTTGGGGCTGGATCTGTGAGTCTTTCATCTAGGGAGAAGTCCAAGCTAGATTTATATATATTTGGAATTCATTAAAGTTAGGCAAGTAGATGAGATCACTAAGCGAGAGACAGATAAGGAAGAGGTCAGAGCACTGGGTCCCAGGTTTTCCAATGTTTAGAGGTCAGGAAATGGAGAGTAAGCCCGAGTGGTCAACAAGATAGGAGAAAAAACCCAGAGAGAAAGGTGACCCAAAGCCAGTTAAAGAGAATGTTTCATGAAAGGAGACTTTCCACTCCATCAAATACTGCCAACATGTCAGGTAAGATGAGAACTAAGAACAAATCATAAAATTGGGCAACTTGAGGGTCATTCAGGATGTTGAAAAGTGCTGTTAGAGTGGAATAGAGTGGGTGATAGTCTGATTGGAATAGACTTTAGAGAGAATAGGAGGAGAGGAAGTGGAGACTGGTTGCAGATATTTCTTTTAAAAAGTTGTGTTGTAGGGCTTCCGTGGTGGCACAGTGGTTGAGAGTCCGCCTGCCGATGCAGGGTACACAGGTTCATGCCCCGGTCCAGGAGGATCCCGCGTGCTGCAGAGCGGCTGGGCTCGTGAGCCATGGCTGCTGAGCCTGCATGTATGGAGCCTGTGCTCCGCAATGGGAGAGGCCACAACAGTGAGAGGCCCGCGTACCACAAAAAAAAAAAAAAAAAAAAAAAAAAAAGTTGTGTTGTAAAGGAGAGGAAAGAAGTGAGAGGGCATCTGGAGAGGGTTATGAAGTCAAGGGAGGGTTTTATAAAGATGGGCAAACAAATAGCACGTTCATAGGCTGATGGTATTAATCCAGTCCTGAGGAAAAGCTGATGGTGCAGAAGTGAGAAGGGACAAGTGCTGAAGTGATGTCTCAAGGAAGAGGGGATAGGAAGCGCTAGAAAGGAACATGCCAGTTCATCCATAGGAACAGGAAGGAAACAGAATAATGAGTACAGACGGACGACAAAGGTAGGTAGAATTGATGGTGGTGGGAGCATGTGAAATTCATCAGGTGAGAGGGGATTTACCATTTTGTCGAGTCATTTTATGCCTGTAAAAACCATTTCTGTATTCTCACTGCTTAAACCCTACAAAGACCATTATTTTTACCACAAAATACCACACACACACACACGCACGCACACACAGAGAGTGATCCTAAATGACCTAAGAGTAACCATAGCAGGAATGTCAACTTGGGTCTCAACTATGTCCATCACTGGGATTCAGACCTGCCCAGCATATCAGAAGGACTAATGGGCAGGAACCACAAAATCCCTATTTCTATGGGTCTCAAAGAGCTTCCTGGGAAATAATTCATCCTACAGGATAGAAAATTCAGGGAAAACCTAATCTAAATTGTCAGAAGGGAGCTACCTGTAGTCCATCCTCTACCCAGGTCCAGAGACTCATAGGTCTATGTCCCCTTCATCTCTAACAGTACAGTGATAATTGTCAGACCACATATCCTACTTTCTTATTAGAAAAACATGGCAACCATAACTACAATTCAGAATTCACAGCTACAGGATTATATTGTCAATAAGATGAGTCCTCCTAGCAACAAGATAAGCCACTCCTGTTATGGGATCCCAGCTCTCTAGCAAGCAGACTTTAAATAGGTGGACAGTAGAGGTGGCATACATGTTTTTGAACAATTGCCCATAATTGCTATTGAGGAGGATCATCAATCAGCTTATCATCACACAATCCCTGAATAAATCTTGATTAGCAGTGCAGAATTTAAAGGTCACAGCTTTACTTCCCTGCTGTCCAAAAATACAATTATAAATGAAAATCTTGTAAAGGATTACCACAAAAACAATGAATCATTTACTATACTCACGTCTGAAGAATATTCACATGAGTTTGGGGATGAAGGAAATTCTAACACCTAAGCCAAACCCTACAGAACACGCTGCACCAGCCAATCAATAGTTAGATTTTTTAAGAGCTTATAAGTGTGTATCTTCTAAGACTTTTATACTGTTGTAAATTAATATGTCTAAAGCTCTAACAAACCTCATCTTATGGTCCTGAGATAAATTCTTTCTCATAGAAAGGTACAGTTTCCAGTGGCACAAGCTCTCTTGGCATGTTCTCAGTGTTCCTTTCATTCTAAATGCTTGGTAGTTGGGCACTGGAATGATCTCTTTCTCAAACAATTCCAGGCTTCAGCCCAAGTTCAGTCTGAATGGAGAGTGATTAAATTTCTTAGCCACAAGCTCATATAAAGGTTGAAGGCTATGTGTATATAAGCAATGAAATCCTAATAATGCATCCATGAAATTCTTTTGTGTGTCAGTATAACCTATCTTGCTGAAATTCATAGTATGTTTTTAGTTTCACAAAATAAGACTCTAATTTAAAAAGATCTTTCCTGTTTTCCCAGTATTAAAGCAAAGGTTAAGATACATTTTTCTATCAAAGAATGATTTGGGAGAAAAAAGAGGATATTAAAGAAAATCAGAGCTATCATTCTATTTTATTTTTATTTCCCTATAAAGCATTTTACAACTGTCATTTCTGCTGATCATGAAAAACAAATTACGCTAGGTTAAACAGCTGACAAATTGTTTGGGGGAAGGATGATATGGTTTGTGCCTGGGCAGAATTCCAATCATCTGTGAAAAGCACAGCATGACCATAAGAATTTAAATATTTCCAATATGCCCCTTCCATGGGGAAAAACATTCATATGTTTCAATTAATCAAGGTTAAGTAGAAAGGAATTATTATGGAGCACAGGCATATAACCTCCTGTCAATCTTTATTCTAAGAACTAGGGTCCTCAATACTTTAGCTGGAGTTTTATTTCTAAAATGTTTTAATAGCAATGTTTTTAACCACAGGGCTCCAATGAAAATGGAGTACATTGGACACATAAACAGGGAATGGTTTTCAATGCAACTAGCTGAATCCACTGGCTGTAAAGACCATCTAGTATGACTACATTTAAAAACATATTTCCTTAAAGGCAAAGGCTGCATTTTATTCATCTGTGTTTCCCTAATGCCTATCATATTTAGAGAAAAGAACACCTGTAGATTTCTACCTTCTTCTTTAAAGAAGTTCTCTTTGCATACCATTGAGCAATTTGGAAAAATGCTTCCAGAAATCCTTCAAGTCATTCCAAATTGAAGGCAAGAGCCTGGAACGTTGGTTAAGTAAGCAACAAGGCAAGTTAGATATGAATTATACAGACCCAGATATACAGCAGAAGTCAACTGTGTCCTAACATAAACAGGGAAAGTTTAGTAATAAAAAAAAAAAAAAAAAAAGGAAATCTAAAGAAACAAACAATTAACCTGAGGGAGTCCAACAGTCGGTGAAAGGTAGAGGTCCCAGTCAGAGGGTAAAGAACAATAGGGCGGGAATAAGAAGGGCCAAGATTTCATAGCAGACAAAAGGTGAGTGCTAGGCAGGTATTAGAGACCAGCTGCAGAGACTAGGGGATAGCATCAGGGCTCTGGTACTCCTGAGGCAGAGGAGGAGGCCAAAACAGAACTCTGGACCCAAGTGAGCCAGATGGTCCAAGGCAAAAAAACAAGGTGAGAATTCAGTCATGAAATGGGAGGTAGAGCCTTTTTCACAGGAAACAAAGCCAAAGCCACCCACATACACCTCAGTAAAGAGAGATTAATAATAGTACTTCCTTGATATTTACTGCTCAACGATGGCCTATACAGGTTGCTTGCCTAAGAGTTGGGCTGGGTCTAAAGCCTGGGTGAGGCTAACCCTACAGGTGAGGATTAAGTGGCCACAGAACAGTGCTGGCATATAAGACCAGGACTAACATTTGGCAGAAATCCATCCAGCAATACGAATTTGTATGGAATTCTACCACAAGTGCCCAAAATAACAATCAGAGAATCAGCAGCTGTAATACTTACATAGCTCAATTTAGTTCCATATTTTTTCAGAATGAGCTCAAAAAGTATAACAAAAATTAACTCTATTTCATAATCTTCGTTTCCACGTAAAACACAATTGAGAAAGGAGACCTTAAAGATGGCGGAGGAGTAAGCCGTGGAGATCACCTTCCTCCCCACAAATACATCAGAAATACGGCTACATGTGGAACAACTCCTACAGAACAACTACTGAACGCTGGCAGAAGACCTCAGACCTCCCAAAAGGCAAGAAACTCCCCACGTACCTGGGTAGGGCAAAAGAAAAAAGAAAAAACAGAGACAAAAGAATAGGGACGGGACCTGCACCTCTGAGAGGGAGCTGTGAAGGAGGAAAGGTTTCCACACACTAGGAAGCCCCTTCACGGGTGGAGACTGCGGGTGGCAGAGGCGGGAGGCTTCGGAGCCACGGAGGAGAGCGCAGCAACAGGGGTGCGGAGGACAAAGCAGAGAGATTCCCGCACAGAGGATCAGTGCCGACCAGCACTCGCCAGCCCGAGAAGCTTGTCTGCTCACCCGCCAGGATGGGCGGGGGCTGGGAGCTGAGGCTCGGGCTTCAGAGGTCGGATCCCAGGGAGAGGACTGGGGTTGGCGGCGTGAACACCGCCTGAAGGGGCTAGTGCACCACACCTAGCCGGGAGGGAGTCCGGGGAAAAGTCTGGACCTGCTGAAGAGGCAAGAGGCTTTTTCTTCCCTCTTGTTTCCTGGCGCGCCGCTTAAAGGAACTCCAGAGAGGGGCGTGAGCCACGGCTATCAGCGCGGACCCCAGAGACAGGCCTGAGATGCTAAGGCTGCTGCTGCAGCCACCAAGAAGCCTGTGTGCAATCACAGGTCACTATCCACACCTTCCCTCCCGGGGGCCTGTGCAGCCCGCCACTGCCAGGGTCCCATGATCCAGGGGCAACTTCCCCTGGAAAACACACGGCACACCTCAGGATGTTGCAATGTCACACCGGCCTCTGCCGCCATAGGCTCGCCCTGCATTCCGTACCCCTCCCTCCCCGCGGCCTGAGTGAGCCAGAGACCCCAAATCAACTGCTACTTTAACCCCATCCTGTCTGAGTGAAGAACAGATGCCCTCAGGTGACCTACATGTAGAGGCGGGTCCAAATCCAACGCTGAACCCCGAGAGCTGTGCGAGCAAAGAGAAAGGGAAATTTCTCCCAGCAGCTTTAGGAGCAGTGGATTAAATCTCCACAATCAACTTGATGTACCCTGCATCTCTGGAATACTTGAATAGACAATGAATCATCCCAAAATTTAGGCGGTGGACTTTGAAAGGAACTGTAGAGTTGGGGTTTGCTTTCTGCATC
The DNA here is from genome assembly GCF_964165515.1 of Mesoplodon bidens. Lineage (NCBI taxonomy): Eukaryota > Metazoa > Chordata > Mammalia > Artiodactyla > Ziphiidae > Mesoplodon > Mesoplodon bidens. The sequence goes on along the minus strand of NC_138177.1, from coordinate 30,216,268 downwards.
TAACTTGTTTCTGGTTTTATGTTTATCTTAGTTTAATATTTAGAGTTTATTACCACTGGTAGATTTGTTTATTGATTTGGTTGCTCTCTTCCTTTTTTTATATGTATATATATATATATATTATTTTCCTTTTTCTCTTTTTGTGAGTGTGTATGCATATGCTTCTTTGTGTGATTTTGTCTGTATAGCTTTGCTTTTACCATTTTTTCCAGGGTTCTGTCTGTCATTGGTGGATTTGTTTTTTGGTTTCATTGCTCTCTTCTTTCTTTCTTTTTTATTTATTACTTTTAAATTTTTTTAGTTTTTAATAATATTTTTTATTTTAATAACTTTATTTCACTTTACTTTTTTTTCTTTCTTTCCCTTTTTCTCCCTTTTCTTCTGAGCCATGTGGCCCACAGGGTCTTGGTGCTCTGGCCGGGTGCCAGGCCTGTGCCTCTGAGGTGGGAGATCCGAGTTCAGGATCTCCTGAACGAGTCTCGTTCACCAGAGACTTCCCGGCTCCACGTAATATCAAACAGCAAAAGCTCTCCCAGAGATCTCCATCTCAACACTAAGACTCAGCTCCACTAAACGACCAGCAAACTACAGTGCTGGACACCCTATGCCAAACAACTAGCAAGACAAGAACACAACCCCACTCATTAGCAGAAAGGATGCCTAAAATCATAATAAGGTCACAGACACCCCAAAACACATCACCAGACGTGGGCCTGCCCATAAGAAAGACAAGATCCAGCCTCATCCACCAGAACACAGGCACCAGTCCCCTGCACCAGGAAGCCTACACAACCAACTGAACCAACCTTACCCACTGGGGGCAGACACCAAAAACAACAGGAACTACAAACCTGCAGCCTACGAAAAGGAGACCCCAAACAGAGTAAGTTAAGCAAAATGAGAAGACAGAGAAACACACAGCAGATGAAGGAGCAATGTAAAGACCCACTAGACCAAACAAATGAAGAAGAAACAGGCAGTCTACCTGAAAACAAATTCAGAGTAATGATAGTAAAGATGATCCAAAATCTTGGAAATAGAATGGAGAAAATACAAGAAACGTTTAACAAAGACCTAGAAGAACTAAAGAGCAAACAATGATGAACAACACAATAAATGAAATTAAAAATTCTCTAGAAGGAATCAACAGCAGAATAACTGAGGCAGAAGAATGGATAGTGACCTGGAAGATAAAATAGTGGAAGTAACTACCGCAGAGCAGAATAAAGAAAAAAGAATGAAAAGAATTGAGAATGGTCTCAGAGACCTCTGGGACAATATTAAATGCACCAACATTCAAATTATAGGGGTCTCAGAAGAAGAAGAGAAAAAGAAAGGGACTGAGAAAATATTTGAAGAGATTATAGTTGAAAACTTCCCTATATGGAAAAGGAAATAGTCAATCAAGTCCAGGAAGCACAGAGAGTCCCATACAGGATAAATCCAAGGAGAAACACACCAAGACACATATTAATCAAATTATGAAAAATTAAATACAAAGAACAAATATTAAAAGCCACAAGGGAAAAACAACAAATAATATACAAGGGAATCCACATAAGGTTAACATCTGATCTTTCAGCAGAAACTCTGCAAGCCAGGAGGGACTGATGGACATATTTAAAGTGATGAAAGGGAAAAATCTATACCCAAGATTATTCTAGACAGCAAGGATTTCATTCAGATTTGACAGATAAATTAAAACCTTTACAGAGAAGCAAAAGCTAAGAGAATTCAGCACCACCAAACCAGCTTTACAACATATGCTAAAGGAACTTCTCTAGGCAGGAAACATAAGAGAAGGAAAAGACCTACAATAACAAGCACAAAACAAGTAAGAAAAGGGTAGTAGGAACATACATATTGATAACTACCTTAAATGTAAATGGATTAAATGCTCCAGTGAAAAGACATAGACTGGCTGAATGGATACAAAAACAAGACCTGTATATATGCTGTCTACAAGAGACCCATTTCAGACCTAGGGACACATACAGACTGAAAGTGAGGGGATGGAAAAAGATATTCCATGCAAATGGAAATCAAAAGAAAGCTGGAGGGCTTCCCTGGTGGCACAGTGGTTGAGAGTCCGCCTGCCGATGCAGGGGACACGGGTTCGTGCCCCGGTCTGGGAAGATCCCACATGCCGCGGAGCGGCTGGGCCCGGTGGGCCATGGCCGCTGAGCCTGCGTGTCTGGGGCCTGTGCTCCGCAGCGGGAGAGGCCACAGCAGTGAGAGACCCGTGTACCACAAAAAAAAAAAAAAAAAAGAAAGCTGGAGTAGCAATTCTCATATCAGACAAAATAGACTTTAAAACAAAGATTATTACAAGAGACAAAGAAAGAGACTACATGATGATCAAGGGATCAATCCAAGAAGAACATATAACAATTGTAAACATTTATGCACCCAACATAGGAGCACCTCAATACATAAGGTAAATGCTAACAGCCATAAAAGGGGAAATCGACAGTAACACAATCATAGTAGGGGACTTTAACACCCCACTTTCACCAATGGACAGATCATCCAAAATGAAAAATAAGTAAGGAAACACAAGTTTTAAATGATACATTAAACAAGATGGACTTAATTGATATTGATAGGACATTCCATCCAAAATCAACAGAATACACTCTCTTCTCAAGTGTTCATGGAACATTCTCCAGGACAGATCATATCTTGGGTCATAAATCAAGCCTTGGTAATTTTAAGAAAATTGAAATTTTATCAAGTATCTTTTCTGACCACAACGCTATGAGACTAGATATCAATTACAGGAAAAAATCTGTAAAAAATACAAACAAATGGAGGCTAAACAATACACTACTGGGACTTCCCTGGTGGCACAGCAGTTAAGAATCTGCCTGCTAATGCCAGGGGCACAGGTTCGATCCCTGGTCCTGGAAGATCTCACATTCAGTGAAGCAACTAAGCCTGTGTGCCAAAACTACTGAGCCTGCTCTCTAGAGCCCGTGATCCACAACTACTGAAGCCCGTGAGCTGGAGCCCATGCTCTGCAACAAGAGAAACCACTGCAATGAGAAACCCGCGCAGCACAACGAAGCGTGGCCCCCGCTCACCACAACAAGAAAAAGCCGGGCGCAGCAACGAAGACCCAATGCATTGATTAATTAATTAATTTTTTTAAAAAGTGTTCTGAAGAACCTAGGGGCAGGACAGGAATAAAGATGCAGATGTAGAGAATGGACTTGAGGTCATGGGGAGAGGGAAGGGTAAGCTGGGACGAAGTGAGAGAGTGGCCTGGACTCTCTCTATATACACTACCAAATGTAAAATAGATAGCTAGTGGGTAGACGCTGCATAGCACAGGGAGATCAGCTCGGTGCTTTGTGACCACCTAGAGGGGTGGGATAGGGAGGGTGGGAGGGAGACACAAGAGGGAGGGGATATATGTTTACGCATAGCTGATTCACTTTGTTATACAGCAGAAACTAACACAACATTGTAAAGCAATTATACTCCAATAAGGATATTTTTTTAAAAAAGACCATTCCACACACAAAAAAAAAAAAAAGAAAAGAAAACACAATTGAGAGATAAACCATATTCCAAATACTGAAACCAAATAGGAAGCAGGTCAAGCACCTGGCCAAAATTTGCAAAGTGGATAATTAAGTCTCAACAGCATCTGACATGATTTTCCTCCTCTTCCTTGAAACATTCTCTTCTACTGACTCCCATTATTCCAACTTTCCTGACTTTTTCTTCTTCCTCTCTTACGGCTCCTTCACCATATCCTTTGCTCATTGTTCCTTCTCTTCACCACTTCTAAATATTGGAGTGCAGCTAGACTTCCTCCTAGACCTTATTTTCTTTGTCATCTCTCTCTCCCTAGGTGGATATCCTATCCTCTCTTATATAATCTATTGGCCTTTAAAACAATATATATATATACATACACACATGTGATATATATATCAAATATATATATATCACATATATATCTCCCCAAATTCATGTCTCAAGCATTCTAATTCTAATGTTTAATTGACATTTCCACTTGGATGTCTAATAGATCTCAATATTAACATGTCCAAAACCAAACTTTTAATCCCCCATTGCCTTCCCCTCTCATCATCCACACTTCCTCCTCCTCCTGTCTTCCACATCTCAATTATTGATACTACCACTGAATCAGGTCCTCGAATCAAAAAACAGCTATTTCTGCATCCTCTTTTCCTCCGCTCTCTCCCAGTCATCTTCTCACTGCCTCCACTGTGGTCATCCTCCTTCTAAGCTGACGCCACCTGTTACCTGGACTACCATAAAAGCATCCCAACTGGTCTTCCTGATTCCACTCTTGTTCCACTAAATCCATTCTCCATATGGCAGCTAGAGAGATCTTTCTAAAACATATCAGATCATGTTTCTTCCTTTTTAAAAAATTTCACTGGTTTTCCAGATCAGTCAGAAATATCCAAATTACTCTCCCCAGCCTACAAAGTCCTAGACAGTCTGAACCCTGTGTACCTCTATCTGTAACACTATTTCTACCCTCTGTGCTCAAAACACTTTAGCTGCAACATCCTCCCCACCCCAGGGTCCCTCTACAAGGTGCTCCTCTTCTGGAATGTCCTTCATCCAGATCTCTGCATGTGTGGCTCCATCCTGTCATTTATTTCTCATCCAAAATATCACCTCTAATTTAGAAAGCCTTCCTTGATCAGGCAAAGAAAAGTAGCAGCTCAGTCACACTCTATCACATCATCTAATTTACTTTCTTCTGTGCACATAATCATTATGTGAAGATTTTGTTTTTTATTGCCTGTCTTCACCTACTGGAATATAAGCTCTATGAGAACAGAAACATTATCTGCTGTACTCCCAGTACCTAAAACGATGAATTGCATCTATTGGGTATTCAATATATATATTTTGAATTAAAGAGCAAATAAATGGATGAGTAAATGAGTGAATGAATCAACAAATAAACACTGGCAGACACTTGAGGTTTGTGGGTATTGAGAAGAAAATGATCATAAATATATGACTTTTGACATGTTGAGTTTGATATCTTTGAAATCTCCAAGTAGAGCTTCAAGCAGTCAGCTGGAAATACATGTCTGGAGTTTAGCCCAGAAGCTATAAATGTGAGATTCATAGGTGCATGAGTTGTAACTGAAGTCATGGCGTAGAAGAGATTCCATAAGGGAGAATACGAAATGACACAGAAAGGAGCCTTGGGTAGGTGCAAACTTTAAAGGCCAGGTAGAAGATAATGCATCAGCAAAAAAGACAGAGAGAGTTGGCCAAAGAGATAGAACAAAAACTAGGAGTATTTGGCATCATGGAAGCTAAAAGAATAGTGTATGTTTTAAGGAGAGAATAATTAATAATGTTAAAAGCTGTTGAAAGGGCAAGGTAAATACTAGCAAGTGACTATTGACATTTATAGAAATTGAGTATGTATTATATAGTTTCCTGTATCCTTAAACAATGTTCTATACATAATTTAAATATTTCTTGTTATTTCAAAGGTTTTTGCTATCGATTACTTTGCTAACTTAAAAATTGTTTTACCTTTTGTATGCTTTTCTTTTTATTGTGTCTCTTCTTCTGTTTTTAAGGCATATTCCCATTCTAACTGGCAGCGTTATATTTTATTCTAGACTGAGAAGTCCAATAACCTAGTATGTATGGTCTGACTCTAAATTAAGACTGGAATTGCCCAGAGTAAGGCCACGACCCTGCAAAAATGAACTTTAGGTCATAGTCTTTGTAATATTAATTTTGGCTGCCCAAGACTCTTTTTACTTCCTCCTGATAATCAACTAAGTTTAGAAACTGAAAAGAGGTTTCCAAATAAGTGAGTTATTACAGTATTATTAAAGAGTAATGAATGTACAATTTCAGAAACAGCAAACATTTCAATGTTATTTCTTGTTTTAAGAAGACAAAAATAAGGTGATCTGCCAAGTAAAAATCTGTGATTAAAGTGAAATCACTAGACTTTGTTATGAAAGTTCAAGTAATCAGACTGCTATACAAAAAATATAACAGAGTCTAAAATTTGCAAAATGAAAATATTTTCCCATAGAATCTTATACACAAGAAATGAAGTTTATAAATGAAATTTAAGTAGTAATCATATCAGAATTACAAGTGTATAAATATGTAACTTAAAAAATTCTCAAAATATCAAATTACAATATTCATTGCTGGATATATTTGCAGCTGGACAAAAAAAATTTTTTCTATGAGTGTGAGCTTCTATGCACAATTTGTCAGCAACACTATTCCATCTAAATATTTTAACAATATCTTAGTGTGTTTGGTAAGCTCCTCAAATGTCTTCATGAAGGTCATTATCAGTTAGAAACAGAGCCAACTTAACTTTTTATGTGGTAAAAGGTATAAATAGAAGTTCATTTTTTACACATAAATATTCAATTTTTCCAAAACTGTTTGTTGAAAATACTACCCTTTCTCCATTGAATAGTCTTTCCACTTTTATCAAAAATCAGTTGTCTATATATCTGTAGGTCTATTTTTGAACTCTGTTCTGTTCCATTGGTCTATTTAACTATATTTATATCAATGCCACACTATCTTGATTATTGTAGCTTTGTAACAAATCTTAAAATCAGGTAGTGTTCATTCTCCAACTTTGTTGTTATATTTTAAAGTTGTTTTAGCTATTCTGGGTCCTTTGCATTTCCTAGGAATTTTAGAATCAGCTTGTCAATTTCTACAAGACAATTTAATTTTTTTAATCTTTATCTACAGCATTCTTTACAGTATTACTAAAGAATAGTTTTCTGGGTTTCCCTGGTGGCGCAGTCATTGACAGTCCGCCTGCCGATGCAGGGGACACGGGTTCGTGCCCCGGTCCGGGAAGATCCCACATGCCGCGGAGCAGCTGGGCCCGTGAGCCATGGCTGCTGAGCCTGTGCGTCCGGAGCCTGTGCTCCACAATGGGAAAGGCCACAACAGTGAGAGGCCCACGTACCGCAAAAAAAAAAAAAAAAAAAAAAAAGAATAGTTTTCTCCTCTGGCTCAAGCTTGCACATACACACACATATATACACACACACAGCATGTTTAGCTAAAAGCATAAGAATTTTCCCATGAATGCCTACTCTGCTAAATGCACTAAATTTTAACAAAAGTACATATTCTTAAAAATGAGACACACATCTCCTCTAAATTCTGTCTCATTAGAGCAAATCACTTCAGTGCTGTAGAGAGTCATACAAAAATATTTATTATCAACTGTGGCCCAATCACTAAGCAGTCAGAGTCAGTATGGGATAGCTTGGTAAGGAGAGTACATATTTTTGCAATAAAAGTCTGAATAAATGAAAAATTATGAATGTATGAGAATTCTTGGGCATAATATTCAAAATTGATTGCATAAAACTAAAATGCAAAGTAACTCTTCTGACAAAAGGCCTTTACTACATAAATTGCAAAAATTATTCTATGACTCAGACAATAGAGCCAATATAACCACTTCTTGAAAATTTAAAAAGAGGAGAAAGGAAAGAGGGAGGGAGGAAGGGAGAAAACTAAAAATTGCCCCTAGTATGAAGAAAATTCAATTAATAGAACTGGTCAATTAGTGTTTGAATTATCTAAATGGAGATAAATAAATTTAAAATATTTTTAAGGCCCCCTTTAAATAATTTTTTATTTAATCCCAAGAGATTCTCACAAGAACAGCCAACACTTAGCAGAACCCAATGCATTATGTGTTTCAGTTTAAATGATGCTAAAAGAAATGTACCTATAAAGAAAAACAAAATAAAGTTCTCATCTGAAACTCAGTACTATGGTTTCTGCCAACTCAATTTGCTTGTAAATTAATGCTTAGCTGCAGTAGTCATCAATGATCTCAGTAGGAACTTAATAAATAGAAAATTCTCTCACAAGGACACTCACCTCCTTGAAAAGGGGCTCAAACATGGAAGCAAACAATTACTTTTGCAAAATAGATAAAATTCTAAGACTTGAAAAAAGGATAATCAGTGAAAAACATATGAGAAAAAAATCACCTTGCTTGGAGACCAAGTGCACTCATTTTAGAGGGTCCTCAGATATGAATATGTCACATGGATCACAATGAAGAGTGTAATCTCAATAACAATGTATTAACCACTGGATCATCCAAATGTGTCATCATACTAAAAACTGATTTGAAAATATGGCCTATTACTTGATAACCCCCATAGTAGTTTCACAACATTGGATGAGCCCATGCAAAATATCTGCATCCTTCCTCTTTCAACCACAAAATCTACACGTAAATCATCCCTAAGGTAGGTTTCCCTTTGTTAACATTCTTGCAAAGTCAGCCATGCTGTGCAATATTCTGTAGTTGAGAACATGAGTGTTTAAAACTTTGGAATCAGACCTGAGTTTGAAGGTTCTCCATTTCTTTATCTCGTGCCTTGGAAAGTCATTTACATTGCCCGATCCCTAGTTCCCTCCTCTGTAAATGGTATCTCATTCATAGGTTGCTGTGAGGACAAGAGCATGGCCATGTCTGCTTCTTTCATAAAAGTTCTCCCAGTGACTACTCTCCCAGTGACTAGTTATATGGTCTCAACAAATGTATATTATTCAATACATACATCAAAGAATACATCACACACATTTACATACACATATCAAAGAATAAATGAATGCAGCATTTAACATATAGTAAGCCCTTAATTTTAAAAATAACCAAAGATCATCAAGAAATCTAGAAACAATAAATGCTGGAAAGGGTGTGGAAAAAAGGGAACCCTCCTGCACTGTTGGTGGGAATGTAAATTGGTGCAGCCACTATGGAGAACAGTATGGAGGTTCTTAAAAAACTAAAAATAGAGCTACCATATGATCCAGCAATACCACTACTGGGCACACACCTGGAGAAAACCATAATTTGAAAGGATACATGCACCCCAGTGTTCACTGCAGCACTATTTACAATAGCCAGGACATGGAAGCAACTTAAATGTCCATCGACAGAAGAATGGATAAAGAATATGTGGTATATACCATTTGCAGCAACATGGCTGAATCTAGAGACTGTCATAATGAATGAAGCAAGTCAGAGAAGGACAAATATTGTATGATATTGCTTACATGTAGAATCTAAAAAAAGGCTACAAATGAACTTATTTACAAAATGGAAATAGAGTTACAGATGAGAAAACAATCTTATGGTTACCAGGGGAGAGGGGGGGAGGGATAAATTGGGAGATTGGGACTGACATATACACAGTACTATATATAAAATAGATAACTAATAAGGACCTACTTTATAGCACAGGGAACTATATGGGAAAAGAATCTTAAAAAGAGTGGATATATGTATACATATAACTGATTCACTTTGCTGTACAGCAAAAAGTAACACAACATTGTAAATCAACTATACTCCAATAGAATTTTTTTTAAAAAATAACCAAAGATATTTTAAGTAAATATGTAACAGCTAATCTAAATAGCAGAGGTCTTGTTTTCAGAGAGAATAAATAGGTTGCCTGAGGTCACGCAGCTAGGAGATGGCAGTCCAGAATTTAAATCCAGACATTCTGACTCCTGAGGACAATCTGTTAACCATCCCAGACGAACTGCTTCTCACTACTTCAAGCTCTCCCCTCCTAGGAGCATCCAATTCTCAGCCTTTCACAGCTTCTTTGTCTTCAGTAGTTCCTTCTTTCCACCTGCCACCCATCTATGTGTGCATTTCTCAAAGTCCAGGAATCACAGGTGCTACTCTCTCTACCATGGTTCGTGTTTCTGGAAGCTCTGGAACCTTTCCCCATAAAAATGTACAAACTTACATATACACAGAATTTTCAGTATAATTTCAGGGTATTCATAGATAACTCTGCAGTACCCTCTTCCTCACAGGAATATGTGTTTAAAGCACCTAATATACTGACTCCTTCATAGCAAACACTCAATAGATGATTTGTATCATGATTACAATATGTGCCTATCAAAATATTACCTAACAAGGTCCTGCTCAAAGATCATTTCCACCAACAACTTCCTTTGATCACTTCACTGACTGTAAAGAATGTTTTTCTCCTCTGTGAATGTAATTTTTTTTTTTTTTTTTTTGTGATATGCGGACCTCTCACTGTTGTGGCCTCTCCTGTTGCGGAGCACAGGCTCTGAACACGCAGGCTCAGCGGCCATGGCTCACGGGCCCAGTTGCTCCGCGGCATGTGGGATCTTCCTGGACCGGGGCACAAACCCGCATCCCCTGCATCGGCAGGCGGACTCTCAACTACTGTGCCACCACAGAAGCCCTGTGAACGTAATTTTACAGGTAGAAAGAAACTTAAAGATTCTCTATCCAAAGTAACATGCTTAAAAATATTCATATAACATGTATTACACGCTCCACAACACAGGAACTATTTATTTATATGTCTTATCTCCAATACTATAATGAAAGTGCTAAGAGAGTAGGGACTGGTTCACTTACTTCTTCAACTTAACATTCCTTAAAGATACAGGAATGATTAAAAAAATAAATGAGTGAATGAATAATTCCAAGTTAAACCTGAATTACTATTCAGTATTTTTCAAAAACACATGAGGCCTAGAATGTCTCTTTCAGTATTTTAGAACTTCCAGTATTTTTTTTTTCTCATTCAGTATGAATCAACATTATGGAGCAAAATCTTTTTCTCAGCAGAACTCTTTAGAATCTTTTTATGAGCCATTTCCTCCCCTTCTGGTCTAATCAGTTATAGAGACAAGCTCTGGATAAGACTCTTGAGAGTATGTTATTGCTCTCTGGACTTCATTTTAGTAAGAAATTTAACACGACAAAAATATTATATTTTCAGTCTCCCAAAAACCCGTGCTTTTGTGATAAGGTTTTTTACTCCCTTAGTGAGCAAGCCTTCAATTACACACTGTGCTTCTTAGGTGACAGAATTGAGACTGTTTTCCATTCTATAATATAATATATCCTTTCAACTGGGAGTTGAGTTTCTGGCGAAAATCTACTTATTAAGCAACTACTACTATAGGTGACACAAAGTGATAAGCTATAATTCACAATCTTGAAGAACTTACCCAAGTTGGAGAAAGAAGACAAACTTGTGAAAATTAAGCACAAGATTTAAATAAGATTCCAGAATAGAAAACACCTTCATGAGTAATTGACAAATAAGTGGTGCACATTGGTGTCATGTGGATTTAGAAAGGGTGGGGGTCTTTTTAGGCTGGTGGAAAGACTTGAGTATGAGCTAAATTTAGGAGAATAGATAGAATTGAGGGAAAGCTAAGAGAACATTTAAAACTACAAACAAGTGATAACAAAAGCACCAAGGTGGAAAAGCAAAGGGAGTTGAGGATGAACCAGCCAGGAAAATAACAAGAAATATTCAATTTAAAAAATATATTTGAGGGACTTCCCTGGTGGTCCAGTGGTTAAGGATCCTCCTTCCAAGGCAGGGGATGCAGGTTCGATCCCTGGTCGGGAAACTAAGATCCCACATGCCGTAGTGCGGCACTAAGTCCAAGTGCCACACCACTGAGCCTGCGCACTCTAGGGCCCACACACCACAACTAGAGAGAAGCCGGCGCACCACACGAAACATCATGCATGCCACAGCAAAGATCCCACATGCCACAACTAAGACCCAACGCAGCCAAATAAATAAATAAATTTTAAAAATAAAATTAAAAAATAAGAAATATATTTGAGGGACTCCCCTAGTGGTCCAGTGGTTAAGACTCCATGCTTACACTGAAGGGGGCACAGGTTCGATCACCAGTCGGGGAACTAAGATCCTGCACGCCGCATGCACGGCAAAGAAAAAATATATATATACATAAAATTTGAGAAGTGAATGAATGAAAGCATAAAGCATTTATGGAGGAGTGCAGGAGACAGAATGCACCCCTCTTTGTGGGTAAATGCTAAATGAGGTGATGCACATAAAGCATTTAGCAGTGTCCATTCCATACTATGAATGTAAAAAATGTAGGTTATTATTATGGTTATTATTTTTCCAAATGAGCAACATAAAAGTAGTAGCTGAAATTTGACATGCTCTTCATTTGATTTTTATGACCTGTTGAGGAAAGAAGTTTCCTCAGAAAACAAACTGAATCCTGATAACAGCTACAGGATTCTTTCTTGTTAACATCCTCAAAGAAGATATTAAAGAACTAATTAAAGGCCACTGATAAGCACTGAGCAGTGAAAAGTTAGAGACGATAGTTGTGGCTATATATATATATATACCGCACTTTGTAGTCCTAATGGTGGTTTTTGACCATAACACATCATGGTCTTAAAAGGTGATTTAGAATGCTGTGCCTGTATGAGATGGAAGTGCATTGCATATAAAAATTCATACTCACCCTCAAAGATAATTGGAGGGTTATTATACATCTTACCAAAAATCTTTTCATTTATCACATTTAAAATAGAATTTGAATCCAAAAACTTATTTTATACCCATATTTTAAGACATATCTATTGCATAAGTCAGGACATAAATTAACACACATTAACTCCTGTTAATACCCACAATAATCCTGGGAAACAGGTATTATTATCCCAGCTAAACTGTAACTTCTCTGTGCCTCAGTTTCCTCCCAAGTAAAATGATAATACTAGTACTACTAATAATACTATCTCATAAAAGCTAACAGGTCAAGGTTTACCAAAAGAGTTACCCTTAAAATTTTTAATATATATGATCTCACCTTTATTATTCTTTAATAGTTCTGAGTTTGTTACTGGATTCCTTTAAAAAATTATTTCAAGATATAATGGGTTGTTTGGGCTTCAAAGTAATCCATATATAAAGTGAAAATAGAAATAAGAAATAAGGCCTAGTGCCTGGCCAGGCCAGGGAAAGCTCAAGCCTGTGGTTAGTAGACTATCCAGACTGCACAGCCACAGTGAGAGGGCAAAGGACAGGATGCTTGAACGTTTCCCATGGAAAGGAACCACACAGGGTAAATAAGACAAATTGCTTATTTTCATTTATTTCAGCATAAATCTCTGGTTTTGCCCAAGTGCAAGTCTCAAAATCACATGGATTTGTGTAATTAGTAACTTTTGACCCTTGGAATAAATTAAAAATGACTGAGTATCATACACCAAGCTTTTATTCACAGACAGACACATTATCTCATGTTACTACCCACAACAACACGGAAAGTAGGTATTATTATCCTGGGGAAACTGTAACTCCTTTGTGCCTCTATTTCTACTATGTAAAATGGGAATAATAATAATATCAGCTCCCCCACAGTACTGTTGTGAACATAAGTCAATATATGCAAAGCACTTACATAAGTGCCATGGTAAGCATGTACATGCTAAGTGCCATATAAATGTAGCTTGTAAAATAATGATAATAATAATTGTTATTATTTCTGTATAACTAGAAATACTACTTTTCTCCATCAAAGCTAAATGACCCAAATGGAGGCAGAATCTGAGATATGTCCCTAATAGCACCAGTTGCAACCACCAAAGTTCACACTTGGACAATACAACATAATTTTGCATTTGGTATTTCAAATTTACATTGATATAGTAATCATTTATGTGTTCCAATAGAAAACTTAAAACAATATTTAAATCAACTCCCATTTTGTCTCAGTATAGCTTAGTAAACAAATGTAACATAAGAATGGACTTCCACTCCAACTATAAGAGTCCCTTGAGACTAACATTTTTAGTATCAGAGGGAAAAAAACATAGTTCTGAGTTCCATGATCACACAATCATGTTCATCAGAAGCCTCCATAGCAGAGAAAATCTTCTGAACTAACAACAGTGCATTTTGCACATGTCTAGCACATGTATAATGTTCAAAGCACCTCCAGGTGCATTAAGTCATTCAATCTTCAAAACCATTTTATGGAAAGTGATCATCAAAAAGCTTAAATGATTTCCTTATAGAGTCACAAAACCAAAAAAATGGTGGATATACGAGACCTCAAGTTATTTCATCCCTGGTCTCTAGTTCATTTCACCATACCAAGCTGCTGCAACCTCATGGATTTTAGTTACAGTGGAAACCTTCAGGTATGAGATCAACACCATAGGAAGAAATGTCATAGGATATGACTCAGATATGATTTTTTATACCTCTCGGGTCCCCTTAATGTCTCCAAAAATATAATAATAAAAGGATGAGAATAAGTGTGCATTTGCAAAGAGATTTCTTTGAAGAAATTAATGGCCAAGCCCCCCAGGTTCCACATTTTTGCCATGAGGGGCAGGGTGGAAAGATGCCCTCTTCCATATCTCACACTTAGTGAAGAACATTTTAAGAACCTAGTGCCTGGCCAAGCCAGGGAAAGCTCAAGCCTGTGGGTAGTAGACTATCCAGACTGCACAGTCACAGTGACAGGGCAAAGGACAGGATGCTTGAACGTTTCCCATGGATCAGATGTGGCCACATGGGGAAAGTAGCAGCCCAAGAGACATTATACTGTTGCTCACGAGGGCCACTTGGGAGGGCAAGGACTCCAACAGGGAGTGTCTGTGTGGACCAGATGGTCAGAAAAACAAGAGACTTCTTCCTCCAAAGGGCACCACAATGGAGGTTCCCAAGGAAGAGAAATCACTGAAGGGACCAAGCGAGACGAGGCCTTTTTGCTCCTGTTGTGTCCTGCTTATTCAACTCTTACTGGTTACACTTAAAATAACATATACCCCAAAATACAAAGTACAGTTTTTAATTATGTGATAAAACACCATGAATCAAGGGATTCTTAATAAAATAAACAGCTTTGAAAAAAATCTCTTTTGTACTTTTAAGGTTTGGTTTATGTGTGATGAAATACACATAACATAAAATTTATCATTTTAACCACTTTTTAAAAATAAACCTGGCCGCCATCTTGTACTGAGTATTGTTCCCAGAGCCTCTGCCTGCGACACGCCCGGCTGAGGTGCCTGCGCAGCCATTTCACAGGAGGTCTGGTCCGGAGCACCAGGGTGGATGAAAGGCTCTTGGTGCTGCAGCCAGGAGCCAGTGCTGTGCCTCTGAAGTGGGAGAGCCAACTTCAGGACACGGGTCCACAAGAGACCTCCCAGCTCCACATAATATCAAGCAGCGAAAATCTCCCAGAGATCTCCATCCCAACACCAGCACCCAGCTTCAGTCAACGACCAGCAAGCTACAGTGCTGGTCACCCTATGCCAAGCAACTAGCAAGGCAGGAACACAACCCCACCCATTAGCAGAGAGGCTACCTAAAAACATAATAAGGCCATAGGCACCCCAAAACACACCACCAGACGTGGACCTGTCCACCAGAAAGACAAGATCGAGCCTCAACCACCAGAACACAGGC
The DNA here is from genome assembly GCF_964165515.1 of Mesoplodon bidens. Taxonomy (NCBI): domain Eukaryota; kingdom Metazoa; phylum Chordata; class Mammalia; order Artiodactyla; family Ziphiidae; genus Mesoplodon; species Mesoplodon bidens. The sequence continues at coordinate 30,200,960 of NC_138177.1, read as the reverse complement.
ATTAGTCCCCCCCACCAGGAAGCCTACACAACCTACTGAAACAACCTTAGCCACTGGGGTCAGACACCAAAAACAACGGGAACTACGAATCTGCAGCCGGCAAAAAGGAGATCCCAAACACAGTAACATAAGCAAAATGAGAAGGCAGAAAAACACACAGCAGGTGAAGGAGCAAGATAAACACCTACCAGACCTAACAAATGAAGAGGTAATAGGCAGTCTACCTGAAAAAGAATTCAGAATAATGATAGTAAAGATGATCCAAGATTCTATTTCCAAGATCCATAATCTTGGAAATAGAAAAGACAAAATGCAAGAAACAGTTAACAAGGACCTAGAAGAACTAAAGATGAATCAAGCATCGATTAAAAACACAATAAATGAAATAAAAAATACTCTAGATGGGATCAATAGCAGAATAACTGAGGCAGAAGAACGGATAAGTGAGGTGGAAGATAAAATAGTGGAAATAACTGATGCAGAGCAAAATAAAGAAAAAAGAATGAAAAGAACAGAGGACAGTCTCAGAGACCTCTGGGACAACATTAAATGCACCAACATTCGAATGACAGGGGTTCCAGCAGAAGAAGAGAAAAAGAAAGGGACTGAGAAAATATTTGAAGAGATTATAGTTGAAAACTTCCCCAATATGGGAAAGGAAATAGTTAATCAAGTCCAGGAGGCACAGAGAGTCCCATACAGAATAAATCCAAGGAGAAATACGCCAAGACACATATTAATCAAACTGTCAAAAATTAAACACAAAGAAATCATATTAAAAGCAGCAAGGCAAAAACAACAAATAACACACAAGGGAATACCCATCAGGTTAACAGCTGATCTCTTAGCAGAAACTCTACAAGCCAGAAGGGAGTGGCAGGACATAATTAAAGTGATGAAGGAGAGAAACCTGCAACCAAGATTACTCTACCCAGCAAGGATCTCATTCAGATTTGATGGAGAAATCAAAAACTTTAGAGACAAGCAAAAGCTGAGAGAGTTCAGCACCATCAAACCAGCTTTACAACAAATGCTAAAGGAACTTCTCTAGGCAAGAAACACAACAGAAGGAATATACCTACAATAACGAACCCAAAGCAATTAAGGAAATGGGAATAGGAACATACATATCAATAATTACCTTAAATGTAAATGGACTAAATGCTCCCACCAAAAGACACAGAGTCGCTGAATGGATACAAAAACAAGACCCATATATATGCTGTCTACAAGAGACCCAATTCAGACCTAGAGACACATACAGATTGAAAGTAAGGGGATGGAAAAAGATATTCCATGCAAATGGAAATCAAAAGAAAGCTGGAGTAGCAATTCTTATATCAGACAAAATAGACTTTAAAATAAACACTATTAGAAGAGACAAAGAAGGACACTACATAATGATAAAGGGATCGATCCAAGAAGAAGATATAACAATTGTAAATATTTATGCACCCAACATAGGAGCACCTCAATACATAAGGCAAATACTAACAGCCATAAAAGGAGAAATCGACAGTAACACAATCATAGTAGGGGACTTTAACACCCCACTTTCACCAATGGACAGATCATCCAAAATGAAAATAAATACGGAAACACAAGCTTTAAATGATACATTAAACAAGATGGACTTAGTTGATATTTATAGGACATTCCATCCAAAAACAACAGAATACACATTTTTCTCAAGTGCTCATGGAACATTCTCCAGGATAGATCATATCTTGGGTCACAAATCAAGCCTTGGTAAATTTAAGAAAATTGAAATTGTATCAAGTATCTTTTCTGACCACAATGCTATGAGACTAGACATCAATTACAGGAAAAGATGTGTAAAAAATACAAACACATGGAGGCTAAACAATACACTACTCAATAACGAAGTGATCACTGAAGAAATCAAAGAGGAAATTAAAAAATACCTAGAAACAAATGACAATGGAGACACGACGACCCAAAACCTATGGGACGCAGCAAAAGCAGTTCTAAGGGGGAAGTTTATAGCAATACAATCCCACCTTAAGAAACAGGAAACATTTCGAGTAAACAACCTGACCCTGCACCTAAAGCAATTAGAGAAAGAAGAACAAAAAACCCCCAAAGCTAGCAGAAGGAAAGAAATCATAAAGATCAGATCAGAAATAAATGAAAAAGAAATGAAGGAAACGATAGCAAAGATCAACCAAACTAAAAGCTGGTTCTTTGAGAAGATAAACAAAATTGACAAACCATTAGCCAGACTCATCAAGAAAAGAAGGGAGAAGACTCAAATCAATAGAATTAGAAATGAAAAAGGAGAAGTAACAACTGACACTGCAGAAATACAAAAGATCATGAGAGATTACTATAAGCAACTCTATGCCAATAAAATGGACAACCTGGAAGAAATGAACAAATTCTTAGAAATGCACAACCTGCCAAGACTGACTCAGGAAGAAATAGAAAATATGAATAGACCAATCACAAGCACTGAAATTGAAACTGTGATTAAAAATCTTCCATCAAACAAAAGCCCAGGACCAGATGGCTTCACAGGTGAATTCTATCAAACATTTAGAGAAGAGCTAACACCCATCCTTCTCAAACTCTTCCAAACAATATCAGAGGAAGGAACACTCCCAAACTCATTCTACGAGGCCACCATCACCTTGATACCAAAACCAGGCAAGGATGTCACAAAGAAAGAAAACTACAGGCCAATATCACTGATGAACATAGATGCAAAAATCCTCAACAAAATACTAGCAAACAGAATCCAACAGCACATTAAAAGGATCATACACCATGATCAAGTGGGGTTTATTCCAGGAATGCAAGGATTCTTCAATATACGCAAATCAATCAATGTGATACACCATATTAACAAGTTGAAGGAGAAAAACCATATGATCATCTCAATAGATGCAGAGAAAGCTTTCGACAAAATTCAACACCCATTTATGATAAAAACCCTGCAGAAAGTAGGCATAGAGGGATCTTTCCTCAACATAATAAAGGCCATATATGACAAACCCACAGCCAACATTGTCCTCAAAGGTGAAAAACTGAAACCATTTCCACTAAGATCAGGAACAAGACAAGGCTGCCCACTCTCACCACTCTTATTCAACATAGTTTTGGAAGTTTTAGCCACAGCAGTCAGAGAAGAAAAGGAAATAAAAGGAATCCAAATTGGAAAAGAAGAAGTAAAGCTGTCACTGTTTGCAGATGACATGATACTATACATAGAGAATCCTAAAGATGCTACCGAAAAACTACTAGAGCTAATCAATGAATTTGGTAAAGTAGCAGGATACAAAATTAATGTACACAAATCTCTGGCATTCCTGTACACTAATGATGAAAAATCTGAAAATGAAATCAAGAAAACACTCCCATTTACCATCGCAACAAAAAGAATAAAATATCTAGGAATAAACCTACCTAAGGAGACAAAAGACCTGTATGCAGAAAATTATAAGACACTGATGAAAGAAATTAAAGATGATACAAGTAGATGGAGAGATATACCATGCTCCTGGATTGGAAGAATCAATATTGTGAAAATGACTCTACTACCCAAAGCAATCTACAGATTCAATGCAATCCCTATCAAACTACCACTGGCATTTTTCACAGAACTAGAACAAAAAATTTCAAAATTTGTTTGGAAAAACAAAAGACCCCGAATAGCCAAAGCAATCTTGAGAACGAAAAACGGAGCTGGAGGAATCAGGCTCCCTGACTTCAGACTATACTACAAAGCTACAGTAATTAAGACAGTCTGGTACTGGCATAACAACAGAAAGATAGATCAGTGGATCAGGATAGAAAGCCCAGAGATAAACGCACATATGGCCAACTTATTTTGATAAAGGAGGCAGGAATGTACAGTGGAGAAAGGACAGCCTCTTCAATAAGTGGTGCTGGGAAAACTGGACAGGAACATGTAAAAGTTTGAGATTAGATCATTCCCTAACACCATACACAAAAATAAGCTCAAAATGGATTAAAGACTTAAATGTAAGGCCAGAAACTATCAAACTATCAAACTCTTAGAGGAAAACATAGGTAGAACACTCTATGACATAAATCACAGCAAGATCCTTTTGGACCCACCTCCTAGAGAAATGGAAATAAAAACAAAGATAAACAAATGGGACCTAATGAAACTTCAAAGCTTTTGCACAGCAAAGGAAACCATAAACAAGACCAAAAGACAACCCTCAGAATGGGAGAAAATATTTGCAAATGAAGCAACTGACAAAGGATTAATCTCCAAAATTTATAAACAGCTCATGCAGCTCAATAGCAAAAAAACAAACAACTCAATCCAAAAATGGGCAGAAGACTTAAATAGGCATTTCTCCAAAGAAGATATACAGACTGCCAACAAACACATGAAAGAATGCTCAACATCATTAATCATTAGAGAAATGCAAATCAAAACTACAATGAGATATCATCTCACACCAGTCAGAATGGCCATCATCAAGAAATCTAGAAACAATAAATGCTGGAGAGGGTGTGGAGAAAAGGGAACACTCTCGCACTGCTGGTGGGAATGTGAATTGGTACAGCCACTATGGAGAACAGTATGGAGGTTCCTTAAAAAACTACAAATAGAACTACCATATGACCCAGCAATCCCACTACTAGGCATATACCCTGAGAAAACCATAATTCAAAAAGAGACATGTACCAAAATGTTCATTGCAGCTCTATTCACAATAGCCCGGAGCTGTAAACAACCTAAGTGTCCATCATCGGATGAATGGATAAAGAAGATGTGGCACATATATACAATGGAATATTACTCAGCCATAAAAAGAAACGAAACTGAGCTATTTGTAATGAGGTGGATAGACCTAGAGTCTGTCATACAGAGTGAAGTAAGTCAGAAAGAGAAAGACAAATACCGTATGCTAACACACATATACGGAATTTAAAAAAAAAAAAATGTCATGAAGAACCTAGGGGTAAAACGGGAATAAAGACACAGACCTACTTGAGAATGGACTTGAGGATATGGGGAGGGGGAAGGGTAAGCTGTGACAAAGCGAAAGAGAGGCACGGACATATATACACTACCAAACGTAAGGTAGATAGATAGTGGGAAGCAGCCGCAGAGCACAGGGAGATCAGCTCGGTGCTTTGTGACAGCCTGGAGGGGTGGGATGGGGAGGATGGAAGGGAGGGAGATGCATGAGGGAAGGGATGTGGGAACAGATGTATATGTATGACTGATTCACTTTGTTATAAAGCAGAAACTAATAAATAAAAAAAAATTTTTTTTAATTAAAAAAAATAAATAAAAATAAATAAATAAACCTTATTTTTTAGAGCAGTTTTATGTTCAGAGAAAAATTAAATGAAAAATACAAGGTGTTTCCCTATACCTCCCATCCCCACAAATACACAACTTCCTTCAATATCGACACCCCCCACCAGAATGGTAATTTATTACAATCAATGAACCTACATTAGCACATCATAATCACCCATAGTCCATGGGTGATTAGGATTCACTCTTGGTGTGTACATTCTATGGATTTGGACAAATGTACAATGACATGTATCCATCATTATAGTAACACACAGAATAGCTTCACCACTCCAAAAACCCTCTGTGCTCTCCCTATATTCATCCCTCTCCTCCCCACAACGTTTGGCAATCACTGATCTTTTTACTGTCTCCATAGTTTTGCCTTTTCCGGAAGTTATAGTTAAAATCAGATAGTGTATAACCTTTTCAGGTTGGCTTCATTCACTTAGTAATATGCATTTAAGTTTCCTCCATGTCTTTTCATGACTTGATAGCTCATTTCTTTTTAGCACTGAATAATCCATCATCTGGATGTGCCTCAGTTTATTTATCCATTCACCTATCTTGGTTGCTTCCAAGTTTCGGCAGTTATGAATAAAGCTGTTATAAATATCATGTGCAGGGCTTTGCGTGAACATAATTTTTTTACTCCTTTGAATAAATACCAAATATTGTAATTGCTAGATCGTATGGTAAAAGTATGTTTAGTTATGTAAGAAACTGCTAAACTGTCTTCCAAAGTGTCTGTACCATTTTGTACTCCCACCAGCAATTATGAGAGTTCTTGTTGCTCCACATCCTCACCAGCATTTAGTATTGTCAGTGTATTTTTCCATTCTAATCGGTGTAGTTTTAACCATTTTTACATGTACAATTCAGTGGCATTAAGTACATTCACAATGCTGTGCAACAATCACCACTATTTCCAAAATTTTTTATCATTCTAAACAGAAACTCTGTACACATTAAATAATTCCCATTTCTCTTTTCCCCCAGCCCCTGCTAACCTCTATTCTACTTTGTCCCTATAAATTTGCCTATTCTAAATACCTCATACAAGTGGAATCATACAATATTTGTCCCTTTGCATCTTACTGAACTTAGCATAACATTTTAATGTTCATCCATATTGCAACGTGTATCAGACTGCATTCCTTTTTATAGCTGAATAATATCCATTGTATGCATATACTACATTTTGTTTATCCATTCATCTGCTGATGGACACCTGAGTTGTTTCAACCTTTTGGCAATTGCCATGAATATTGGTTTACATGTATCTGTTTGAGTTCATTCTTTCAATCCTTTTGAGTATATAACCCAGAATTGGAATTGCTGTATCCTAAACTTTTTGAGGTACCACCAAACTGTTTTCCAGTGGCTGCACCATTTTGCATTCTTACCAGTAATGCACAAGAGTTCCAGTTTCTCCACACCCTTGCCAATACTCATTATTTTCCATTTTACTTTAGTTTGGAGTATGGTATAAGAGATGTTAAACATTCACAGATGACAATGGCCACACTTTGTCAAAAATGCAGGGATCAAAAGCATATATTTCTATCAAATATCATGACAGCTCTCGTTACCCTATTCTTTCTTTAAAGTCTCTCACTCCCTTCTGTCCTCTAACTCTTCCTTTCTAGTCAGTCTGGAGTCCACTGCTGATCGTTTGACCCATCCGCTGACCAGCATCCTCTTCTCTTCTCCCTTGCACTTCTATCCCTCCAATGCACCCATCTTACAAAACCCCAACTCCAGAAGTTATCTTCCTCGCCATGACACCTGTGAGTCCAAGCACTGTCTGAAGCTACATCACAACAGTACAGGTCATCTTTGGTACAAATTAACGGTCTCTGACCTAGGCATTGTCAATCATAGTTTGTCTTTGATCCCAGCTACCTCATCCTTAATAACTACTACAAACCTCCACTACTTCTTTTAACTTAACCTCCCCCCACATCCCCATGTCCAGCAGAATTTACCTCTTTTAAAAAAACTGAGGTCATCATAGATACTCTTTCTTATCTTCCTGTTCTTACTTACAAACGTAACTACTGCCTCACTCAACCCTGCCTTCATTCTTCTGGTCACAGAGTACAGTTTACACTTCAGAGTCAACTCTTTACCTGGACCCTTGACCCCTTTTTCTCTTGGGGCCTCCAGGACAGGGCTCCACCAAGCATTTCCCACCCCTCCTTTATCTGTATCTTTTCCCACTCTCCTGACTCCACTTATTCTAAAAATATGCAAGTCTCATCCATTCTATAAAAAGCAGAGCTCCCTTAACTAGATAACACTCTAGCTATCACTTATTGTATTTGTTTCCTAAGGCTGCTGTAATGAAGTATCACAAACTGGGTGGCTTAAAACAAGAAAAATTTTGTGATTTCAGTTCTGTAGTATATAAGTCCAAAAGTCAGCACAGCCATGCTCTCTCTGAAGGCTCCAGAGGAGAATTTGTTCCATAATATTATCTTAGCTTCTGGTGGCAGCCATCAATCCCTGGCATTCTTTTTTTTTTTTTTTTGAAGCTAAAAATATATTTTTCCAGGTTCTTACAGGTACATATGACTCATTAACGGTGTTATACAGAAACATACTATTAGAAAAGATAGAGCATATTTCTTAATTATTGTGATATATGAAGTCCCCACAACGTTTTGAAAACGGACATGTAAACTGGTGAAAAAACTGGTAAAGTTATCTGTTATCTAAATCAGGTATACCATTTCTTGCCTAGTCCTTGGCATTCTTAGCTTGTGGCTGCATCATTCCGATCTCTGCTGCTGTTGTCACATGACATTCCCCCTGTGTGTCTGTATCCAAATTTCTCTCGTCATGTAAAGACAAAAGTCATTGGATTAGGACCCATTCTAATGCAGTGTTTGATTATACCTACCTTAACTTGATTACATCTGCAAAGACTGTATTTTGAAATATGATCACAATCTGAGGTTGGCATGAATTTGGGGAGAAAGAATTCCACTCAGTACACTCATATTTCTGCAAACATTCCTCTATACCCTCTGTACCCAATGTCCCTCCACTGCAGTTGGTTTCTGCCCCCACTGCTCTGAAACAGAACTCACTAAGGTCAGCAGCGGCTCTCAACTCCAGGCCTCACTTTAGTAAATAGCCCAGCTGTACCCGACACTGATAATCACTCCTCTTTCATGAAACTCTACCCCACTGGCTTCCTCCATGATGTCCTCTCTAGGTTTTCTTCCTGTCTTTCTATCCATTCCTTCTCTGCATGGGTTTCTCTTCCTCCTGGCACTTAAATGCTGGTGTTCCCTTGTACACCCTTCTTACTCACTATTTTTCTCATTCCCCCCGGGTAATTTTATCCACTTTTTGGTTTGAAAACAACTGTATGACTTCTAAATCTACATTTCTAGCCTAGATTTCTCCCCCAAACTGCAGGCTTGAATATCCATCTGCTTGAATGTGCTTCAAGCACCTCAGCTTATCATTTTCCCTGAATAAACTGTCAGTTTTATCTGTTTACTTGATGTCACCATCATTGATCCAGTAATCCAAGCTAGAAATCTGAATTTCTTGCTCTTATTTCTACCTATACATCTATTTTTTCCTTTATTATCTTTTTAATGTAATATTTCATAATACAAAAGAATACATAGGTAGTGGATGACATACATATAATGACTAATAGTAATAAAACCAGCATCCTTAAATCCACCTCCCATACAAGAACCAGAACTGTCCAGTACCATTCCATCCACGTATGTACTTCCACATTCCATATCCTTTCCCTCACCTCCCCCTCTGTAAGAGGTAACAATCATCCTTAATTTTGTTTTTAATATTTCCTTTTCTATATTGATTGATAACACATATATGCAACTCTAAACAACACCTCAATATTTAGTTTTGCTTGTTTTTGAGCTTTATAAAAATGAGGTCATTTGACCTGGGACTTGCTTTTTATTCACTCAACATTATGCTTCTAAGATTAATTCATGTTAATGCATACGGCTACATTTCACTAGTTTTATTCCTATATAATATTTCATCATGAGAGTCAATCAGAAAACATAATTTTAAAAATATATAATTTACAGTATTAATAGGAACTATATGTTGCCTACAAACAAACTTAAAAAATATGTAAGATAGGTATATCTATTGCACTTTACTTTCTAAAAATTTATTCACTCCATTCTAAATCCTTTTACCAATGCCAAGTAAGGGAAGCTCTTGTCTTGTGTCACCTGAGCAGCTGACTCCAGAGTCATGCTCTGAGTCTTGTCCTATACTATCCACCCTCCTCCTCATCATCAAAGCTATCCATTTAGTACGTAAAGCTGACTACACTATCCCCTTGTTCGGACACTTTGGGGGTTCTCTATTGTCCATGGGTTCACTAGCTTCAACTTAGTCACCAGATGCATTAGCCCCAGCTTATCCTTTGAAACTTTTAAGTCAGGCATTGACTTCTCCTCTCTAAGAGCTATGAAAGTCTTAAGATGGCATCTCTTTCTAATAGAAGGCTGTTTTGTCTACACTGAAAACCGTTTAGTGTAGTCACCTTCATTAATTGTCTTAAATAGATCTTCTGAATAACTTGCTGCAGCTTCTACATCAGCACTTACTGCTTAACCTTGCACTTTCATGGAGACGTCTTCTTTCCTTAACCCTCATGAACCAACCTCTGCTAGCTTCAAACTTTTCTTCTGCTTCTTCCTCACCTCTCTCAGTCTTCATGGAATCAAGGAGAGTTAGGGTCTTTCTCTGGATTAGGATTTGGCTTAAGGGAATGTTGTGGTTGGTTTAAACTTCTATCCAGACCACTGAAACTTTCTCCATACAAACAGCAATAAGGCTGTTTCACTTTCTTATTCATTTGTTCAATGGAGTAACACTGTAAATTTCCTTCAAGAGCTTTTCCTTTGCATTCACACCTTTGCTGTTTGGCACAAGAAGTCTAGCTTTTGGCTTATCTTGGCTTTCAACATACCTTCCTCACTAAACTTAATCATTTCTAGCTTTTGATTTAAAATGAAAGACATGTAATTCTTCCTTCACTTGAACATTTAGAGGCCATGTAGGGTTATTAACTGGGTTAACTTCAATATTTTTGTGTCTCAGGGAATACAGAGGTCCACGGAGACAGAGATGGGGGAATGGCTAATCAGCAGAGCAGTCAGAACACACACAACTTTTATCTATTAAGTTCACCATCTTTGGGCACTGTTTGTGGTGCCCGAAAACAAGTATAATAGTAACATCAAAGATCACTGATCAAAGATCACCATAACAAATAAATAATAATGAAAAAGTTTGAAATATTGTGAGAATTACCAAAATGTAACAGAGACACAAAGTGAGCAAATGCTGTTAGAAAAACGGGGCTGAAAGACTTGCTTGAAACAGGGTTAACACAAACTTTCTACTTGAAAAAACACAACATCTGTGAAGCACAATAAAATGAGACATGTCTTTGTGGTGTCACATGAGATACAGTTATAGTTATGGTTATTGTTATGGTTATGACAGTAGCTTTATCATTTTATTAGCCATTTGTGCTATTAAGTCTCTGAGCTCCTATGGGTCCAAGACTATCTCATATTCATCTCTATCTCCTTTGTATTTGCCATAGAGCCGGAAACATACAATACACTCAGCATATATTGAAAAAATGATTTATTTTATAATTGTCCTGTATAAGAAAGTTAGGATCTTATTTTAGAAAATTATATTATTTTTGAAATGATCTGACTTACCGTGTTTTATATATAAATGGATATTTGTCAAATTTTCTAAAGTCCAGCTGTGCATAACTTTCATGCCATTAAGCCGTTCATTCATGCAGACAATACATTTATGGTAACTTCTCCCTGGCTAAGAGATGACACTTTTCAGCAACTCACTGACTCAAAAAAGAGTAGAGCTAAGAGCCCACCCAGCTGCAACTACAAGTTGAAGTTCACTATTACATAGTAGTACTATCCATATATGTATTCAAATTTTTATTTTAACATGCTGAGCCAGTGTTTAAAAAAAGAGAATATCAATTTAAGCTGTTCTAACAGAACTTCTCTACCTTCAAATTGTGGTAACATTTTACTAGTAAGCTAAATATCCCTAATTAAAACAGAACTGCTGGGCTTCCCTGGTGGCACAGTGGTTGAGAGTCCACCTGCCAATGCAGGGGACATGGGTTTGTGCCCCGGTCTGGGAAGATCCCACATGCCACGGAGCGGCTGGGCCCGTGAGCCATGGCCACTGAGCCTGCGCGTCCAGAGCCTATGCTCCGCAACGGGAGAGGCCCGCATAGCGCAAAAGAAAAAAAGAAAAAACTGCTTGGCATCAAATCACTATAATTCATTAATTCTCCACTGAGAACATATTTTTAGCTATCTCAGGAAAAATCACATAAAGTGTTGCCCCAGTTTCCTCAGTTCTGGTTGTCCTACTTGAAATGTCACAGTATGAAAATACATTTTCATTAAAAATTCTTCTTCTTCTGGTGGTGTTTTCCACTGGTGTGATTTAGAATCTTCTGGACTCGTCACTAAGGACTAAACCTCTCCTTGTGGGAATGAGCAAGCATGCTAATTGAAATGAAAGGTGGTCAGATATAAAATGTCACTGCCCCCAGAGGGAACTGCATTTCAATGGTGACAGTACTAAGCAGCGAAGCGATTTAAGGGCATTAGGGTTGGCAGTCACTTTGCTATCCTAAGAGGATTTCATTTTCCATTCTGTCATCAAGGAGTATTAGTAGGCACCCAGAAGTCAAAGATGGTTAAGAAATGTATGAGGGGGAACAAGGTCTTTGGCTATTTCATAAGGTCTTAGAGCCTGTGCTGACAAGCACTGTTCCCTCCAGTGATTTGGGAAAGGTTAGATGATAAGTTTATTACAACGACAAAGGAGGAATTGTAACCAAATTGGAAAAGAGAATCAGAACCCAAAATTATCTCAGTAGGCTGGAATCATCACTGAAATTTAACAAAAGAAATTTACTATCATAATAAATGTAAAATCCTGCTCTTAAATCAATAACACCAGAAGAGGATCCAAGCAAAGTACAAGAACGAAAGATTTGGCAGTTACAGTGGACTGCAAGTTCAATATAAATCAATAATAAAATATCCCTGCCCCCAAACTTAAGTGATCTAAAAGTGCATTAATTGCAGGTTTACGTCCAGAACATGAGGGACAACTGTCTCTGAGTTATGTGCAGAGTAAAGCCCACATGTATTGCATGCAGTTTGGGATATCATGCTTCATCAGCTTTCCTGGAAAACTGGAACATATGAAAAAGGATACTGTCCATAATAATGAGGAAACCCAACCCCACATCCCATACTTTCGTAAAGAAAATTAAAAGCTTAAAGGGGATTCAATGCTTTTTATTCCAAAGACATTTCTTACAAAGCTACATATTCTTGGGATCATTGCTGGCTATTAGCATGCCTCTAGCTAAAATTTAAGAAAAATAAGGAAGCAGAAAGGTACTGTAAATAATAATAAAGAATTGAGTGTAGGGTATACTGAATGCTTCCCTAAATTTTCATCTATTTTTTTATTTTTACATCTTTATTGGAGTAAAATTGCTTTAAAATGGTGTCTTAGTTTCTGCTTTATAACAAAGTGAATCAGCTATGCATATACATATATCCAGATATCTCTTCCCTCTTGAGCCTCCCTCCCTCCCACACTCCCTATCCCACCCCACCAGGTGGACACAAAGCACCGAGCTGATCTCCCTGTGCTATGTGGCTGCTTCCCACCAGCTATCACTTTTATACCTGGTACTGTATATATGTCCATGCCACTCTCTCACTTTGTCCCAACTTACCCTTCCCCTGCCCCGCGTCCCCAAGCACACTCTCTAGTAGGTCTGCATATTTACCTCATGGTATTTTTGATTTGCATTTCTCTAATGATTAGTGATGCTGAGCATCCTTTTAGGTGTTTTTTGGCAATATGTATCTCTTCTTTGGAGAAAAGCTTACTTAGGTCTTCTGCCCATTTTTGGATTGGGTTGTTTGTTTTTTTGATATTGAGCTGCATGAGCTGCTTGTAAATTTTGGAGATTAATCCTTTGTCAGTTGCTTAATTTGCAAATATTTTCTCCCATTCTGAGGGTTGTCATTTAGTCGTGTTTATTTTTTCCTTTGCTATGCAAAAGCTTTTAAGTTTCATTAGGTCCCATTTGTTTATTTTTGTTTTTATTTCCATTTCTCTAGGAGGTGGGGCAAAAAGGATCCTGCTGTGATTTAACTCATACAGTGTTCTGCCTATGTTTTCCTCTAAGAGTTTGATAGTGTCTGGCCTTACATTTAGGTCTTTAATCCATTTTGAGTTTATTTTTGAGTATGGTCTTTGGGAGTGTTCTAATTTCATTCTTTCCCATGTAGCTGTCCAGTTTTCCCAGCACCACTTATTGAAGAGGCTGTCTTTTCTCCATTGTATATTCTTGCCTCCTTTATCAAAGATAAGGTGACCATAGGTGCATGGGTTTATCTCTGGGCTTTCTATCCTGTTCCACTGATCTATATTTCTGTTTTTGTGCCAGTACCATACTGTCTTCATTATTGTAGCTTTGTCAGGGAGCCTGATTCCTCCAGCTCCATTTTTCTTTCTCAAAATTGCTTTGGCTACTCAGGGTCTTTTGTGTTTCCATACAAATCATGAAATTTTCTGTTCTAGTTCTGTGAAAAATGCCATTGGTAGTTTGATAGGGATTGCACTGAATCTGTGGATTGCTCTGGGTAGTATCATCATTTTCACAATGTTGATTTTTCCAATCCAAGAATGTAGTATATCTCTCCATCCCTTTGGATCATCTTTAATTTCTTTCATCAGTGTCTTATAGTTTTCTGCATACAGGTCATCTCCTTAGGTAGGTTTGTTCCTAGGTATTTTATTCTTTTTGTTGCAGTGGTAAATGGGAGTCTTTCTTTAACCTCTCTTTCAGATTTTTCATAATTAGTATATAGGAATGCAAGAGATTTCTGTGCAATAATTTTGTATCCTGCTACTTCACCAAATTCATTGATTAGCTCTAGCAGTTTTCTGGTAGCATCTTTAGGATTATCTATGTATTGTGTCATGTCATCTGCAAACAGTGATAGCCTTACTTCCTCTTTTCGATTTGGATTCCTTTTATTTCTTTTTCACCTCTGATTGCTATTGCTAAAACTTCCAAAACTATGTTGAATAATAGTGGTGAGAGTGGACAACCTTGCCTTGTTCCTCATCTTAGAGAAAATGATTTCAGTTTCTCACTGTTGAGAACGATGTTGGCTGTGGGTTTGTCATATATGACCTTTATTATGTTGAGGTAACTTCCTTCTATGCCTACTTTCTGGAGGGTTTTTATCATAAATGGGTGCTGAATTTTGTCAAAGGCTTTTTCTGCACCTACTGAGATGATCATATGGTTTTTATCCTTCAATTTGTTAATATGGTGTGTCACATTGATTGATTTGTGTATACTGAAGAATCCTTGCATTCCTGGGATAAACCCCACTTGATCATGGTATATGATGCTTTTAATGTGATGATGGATTCTGTTTGCTAGTATTTTGTTGAGGATTTTTGCATCTATGTTCATCAGTGATATTGGCCTGTAGTTTTCTTTCTTTGTGACATCTTTGTCTGGTTTTGGTGTCAGGGTGATGGTGGCCTCGTAGAATGAGTTTAGGAGTGTTCCTCCCTCTGCTATATTTTGGAAGAGCTTGCGAAGGATAGGTGTTAGCTCTTCTCTAAATGTTTGATAGAATTTGCCTGTGAAGCCATCTGGTCCTGGGCTTTTGTGGATTGGAAGATTTTTAATCACAATCTCAATTCCAGTACTTGTGATTGGTCTGTTTATATTTTCTATTTCTTCCTGGTTCAGTCTTGGAAGGTTGTGCTTTCCTAAGTATTTGTCCATTTCTTCCAGGTTGTCCATTTTATTGGCATAGAGTTGCCTGTAGTAATCTCTCATGATCCTTTGTATTTCTGCAGTGTCAGTTGTTACTTCTCCTTTTTCATTTCTAATTCTATTCATTTGAGTCTTCTCCATTTCTTCATTGATGACACTGGCTAATGTTGTATCAATTCTGTTTATCTTCTCAAAGAACCAGCCTTTAGTTTTATTGATATTTGCTATTGCTTCCTTCATTTCTTTTTCATTTTTTCTGATCTGATCTTTATGATTTCTTTTCTTCTGCTAACTTTGGGGTTTTTTGTTCTTCTTTCTCTAATTGCTTTAGGTGTAAGGTTAGGTTTTTAATTTTAGATATTTCTTGTTTCTTGAGGTAGGATTGGATTGCTGTAAACTTCCCTCCTGGAACTGCTTTTGCTGCATCCCATAGTTTTGGGTCATCATGTTTCCACTGTCATTTGTTTCAAGGTATTTTTTGATATCTTCTCTAATTTCTTCAGTGATCTCTTGGTTATTTAGTAGTGTATTATTTAGCCTCCATGTGTTTGTATTTTTTAAAGATTTTTTCCTGTAATTGATACCTAGTCTCATAGCATTGTGTTCAGAAAGGATACTTGATAAAATTTCAATTTTTTAAAATTTATTGAGACTTGATTTGTGACCCAAGATATGATCTATCCTGGAGAATGTTCCATGAGCACTTGAGAAGATAGTGTATTCTGTTGTTTTTAGCTGGAATGTCCTATCAATATCAATTAAGTCCATCTTCTTTAATGTATCATTTAAAGATTGTGTTTCCTTGTTTATTTTCATTTTGGATGATCTGTTCATTGGTGAAAGCAGGTGCTAAACTCCCCTACTGTGATTGTGTTACTGTTCATTTCCCCTTTTATGGTTGTTAGCATTTGCCTTATGTATTGAGGTGCTCCTATGTTGGGTGCATAAATATTTACAATTGTTATATCTTCTTCTTGGATTGATCCCTTGATCATTATGTAGTGTCCTTCTTTGTCTCTTGTAACAGTCTTTATTTTAAAATCTATTTTGTCTGAGATGAGAATTGCTACTCCAGCTTTCTTTTGATTTCCATTTTCATGGAATATCTTTTTCCATCCCCTCACCTTCAGTCTGTATGTGTCCCTAGGTCTGAAGTGGGTCTCTTGTAGACAGCATATATATGGGTCTTGTTTTTGTATCCATTCATCCAGTCTATGCCTTTTCATTGGAGCATTTAATCCATTTACATTTAAGGTAGTTATATGTATGTTCTTTTCTTACTCTTTTTGGGTTTGTTATTGCAGGTCTTTTCCTTCTCTTGTATTTCCTGCCTAGAGAAGTTCCTTTAGCATTTGTTATAAAGCTGGTTTGGTGGTGCTGAGTTCTCTTAGCTTTTGCTTGTCTGTAAGGGTTTTAATTTCTCTATCAAATCTGAATGAGATCCTTGCTGGGTAGAGTAATCGTGGGTATAGGTTTTTCCCTTTCATCACTTTAAGTATGTCCTGCACCTCCCTTCTAGCTTGCAGAGTATCTGCTGAAAGATCAGCTGTTAATCTTATGGTGATTCCCTTGTATGTTATTTGTTTTTTTCCCTTGCTGCTTTTAATATTTTTTCTTTGTATTTAGTTTTTGATAGTTTAATATGTGTCTTGGCATGTTTCTCCTTGGATTTATCCTGTATGGGACTCTCTGTGCTTCCTGGACTTGACTAACTATTTCCTTTCCCATATTAGGGAAGTTTTCAACTATAATCTCTTCAAATATTTTCTCAGTCCCTTTCTTTTTCTCTTCTTCTTCTGCGACCCCTATAATTTGAATGTTGGTGCATTTAATGTTGTCCCAGAAGTCTCTGAGACTGTCCTCAATTCTTTTCATTCTTTATTGTTTATTTTCATCTGCAGCAGTTATTTCCACTATTTTATCTTCTAGGTCTCTTATCCCTTTTTCTGCCTCAGTTATTCTGCTACTGATTCCTTCTAGAGAATTTTTAAATTCATTTATTGTGTTGTTCATCATTGTTTGTTTGCCCTTTAGTTCTTCTAGGTCCTTGTTAAATGTTTCTTGTATTTTCTCCATTCTATTTCCAAGATTTTGGATCATCTTTACTATCATTACTCTGAATTCTTTTTCAGGTAGACTGCCTATTTCCTCTTCATCTTTGGTCTAGTGGGTTTTTACCTTGCTCCTTCATCTGCTGTGTATTTCTCTGTCTTCTCATTTTGCTTAACTTACTGTGTTTGAGGTCTCCTTTCGCAGGCTGCAGGTTTGTAGGTCCCGTTTTTTCTGGTGTCTTCCCCCAGTGGGTAAGGTTGGTTCAGTGGGTTGTGGAGGGGACTGATGCCTGTGTTCTGGTGGATGAGGTTGGATCTTGTCTTTCTTATGGGCAGGACCGCGTCCATTGGTGTGTTTTGGGTTGTCTGTGACCTTATTATGATTTTAGGCACCCTGTATGCTAATGGGTGGGGTTGTATTCCTGTCTTGCTAGTTGTTTGTCATAGGGTGTCCAGCACTGTAGCCTGCTGGTCTTTGAGTGGAGCTGTGTTAAGCATTGAGATGGAGATCTCTGGGAGAGCTTTCGCCATTTGATATTATGTGGATCTGGGAGGTCTCTGCTGGACCAAAGTCCTGAACTTGGCTCTCCCCCATCAGAGGCACAGGCCTGACACCCGGCCAGAGCATGAACACCCTGTGAGACACACAACTCAGAAGAAAAGGGAGGAAGAAAAAAGATAGAAAAAAATAATAAAATAAAATAAAGTTATTAAATTTAGAAAAATATTATTAAAAATAAAAAATTTTAAAGTCATTAAAGAAGGAAAGAAAGAAGCGAGTAACCAAACCAATAAACAAATCCACCAATGATAAAAAGCGCTAAAAACTATACTAAAAAAAAAAACCAGACAGAACCCTAAGACAAATGGCAAAAGCAAAGCTATACAGACAAGATCACACAAAGAAGCCTCCACATACACACAAAAAGTGAAAAAGGGAAAGAAAAAAAAAATATATATATATATATATATATATATAGTTTAAAAAAGGAAGAGGGCAACCAAATCAATAAACAAATCTATCAATTGCAATAAGCTCTAAACACTAAACTAAGATAAACATAAAACCAGAAAGAAATTCGATACAGAAAGCAAACCCCAAGTCTACAGTTGCTTCCAAAGTCCACCGCCTAAATTTTGGGATGATTTGTGGTCTATTCAGGTATTCCACCGATGTAGGGTACATCAAGTTGATTGTGGAGATTTAATCCACTGCTCCTGAGGCTGCTGGGAGAAATTTCCCTTTCTCTTCTTTGTTCGCACAGCTCCTAGGGTCGAGCTTTGGATTTGGCCTCACCTCTGCGCATAGGTCGCCTGAGGGAGTCTGTTCCCCGCCCAGACAGGATGGGGTTAAAGGAGCAGCTGATTCGGGGGCTCTGGCTCACTCAGGCCGGGGGTGGGGGGTACGGAATGCAGGGCGAGCCTGCAGCACAGAGACCAGCGTGACGTTGCACCAGCCTGAGACGCGCCGTGTGTTCTCCCGGGGAAGTTGCCCTGGATCACGGGACCCTGGCAGTGGAGGGCTGTACAGGCTCCCAAGAGGGGTGGTGTGGATAGTGACATGTGCTTGCACACAGGCATCTTGGTGGCTGCAGCAGCAATGTTAGCATCTCATGCCCGTTTCTGGGGTCCATGCTGATAGCCATGGCTTGTGCCCATCTCTGAAGCTCGTTTAGGTAGTGCTCCGAGTCTCCTCTCCTCACACACCCCGAAACAATAGTCTCTTGCCTCAGGCAGGTCCAGACATTTTCCCGGACTCCCTCCCAGCTAGCTGTGGCGCACTAGCCCCCTTCAGGCTGTGTTCACGCAGCCAACCCCAGTCCTCTCCCTGGGATCCCACCTCTGAAACTGGAGCCTCAGCTCCCAGCCCCCGCCTGCCCCAGCAGATGAGCAGACAAGCCTCTCCTGCTGGTGAGTGCTGGTCGGCACCGACCTTCTGTGCAGGAATCTCTCCGCTTTGCCCTCTGCACCCCTGTTGTTGCGCTCTCCTCCGCGGCTCCGAAGCTCCCCCCTCCGCCACCCGCAGTCTCCGCCCGCGAAGGGGCTTCCTAGTGTGTGGAAACCTTTCCTCCTTCACAGCTCCCTCTCAGAGGTGCAGGTCCCGTCCCTATTCTTTTGTCTCTGTTTTTTCTTTTTTCTTTTGCCCTACCCAGGTACGTGGGGGAGTTTCTTGCCTTTTGGAAGGTCTGAGGTCTTCTGCCAGCGTTCAGTAGGTGTTCTGTAGGAGCTGTTCCACATGTAGATGTATTTCTGATGTATTTGTGGGGAGGGAGGTGATCTCCACGTCTTACTCCTCTGCCACATTGAAGGTGTGGACTCAGCGGCGGCAGAAGCTCAGCAGGTCCTGGCGTGCACCAGTCGGGTCTCCATCTCCGCATTCCCCAAATGCTCCAGCTGCACGTTCCACCACAGCAATCTACGAGGTCAGTCCCAGGTGTGGATCCTGGACCAGGGTGGCTGTGGCTGCAGCAATGGCTGTGGGCATGGGAGGGGCGGGGGTGGGGCTCATCTATTTAAAGCTCAGATAACTGGTATCATTGAAAGGGCAAGATAGTTTGCCTAAACTTCTAAAACCATAAATAATTATTATAATCGAAGGTGTAAATATGGCATTAATTACAAAGGAAAAGATAACAGCCAAATTTTCAACCTGTAGATAATAGCAACTGTAACAGTCAACTAGGATGTGATGTTTGAAAGAAATACATCTTCAGGAACTAGATGAGTGTGAAGGCACAAATATGTTAGTCCTCTAGATATCCACATATAACACAAATTAAATAAGCAGACCATTTCTTATATTATATGGCAATTTTTACTTAATTGGAATTTGAATGTTTTAAAGCTCTGAAAACCTTCTCTCCAAAAAAAGAACCATTATGTAAATGGCTAGAATCATCAGCCATTTCTTACCAGAAGCCATAATAACAACCTCTCTGAATGAGAGAATAAAACAAAGTAAAAAGTAGAGTGTTTTATTTATATGCTGGCAGTTAAATCAGTGCTATTAATAATGAGAAATAGAAATTATAACTCCCTAAGAGAAAAGAATCATAATTTGAAATACAGAAATGTATTACAGTCCAGTCATACAAAGCCCTTTGCTTTCTATAGCAGCAAAGTAGTAACCAAATAAGTTATCTGGTGATTCACATTGTAAAATAACTCTCTTCAAAATAACCAATAAATTTACTAATCAACCTATTTAAGTTTCATGTACTAAATTTCATGTCATTAAGTTTTCATGGAACATAAACTTCCACTGTATTTTCATCCACTAAAGTTTATACTGGGTAGGATCTCACAAGACCTCAAATTCAACATTCAGTGGAGATGTAGAGGGACCAGTTCATTCATTCAAGGAGCATTTAAACAAATGCCTACCATTTTACTGGAGCTACACTTAGGTGCTTGGTATACAAATATAGTGGCTTCTGCCCTCAAGAAGTTCACTGATTACCAGATAAGAGAGTCAGACAAACACTAAGTTACAGAACAATGTGATCAGTATTGTTAGAGTAGCCTCTGTAAGTGCTACGGCACATAAGGAAAAGCAAAAATAATTACGGGAAGGATGATGTTATAGAAGGGTGATAGAAGAGGTGGCATCAGAGCTGAAGCTTACCAGGAAACAAAAGTGCATCAGAAAGAGAGGGTGACAGAAGGAATTCCAGTCAGAAAGAACAGCCTGAGAAATGCTGTGCTCACTGTTGCTAAAATAGAGGATTGACTGAACAATGCAGAAGAAAACGAGACTGGAAAGATAGAAACAAACTCTGAAGGCTTTGGGAAGAACTATCAATATCCAGGAACCTAAGCAATCTTAAATAATCTATTTATATTTTAGGTAAAACAATTGTCCACTGCCTTGTCAACACCTCTATCACTTGAACTTGTATTGCTGCAGTCTTCAAGATAGGATTCTTAAAATGTTTTTTTTTTCACGAATTATATTTCCCTGCTCAGAAATTTACAATGGCTTTCTGTCTTTAACCACAAAATTCCGAACTCCTCTATCAAGTTTTCAGTGTTCTCCCTAACCTGGCCTCACCCTGCCAAGTCAGGCTCATTACCATCATGAAAGGAGAGGTCTGCTCACTGACTCCTGTGTAACCCACCCTCAAGACCTAATTTTAATTCTGCCTCTCCCCAGCTTACCCTCCATTTGTCTGAAGTATACATCAGATCACAGCACCTTCTCTAATGACTCAAACTAGTTTGAACTCCTTTTGCATTGAGAGTCACAACCGCACAGCTTATCACTGAATTGTCAATTCTGCCCTGTGTCTCCCCACTACAGAAGCTATGGCTTTACTTGAATCATATGTCCATGAGGCCTTGCAAGTACTGGGAAAACTGTACAAGAATTATGTGGTGATGCATCAAACAAACAAAAGTACTAGTTGACATGGGGAGCAGAGAACATATTTTTTAATCTTTTAAATGAGTATGGAAATCTTGATTTTTGTATACTGACTTTCAGAGGACATCAATATTTTGATTATTTTAATGTCCTCTTTCTAGTTAGTCATCACTGCCATTACCATCCAAATCATCTCTATATGGTACAACACAGTATATGAGAAAGAAAAGACACTTTCTGAGTGAAAAATGCACAACCTAGCAATGAAAGAGAGAATACATTGGGAAACTACTGCTTAGAAATTCACAATGTCAGCTTATAGTACTATGCTTTGAACACCACATATATTTCAAAGAATAGAACACTAAAGACCACAGTGCTATGCACTGACCAAGGTCACACAATAAATCAGCAATACATTTTCTTACACCAAGTTTTGCTGCCTTAGCAGAAAATCTGCCTGTTCAGAAATATGATTATTCAGAAGCACATTTCTTTAAAAATAAATTAAAACTTCAGAGAATCAGAATGCTTTTGCCAAATATAAGCACACTTCAGGAACAGAAATGCAAACAGATGACAAATAAGACTTTTATAATGCAAAGCATTGCATGTAAAATATTTCCAGGTTTGGTTTCTATTTCGGTACTTCACAACTTATAACCAAGTAGGCACCAAGTCCTACATTCATCAAAAGAGGTAGAGATACAAAGATTTGCCTGCCTTGAGGTCAAAATGTGAGTTCTATCAAAGTAGCTATCATGTTTTAAGTGAAAAAAACAAAACAAAAACAAGAAAGAAGATCAATCACCAGGATCATTACAACCAATAAAGCAACCACCAAGTCTCATTGTTTGAACTAAGGACTCAGCAAATATAGGACTAGTAGAGTTTACAATACCTTAAAGAAAATTTAACCTTAGGAAAGTATGTATGTGATTAGCCATATTGTGTTATTACCTAACATTTCTGGGAAACAGTGCGTAGAAACCAAACCATGAGTAGGATGGCATGGCATACCCTCCATCCCCCATCCCCCAAATAAGCAGCAGTTTCTGTATATGACTAAGCCACAGATTGACAGCAATTGGGTAGATGGACATATAATATTTTTAACAACTTTACTGAGGTATAATTGATATACAATTGTATTAGTCAAGGTTCTCCAGAGAAACAGAACCAGTAGGATACAGATACATAGAAAGAGATTCATTATGAGTGATTGGCTCACACAATTATGTAGGCTGCAAAGACCCATCTGCAAGCTGGAGGCCAGGAAAGCTGGTAGTTTAGTTGCAGTGCAAGCCCAAAGGCCTGAGAAATTCGGTGAAAGGGGGAATTCCCATCCACATTGGTGAGGGTGATTTTCTTTACTCAGTTTATCAGTTCAAAAGCTAATCTTCTCTCTTCAGGAGACACTCTCAGACACACCCAGAAATAATGTTTTACCAGCTATCTAGGCATCCTTTAGCCCAGTAAGGATGACATAAAATTAACAATCACAACAATAAACCACATATATTTACAGTATACAATTCGATGTTCTGACACATGTATACGCCTATGAAACATCACTATAATCAAGATAAAGAACATATCCATCTCCCCCCAAATTTCTTCATTGTAATCCCTTCCTTCGGCCCACCTTCCCCCCCAAATCACTGCTGTGCTTTCTGTCACTATAGATTAGTCTCCATTTTCTAGAATTGTAGAATCATATAATATGTACTATTTTGGTCTGGCTTTTTTCACTCTGAATAATTATTTTGAGATTCATCCATGTTGCTGAGTGTATCCATTGTTTATTCCCTTTTATTGCTGAGTTGTATCCCATTGTATGGACATTCCACAATTTGTTTATCCATTCACCTGTTGATGAACCCAACTTGGATTGTTTCCATTTTGGGGCTATTTGTGTACAAGTCAAAAGACAAATGCATCAGTTTCTCTTGAGTAAATACCTAAGAGTGGATTGGCTGATCATACAGGTAGGTGCGTTTAACTTTTAAAGAAAGTGCCAAACTGTTTTCCAAAGTGGTTGCACCATTTTACATTAGATACCAACAGAGCATGAGAGTTCCAATTCTTTACATGCTAGTCAACACTTTGTATGGCCAGTCTTTTTAATTTTAGACATTCTAATAGGTGTCTAAAATAGTGATACCTCCATCTGGTTTTAATTTCCATTTCCCTAGTGACTAATGATGTTGAGCATCTTTTCATGTGCTTATTTGCCACCCCTCGTTATGCTTTCACTGGCAGTTCCACTCTCACCACCCCACCCTTGGTAAATTACTGGTCTTTGTTGCTGGATGGAGAACCATATATAACATTTCTATTCACAAATTTAGCTAAAACTAGGAGCAAATATTGATAGGATAATGTTCTTCCATTACTGGTACAATTAGTAATATCTTACAATATTTAAAATATATTCTACAGGGTTTCCCTGGTGGCGCAGTGGTTGAGAGTCCGCCTGCCGATGCAGGGGACACGGGTTCGTGCCCCGGTCCAGGAAGATCCCATGTGCCACGGAGCGGCTAGGCCCGTGAGCCACGGCCGCTGAGCCTGCACGTCCGGAGCCTGTGCTCCACAACGGGAGAGGCCACAACAGTGAGAGGCCGCGTACCGCAAAAAAAAAAAAAAAAATATATATATATATATATATATATATATATATATATACACATATATATTCTACAACTTCCCATATTAATATCATTTTATAAATGCAGCAGGTATTTATTTCATGAAATAGTAAATTCTTGAGATTTCTCTTTAATTACAAAAATAATATGATTTTTTAGTAACTTTGATGCTTTTCTCTTTTGAAAATAAAATAAGAATATTATCTTTAATACAAAAAACAGATAAAATCTAAGTGAGGTAGTTATATTTTCACTTCCTAACCAATATGCCTAAACAAATTACATAATTGAGGAAGTCACATAATACTGCATTTTTTCAGAGCTCTTGAATGCTTGAATACTAGGAAGCAGAATAGTTTTCATAATTTAGTTGTAGTTTACAAATCTTGACCTTAGTACTTCCTCTATCTGGATTCTGTTTTAACCACAAGAGTTGCTTATAGTGTTTTGGTCGGATTACCATTTAGGAATTTGGCTCCTTCAGGAAACTCATCTTTTTTAGGATGTATGTCAACAGGAGTTCCAGCAGAACCAGTAACATGTAGTAGCTGTTTTCCTTGGCAGCACTTCTTTCAATTCCCCATGTTATCAGAGAAGAGCTGCCTTCCTTTTTCTAAAAGTAATCAGATCAATGAGAAGCTCATTCAGATGTGAGCTTACATATATATATATTTTTTTGCATCTTGGCGTTGGTCATTTGACAGTCTATCATATTACCCTTCCATGCCCAAACACCCAGAACTCTAAAAAACAAAACTGACGGTTTACCTTAGGCACTCAAATAAAGAAATAAGAGTTCTTAACCCAGCTCATTCTTAAAACATCTCAGTATTTACTTCTCCTACTTTCCTTATCCATTATAAATTAGTTCCTTGATTAAAAATTTAGTGACACTGCTTAAGTTGTCAGGGCTGAAATATTTTACCAATAAAAATGTATGTCTGTATAATGTGTTAACACTTTTCCAAGTATTTTCAAATACGCTATTTTACTTCTCTGAAATGTTGTATTTGTCTCATCACCTGTCAAGCATATTAAAATACTGTCTGTTCACTACAAGTGGAATGTTTTAAAGATTAGAAATAATTTATAAAGTACTCCTAACTAAGTGAAGATGGAATTACCTTAAGGTGCTAAACTTGGGGAGAAGCACAGCTACAGCCACCTAACTGGTGTGGTTTTAAGAGCTTGAAAAAGCCCCTATAGATTAAAAACAAACAAACAAAAACCCTTCCCCCCCTTCCCAACAGAAAATTCCACTGGTAGAGATTAATTTCTATAACGTAAGGCTTCTCATTTTTTTCTGTTAAAATGCAAAGACCTTTGGGATATTAACACTTTAAACTGTATCAGTTACTTGTATCTGAGCGTAAGTGAACTTATCAGATGCTCTTGGAAAGGCTTTCCAGGTGCTAATAGGATTTGAAACCTCAGGGATTTGGGAGAGATGAGATAACATAAGGAGTAAAAATGAATGTAGATATGGCAGGTTGGAGCCAAAGGAAACAAATTTAATTTGCTTAAGTACTTTATTATTTTATCTTAGAGAAATTTTGAAATTCTATATAAACAGTAAGGAAAGTAATTATTATTAATATACCTAAAATTATTATTGATAAAACTTCTAAAGTCAAATAAAAAAGCTCCAGTATTTGCTATGAAAAACTGATTTTTCTCAGCCTGTTATAATGAAATTAAAAACACTTAAGCTATGAGTAGTACTTTTTAAAAATATCTAGGCCCAGTCAAATTAGAAACCTTGATGGATAATGCACACCCCTTTCCCCAACATACACATACACAAATCTAGCCATAGGATATTAACCTAAGGACAGTATAGCAGACACACACACAAAAGTCCTACCAACTACAACCCTTGAGCTGAGAATATGGCTGGAGGCATAAAGGGAAGAAATGAAGCCTCAATCCAAATGCAGCCTCCTGATCCACACACCCCAAGAACTACAAACCCCACCTGTCTACCACTATGCCACCATCAGAGTAACAGGTATCTACTCCCTGTTCCTCTTGTCTCACTTCGATAGATGTCATTGCATGGTAATCCCACCACTGCTACCAACTGAAATGGACATGTAATGGATAGTTCACCAAACTGCACAGTATTCATATTCACTCACACATTTGTCACAAGTTCACAATTACCTTATTATCTAGCCAACAAGTCAGCATGGAAAGGATGCTTATCAATCAACATTAGTTTAGCATAGTGCCCCTAATCTCCCTCAAGCCTGTGGAAATACACGGGTGGGAACCCCAGGTATCAACAGCCTACACAAGATGGCCCTTAAGTAAGGGACTATTCACTTGCTTGCTCATCTCTCTAATAATCTCTTTCTTGGTTAGTTAGCTAAAGGTATTTAGTTAAAATAATTTAATTTTAACTTAAAATTATAGATGTGCACCACACATTTATGTAATGTGTTTAAACAACTACCCTTGTGAGGTTCTTAGTCTTGGTATCATCTAACATTTAATTCCCACTATAGTTAGAGTAATTGAAGCAAAGCCACCTGTTTTAGGTAGATGTGTAATCCTTAGAGCAAGGAGAGGCCTCATGAACTAATTTAGCTTCCCTACTAGTCATGCCATTATTCCTTAGGAGACCAACTTTGGGATCGTCTTTTCAACAGCCAAGAGCTGATAAAGTAAGTACCAATAAATAGTCCTGATGATATTCTACTAAGATTGACCTCTCCCCTGACAAACACAGCAATATTAGTGGTAACCATCTGCAGAGTCTAATGGAGGTAAATTTTAAGGTGATGTTCTAAACATGACAACCATAAATCCAAGTCCTTTCTCAATTCAAAGCCCTTGCTAACACATCTACCTTGTAGCCCGGTAAAAATTCCCTTTGTTACCTAAAAATATATGGATTATACATCCTTATAAATAGCTCAGAGGCATCATCAAGATTCTAGCAAAACTGATGCTTTTAACTTGGGAGAAAATGCCTCACTTATTTGATATTCTGTATTTCTTTGGTAGCTTCCATAATTGGGAGACATATTACAACAACAACAAAAAAAAGAGGACAGGTGAAATAAACAGTTTGAGGTAAACTCTTTATCTGGGAGGTATAATTGTAAGATTTTCTTCATGACCTCAGAGCCATAAACCAATGCCCAAAAATAACCCTGGCAATGTTTTCATAAGCAGTGAAAACCAATGTGATCTCAGTGTTGATCAGTGTTAACAAGCAGGGTTAATGGTTAACTGAATCTCACCTCCTCTTCCAGCCATGATAGAGTATCAGGATTCAGATTTACTCTCCCACCTTAAACAATTAGAAAATATGATCAAATATATGAAAGAACAATGTTCAGACATTGGACAGCAGGCAATCAAGACAGTAATTCCTGAGAGAAGGGAAATCAACAAGGTGAATGCTTCAGTTGTTCCAGGGTATTGCCTGGAGACCACAGCACAGAGAGGAAGAACCCAAACAGACTTCAATGGTCTCACTAAGATAAAAAGACAAAACTCAGAGTTCAAGGAGGCCAAGGCAGCTAGAATTTTGTGCAGTGAAATACTGATGAGAAGGGGGCTAAACAGAGAGAATGTTCCAGAGACCCTTAGAGGAGTCCTCCAAGTACCAATCAGTGAACACATGTAAGGACAGTACCTAGGCTGGAGGAAAGAACCACTAGAAAGGAGTAGAAGGAATGGTATCCAGAGCTCACAAAATGCATGGAGTACTTGGTGTTCCAATGAGCAAGAGTGGAAATGCCTACTAATATCTGGGCTTCAAATAGAGTCAATAATGAGGTCAAGTTTGCCCTTCACTAAAGGCTGCTCTGAAGCCATCCTAACAAATTTTAAAAGTAAGCCTCAAGAAGATCAAATGGATACCTGTTAACTGCACATGAGAACAAAGTCCAAAATTACTAAAACAATATCCAGCACAACATGAAATTCACAATGTCCAATATCTAGTCAAGATTACCAAGCATGAACAAAGCAGGAAAATATGATGCATAACCAGGATAAAATTCAATCAAGAGGAACAGAAACAAATTACAAAGAGGTATTCCATATGTTCAAGAAGAGTGAAGAAACCATGAAGTTGATGCAGAGAGAAATAGACAATATTTTTAAGAGCTTCTAAAGATGAAAAACACAATAACTCAAATGAAAAATACACTGGAAAAGTTTAATAGCAGACTATTACACTGCCAACTCCCATTGTTCCCAATCTTATCCCCTTGTTTCAGAGCAAAATGAAAATGAAAATTATTTTAGAAATGTACTTTTTAGTAGTTTTTAAACATGAAAAAAAAAAAAACTCTTAGGCCACCAATCCAACTTCTACCAGTTCATTCTCTTTGCTTCTACTGTCTACTCCCTGTACTCCTCCATTGTTGAATAAATATATACCATGAATTTTAAACCTTTGAAATAGCCTCTCATAATTACTAAGATCTTTAAGAAATTGACTTTAATAATAAAGTATGGGTTGAAAAAATTCATTTTCTGAAATCCTCCTTTATGAAACATTTGAATTTGTCCCCTTACCAAATTTTAACACTTTTTCTAATGGTTAATTCTTCTATTTCTGAACTGTTTATCTTTCATCCATATATCTCTGCTGCATATTATCTATTTAATAAATTCTTACCTAAATAAAACCCTATGAACCAAAAAATGCAAATAATTGGATTTTTTTTCCAATTTTGCATCATCCTTTTTGAAAAAGAAGACTCAATAGGGCTTCCCTGGTGGCACAGTGGTTAAGAATCCGCTTGCCAATGCAGGGGACACGGGTTCAAGCCCTGGTCTGGGAAGATCCCACATGCCGCGGAGCAACTAAGCCTGTGCACCACAACTACTGAGCCTGTGCTCTAGAGCCTGCGAGCCACTACTGAGCCCATGTGCCACAACTACTGAAGCCCACACGCCACAACTACTGAACCCCACGCACCTAGAGCCCGTGCTCCACAGCAAGAGAAGCCACCTCAAGGAGAAGCCCACTCACCACAACAAACAGTAGCTCCCGCTCGCCACAACTAGAGAAAGCCCATGCAGCAATGAAGACCCAACCCAGCCAAAAAAAAAAAAAAAAAAACTAAAGTGAGAAAGACAATTCCATCCACTGTATTACTTATACAGAGATTTAAAAATCAGTTCCTTTAAAACAGTAATCAAGATAAGAATAACAGGAAAACAATTGAAGAAACATCGTGTGCAGGACACAAACTGGAAACTTCTGTGTGGCACACTGTGGCCATTAAAATCTGTTTAATGAACACATGAATGAATGAATAACTGCAAAAACATGAAGATAAAAATTTACAAAACAAATACACTTTGGGGAAAACAAAGAGAAAAAAATTCCACCAGACCTGCAGGAGATTGTTAAAATTAAACTAACACCATTAATTGAAAAGTACTTAATGTGAATTTAGTTCATTTTGCAAAACAAACACCTTCAGTTAGTACAAAAGCATCTTATAAACCAGCAGAGTAGCTCAACTATGATCTGTTCCTATGCTGTTCAGACAACAGAACAACCAGTCTCTTCCAGTTGGAGACCATACCATTCAACAGTAGCAGGGTCAAGTGACTACTGAAGTCAGTGTTACACAGAGAGGAGGATGCAGGCTGTGGCAGCAGGAAGGGTAAAACAAGCCCCACAGAGAAGGAGGCAGAGAAAATGCATTCTAAACTACTTGACTCATCTAACAAATGCAAATACAGAGGACATCCTTGATCTAAGATTGCTATCGTTAGAAGCCCGAAAGGGAAAAAATGAGAGCGGGAAGGGACGGATAAGTAATAATTATTAGTTGGTTATAGCCATGGTCATGATGTAAAACAAGTCTATTCGTTTTCTTTCTATTAAAAAAAATCAGGGGCTTCCCTGGTGGCGCAGTGGTTGAGAGTCCGCCTGCTGATGCAGGGGACACGGGTTCGTGCCCCGGTCCGGGAAGATCCCACATGCCGCGGAGCGGCTGGGCCCGTGAGCCATGGCCGCTGAGCCTGCGCGTCCGGAGCCTGTGCTCTGCAAGGAGAGAGGCCACAACAGTGAGAGGCCTGAGAACCGCAAAAATAAATAAATAAATAAATAAAAATCATACCTCCTCCTCTCAGATTTAAACAGCTATTAACAACTCTACAGTTTACCTTTTGGTCCTCTTCAATATCAATTACTTCAAGAAAACCCATTTTTTAAAAAATGGGAGCAAGGAGAGGAATAAAAAGAGAGAAAGGCCCCAAAATTAGGAAACCTGATGTCTCTCTCTTCTATCTAAACACTTAAGCAGACATAAGCCTAGAGTAAATATTAAATGGACCAAAAGAGTCTAAGGTTAGAGGACTATAATTTTTGGTTTGGAAACTCAAGGCATATAAAAGCCTCAAAACGTTCTCTCTAAAATAGAATAGAGACCTAAAAAACAACAAATTATTGCCAACTCAAAAGTCATCTTAGGGGCTTCCCTGATGGCGCAGTGGTTAAGAGTCCGCCTGCCGATACAGGGGACATGGGTTCGTGCCCCGGTTCCGCGAAGATCCCACATGCCACGGAGCGGCTGGGCCTATGAGCCATGGCCGCTGGGCCTGCGCGTCCAGAGGCTGTGCTCCGCAACAGGAGAGGCCACAACAGTGAGAGGCCCGAGAACCGCAAAAAAAAAGTCATCTTAGCCTCACAATCAGGAGTAGTAATTCTATTGAAATGTATTATTTCTTCATTTTCTTTGAGGAGAAATATGTAATACCTTTTATTTACTTATTTTCTTCCTAAATGGAAATGCATGTGTTGTTAAAGGGCAGTCATCTAACAGTGAAGAAATAAAATTTGGGTCAGGTTTGCTTAGAATAGCTCTTTGACTTTTCTCTAAATTTTGAGAGTTGAGTGAAAATTTCTCGACTTTGTATTGGAAGGTACATAACTGAGCTACTAGAAATCCTAAGTCTATTAATAAACATATAGCCAATATTTAAACTGAGGAAAAAAAGGGTAATGAGAAAATTGGTAGAAAATAACAGTTTCAGAGTGTTGTCGGCAAAGAAAAACGAAAAAAGAAAAGAATTTTGAATATAACCAGTAATTCACAGTGGAATTCCAATAACCACACATAAGGACAAGTTTGATTTCTTGAGTTACACAAATATTGAAAGAACAACCAAACCAGATTTAAAGTAGGTCTGGTTGAAAGTCCTAAACAGTACTAACTACCTTATTTCCGCCTCAAAAATAAAGTTTATAAGAACCCTGAAAGAGAACCATTTGGCCTATGAAATAGGTTATAAATTTGGGAATAGTTCAACACAGCCCTACTCTAATACATGTTTATAGCCTCTACATCCCTATCCATTTAACAAGAATGTTCTTCTACCTAGGACTTCTGGAAGCTCATTTATTATATTATGTCCAATATTCATGGAATAATAACCCAAAGCATCCTCCAGAAAGGTGAAACCCTTTGATCCCTTCTATGCCAGTGATCCTCAAACTTCTTGGAAAACTTAACGTCCCCCCTCTGTCCAACTCCCCCACCAAATATTTCTAATTTATTTTTGATAGTTACATTTTCCAGAATTAAGATTATGTGCTTGATAACTATGTGACATTCCATGGGGTCAGTGGGAATTCCTGGGCTTATCAGAAATCAAGTAGGAGGACCCCAGCTCCAAGGGATGAGTGGAGATTTCTCCTGGATGGTTCTTACATTTCTACATTTACACCTGGAAGGAAAGTCAGTTATGTTAACAACAAAACTTGGCGTTCTTAGAACCTCAACCTCTGATAGTCTTTGAAGACACTCGTTCTTAAAATACCAGGGCCAGATGTGCTGGTGTTTGAGCTAGATGCCCAGGCAGCAGGAGGAGAATACAATACAGCATTGAATGAATGCCTGTTATATTCAAAGCACAGAGCTTAGACCTACAGAAAGACTCCATAACCAAATATTTAGACAACTTTTTAAAGAACAGTAGGTAATTCCTCAACAAAAAGATCCTATTAAAAGGAAGCAGTAAAGGTATTTGGAGAAACAAAAGATAACAACAGGAAAATAAGTAGATGAAATTGTTATAATTGTTTCTCAAAGTGTAACTCAAAGACCAACAGCTTTAGAAGCACTCTGCAGTAGTTCTTTAAAATGCAGAACCCTGGGCCCTACCCCAGACCTACTGAATCAAAACCTCTGAGGGTGATGCCCAGGAATCCTCACGGTATTTTGTGCACATTAAAATTTAAGAGTAACTATATTCAAGGGACTTTAAACTATGAGTCTGCACTTTTTCTGGTAACCTGTACTTTATATGGAAAGCAACAGGGAACCAGCACTGGAGCAGAACAAGGTCAAAGCTGTAGTTAAGAAAGAATGTTTTCAGAATCACATTTGTTTTCACCATGTGGTTAACTTGTTATGATGAAAAAAAATAAACATTTCATCCTCTGCAAAAACAGACTATCTTATGCTAAAATAATCAACCTTAATTAAATACAGATATTTAAATGCAAAACAAAATGAGAGGTAGTTTTAAAATATTTTCAGTGTTGTTATTCAAAACAGTACTTGAACTTTTCCACTAAGTATGTGTCAGTCTAATTTATGAAACTAGAAAACAAGGTCTGGTCACTGTACATAAATCAAGATTTAAAGTCTAACTAATGTATGAACTTCTTTAAAATACCTCACCTGTGAAAAGTTGACATTTTTCTCTAGAATTAATTATTCCCTGGCTATTATAGTAGGAAACAGTCTCCTCAAACACCCTTTGGCTCAGTTCCACCGGGACTCACAGTACTCTCCATGCTGACTTGAAGATGGACTCCATTGTGCAGCCCATCACTCAGAACACAGTGATTCTCCACCTTCAAGCCTTCCTGCTGCTTCTCAGACCTGCTGACTGAACTTTATGTCTCCACCTCATCCTGTTAGTTATGTGGTGCCTTGGAAACAAATTTTCTGTTACTGAGCATCTTTATTAAAATGCTTATTTATAGCAACTCTAACCAAGGACCCCAAATACTGAAGAGTAATAAGTTTTTAATAAATTACAAGCCTTGGGCAGTTTTTAAAACATGGACACATGTTATATTGTGCAGCAGATGCAATACAAAGGTGGTAAATCAAATTTTGATGAATTATTATACTTGACACACACAGAAGTACCAAGGAAATTTTCCACAAAAAAAAGAATACTTCAGTAACTTGAACAATTACCTTTAATGTATCCATTTTGTAATTTCTGATTTTTAATACCTTCTTTTCTTATATTATTGTCATTGAAATAAAGGAGAGTGAGGGAATATAACAGCATTTAGAGAAATATTTTAACAGAAAAGTTCTCCAGGAGACAAAATCATTTGTCCTTAACCATGACCTACAGGCTTTACTTGTATAAGTCCTTAACAGTAACTTTTAACGCAGAGAATGACTTGGATTCTGATGTCTTAAAAAAACACTTCTCCTTCAGAGGGCATATCAAACTCCAAATGGATCATTTCTTAAAGTAGTGACACTTTCACTTTACTCAGTAGTTCATCGAAGTATTACACTCAGACACACTTTCTTTCTCAGTCTGACATGTCATTTAACCAGTAAACAGTAAAAATCAGGTGTTGAAAAGAAGGAAACCAGTGGTATGCTGGTAAATGTTTAATAGCTGGCACCATAGGGAGGAAAAAGTCCTGATTTGTAGCATTTGACCATTTCTGTACTGTAAATATTCCCACCATGACCAACTTCAAGCTATCACCATGATGTCACTGATTACAGAGATGGGAAGACAGGTGCACAGCCTGATGGTGGGAGCTGGCATAACCCAGTTTCAGCATGGCACTGGAAGAAACCCCCAGGCACTGAAAACTGTCTTCTTGTGTTATGAAGACCTTCTCCCTATTTCCTTGCTCTTGACACTGCAGTCCTCACCCAACACCTTATCAACGCTTTGTCCAAGTCTTGTCCTTCCAAGCTATACCTACAGAAATACCTCTCTCTGAAACCAAACTACCATGATATCACTTAAAACTGTTAATAAAATAGAGGTGGTGATTTTGCTCACCTTTCTCACAACACTGAGTGAATTTTTGGAATGCCCTCTGTGATAAGTACTAAATGTCCTAAAACAAATTATGTAGAATAAGGCATAGCGCCTATAATTAATTTTTGACTTGGTTTAGCAACTAATAAAACAGCAGGTGGAGACAAACAGTTAAATATTACTATATGGGCATTATGTTGGAAATTAGATAATTGTGAATTAACCAATTTCTATATTTATTATTCATATATTTATGCTCCTTTACATTAAAAAATACCCTATAAAAATATAAAGTGTGTCCTGAAAATATAAATCAAGCAGTTCAAGTTTCTTATTTTAAAAATGCAATATTAACAGTGTCAGGAAGATACTAATAACAATCCCCACTCCTACCAACAGTGTAGCCTTGGACAAATAGATTAACCTTGCTGGGGCTCTTTTTCTAAAATGGGAATCGTGATATGTATCTCAGAATTTTCTTGTAAAGATTAAATACAAGTATCTTCAGGGACTTCCCTAGTGGCACAGTGGTTAAGAATCCACCTGCCAATGCAAGTGACATGGGTTCAAGCCCTGGTCCGGGAAGATCCCACATGCCATGGAGCAACTAAGCCTGTGCACTACAACTACTGAGCCTGTGCTCTAGAGCCCGCGAGCCACAACTACTGAGCCTGCATGCCACAACTACTGAAGCCTGTGCACCTAGAGCCTGTGCTCCACAACAAGAGAAGCCACTGCAATGAGAAACCCGCTCACCGCAACTAGAGAAAGCCCGCACGCAGCAATAAAGACCCAATGCAGCCAAACATAAATTTTAAAAATTAAAGAAACATAATAATAATAATAATAATAAATTTTTTAAAGTATCTTCAAAATGCATAGTGCTGATACATAATTAATGCTCAAAAGAATGGCAGCAAATTATTATTATAGTTTTCTCCATAGTCACTGTCTTGGGGTAGCAATCCTTTTATAAAAGTTTCTAGAGTTATGGCAGTAAAATTTCTGCATTAGAACACTAAGCATCTACATGTTTTGAATATTCCCCATGTGCATGATCCCCCCCCCAGGCCTCGGGACCCAGTGCAACCACAGCCTCAAGTCTAACCTTGCCCAGGCTCTTACTACCCATGGCTGCTGAACTCCTGAGGTGAAGGCATAACCCTTTGTAATAAGCCAGGCTAGCAGCCCTCCTTAATTGGAAACAGAAACCAAAATGCATTTTTAAGAGTATCCAAAGCTAATAGAAGAAAGGCAAAAGACAGAGAGTGTTGCTCAATTTATTTTATGCTGACTAGTATAGCTTTCACTTGATAACTCTATAACACCAACAAGATAGATGTGTATAGAAAGAAATGTAAATAACCTAAATAAATTAGTGAAATTTCTTTAACAGTACAGTAAAAGAAAAAGGTACTATAATCAAGTATATCTTGGGAATGCAAGGACGCTTAAATAAGAAATCTATAAAGGAAAGGGTGAACATATCTGAGTTTTTTAAAAGATAATCTCAATAAATGCCAAAATGCATTCAATAAAACTATATACCTATTTATTTATTAGATTTTAAAATCTTTTAAAAATTAGGAATAAAATAGTTCCTTACCAGGAAAAACAAATAGCAAATAGCATATGCATAATTTAACACAAGAGGCATTTTCATCAAAGGAACACAATATGGTTCTGGAAGCCTTGATCAATGTAATAGGGCATTAAAGAGAAATGAAAGACATACTAATGGAAATAAAAAGATAATCATTATCAGCAAATACTTCGTCTCCTACTTCTCCTAGAGAAAATAAAGTCATCAAACAAGGAATCCACTACAAGTACAGACCTATCTGCAGTTTCCCCCATGTTTTCCACTTTCCATTTGGTTACAACAAAAGAGGTATCCCTTCACCTTCTTCATGAGTAAAGAAATTATCCTACCACTTTTCAATCTCTGAATCACTCTATCATTTCCTTCTCTTACATTCAGTGACACCTACTTTAAGGCTCTAATCCTCCTATCACGTTCCCTTTTGAGGTCCCTAGCCCACAAGACCCTACCCAATGAGCTTTTTCCCTGTTTCAGCAACATCGTCTCTCTTTACCCCATTTCCTACTCCCCTTCCTCACTACTCCACCTCCAGACCTACTGGTCTCCCTGTTAAACTTCAAACAAATAAGCAGCTCCCACCTTAGAATCATCTAACATCCCTATGCCTACACAAATATCATCACGGCTTAAATGTCCACTTTCTTCATCCCCTAACCTTCTGTGTGTTTGTTTTGCTTTTTTTTTTACACTTCCTGTTGGTTTCTCCACAAGAATATAAGCTCCATGAGGACAGGGATATTTGCCTGGTACACAGGAATCACTCAATAAACATTGGGTGAATGAATGCATCTATCAAAAGAAAGTAGTATTTATGGAACTTATCCCAGTTAAGATATGAAGGCACAAGTAAATTGCACGAACAGTGACATATATCTCCCCTTGCTTCTTTTTGCCATTTTGTTAGCCATCCATCAATCCAAGCCTATAGTCATACCCCAGACATCCCTGTGAACAGTGTGCCTTTAGGGTAAGAAAAAAAAAAGGAGGGGGGGGCAATTCTTAGCTGGCATCAATTAGAGTAGAGTACTGAAATGCAAAAGCCCCATTTTGAAGTTGCTGAAGGATTGTCGGGATAGTAAGTTTTAAGTTTTCCCTGAGGGGAGAATTTCTAGTCCACTTCACATGAAGAGAGAGGAGGGGCATGAGGTATGATCCTCACTGATTAATGGGAGGTAGTGAAAGAACGGTCAGGGGCTTAGAAGGGACAAGACTGGGAGACTGTTGACAAAAGAGTATAAGGAAGAAGCATGTGATGTTCCTTCTCAAAGGAGCTCAATGTGTAAGAACATCTTTCCCATGTCAATACTCAACAAAAAGCCCCCACTGCAACAGAGCTTATTAATATTCTGGTCAATAAGTCTCTTCTCTCAGCCATCCCAATATTTGCATAAGTATTTGTTGAATAAATTAAGAAATGCAAATAAAATTACTATATAACTAAAATACCCAAGAGAATCAATTAAAAATATTTTAATCTGTCAAACATAGAGTAAGATGGTTAATTTAAGATTAAAATTAAAAATAGCAGCTTTTACATAGATCAGCAATTAGGAGTCAGAAAATATAATGGAAAAAAAAAAACATATTCAAACTACAAGAACAAAAATAAGTATGAACACCCTAACTAGAAATGTATGAACACCCTAACTAGAAATGTATGGACTGTGTACAAAGACCATCAAGAATTTTACCAAAGTAAAAGAAAATGTGAGCAAAGGAAAGAATATAGCATGGTCTCTGTATTGGAAAAAAATAATAATATTTTAAAGATATTGATTATTCTCTAATGAATCTATTGAAGTTAAAATAATTCTAGTGGCAATGCTTTTGTCTTTAAAAAATTATTCTAAACTTTGACACAAATAGAAAAGAACCCCTAAATAAAAATAAATTATGGGAATAGAAAACTATCAACAGTGCATCCATACATGTATACATTTGAGGATCTGGTATTTTAGTCCTTCACATAAGAGTCTTCCATGAGCTTTTTCCTGTTACCCTGTTTTTATTGTGGATTTACCTTGAGGAGAAACGTGCCGCTTTTTTCTTATTATCTGAAGATGCTGAGAGAAGATAATTTATAAGATGGACTCATTCTTTTCCTGAACCACACACCTGTGACAATTACTGTAATGGACTGGACCTATGTGTATATGTGTATGATAACTGGAGCTTTGTTCTCTCAATCTGCTGTGCACAAAGCAGTCAGGGGAAAAAAAACACAAAAAACAAAGTCCTGAGAGGGCCTTCAAAACGGAGTAGAAGTAAGACATGGAGATCACCTTCCTCCAGAAAAATACATAAAAAATATGTCAACGTGTGGAACAACTCCTAAAGAACACCTACTGAATGCTAGCAGAAGACCTCATACCTCCCAAAAGCTGTGTGGCTGACAGGGTTTTGGTGCCCCAGCTGGGTTTCCGGCCTGAGCCTCTGAGGTGGGGGAGCCGAGTTCAGGACATTGGACCACCAGAGACCTCCCAGCCCCACATAATATCAATTGGAGAGAGCTCTCCCAGAGATCTCCATCTCAACGCAAAGACCCAGCTCCACTCAATGACCAGAAATCTCCAGTGCTGGACACCCCGTGCCAAACAACTAGAAAAACAGGAACACAAACCCACCCATTAGCAGAGAGGCTGGCTAAAATCATAATAAGTCCACAGACACCCTAAAACACACCACTGGAGGTGGTCCGGCCCACTAGAAAGACAAGATCCACCAGAACACAGACACAAGTCCACTCCACCAGGAAGCCTACACAACCCACTGAACCAACCTTACCCACTGGGGGCAGACACCAAAAACAATGGGAACTACGAACATGCGCCTGTGCAAAGGAGACCCCAAACAGAGTAAGTTAAGCAAAATGAGAAGAGAAATACACAAGTGGGTAAAAACCCACCAAAAAAACAAATGAAGAGGAAATAGGCAGTCTACCTGAAAAAGAATTCAAAATAATGATATTAAAGATGATCCAAAATCTTGGAAATAGAACAGAGAAAATACAAGAACCATTTAACAAGGACCTAGAAGAACTAAAGAGCAAACAAACAATGATGAATAACACAATAAATGGAATTTAAAATTCTCTAGAAGGAATCAATAGCAGAATAACTGAGGCAGAAGAATGGATAAGTGACCTGGAAGATAAAATAGTGGAAATAACTTCTGCAGAGCAGAATAAAGAAAAGAGAATGAAAAGAATTGAGGACAGTCTCAGAGATGTCTGGGACAACATTAAACGCACCAACATTCGTATTATAGGGGTCCCAGAAGATGAAGAGAAAAAGAAAGGTACTGAGAAAATATCTGAAGTGATGATAGTTGAAAACGCCCCTAATATGGGAAGGGAAATAGTTAATCAAGTCCAGGAAGCACAGAGAGTCCCATACAGGATAAATCCAAGGAGGTTTACATGCCAAGATACATATTAATCAAACTATCAAAAATTAAACACAAAGGAAAAATATTAAAAGCACCAAGGGAAAAGCAGCAAATAACATACAAGGGAATCCCCATGAGGATAACAGCTGCTTTCTCAGCAGAAACTCTGCAAGCCAGAAGGGAGTGGCAGGACATATTTAAAGTGATGAAAGGGAAAAACCTACAATCAAGATTACTCTACCCAGCAAGGATCTCATTCAGATTCGACAGAGAAATTAAAACCTTTACAGACAAGCAAAAGCTAAACCAGCTTTGCAAAAACAGCTAAAGGAACTTCTCTAGGCAGGAAACACAAGAGAAGGAAAAGACCTACAATAACAAACCCAAAACAATTAAGAAAATGATAATAGGTACATACATATTGATAACTATCTTAAATGTAACTGGATTAAAGGCTCCAACCAAATGACATGGACTGGCTGACTGGATACAAAAACAAGACTCATATATATGCTGTCTACAAGAGACCCACTTCAGACCTAGGGACACATACAGACTGAAAGTGAGCGGATAGAAAAAGATGTTCCATGCAAATGGAAATCAAAAGAAAGCTGGAGTAGCAATTCTTATCTCAGACATAATAGACTTTAAAATAAAGACTATTTCAAGAGACAAAAAGGACACTATATAATGATCAAGGGATGAATCCAGGAAGAAGATATAACAATTGTAAATATTTATGCACCCAACATAGGAGGACTTCAATACATAAGGCAAATGCTAACAGCCATAAAAGGGGAAATCAACAGTAACACCCCACTTTCACCAATGGACAGATCATCCAAAGAGAAAATTAATAAGGAAACACAAGCTTTAAATGACATTAAACAAGATGGACAATTGATATTGATAGGACAGGCCATCCAAAAACAACAGAATACACATTCTTCTCAAGTGCTCATGGAACATTCTCCAGGATAGACCATATCTTGGGTCACAAATCACGCCATGGTAAATTTAAGAAAATTGAAATCATATCAAGTATCTTTTCCAACCACAACTTTGTGAGACTAGATATCAATTACAGGAAAAAATCTGTAAAAAATACAAACACATGAAAGCTAAACAATACGCTACTAAATAACCAAGAGATCAGTGAAGAAATCAAACAGGAAATAAAAAAATACCTAGAAACAAATGACAGTGAAAACACGACGACCCAAAACCTATGGGATGCAGCAAAAGCAGTTCTAAGAGGTAGTTTATAGTAATACAATCCTACCTCAAGAAACAAAAAAATCTCAAATAAACAACCTAACCTGACACCTAAAGCAATTAGAGAAAGAAGAACCAAAAAACACCCAAAGTTAGCAGAATGAAAGAAATCATAAAGATCAGATCAGAAATAAATGAAAAAGAAATGAAGGAATCAATGCAAATATCAATAAAACTAAGGGTTGGTTCTTTGAGAAGATAAACAAAATTGATAAACCATTAGCCAGACTCATCAAGAAAAAAAAGGGAGAAGACTCAAATTAACAGAATTTGAAATGAAAAAGAAGTAACAACTGACACTGCAGAAATACAAAGGATCATGAGAGATCACTATAAGCAACTATAGGCCAATAAAACGGACAACCTGGAAGAAATGGACAAATTCTTAGAAAAGCACAACCTTCCGAGACTGAACCAGGAAGAAATAGAAAATATAAACAGACCAATCACAAGCACTGAAATTAAAACTGTGATTTAAAATCTTCCAACAAACAAAAGCCCAGAACCAGATGGCTTCATAGGTGAATTCTATCAAACATTTGGAGAAGAGCAAACACCTATCCTTCTCAAACTCTTCCAAAATATAGCAGAGGGAGGATCACTCCCAAACTCATTCTACAAGGCCACCATCACCCTGATACCACAACAAGACAAAGATGTTACAAAAAAAGAAAACTACAGGCCAGTATCACTGAGAAACAGAGATGCAAAAATCCTCAACAAAATACTAGCAAACAGAATCCAACAGCACATTAAAAGGATCATACACCATGTCAAGTGGGGTTTATCCTGGGAATGCAAAGATTCTTCAACATACGTAAATCAATCAATGTGATAAACCGTCATAACAAATTGAAGGAGAAAAACCATATGATCATCTCAGTAGATGCAGAGAAAGCTTTCGACAAAATTCAACACCCATTTATGATAAAAACTCTGCAGAAAGTAGGCACAGAGGGAACTTTCCTCAACATAATAAAGGCCATATATGACAAACCCACAGCCAACATGGATCTCAATGGTGAAAAACTGATACCATTTTCACTAAGATCAGGAAGAAGACAAGGTTGCCCACTCTCACCACTATTATTCAACATGGTTTTGGAACTTTTAGCATCAGCAATCAGAGAAGAAAAAGAAATAAAAGGAATCTAAATCAGAAAGGAAGAAGTAAAACTGTCACTGTTTCCAGATGACATGATACTACACATAGAGCATCCTAAAGATGCTACCAGAAAACTGCTAGAGCTAATCAGTGAATTTGGTAAAGTAGCAGGATACAAAATTAATGCACAAAAATCTCTTGCATTCCTATACACTAACGATGAAAAATCTGAAAGAGAAATTAAGGAAACACTCCCATTTACCACTGAAACAAAAAGAATATAATACCTAGGAATAAACCTACCTAAGGAGACAAAAGTCCTGTATGCAGAAAACTATAAGACACTGAAGAAATTAAAGATGATACAAACAGATAGAGAGATATACCATGTTCTTGGATTGGAAAAATCAACATTGTGAAAATGACTATACTACCCAGAGCAATCCACAGATTCAATGCAATCCCTATCAAACTACCAATGGCGTTTTTCACAGAACTAGAACAAAAAACTTCACAATTTGTATGGCAACACAAAAGACCCCAAATAGCCAAAGCAATCTTGGCTCCCTGACTTCAGACTATACTACAAAGCTACAGTAATCAAGTTAGTATGGTACTGGCACAAAAACAAAAATATAGATCAGAGGAACAGGGTAGAATGCCCAGAGATAAACACATGCACATATGGTCACCTTATCTTTGATAAAGGAGGCAAGAATATACAATGGAGAAAAGACAGCCTCTTCACTAAATGGTGCTGGGAAAACTGGACAGCTACATGTAAAAGAATGAAATTAGAACACTCCCTAACCCCATACACAAAAATAAACTCAAAATGGATTAAAGACCTAAATGTAAGGCCAGACACTATCAAACTCTTAGAGGAAAACATAGGCAGAACACTCTATGACATACATCACAGCAAGATCCTTTTTGACCCACCTCCTAGAGAAATTGAAATAAAAACAAAAGTAAACAAATGGGACCTAATGAAACTTAAAAGCTTTTGCACAGCAAAG
Source organism: Mesoplodon bidens (assembly GCF_964165515.1). NCBI lineage: Eukaryota > Metazoa > Chordata > Mammalia > Artiodactyla > Ziphiidae > Mesoplodon > Mesoplodon bidens. Next base: position 30,158,283 of record NC_138177.1, on the reverse strand, counting down.
GAAACCATAAACAAGACCAAAAGACAATCCTGAGAATGGGAGAATATTTTCAAACGAAGCAACTGACAAAGGATTAATCTCCAAAATATACAAGCAGCTCATGCAGCTCAATTATCAAAAAATAACAACCTAGTCCAAAAATGGGCAGAAAACCTAAATAGACATTTTTCCAAAGAAGATATACAGATTGCCAACAAACACATGAAAGGATGCTCATCTCTAATCATTAGAGAAATGCAAATCAAAACTACAATGAGGTATCACCTCACACTGGTCAGAATGGCCATCATCAAAAATCTACAAACAATAAATGCTGGAGAGGGTGTGGAGAAAAGGGAACCCTCTTGCACTGTTGGGGGGAATGTAAATTGACACAGCCACTATGAAGAACAGTACGGAGGTTCCTTAAAAAACTAAAAATAGAACTACCATACGACCCAGCAATCCCACTACTGGGCATATACCCTGAGAAAACCATAATTCAAGAAGAATCATGTACCACAATGTTCATTCCAGCTCTACTTAGAATAACCAGGACATGGAAGCAACCTAAGTGTCCATTGACAGATGAATGGATAAAGAAGATGTGGCACATATATACAATGGAATATTACTCAGCTATAAAAAGAAACGAAATTGAGTTATTTGTGGTGAGGTGGATGGACCTAGAGTCTGTCATACAGAGTGAAGTAAGTCAGAAAGAGAAAAATACCATATACTAACACCTATATATGGAATCAAAAAAAAAAGGGGGTTCTGAACAACCTCGGGGCAGGACAGGAATAAAGACACAGATGTAGAGAATGGACTTGAGGACACAGGTAAAGGGAAGGGTAAGCTGGGACGACATGAAAGAATGACATGGACATATATACACTACCAAACGTAAAATAGATAGCTAGTGGGAAGCAGCCTCATAGCACAGGGAGATCACCTCTGTGCCTTGTGACCACCTAGAGGGGTGGGATAGGGCAGGTGGGAGGGAGACGCAAGAGGGAGGAGATATGGGGATATGTGTATACATATAGCTGATCCACTTTGTTATATAGCAGAAACTAACACAACATTGTAAAGCAATTTTACTCCAATAATTATGTTAAAAAAAAAAAAAAGCTCCCAAACTGGGAACGCCTAAAAGGTAGAAGAAGCCTGTATCAGTTTTAGGCAAATAAAATTTTGTTATTCAAACTCTTCAAATTAAAAAAAAATAATAAAAATTATAAATAAATAGATAGATAATGGGGGGAGGACTATAGCCCTGATAGATAGATATTAAAGCAAATTATAAACCTGTTAAAAGTAAAACACTGTAGGGACTTCCCTGGCAGTCCAGTGGTTAAGACTTTGTGCTTCCACTGCAGGAGGTGCGAGTCAGGGAACTAAGATCCCATATGCCGCATGGCACAACACTATAGTGTTGGCACATTAAAATAAAAAAGATATTCAGAAATAGATTGCACTAAGAGTGGAATATAAGATAAAGGAGACTGGGGAAAGAATTATTTCTTCATACATGAAAATAAATTTCAGAACTAAATGCTAAAAAATTTAAAAAGTATGGAAAGGAAAAAACGATGCTAAATATTTACTTTTTGTTAAATGTAAATGTATAGATTTTATAACCAAAAAGAGTAAACCTTCTATATATTGAAAACGATATAACCAGACTATAAATCACCAGAAAGGCAGAGACTTTGTCCTAGTCACTGCTGTATCTCCAGAGCTTCAAATAGTATCTGATACATTGTAGATTGGTAAGCAATTTACTTTTTCCAAATGACATCATTCAAGTCCATTCCTTTGGATCAAACTTCGATTTTTTTACATTAAGAAATGGTTTAAGATGTCTACAATTTCTACCCAAAGAGTGAGCTAAATTGTGATAAGGATTGCATTGACTCAATCAATTTGGGAAGTATTGCCATCTTACATTAAGTCTTCCAATCAGTGAACATGGGATGTTTTTCAAATTATCTAAATAATAGTTTGTAGTTTTCAGAGTATAAGTTTTGCTCTCTTGTTAAATTTATTCCTAAGTAGTATATTCTTTATGATGCTATTATAAATAGAATTGTTTTCTTACTGCAAGTTTTTGATTGCACATTGCAAGTGTATAAAATTACAATTGATTTTTGTATCTTTATCTGGTATCCTGTAACCTTGTGGAGCTCATTTATTAGTTCTAATAGTTGTTTAGTGACTTCCTTAGGAACTTTTATGTACTCGATCATGTCATCTGCAAATAGAGATAATTTTACTCTATCCTCTCCAATATGGATGTCTTTTATTTTTTTCTACTCCCCAACTGAGCTGGCTAGAACCTCTAGTACAACACTGAATAGAAGTGACAACAGTGGACATCCTTGTCTTATTCTCAATATTAGAGGGAAAGCATTCTGTCTTTCACCATTAAGTATGATGTTAGCTGTGAGTTTTTCATACATGTCCTTTATTAAGTTGAGGAAGTGCCCTTCTATTCCTAGTTTGCTGAGTGTTTCATGATGGAGTATGGGATTTTCTTAAATGCTCATCCTAAGTCTATTGAGACAATCCTGTGATTTTTGTTTTCATTCTGTTGATATGATACATTACTTGATTTTCAGATATTAAATCAATCTTGCATTCCTAGGATAAAACAAGCTGATTCTCAAATTCACATAGAATTTTAAAGGACTCAGGATAGCCAAAACAACCTTGAAAAGGAAGAACAAAGTAGAAAAACTCATACTTCTGAATTTCAAAACTAAGTACAAAGCAAGGGTAATTAAGAGAGTATGGTACAGGCACAAATACAGAGATATAGAACAATTGAATAGACTTGGGAGTCCAGAAATAAACCCATATATCTATGGCCAATTGATTTTCAATAAAGGTGCCAAAAAACATACAGTGAAGAAAGAACAGTCTTTTCTAAAAATGGTGCTGGGACAATTGGATATACACATGCAAAAAATGAAGTTGAACTCTTACTTTGTACCACTTATAAAAATTAACTCAAAATGGATCAAAGGTCTAAATGTAAAATCAAAACTGTAAAATTATTATAAGAAAACATAAGGGTAAACCTCCATGACCTTGTTTTCGCAAATTATGAGGTATGAACCTTACAAGTGCTTCAGTCTTAAGCATTCAAAGAAATTGTTAGGAAAAGTAGTAAAATCCTCAAAAAGCAATAGGCAAAGATAAAAGAAAACAGCCAATTCACAAAAGAAGAAATACAAATACCAAATAAACACACACAAAAAATTCCACATCACCAGTTATTGAGAAACAAAAATGAAAACAAAGCTCATTTGCCTATCAAATTACCATGGTGTTAAGGAGAGGGCCAAAAACAGCACATTAGATATAGATCCAGATATGGATATAAACATAGATATAGATACACATACACTATACACATATTGATAAATGGAATATTGCCCGCCATGTCAGTAAACAAAGCATGTCACTGTTATCAGTGATTGCAGCCACCACAGGAAGGTGAGCTGGTGAGCCCTGAGGAAACTCAGGATGTGAAAACACAAGATACTGACCCCAGATAGCTGAGGTGCATATCAAAGAAATGATTTCACTGAGCCCAGACTCTTGCATCTTCCCAGTCTCAGAAAAGTGATAAATTCCTTGAGATATCTAGTTTTCTTTTATTAACAGTAATCTTTTGTTCCTACTACCTGCCCTTTGTTGCAAAACTCCAAATATCCTAGCTCCCCCGTTGCCTCCTGAGAGCAGGTCTCTCAGGGTTACTTGAGATGCTGCCTCCCGGGCTTTAAATCCTAAAAATTCCCACCAAATAAAACACAACTCTCAACTTTTAGGTTGCACTTTTTTTTTTTCAGTCAACAATATGCATACAGGTGTTAGATGGATGTTAAATTACTTTTAAAAAATTCCCAGACACACACACACACACACACGCAGGAAGGAAGGAAGTATACCAAAGGGGTATTAGTGGTTATGCCACACTGTAAAATTATAAATATATTACAATGAGAAATGAGACTTTCCATTTAATGTAATAAATTTAAAAAGCAATGAAGAAGAGGGCATTTTGGAGGTAAATATAGGCAGCTACCCGTAGCAGAGTGATCACAAAACGTTTCTGTTGCTACAACCCAACAGCCAGGAATGGAGACAACAGGTACCATGGGATACACTCACCCATGTGGCAAACATCTTCATTCATTACCTGCTTTGGAAGTAACAAGCTGCAGCACAAGAGGCCTTCTCGTTACAATGCCTGACCCTCGAGGGAGAAAGTCCCTAAAAAAAAAAGAAGGAATAGATTAAGGCATATTAAGGAATTCTGATCACCTATAAATTTACAAATCAAGTTCCACAGAAATTTTCTAATTCTCAACCTTTCAATGCATCACATACCTAAAGAATGCTAGACCCACCTTATAAAAGAGACATTTGCAAAATAAAAAAGGGGGTGGGGGTGGGGAAGGATCCTTATACTGAATATTAACCCATGTGTATTATCATAATGACCTCACTGGAATATGTAATTCATTCATTTAGCTGGAATTAATAAAAGTTTGCATTAAACTACTGTGTATTGTCAATTAATTTTTATTTTCAGAGAACAAGGATTTACAAAAATATTTGCTGTGGAAGTTAATCCTTAAACTCTTTGGTAATTAAAAAATTCATCACTCCGTCCAGCTTCAAGATCAATATTAACACCATGAAATACTGACCATTATAAGAGGTAATAAAGGCACATTAGATTGTATCTTCTAAATACCTAAATTTTTTCTCCAATAAAAGGTCACACACAAAATGTGGGATTAAGCGGAGATAAATATTGCATATGTAGAAATTAACAGCAGAAAAAATACTGCAATTTGATTTTTGTTTTTTCTCATTTCCGATAGATAGGAGCTTATAAAAAAGGAGATTTTTCAAATAAATATTGTGTTTAAAATGGCATGTTAATATACACTAAACGGGCCTCCCTGGTGGCGCAGTGGTTGAGAGTCCGCCTGCCGATGCAGGGGATGCGGGTTCCTACCCCGGTCCGGGAGGATCCCGTATGCCGCGGAGCGGCTGGGCCCGTGAGCCATGGCCGCTGGGCCTGCGCGTCCGGAGCCTGTGCTCCGCAACGGGAGAGGCCACAACAGTGAGAGGCCCGCATACCGCAAAAAAAAAAAAAAAAAAAAAAAAAAAAAATATATATATATATATATATATATATATATACACACACTAAACCAATAAAACTGCAAAGAAAGTATTTTATAATTACATCTATAACACCACATAAATCAGTACTGATTCTGCAATGTCAAAGAGAATTCATAAACATACCTATAACACTGTTTTTAAAGACATTTAGAATGACTCACAACTTTTAGAAGCATCATCATTTTAAAAATCACAGAATTCCATTCAAAATAAATTTCTGACTCAATGGCAATGTTTCCCAAAAAGTGGTTCCAGGACCACCAGAAAGTGTTATAACCACAGACACCCAGGATCCATTTTGAACCTACAGATTCAAAATGCTCGGGGAAAGATGTGGCATCTATACTCTTAACAAACTCCAGGGGATTCTGATGTTCACCATGGTTTTTTTATCGCGTCCAAGCTCGCTCTGCATGCCGCACAACAGGCTAGTGAATAGGAGATGAGGTGTTGAGGCAAGGAATAGCAACTTTATTCAGAAATCCTGCAGACAAAGAAGATGGCGGACTAGTGTCTCTGAAAAACTGTCTTATCTGGGTCTGGATGCCAGTTTCTTTTATAGAATCAGAGAGGGGGAGGTGATGAGGAAGTAAAGTAAAATGGCCATAAGTTTTGCAAATATCACCTGTAATGGCCAGCCTCCGGGAGGGGGTGTGTTAATTTCTTCTTTCTTGCAGCCATCCACAGGTGGACAGGGTCAGGATGTACAAAGGCACTTTGGTTTAACATTCAGGCAGAGGGGCAAGGTTACCTGAGGGAGGCCATTATGTATGATTATAATAACAAAAACTATATAAAGCAAAGGTTAAAGTCAAAGAAACAGATCAAACATGGAGTTCAACTTAGCTCTTCCCTGTTACAGTTTGAGAACAACCGGCCTCCAGTTAGGAAATGTTACTTAACGATTTAGTGGGTAATAATGGCATGGGATGTACTATGAGTTTTGTAGGAAAACTGACAGAACACAGCTTCAACACAGATGGGATTTCAGTAAACAATAGCTTATACAATTGGTAATGGTCAGTGAGAATGCTGCAAAATCCAAGGCTTTAATTTAGCTCCACTGATAACTTTGAAACAGAGAGTTACAGAGATAAAATGAAGCAAAATTTCCCCTACTTACAACTAATTTATTTTGCAAGTGCTAGTGTAAATTCTGACAGCCTCTTAGCTAAGTTAATGACTTTACTCCTTGACTCCAAGGGCTAAGCTTCATTTGGAATGTCAATATATGTAACTAAAATAGAGAATAGTGAAATTACACACTTGTTTTTGCTCTTAAAAAATGCCACCTGAATAAATAATATGATTTACTTATCAAAAAATTCACTGAAAAACTAAGAAGTGCTAAAAGATGCTGTGGGCATGGGCCTGCACTAGTTAGACACCAGGAGTATGAAATCTAACGGGAAGATAAAGACATACATGCACAAAGAAAACCATTAAGAAGGGAGCAGATAAATGACACTAGAGTTCAGAAATGAGAGAGACAAACACCCTCCTTTTAAAAACATCCAAATACATGTAATCAGATACTCTTAATATTCTTCAGGAACTATATTAGAATATTTGTTAGTTTGGATGTTTTCAGTAATCATTTTTAAAAAAACAAGGAGAGCATCTACTCTGTGCCTAGACCTAAAAAGGAAAAGTTAATTTGAGAATCAAAATGGATAAAGGGAAAATGAAACAAAACTCCGGAGCAAAGAGCTGGAGGCCATCTGTTTGAGTTATTAGGGCCATGAATGAGGTTTTAGGATGTATAGATGCCAAAGATAAATATACATGTCTTAAATGTCTAAATAATGGCATTTAACAAATCAATAAAATATTTTCTTTAAGAAAAAGATGTAGAAAATAAAGGAGAGAAGGAAGAAGGAAGAAAGGAGGTTTAGTTACTTAATATCTTCGTGCTGGGATCTGCTTCAACTCAAGCTCGTAACCATATATTTATAATGTAGATTTAGTAACAATCATTTGAACATTATCAAAGCAAAAGAGAAGGTATCAAACATCTTAAATAACAAATAATTATGTGTTTGGCTAAAAGTAAGACGACAGACATAGCTAACACTTTTCTCTACATTTTTATTAAGCAAACAGAACTTTGCTTTAAGAGTAATAAACGTTTTTAAGTATCCCCTTCATGGCTCTCACCAGTCCTACCTCCAACACATACATTTTCACCAAAAGTCAAAAGATTTGGTAACCAAATCCTGCTATTTTGAAGTCTCTTCTGACTTCACAGGAGTATCTGAGTGCCACAAAGCATGAGAGAGAAATTTCTCTCTTCTGAAGACTGAGTGACTAATCTGGCACCCTGAAGATTCATGTCATTCTGATGACCCAGCAGCATGAAAACCATATGCCCAGCACACCCCTGCTGTGAGAGCTAAGGGGGTGAGCCCTCAAACGAAACACAGAGAACCTCTCATTGAAACCCAGTTCTGCCACTGAATGGGCAAAATTCTCTAAACCTCAGTTTCTTTTTCTACTAAATTGAGATAATCCTATGAATTAAAGGAAATGCAACACATGGGAAATTTTTAAAAACCAAAGCACCACAAAAAAAAAAGTAGTACTATTGCTACAGTACAACCACAGGGTGTTTTCCCTGATATTTTAGCATCCTCTCGTGTAAAAAAAAAAAAAGGAAGCCTTGACAATTTTTAACATTTCATGAATGAAATTTGGAGGTGAGGAGGCTCAGATCCCACCTGACCTGTCCCCTTGATATTGACCGGCTGCACTGGTTTGGAAAGCTCAGTTCCTTATTCCTGCCTCCATCAACAAAACAGGGAGCCAAGGCACTGATACACACAATCGTGAATTCATTAGCCATTAAGTACAACCATCCATTTGAATTTTATTATTTTCTGTGCAATAGGTGGTTGGTTCTCCTGTAGGTAGATCTTACAGAAAAATTACTTTGCTAAATTAATGCAGAAAAAAAGACTGTGCCTTTAGTATTACTGTGGCTTTAAATTTGTGTGCCATTTTCCCGAAAAATGGACCTTCAAGGTAGAGCAAGAAGAGTAATCTGGAGACTAAGCAGTATTAAATTGACTCCCTTCTTTGGCCTGAATGCCTTATCTATGATTGGACTGTACAGATTTTAAGGCAGGAATAGTGCTTCCCTCGCTATGCCACATAGCAGCTACGATTCAAATGTCTTTCTTCTCTCTCAACCCACCTCAATAAAGCATTAATCTACACAGTCTTAACAGCTAGTCTTCAGACAAAAAGTCAATGCTCTTTCATGGTTTCCTGATTCCTGAACAAAAAGGAGAGAACAGTTCCCATGCTATGGTCTAAGAACCACCTTGATAACATTTCTTATTGGCTCTTCCAGAAACTTAGTTATCAAGAAATATTATCATTGCTCAATTAGGAAATGATTGATCTTTGGAAGCCTAAAAAGAGAGCAATGGCTGTATCAACAAAGCTAAAAGGAATTTTCCCACTTAGCAGAAAATAAACAATGGACATGCTTTTGTTCAATATAGATGTAATGATGACTAACCAGGTGATCTGTTCAGTAAATAAAACTCTAACATCTGCCCTTGACTGAAGCCAAGAGATATAACTCATACCCTCCAATAAGTTAATTCATGTAGCTGATCCATTCAAAGCCAAATCATCTTAGTCTTGGGGAGGGGAGTGGGAAATGAAATGCAAATGACTACAGTAAGCATGACAGACTCTATGGTTAAGCTCCACACAAGTTGAAGTATCGATGCAAAGCAGGGAATAATCTATTCTGCTTGGGGGACCAGCCAGAAACAATTTCAGAAAGACATGAGATAAGGAGGCATTCCACAGGGGATCCACAGGGAATGTGTAAAGACATGGGAGATCTACATAACACAGAACATTATGGAACTGTAAATATTAAAGAAAGGTCAGAATGAGGTGGAGAAGGAGGCAGGAGGAGACCTTAGAGGCTTCACTTGTATTTTCTTCTTCCTATGAAAACAGGAGAGCACTGAAGAGTTTTCAGTGATCAGATTTACAGTTCACTGGGGGACTCTACAGAGAATGTTGAAAAGGGAAAACAGAAGACAAGGAGGCTGGCTACTCACTAAGCAGTCTAGGTCACTGAGGAAGAAGATGATAAAGGTTATTCAAGGCAGTGATAGTGAAGATGGAGAGAAGACAGCAAAGAGAATGGACAACTGACAGGACTTAATGATCACTTTGATGTGGAATGAAATGATATGAAGGAGTGAATAGCCACCAGGATATTTCTGGTTTGGGAAGCTGATTGAATAGTGGTGCCATTAACCAGAATAGGAAATACAGAAATATCTGGTAATAGCTGATATATATACAGTATCTACCATGTGCCAGGCATCATTCTCATTTGATCTTCATAACAACCCTATGAGGTAGATACTATTGTTATTCTCACTTCACCGATGGGAACACTGAGGCACAGAAAGGTTACATAATTTTCTCAAAGTCACAAAGCTAGTGACAGATCTAAGACTCAAACCTAGAAAGTGTGACTAGCATCTGTGCTCTTGAGTATTAGACTACGCTACACTGTAAAAAAAAAAAATGGGAGAAGATGAGGATATGTTGACCTTTAGATACCTAGAGAATATCTAGATTAAGACAACAAGTACATAGTTAGACTGAGCAACTGGAACTTAGGATAAAGGTCCTGTGTAGAGATAATAATTTGTCAGTCTTCATTGGAGCAGGTTGTTGAAGCCAAGAGAATAGATGAGTAGGAACAGAGTGGAGAAGAGTGATGAATATGGAGTCTGGAAAATATCAATACTTAATGAGCACCTGAAAGAAGTAGAACTAACGAAGAGATTGAGAAAGAGTCCCCAGAGCAATAAGTTAAATACCAGAAGTCAGAGGTATCCCAAAGTCACACTAGCCTCTTAGACATCTCCACTTAGATGTCTCAAAACCAGTCTCTACAATTCAACTCATTATCATCTATCCAACATGTTTCTCCTCCTTTATTCTCAATCACAATCCACATCATCAGCATCCATACATGTCAGCCAAACCAAGTACATGGAAATCATCCATCCACCATCTTCCTCTGTCTTCATGCTCCAAAATGGCCACCAAGTCCTGCTGATTCTACCTTAATATCGCTTAAATGCATCCTCTCTTCTCTATTTCAATCCCCGTTCCAGGTGCCTCCAACTCTCATACAGACTACCACAATAATCTCCCAATTAATTTCCCTGCACCCAATTTGAGCACCCTCCAATCCAACCTCAAGAGGAACATAAGTCCCATCACAACATTCCCAAACTCTAAATCATTAAATGACTCCCCACTGTCTTTAGCATGAAATCCAAACTGTAAACAACAACAAAAAAAAGTGTGCATCCTAGTGGAAGTTTCAGTGTTCACCTGTGCTCTCAGGCACGTTCCTTGGCATATTCCATGCTTTCCTCATGGGATGCTCTCTCCCCACGTCTTCATCTAGTCAACTCCTACTTAATCTTCAATACTCGGCTCCATATCACATTCTCTGAGAAAATTCCCCTGTACACCTTCTTTGAAATCCCCCTGTACATGCCTCTACCTAAACTCTCAACACACACTTGTCATACTGGTCTATTTACACATCTGCTCCCTCATCCCTGTGTTCCTCCCAGTGCCTCCTTCAGTGCCCAGGTATTATTTTTAACACTTTCCACCTACTCTTTCAGGATGTTTTCTCATTGCCCCATATATTCAAAACATGGAAGGAAAACACTCCCATATCTGATTCTCAACAGGCAGACAACTAAGTGGCATTTTACATGGACAGAAAGAACAGGCAAGACAACTTTTGATTTACCAGTAATTTCCTGAGGTCATTGAAATTAACATTTTTATTATGAATGTTTAAGTTCTAACAGTATTCACCAAAGTACACAATACAGAACATCAGGGAGGCAAATATTATTGAATGTCTGAAGACACAGAATAGAATTTGAAGGAAACAATATTTTTAAAAATCCAAGGGCCGATATACTTTTAAAAATCATTCCTTAAAAACAGAGAAGTCTCTTCTAAAAATTATCCTCAAAACGTAATTTTATGTGTTCCAAAACAGTCCCTGTAGGATTATTATCTCACAGTCTTTCAAAATGATAACTCAATTTTAAACAGAGAAAGGAAAAGAGGGAGAGAAACAGGAGAGAGAAACAGACATAGGTCACTGCCAAATACTGTTTACTCCCTGCCCCAAGAAGGACTGAGGTCACGTATTCCACACACTGAACACAATGGCGCTGTTAAAATGGCTTTGTGTTTGCATGCCCTAATCTCCAGCTTTGCCAGCCATTACAATGCCACTTTAATTGCTTCTGAAGGAAGTAATTATGCCAAAATCCACACATTTAATTGGAAATTTTCCACCACAGTTTCCTTTTCCCCCTAAATTCTTGGCACACAGTAAGAATATTAGCATTTAATGATTTGTAAAAGATCACATTTTGGGGCTATCATTTACTCTATAATTTGTGGTATTCAATAAATACCACCATCATTTTGTTTAAAAAACATAGTTGCACATCCAAACGCAAGAAACAGTGCTTTTATTTTTTTTACTAACATCTAAGAAATTTCAATATTTACCTTTCATTCACAAAACTCAGAATTTCTAAGCAATGTTTTCATTAAATATAATTAACCAGTAATTAATGGTTCCCATTGCAATATTCAAAATGCAAAAGTTTCTGAGTCAGAGATCTGTAAACTGAAGAAGCCAGTTCTCAGTTTACAAATACCATGTGTTCTCCCCACTAGGAAATGCTCTCAAAAATTTAATGCCTTCATATGTAATCCATTTTATTTACTTATTCACAAAGTCAGTTCAAGAATTTAAAGCACCAGATTAATGAGTCCCAGCATCAAGTAGAGGCACTTAGCTGTCATTCTATTTCAAATCACAGATTATACTTTACCCTGGGTAGCTGCCCTACAAATGAATGACAAAGGGACAACTAAAGAGACTGTTAGTTGCCTACCCAATATCCATTTGCCCGTTATTTCTTATTAACAGAATCCCAATTTTGTTGAGAATGGCAATGTGCCCAACTTAAATAGGTAAATAAATAAACCTACACTTCCCAGCCTCCCTTATAAATGGGGTGTCCACACAATTATATTTTAGTCAGTAAGATATAATTAGAGGTTGCTGAGTGACATCACAGATAGTTCCTTTGAAAGGATGTGTAATTTAGTTGATGTGTACCTTTGGCCCCACCCTCCTCTTTCTTCTCCCTCTGAGTTATACATGATAGCAGAGCTGCAGCAACCATCTTACATCACAAGGCAACCTTGAAGAAGAAAGCTATGCACTAAGAATGGCAGAGCAAAAACAGACAGAGTCCAGAATAGTGATGGCATTATGAGTCACTGAACCAGCCTTGCACTGCCTAACAAAGAGAATGAGAAAGAAAAAGAGAGACAGCATGGTTTAGACATGTTTCTCAACTTTCTTCTTTACTACTATGCACATAAGAAGCCTTATTAGACATTTTCCGCATTAATTTCCTTCCATTAAATTTAATACCACAGCTGTACTATAGTATATGTACTGCATGTACATCTATGCTTTATACATAAAAAGAGTGAGATTGGGCTTCCCTGGTGGCGCAGTGGTTGAGAGTCCGCCTGCCGATACAGGGGACATGGGTTTGTGCCCCGGTCCAGGAAGATCCCACATGCCACGGAGCGGCTGGGCCCATGAGCCATGGCAGCTGAGCCTGCGCGTCTGGAGCCTGTGCTCCGCAACGGGAGAGGCCACAACAGTGAGAGGCCCGCGTACCGCAAAAAAAAAAAAAAAGTAAGATTCTTTTTGACCCCCAAGAATCAATTTTTGCCCCCTCAGGGGCAATCTCACCCCCATTGAAAATATGTACTACAGATCAAAGAAAAATAAGAGAACCCAGGGTGCTAAACATTCAGTTCTGTTGGTCACCCCCTTCCTGCAGGGTTTTTAAGAAACGTGTGGAAAGGACAAGGTCAGACAGCCTTGGCTCAAACCCCAATACATTCCCTTCACAACCCTGAAAACATGGGCTGGATCACATGTAACCTTCATTTGGCCAAGTTAAGAGGCAGGCCTAAAGCCTGGCTATCAAAGAAACTGAAAGGCGTCCCGTGTCCCTTTTTCCATGCATCCCATTCATGAACCTCAGACCTTTGTACTTTGACACCACAATGGCTAGGAAAGGCCCATGTGTGGAAGACCACACTCAGTGAGAAACAAGGGCGAGAGAACACTTATCCAATGACTAGGCAAGGCTGGTCTAGGCAGCCCACTTCAACCCCTCCCCTGCTAAGGCATAACTTGGAGAAATGTGGCCCAATTACTGTCCTTGGTCCTGAATGTGTATTACAGGTTCCTTGGCAGGGGGATGGAAGGAAAGTTTGAATAAGGGTAGAAACTTCCCTAGCCAACACTGTACTCTGTTTTCACTTTTTCTGAGACACTGGAAGAAAAAAATAGCCCAAAAGTATAGGTCATTTTCTCCACTAAAACAAAACAGAGAGCCACAGCCACACCGTATAGTGTTTTTGTCAATGGGAAAAGGATTTCCAATTGTCAAAGACAGTTTTAAGTGGATCCTTGAATCCAGTTCCTCCCTAACACTCTAGAAGCTTCATACATTATTCCCCCTCACAAATCTTTTATTCCCAGAACATCTGGTTCTCAAGTGACTTCACACTAATTTCAGACCCCTGTGTTGACTCCTCTACTACAGAAGCCCTTACCCAATGCACCTTTCTTTACCCATCTCCCTTGGCAGAGCTTCCTATGCATGGCAAGTATTTCCTGATATGACAGTATATTTAGATGCTCCTCCTCTTTATTCCAAAGTACTATGAACCCCAGTCACATCCCCTCTCCTAGACAAGCTCCCTATGACAGGAACCTCATTTCTATAACGCCAGCGTTTGGCATAGCACCTGGCACAAAGAGCGTGCTCAGTGGTGACTTGGTAAACACATGAAGTCAGCATTCTAGGAATGAAAATTGAATTTATTGGGAAGATAAATTTTAAGGGGTGACTTAAAAAAATAAATACACATTCATAATTAAAGATATAGGTATCATGTATGTGGTCTATTGTTTTATTTTCTTACCTGAAATGTATTTTTTCTTGTCTGTTTAACTGACTTTTTCCTGTGATCCTATATCATTGATTACGAAAATTTTAAAGATCAAAGAACTAAGGAAAAAGGAAAAGCACTCAATATCTAATCGATGATTATATAAACATGAATATATATATTTAAAATACACACATAACAAATGTTTAGTTATTTCTTATCTTAGATGTTACCTTTGAAACTATATTCCCAATAAAAGTTTAGGAAAAATACTTTTAATAGCTCCAAGTCCTGAAATGTACTAAGAGTAGCCAGTGGAAACACATAACAGAGTTCAATAAATTCCTTCTTACTATTCAATAAACTCTGCTGACTAAAGAAGGCATATTAATGAATAAACTTAAGAATTATTTTCTCTATCTACACTTCTCTGAGTATACCCATTAGACCATATTGCTCATTTGTATATGTCAAGAATAATATGTAAACTACATGTCCACCAACAATCAGTAAACTGAGAGTGTGTAACTTAGGTGACCATTTTTTTTTTACTGTCCAAATTATTTGCTATACTAAACTGCTTGGTGGCTTCCTTATTTATTTAGAGTGTAAAGCACCTCAAAGTATCACTTGCGTCAGCAACAATGTTTCCTCTTTCTTGTAAGACCCAGTTTATTTTTTAATTAATTAATTAATTAATTTTGGCTCCGTTGGGTCTTCGTTGCTGTGCACAGGCTTTCTCTAGTTGCACAGAAAGCGAGCGGGGGCTACTCTTCATTGCAGTGCACATGTTTCTCATTGCGGTGGCTTCTCTTGTTGCGGAGCACAGGCTCTAGGCGCACAAACTTCAGCAGTTGTGGCACGTGGGCTTAGTAGTTGTGGCTCACGGGCTCTAGAGCACAGGCTCAGTAGCTGTGGCACATGGGCTTAGTTGCTCTGTGGCATGTGGGATCTTCCTGGACCAGGGCTTGAACCCATGTCTCCTGCATTGGCAGGCAGACTCTTAACCACTGCGCCACCAGGGAAGTCCCCCAGCATGCTTTAAAAAACGAGCACACACGCTTTTGAAAATTTAAGAAGTCCAAAGAAGAACAGACCATTAGGTTGAAGATAAAACAATCAAATCTGACAGAATCTACTAAAAAAATGAATGTTTAAGATAGCATTTAACATAGGAAGCAGAACAGAGAGATATAAATGGAGTAATTATTTTCAAATCTGAATTTATCTTTACTGGAGTTTTATTAGATAAATAATATAATAATTATGTCTGTGAAATGCTTTTAAAGACTCATTTTTAAGGCAGTATAGCATGGTGGTTAAGAGCACAGATTCTAGCACTAAAATGCCTGGGTTTAAATTCAAAATCCACTGCTAACTGACTCAGTTTCCTCATCTGTAAGTTGGGGTGGGGGTGGAGATAATACAACCCTTTACCTGTTGTTGGCCAAATATGATAACACAACTCAATATTTTTCTGGTTTGAGAAAGACTCCCAGACACAGAAAACAAATTTATGGTTACTAAAGGGGAAAGGGGGTGGTAGGAGTTTGGGATTAGCAGATACAAACTACTATATACAAAATAGATTAAAAAAACAAGGTCCTACTGTATAGCCCAGGGAACTATATTCAATATCCTGTAATAAACCATAATGGAAAATATGAAAAAGAATATATATATGTATAACTGAATCACTTCACTGTATACCAGAAACTAACATAACAATGTAACTCAACTATACTTCAATTAAAAATTTTTTTAATTTTTTTGATTTGAGAATGGTAAAATCATGCATGAAACTTACATTGTGTAATGAAATCTGAAGCAGCAACCTGAAATCAAACAGGCTAATATATCTAACACATATTTGCTACTAGTATATCTATAGCAAAACAAACGAATATTCACACTAACAGAGATAAAGCTAAACTGTGAATAACCTCACATCAGTCAGGTAAAGTTTGCCGGTAAATGAGTTTAGGTCAATGTAAGTGTTGCCAAATGAATTACAAAAATATTTAATTTTCAGAGGATTCTGCATTTTGAAATCATAGACAGGAAGACTGAAGTACTTATAGTAACACCTAGCACATAGTAAGTGGTCAAAAATGTTAGCTGCTATCATTATAACCATCATCATCATTATCATTATTTTTAGCAAAAATAGCAGTAGTAAGTTATCCTGAAATCTATTTAGTAATTAATTACCCAAATTTGTTTCAGAACATATATATATATATATATATACACACACACAGACACACACACATCCATAGCAACAAGTATTTTTGATGATCTTTTGCTAGCCATAGGCATGTGAATTTAGGGTAAACTAGATTCAGTTTGTCATACTGAAAAGTTTTGGGTAATATGAAAAGGAAAATATATCAAAATAAACACCTATAACTTCAACCTTTTCAGCTGCTTCCTGGAAAGTCATCAGCTACCTAAAGACTATTCTCTAAGAGCTCTCAGTATTGTTCTACTGTTTTCCATAATAAAGGTTAATGCAAAACATGGAATGAGAGCTTAAACACAAACATTCTCCAACTACAATGTGCTCAATTCAAATACAGAATGAAATGAATCCCCTGGCATCTAGAGTATTCCACAAGCGTGTTGCAAGTTTTATTTCTAGCCACTTAAGAGCACCAGTGAAAAGAGCTCAAATACTTAGAAAAGATTTCCATTCTCATAAGGAGAGGCATTTATTAGCACTTAATGGCCTGCTTTCATTGCCTTTCCACAGATGTATCTCTAATAGTTCCAATTATAATTTCAAGTAACAAAACCAATAATGGTAAAAGTCTATAGTTCAGTGTGTGCATTATGAAAAGGGATCTTTAACAGCACAAACCACATATAAAAGTATATGACAACATGGGATCTGGGTAGATGATATCACAAAAAAGAGAGAGGAGGTGGTATAAAAGAGCACTGGTCAAAAACCCAGCTTAGGTTCCAGCTGTGACTTCAACACATCATTTAATCTATAAGAGACTCAGTTTTCTAGAACATCTTTAAAATGTGAGGACTGAACTAATGTCTGCGAACACCTACCTCTGCCACTTCCAATGCTCTATCAGTCTCTGATGTTAGAAGTAAAGCAGAATACACAGAATCTAATCCCATCAGTGGCTTTCTAAGCAATCTTAAGGCTTCCTGTTTTCACTTCCACAACTAGGGATATCCAGTTTAAATCCAACGAAGGCAAAGGATTATATCTTTTATTTTCTCCCTACTACCATGCATGGCACATAGCAGGTACTCAAAACTATTAGAGGAAAGGACAAAAGGGAGGAAGGAAGGCAGGCAAGAAGAGAGGAAGAAAGAAAGGAAGAAACGGATTGGCTAAATAATTTATTGTGGCTGGAACACTGCATGTAAGATGACAATGATTAAAGACAGCTTGGAATATGGGTTTCTTACTTTTAATAAAGATATTAGGAAATTTTAAATTTAGAAAATATACTATATCAGAAAATATTACAGAGATAATATCTATTAAATGTTTTCTATCCTCAGAAATAAGATGCTAAAAAATTTATTGTGTGATAGGCTATGTAGGGTTATGTATTTATGAATTATTGTTGTAATACTTTATGGAGCATAAATTATCAATATTTTTTTCATTATTGAATATTTTTCCTCATTGTTAGTTTTTAATATCAATATAGGTAGAAAAATAAATGCCAATCAACTGAAAATGAAAATACTGAGATTTGGAAGTGAGGGAAGAAAAGATAGAACGAAATCTCTTGATTCACTTGATGGAAAGTAGCATGTAGCACAAGAGTTCTAACATTAGTACACAATATTAACAAAATAGAAGCACTTTAAATCATTTAATTACATATTTATGCAACTAAATCTATTACTTTTGTTAATGTGAATATTGTAAATATTCACTAATAGCCACATGCCAATAACTCAAAACTAAAGTGAAGTTTCAGCTGTCACTCTCTACATTTTATATTTTCACGAAGTCAGTGCTCAAGATTCATATCTTATCTCCTGAGTCAATGAGATTTGAGATGCTATAAGCCAATATTTTTTACACTATGGGATGTGACCAATAAGTAGGTGATGAAATCAATTTTATAAATCATAACCAACATACTTTTTATAATGGAAAGGAATATAATCAATAGAAAATATCCCAGTATATCACATGTAGAAATGTTAAGTATTTCACAATACTTTTGTTTCAATTTTATAAACATCCACTGGGTCACAATGTAAAATGTATCTCTTACAAAGAGATATAGTCAATGTTTGAAAAACACTAGGTGCATCTTCACTATTCCACTTAAGACTATGTATGTTTGCGGTATTTTACATATATTCCAATTCTGTATTTCAACATTTAAAAAGTTATTGTTTAACATTGAAGCAAAGAATTTTTGAGTTTTAAGAACTTTATCAAGAGCTTGAAAATCCTAGATTATGGTATATTAAGTCCCTTTGGGGTTGCAGTTTTAAATAGTCGGTCAGGGTAGGCCTCAATGAGAAAATGACTTGAAGGGGTGGAGTGAATTAGCTGTGCAGATCATGCTAGAAAGGAATTAGCAAAGGAAAGAAATCAGAAATTAGGTCAGAGGGAGAAATGTGAAATCAGGAACTATTGATCTGACTTATTTTAAAGGATCACTTCAGCTATTAAGAATAAACTAGAGTCCATAGAGAGAAGTATGGAAAACAGAAAATGTTAGAATAAAAGAAGCAAAACATCATGGAGCATTGAACCAGGATGGTAACAGTGAAGGTGGTGAGAGGTGGTCAGATTCTAGGTATGCTTAAAAACAGAGCCTGCCTGGAATTATTTCTGCCTTGCAGCACAATGTGGTGGGACACAGACAAACTTTGTTTCCAAAAAAGACTTGGGTTCAAATAGCAGCTCTACTGCTCATTAAGTCTATATTACCTTGGCTATCAGCTCTCTAAATCTCAGGGTGGAGGTCTATAAAATAAAAATAGAATTATATACTCTAAAGCATTGTTGAAAGGATTAAATAATATGCATAGAGCACATAGCAAGACTTCAATAAACGTGAGCTCTTTTTCTTCCTATTATTATTACTTGTTAGAGACATATTTAAAATACAGAAGGCCCAGGAAGTCACATCTGGTGGACATTTCCTGGAAGAATTTTTAATAAAAATAAGTTTCCAAAATAAAGTGGATATCCATAAAATATGAAAGATTAGTGCATCTTTTGGTGTTCTGAAACTCAATTTCCAATGTGTATGGGGTGGGTGAGGGGCTCCCCACACTAATGACAATTCTGATATGAGCAGAGTTCCCAAGAATTCAACTGAATTCTGATACCATCTACCCAGAGATCACATAAGATTCCACAAGTTAAGAGTTCAGTCCTATAAGACTGCCCCCATCTCCCTACCACTTCAGATGCCAATTGTAAGCCCAGGTTATTACCTGTGCTTCTGACTTATGGGGCTAGAGATTGGGGGTTCTAACATTGCAACATGGTATTGGTTTCAGATACCAGTCACAAGTCCAAGTTGTTACCTGTACTTCTGACCAACTGGCTATAAATCAGAGGTTCCCGCAACCTCCTCCTTGGGTTCAATTAATTTGCTACAGGGGCTCACAGAACTCAGAGAAACATTTTACTTACTAGATTACTGATTTGTTATAAAAATATATAACTCAGGAACAGCCAAATGGAAGAGATGCATAGGGCAAGGTATGGAGAAAGGGCATGGAGCTTCCATGCCCTCACCAGGTATACTATTCTCCCCAAATCTCCCGGTATTCACCAACCTGGAAGCTCTCTGAACCCTGTCCTTTTGGGTTTTTGTGGAGGCTTCATTATATAGTCATGACTGATTAAATACTTGGCCACTGGTGACTGATCCAATCTCCTGCTCCCTCCCCTCCCCAGAGGTCAGGTGGGTGGGACTAAAGTTTCCAATCCCCTATGACTTGGTCAGTTTCCCTAGCAATCAGCCCCCATCCTTAGGTGGGGTCCAAAAGTCACCTCATTAATCCAACAAAAGGTACCTTTAAGGCTCTCATCACTTAGGAAATTCCTAGGGTTTTGGAAGCTGTGAACCAGAAACTGTGGATGATGACAAAATATATATGAGAAATATATTTTGGTTATCTGAACGACCAAATATATATTTCTTATAAATCATAATATCACAGTGCATTTTTATTAAAAAACCAAAATAGTAGATTCAGAATCATGTCAGACCCTGGATTTTGTGCAAAAGTTTTTTTTTTTTTCCGGTACGCGGGCCTCTCACTGTTGTGGCCTTTCCCGTTGCGGAGCACAAGCTCCGGACGCGCAGGCTCAGCGACCATGGCTCACGGACCCAGCCGCTCCGCGGCACGTGGGATCTTCCCAGACCGGGGCACAAACCCGTGTCCCCTGCATCGACAGGCGGACTCTCAACCACTGCGCCACCAGGAAAGCCCTGTGCAAAAGTTTCTTGACACTCAGGTTCATCATTTCATAAGGCTGACCTAATGGTGGAACACAAAGAGCAGCTTCTTGGTCTTTGAAATGGGGAACGGTTATTTAAAAAGAAACTGTCTTAAAGAAGGAATTAAAATATTTATTTTTACAAAGTACAACTGAACTACAGCTAAAAATATCTTACTAATGTTTGACAAGTTACTTCATTTCTTCAGCTAATCTTTGAAAGCTATGATGTTGCCAGCACTGTGAAAAGATTGAACAATCCAGTAACAGTCACTTCCCCCAGGGAATTCAGTCTAGTACATCCATCCTTCATTAAAACATCACACCTTGAAATCATACTCTACCAATAAATTTAGAAGGTGAGTCACCTCCTACAATTTAAAACTCTCTACTTCAAAAGCAGCCCATTATATTTTCAGTCTTGAGGTTGTGCTTTTTAAACCTATTCATGATTTTTGCCCTCACAATCTACTTGTATCCACATTGATTTTCCTGTCTCTCCAGGCTGTTCACCCT
Organism: Mesoplodon bidens; assembly: GCF_964165515.1. Taxonomy (NCBI): domain Eukaryota; kingdom Metazoa; phylum Chordata; class Mammalia; order Artiodactyla; family Ziphiidae; genus Mesoplodon; species Mesoplodon bidens. The sequence continues at coordinate 30,137,042 of NC_138177.1, read as the reverse complement.
TCAATAAAATTAATTTTGTGTAACACTCCCAAGCTAAATTGACTTGAAATACTCCCTCATCTATTAAGAAAATGTTTCCTGATAACCACCTCATTGTATTAAAAGTCCTCTTCCTGATTTTCAAGATCCTCCCCTAAATCCAGTCTCACACTGAGTATTTTTTTGGTTATTCTCCTCCCAGCCACATACACCCAGAGATTTAAAAAAATTAAAAATAAATCTTCAGCTCCATCAAGACAGGTCTCCCTAGAGCCCTGCCTCTATGCACACCGAATTCCTCTACTCCATGCTTTTGTATGGCTCCGTCAGTCTTTAATACCTTCTGTCTCTTTACTATGTCATTTAATAAAAATCTTACAACCAGTCCGTGATTTAATCAAGGCAGGCATTATCTCTATACTGTAAATTAGGAAGTCAAGAATTATTTTTAGACTCCCTACTCTCTACTTATTCAAAGAGAAGTGGTATTTGACATGAATTTTGAATGATGAGTAAGCATTTTCCAGGTGGTGAAACAAGGGAAGAAGACATTTCAGGATGGATGCATAAATGCCAGGGAGGTATGAAACAGATGCATATATATATTCATGTGCACATTCATATGCATATAAATCTATGAACTGCTCCACTACACTAGAGATGCAAGAAATATCATATCTTTTTGTTTTTAATAAATTTATTTATTTTGGGCTGCATTGGGTCTTTTTTGCTGCACGCAGGCTTTCTCTAGTTGTGGCGAGTGGGGGCTACTCTTTGTTGTAGTACACAGGCTTCTCATTGTGGTGGCTTCTCTTGGTGTGGAGCACGGGCTGTAAGCACATGGGCTCAATAGTTGTGGCTCGTGGGCTCTAGAGCACAGGCTCAGTAGTTGTGGCGCATGGGCTTAGTTGCTCTGCAGCATGTGGGATCTTCCCGGAACAGGGCTCGAACCCATGTCCCCTACGTTGCCAGGCAGATCCTTAACCACTGCGCCACCAGGGAAGTCCCTCTTTGTTTTTTTTCATATTCAAATCAGTTCAGACTTCAAGGACATGATTCAGCCATGTCAGTGAGAAATCTGACATGTTTAAAGGCTCTTTCTTCCCTCACCCCTTAAGTTGTATCAGACCCTAAAGGTGAGGCTGGGAATTCCCTGGCAGTCCAGTGGTTAGGACTCAGCACTTTCACTGCCAGGGCCTACGTTCGATCCCTGGTGGGGGAACTAAAATTCCACAAGCCGAGCAGCAAGGCCAAAAGACCCACAAGGTGATGCAGTGAAGAAAAATGAAGGCAAGGCCTGTAGTCAGTGGCCCATGGTGAACACCCCCTCCTGGAAATGCTCATTGTAAACCCTCATGGCCCTGTTGAAGGTGACTTAGCTCCATTGGTAGCATCCATTGCTTACTCTATGCTACGTTAGGCATGAGGACCTTCACTATGGATGTCAAAGCTGTCTCAATGCTCAGTCCTCCCTAGCACCCACATAACCATACCCACTTTGGAACCTCCAAGGAACTGCTTCAACTAGAGTACCAGCTTCAACTGCCCACAAAAATGGACCACCTCTGATTTCCACTCCCTAGAAATTTCTTCCTTCCCTGGAAGAGGATCAGCCAATCTTCTAAAGACAACTAGCATTTCTTTCCCAATCTCTTTCAACAATAATAGGATTCAGTTGTTCTTTCAAAGACTTTAGACACAAGATGGTCCTAAAAGCCTGCGCCATGAATTCTAGGACAATCCAAGAGCATGTTTACCTTCCTTGGGAATAAGAATTCCATCTTTAGGAATGGAGTAAATAGTCTCCCATTCCTAAGGATAGAATGCATGCTTCTCTTAAGGCTGCAGAACAAACAACAAAGTTGTGTTTCTCTACCATGCTACAGTGAATTCTTGATAAGTTGCCCTATTAACATATATACAAGTAACATTAAGTCATCCTTCTCCAACTAGATCACAGGCACCTAGTATAATTGCCACACTTTGCACTCATATATATTCTGGATATATTTTAGCTATTACATAAATCCATATTTTTGACATATCACAAACCAATCTGTCCCTTAAAGTATAGCTAGGTGCAACATATGTTACAAAACTTATAGAATAGATATAAGGATTATCCTTTAACCCCAGCATTTAAATATAGTCACATTATCTATAAATGTAAATCAAATCTGTGTCTCTGACAGATTCTAAACTTGGTCAATAAAATATTCTCCAGAATTATTCCTCTACTAAGCACTAGTTATAATAAATGCAGAGCCTATGAACCCATATCTAGTGGATAATGAATTCTAGTTCTGTGATGATTTTGCCCTTAATAGACCATTTTAAATAGTTTGTTTTTTAAATTTTTTATTGGAGAATAGTTGATGTACAATATTATATAAGTTACAGGTGCACAATATAGTGATTCACAGTTTTTAAAGTTTACACTCCATTTAGTTATTATAAAATATTGGCTATAATTCCCATGCTGTACAATATATCCTTGTAGCTTATCTTATACATGCTAGTTTGTACCACTTAATCCTCCCTCTTCCCTCTCTCAACTGATAACCACTAGTTTGTTCTCCATATCTGTGAGTCTGCTTTTTTATTATATGCACTAGTTTGTTGTATTTTTTTAGATTCCACATATAAGTGATATCATACAGTACTTGTCTTTCTCTGTCTGACTTACTTTACTTAGCTTAACACCCTCCAAGTCCATCCATGTTGCTGCAAATGGCATTATTTCACTCTCTTTTATGGCTGAGCAGTACTCCATTGTATATATATACCACATCTTCTTTATCCATTCATCTGTTGATGGACACTTAGGTTGCTTCCATATCTTGGCAATTGTAAACAATGCTGCTATGAACATTGGGGTGCATATATCTTTTTGAATTGGTGGGGTTTTGGGGTTTTTTTTGGCTATATACCCAGGAGTGGAACTGCTGGGTCATATGGTAGCTCTATTTTTAGTTTCATTTAAATAGTTTTTAAGCAAAATTTTAAAGTGTGTAAGACGTAAGTAGAATTTTTAGCTATTATCTTTTTTTTGGAGGGGGGGCGGCGGGGTACGTGGGCCTCTCACTGTTGTGGCCTCTCCCATTGCGGAGCAAGGCTCCGGACATGCAGGCTCAGTGGCCATGGCTCACAGGCCTAGCCGCTACGCAGCATGTGGGATCTTCCCGGACCGTGGCACGAACCCGTGTCCCCTGCATCGGCAGGCGGACTCTCAACCACTGTGCCACCATGGAAGCCCAGCTATTATCTTTTTAATTTAAGGTTACTTAAGCCTGCTTTTCCAAAAGTGACAAGTCTACAAGTTAAATTTTCAAATTCCAAGCTCAATTAAAACCTCCAACCAAAATACCTTCCTCATCAATCCCCACATTAACAATGTGCTACAAATAAAGGACAATGGAGGTGGTGGAATGAATTGGGAGCTTGAGATTGACATATATACACTAATATGTATTAAATAACTAATAAGAACCTGCTGTATAAAAAATAAATTAAATTAAATTAAATTTAAAAAAAAAAAGGACAGTGGGTTACAAGGAAGAAAGTGTTTTGTCCTGACACTAGCTCTAGGGCCTTAAACGAGTTACTAAACCTCTTTTACCTTAAACAAGTTACTAAACAAGTAAAATAGCAATAGGATACTTGCTTTCCTCCAATTAGTCATGTCATGTATTAATAAATCAGATAGTGCTTGGGAAAGCTCTCTAAAAATTATAGCATGAAAAGTAAAAAAATTTAAGCCAGTATTATTGTCAACATCCACCTTGGAGCATAAATTTAAATGAAAAAAGTTACCTCCAGAAAAATAAAATTCAGAAAGATAGCATCAAGTACAAAGAAGACATCAATAATAATTTTCTTATCTTGTTTCTCTCAATTAGAACTTCTCCTTATGGTATCACCCCATTTTCACCCCAGTTCAACCCTGTTCTTAGAGTAGGTTGTGGTTTATTCATACAGTGGAATACACAGCAATTAAAATGAATAAACAAGATTTGTAAGAATCAACATAGATAGCTTTCAACAAAGTAATGTTCAGTTTAAAAAAATAGGTGCAGAATGATAGCTTTTATGTAGATTTTTTAAGCATACAAAACAATTCTATATTTTGTTTACAAACACATATATGGAGTAAAAGTGTAAAAACAGCCTTGAAGGATAAACACCTAATTTAAGTTGGTGATTAGTTCTGGGCTCTGGAGCTGAAGAAACAAAGAAGACATTACCATACATGTAATATTTATTTCTATTGTATTTGTAATGTCATTCATATCTGTAAAGACAAAATATTAATAACTTACTAATTTTGGGTGATGAGTACACTGGCATTTGTTGTAAAAGTCTTTGTATTTACTGATTTTTAAACTTTTTCAATAAAATCAAAAGTATGTTTTAAAAAAGGCTTTTCTTAACGTAACTGCTGTAGAAAATTTCCACTCAGAAAACAGAAAAATACAAGTAGTCTTTAACCACTAAAGGTACTTTTATATGTCCAATCCCTGACAAACACCTAACAACCTGTCACTACCAGCAGGTAAGGCAATCACCAAAATGTTGCTTCTGACACAACTTTGTCTCAAGCTTATCGAATGAATGTTCAACAAGTCAACTTCAATGTGAAGACAGTAGCAAATGTTCACTGAAACAACTGTTAGTAAAATAATGAGAAATGTAAGTCTTTGATCAATTTAAAAAATAGTCTCTCCTTTTTAACAAAGATTATCACTCCTGAACACATTTCTTCTGAATCAACAGCATTCCAGGTCATTACTTTGATTTTAAGCCATTGTCCAGATTTCAGACTCTTGCTTATAAAAGACAAAAACATTTCTCACGGCAGGAATTTTGGATCTTAGAAGGTTTCAAGGCTTGTCCTTCCTGAATGTCAACAGGGCTACCACAATTCAATAATAAATGTTTTTACTTTCCTTTTACAGAAGTCTGATTTTGATCACTGGCAATTCTCAAAGGATAATTAAAATACTCATTAAACTGGTAAAAGAAATATAATGAAACTTTCATATTTGATGTCTATTATAGGTTACTATTTCAATTAAAGATATTAAATGAAAGAACACTATATCTCAGAACTAGAAAGCTGAATAATTGCTACTCCAAAGCTGATAATGTGTTCTCCAGGGTCAGAATATAGTATGGGGTAAGGTTATTTTATTCTTGAAAAATCCTGAGTATGGATTAACCTTTTTATGATCCCATGGAGCACTATAGACTTAAAATGTTTTTTAAAATGTGCTATGGAAATATAAGCTTGAACCGATAATATGAAGCTCCCTTCATCTATCATCAGGTTTTGTACACCATCTACCATCTACATGAGAGATAGATACCAGCTCTATCTCTCAGCAATTTATATAAGAAGCAGTAACTCATGGGCATCCTACAAATACAAGAGTGAGACCCTTTGGGAAAGGCCCCAGCTGGCACTTTAACTGTCAAATTTTTATTTTAATGAAAAACTATAAATATAGTTGATATTTTCTTCTTGGCATTCTTAGCATACAGTATATCAAGTATTTAAATATCTTTATAAAGTCCCCATTTTAAACATCAACAATTGTATTATGCTAAAACATAGCTAAGCCCACATTAAATCTTTAAAAGGCCTGATAATCCTGCACAAATTGTGAGCTTTTATTATTATTACTGTTCCCTTAAGAGGTATTTTACGATAGGTACCACATCTCCCTGCAATAACTGTGCCTGCTCTTAACCATTACTTTCCTCCTAGCTCCTAGTCTGCCACTCCTACTCCATAATGGGTGTAGATGTCAGAAAACCCAGCCTGAGAGTTGTGTGGAAGTGAGTGGGCTCTGGGCAACAGCCTGCATTGCTCACCTGAGGGTAATCTAGAGGAACACTTCTACATCACCATGGCTACGCAGAGCCTATTTAATTCACCTCTTGTCCCTTTACAGCTGTCTTCTTTCAGGGTTACATGGAAAACCAAGGATGTGAAAATGCTTTCTACCACATAATGCACAATGTCATTATAAACTGTCATTGCTAGGGACCAATGAATTTTTGGATTTCTGAATTCTGGCCAGATAAGGTACAACTATGATAATATCATCTTTCATATGCACTGCATTCTATACATTTCAAAGCATTAATAATATACATATATTAGTTCTCTCAACAGTACAGGAGGTAAGTACAATGGCACTTAGTACTCACCTGTTACAAGTGAGGAAAGAGACAAAGAGGGGTTAAGGGACTCATACCCTATCACAGGAGCTCACTAATGACAGAATTGGGGCTGGAACATGATTTCCAGTTCTGTACTTTTTCTAAAAGAACTGTCTCCCAAAGAAGTTGCCTTATAACCCATGAAGTTCTCTCTCCAGGGACCCCCACCACTTGAGAAGAGCATGTCCCTAATAGGTCGAGAGGAATATGTCAAGAAATTTTATTCTTTACTTTTTACAGAGGTCACTCAGTAGATATTAGGGGAAAAAATAGTTTAGATCACAGGTTAAACTAGAGAGAGGAAGAATATCGGGATGACAGGGAAGACTAAATAGCTAATCTCATACTTTCTTTGTTGGGGGGACATAAAACAGTAAAGCCTTTGAAATAGGCTAACACTACAAACAGAGACAGAGTTAAGGCCCACTTAGAATGAAGTCTGTGTACTAGTATGTGTACCTTTAACATCACTCAGACATCTTTGAAAGATCTCCGTACAATTATGCATTTGTACTCATAACCCCCTTCCCTCCTTCCTCCTCAGAGACCTCTCTCCAGCAGTTTACATCCTCTCAGACTCTCCTACATTTTCAACCTCCTCTCTCACGTGGTTCTTATAAAAAATATTCCAGTTTTCCATCTCCGGGGAAAAAACAAGCAAACTAATACCACCATCTCTCTCCGTCCTTGCTTCACTCATCCCCTCCCACCTGCTCTTACCCCTCACCACTCTGTCTACAACCAAGTTTCTTAGAAGAGGATTCTAAAATCATGCCTCCGGCTTCCCTGGTGGCCCAGTGGTTAAGAATCCGCCTGCCAATGTAGGGGATATGGGTTCGAGCCCTGGTCCGGGAAGATCCCACATGCCACAGAGCAACTAAGCCTATGCACCACAACTACTGAGCCCGTGTGCCACAACTCCTGAAGCCTGTGTGCCTAGAGCCCGTGCTCCACAAGAGAAGCTACCACAATGAGAAGCTACCACAATGAGAAGCACGTACACGTCAAAGAAGAGTAGCCCCCACTCACTGCAACTAGAGAAAGCCCACACACAGCAACAAAGACCCAATGCAGCCAAAAATAAATAAAATAAAATCATGCCTCCTTGACCTCTAATGTGTGCCTCAAACACTGAAATTCAAGTCAGTCTTCTACTTCACCCTTAAAGCTGCCTTCATCAATATCACTATGACCTTCTTATTTCTAAAAACAATGGGACTCATAGAATTTATCTTCCTTCTTCTTTCAGGAACACTTGATACTGCTGACCTCTCTCTCCTCTCCTCTCTTTTCTTCTCCTCTCATCCTCTCCTCTTCTCACTTCTCCTTTCCTGATGCTTTCTCAGTAAATTTCCCTCACTCCATTCCCTCCTGGTTTTACTCCAACCTCTTCTCCTTCTCAGTGTCTTCCATTGTCTAGTCCTTTCTGGGTTTTTATCAGCCCTCTTCTCACTCTACATGTTCTCCCTCAGTGGTTTCATCCACTCCCTACTAATGGTTCCCAGTCAAGTATCTGCAGTCTCGATCTCTCTTCTGAGCTCCAGACTTCTACTTGTACATCACAAGTACCCCAAACTCAACATGTCCCAGTCCAAGCACAGTGATGTCCCAATCTACTTCTCCTTGTTTATCTCCTGTAACAGTGAATGGCACCACCAACCAATCAACCAAGTAAAAAACTGGGAAGTCATCCTTGATTTTCTCCCCATCTTTTTTTTTTTTTTTTTTTGATGTGGACCATTTTTAAAGTCTTTATTGAATTTGTTACAATATTGCTTCTGTTTTATGTTTTGGTTTTTTGGCCACGAGGGATGTGGGATCTTAGCTCCCCGACGAGGGATCGAACCCATACCCCCTACATTGAAAGGCAAAGTCTTAACCACTGGACCACCAGGGAAGTCCCTCTCCCCATCTGTCTTAACTCAAGCCCTCATAAATTACTTATTGCCAATCCTCCTCCACTTTGCAGTATCTTCTTTTGCTGTACACAGGACTTCTTGTAGTATCCTGTAGATTCCATCTTCTTTCTTGCATACTTGCTTTTGCACATGCAGTTTCCTCTATCTGGAGTACCCTCCCCCTTTGCCTATAGGTCCTTCAAGACTCAGCTCAGGTATCAGCCCTCCAAGACTTTTCGTTACTTTGCCTAAGCTGGGCTATGATATCCCTACTCTGAACTCCATATTATTTGTAGAAACCTATATTATAGAGCCAACTATATATGCTTATATATTTTCTACCTTCCCAACCACACTTCAACTGCTAGAAAGAGAAACCATATCTAATTCATCCTTGTGTAACCAACATTTAGTATAATTCCTGGTATATCATAGGCCCTGAATTAATGTTTTATGAATGAATTAAAAAAAAAAACCCTGAGTAACTTCCACTATCCACATTTCTGTGCTGCTTGTCATCTGTTTCTACTCTCAAAAACCATACCCATTCTTCATCACCCCATTCAAATATCATTTCATTTATGAAACCTTCCCTGATTCCCACCCCCACTCTCTTATTTCTCACTTCCCTCATAGTGATTAACTGCAATGCAAAATAGAGAAAGAAATATGAGTACTTACTTTTCTATTACATTACCATTCTACCATAGGAGGCTTGAAGGGAAGGATAATTTAATTCATCTTTTAGGTGCTTTCCTTAGGATTCTTTAGAGGAAGGCACATTCACATTTGAAAGAAACCAAAAGCAACACGCTAGCAAAAACCTCCTCTGCATTAAAACTCAGCAGCATCTCACAATAGAGCTTTCAAAAGGAGTTACAGATCCTGTGTATAGTGCTGCTTACGAGCCATCACATGGCAGCAGCAGGGACAACACACCAGCACCAAATCTGAGACAAAGAGCAGAGATGAAGCCCGCTCTGTTCCTGCTGACACAACTGAGGCCACTGCCCTCTCAGCTGGCTAACAGCAAACAGGCCTCAGCAGGCCTGCAGCCCAGCTAGGAAGCAAGCAGACCAAATTCCATAGCAGTGATTCCAAGCACTTAAGGGCATTGCTGTCCCACAACTTCATTTTAGTTTCAAATACAACTCTTCATCCCTTTCTCCTAAAAAGTCAACAGCATAATCTCCTGTCAGATTAACAAGAATTAAAGTGAAATTGTGATTGGAAATAATACAAACATCCAAAAAGAGGGGACCTATCACACAATGGAATACTATTAATTATTATAGTATAACAGAATAGTTAATAACGTGAAATTCATTTTCTACATAAAATAAAAACATATAAATTACATTTTTAAATCATATGACATAACAGTACAATATAAGCTAAATCTATGCCAAAACATTATGGCTAACTTTCAGCTGACTGTAGGTGATTTTTGTTTTCTTATCATGTAATCTGTGTTTTCTAAATATTCTTCAATGAACATATTTCTTTAAGAGAGAAAAACTAGTTTCAGAGAATGAAGTGGTCATCTCTTGATTAAGTTTTATAAATCTCTATATCTTCATAAATATATTCAATTTTTATTTATATCCTAAGGACTTAAAACAATTTTTTTTATTTCAGCCTTATTAGGTCTTGGGAGCGATGGTACAAGATTTGTAGGATCACTAAATCCACAAAATGCTGTCTCGTCATGCCCAATGAAATGCTTACTTGTGAAACTAGGTTCAAAATGAAAATGAGAATGAGAAATGTACTAATTTTAAAATGATTTCTTATTATAAAGAGATTAAGACAAAGTCAGAAAACCAAGACTAACTTCTACCAATTAGATAGGCCAATTAGGGCAAATATTTTGTTTTTATTATGTTCACCTATAAAATGTAGAAAATGCCAGATTGTTACAGCAAAGGAAGTTCTTGTCAGATGCTAGATTCTGTATCTCCACATAATGAATGAGACGATTTGAGAAGGTTCATTATTTCATTCCGTTGGCAGATATTATTAAGCATTCACTATGGAACAGCATGTGCTAATCTAGGTTTCCAACCAAAGCAGCAGTTCTCCACAGCATTTCCCTTACTTAAAATCAAAATATTGACAAGAGATAGACATGATTATTCACAACTGCCAAATTTCTGACATCTGTTCTTCTCATTGAAGGTCTACCCTTGACATCTATAGAGTAGGATAATAGCTGAAGTTGTTTAAGAAAGCCTTCAAATAAAAGTGGATTAGGGTGAAAAGCTTTTATTAATTAGAGAAAGGAACATAATATGAAATTTAAATTTGACATTCAGAAGAGGCAAAACAAATCCTGCCTGATCAAAGTCTTGTTTGTTTGTTTGTTCATTTTTAATGTCCAGGCTTCACAAAATAAAAAGGTGGCAACTCTACATCCATGCCATTTTTCTTTAACTGTCTCTTGAAATTTAGCAGTCTGGAAGCCACTGGTTCCAAGAGCATTTTAGCCACCTGGAAGGTGGCTGATCTACAATTTGGAACGCTGCCCCTAACACAATATCACACATATAGAAGATACTCAAAAACATATTTGTTGAATGAAGATATGTAATTCTGTTTCACACAGATGATGTGGCTTGAGGATAACTTTAAGATGGTCCCAAACATCTACGACTCTAGGACATTTCAAAAATGAAGTAAGAAGCAATACATTATGTTAATAATTAAAGGAGGTTGGCACTAGAGAGTAAGAGTTCCCTACCCTGCCTACAAGTTTTTAAGTCAAGTTGTTAACACTGCCTAAAAGTCTAACACTTGTTAGGATATATTTGAATTAGTATGTAATTCAAATATGTATTTCTTCTTTGAAAATGCAAATATTTGGAGAGGATTAAGGAATGTAACCATTTAACATAACTTTTATCAGACAAATTACAGGAGTTTTATCATAGTGTTTACCCAGTATGTAAAATATAACTATATGTTTAAGATTATGGTATATCTTTAATGATAACTTAAAACTTAATTGAAAGTTTCAGCTATTTCATGTAACTGTAAATAATCACTGGCTTACATTTCAAGTGATATTAGATTGAATCACCCCAAACTGCTGGAATTTTTTAGTCAAAAATGATCAAATATTAAACAATTAAAAATAATTTGGGGTATATGACACTGCAGTGGTGAATACATGACACTATGTACTGTCAAAACTTACAAAACTTTGGGGCTTCCCTGGTGGCGCAGTGGTTGAGAATCCACCTGCCAGTGCAGGGGACCTGGGTTCAAGCCCTGGTCCAGGAAGATCCCACATGCCGCAGAGCAGCTAAGCCCGTGCGCCACAACTACCGAGCCTGTGCCCTAGAGCCCACGAGCCACAACCACTGAGCCCGCGTGCTGCGACTACTGAAGCTCACATACCTAGAGCCTGTGCTCCGCAACAAGAGAAGCCACCACAATGAGAAGCCCACACACCACAACGAAGAGTAGCCCCTGCTCGCTGCAATTAGAGAAAGCCCGTACGTGGCAACGAAGACCCAACACAGCCAAGAAATTAATTAATTAATTAAAAATTTTTTAAAACTTACAAAACTTTACAGCACAAAAAGTGAACCTTAATGTATGCAACTAAAAAAAAATCATTAAAGACATCAGAGGATTCCAAAATGGAATGAAGAGTATGGCAAAACAATCTAACTGTATTACAAATTGTTCTTACAAATTGTTCTAATTGTATGAAACTATTCACTGATGGGGTAGGGTACTTACCTAAGTAACTTTGGAAATGAGTGAAATCTGCAAGACGTAAGACAAAAGGAACTGTATATAACCACTGTACTATGGCTGGTAAAGCTGTTACCCCTGAGGGTACAAGTTAAAAGTTCTGATATTGTTACACATGTATAATATAACTATGACAGTTTATCAGACTTTCCTTGTTTTGGATGATATTGACAATTTTGAGGAGTACTGGTCAAGTATTTGGTAGAATATCTCAATTGGGATTTGTCTGATGTTTTTATCATGGGGTTACGTGTTTTGGGGACAAAGACTACAGAGGGAAATTGCCATTTTTCAGAAAAATTATAGGAGTTTTGTCACAGTGTTTACCAAGTATGTAAAATATAACTATATATTTAAGATTATGGGATATATTCATGATAACTTAAAATAAGTAAATAAATGAAAGGTGGGAGCCAAAGTTCTCACTGTTGGAATGGGGAAGTTACAAATAAGCAAGAGGTAGAGGATAAATTATCCATATGGTAATGGACTACAGTGAAGACATGAGTATGAACTCATGTTTAGTTTAACATAGGTACAGATGGTCGTATACAGAAATATTTATATTTATGTGTATATACATGGGTTAGTATACACATATATATTTCCTTGTTCTGTCAGCTGAGAAGGCCTAGAAGCAACTATATCCCAGTAACAATGAGCACAACTAACATCAGATCTTAGTTCCTAATACCATTCTTCAGGGTTCCTTGGAGAAATAGCTGATTCTGAGACTAGCATGTAAAATATAAAAGATGATCCTGGAGCATTTTACAGCGACAGAAAGTAAGGAAGTGCTCAGCACACACACACACACACACACACACACAAGATGGAACAAATGATGGGTAAAGGGGACATTGAAACCAACTGAAAGAGCTCCCAAGGGAACAGTGTGAACAAAAAAATTAAGTATTGATAGTATTGGCTGGTAACCCAAAGTATAAAATAAATATCCATGAGTCCAACTGATATAAGTAAATGGTTGGGTGAATAAATAAACAGAGAACAAACCAATCTGCCATGCAGGAGAATTCCTAGTAATTTATGTAAAGAATCCACCCTCAGGGAAGTGGAATAAAATTCCCACTTCTTAAGTGTAGGTTGTACAAAGTGACTTCTTTCCAAAGAGGACAGTATGGAAAGGGAAACACTATCTCAGGTGATAATGGTCAACATCAATAGTAATAAGTCATGTTGAGAGTATGTGCCCTTGACATGATATGATGAAAAAGGCAATTTCCCTCTGTAGTCTTCCTCCCAAAAACACATAACCCCAGGATAAAAACATCAGACAAATCCCAACTAAGAGACATTCTACCAAATACTTGATCAGTACTCCTCAAAATTGTCAATATCATCAAAAACAAGGAAAGTCTGATAAACTGTGAAAGTCAAGAAGAGCCTAAACAGACACAATGACTAAATGCAGAATGCTATCTTGCATGAGATCCTGGAATAGAAAAGACCATGAGATAAAAACCAAGGAAATCTGGATAGAATACAGACTTTAAATAATAAAAATTATATCAATCTTGGTTTGTTAATTATAACATACCATACTAATGTAAAATTTTAATAATAGGGGAAACTGAGTATGGGGTATATGAGAATTCTCTTTACTATCTCTGCAATATTTCTATAAACCTAAAACCATTCTAAAATTAAAAGTTTATTTAAAAATAATTAGGGAAGAGATGAGGTATTTACTGAATGTGATTATCAAATTTATGCCTCCAGCCCCATCTTTAATACCATCCATTGATATCAGCCACTTCCAGCTTTCTAAATGGGAAACTCTTAGATCTGACGTTTTGACTACTGGGGCCTTTTCACCTTGATGCTCTTCCTCTCTTGGGTGGGCTGTTGGCCATCTCAGCACAATTTGGTTGCAAAAACCATATAAAGTCAATCATATGGGAAAGGTTTCAGAAACAAATACATTTTTATTTTATTTTTTTAAAGCATTACTGGGGGTTTTTTATTAATTAATTATTTTGGGCTGCATTAGGTTTTCGTTGCTGCACGTGGGCTTTCTTTAGTTGCATCAAGTAGGGGCTACTCTTCGTTGCGGTGCGCAGGCTTCTCATTGCAGTGGCTTCTCTTGTTGCAGAGCATGGGCTCTAGGTGTGTGGGCTTCAGTAGTTGTGGCATGTGAGCTCAGTAGTTGTGGCTGATGAGGGCTCTAGAGTGCAGGCTCAGTAGCTGTAGAGCATGGGCTTAGTTGCTCCGCAGCATGTGGGATCTTCCCGGACCAGGGCTCGAACCCATGTCCCCTGAATTGGCAGGCGGATTCTTAACCACTGCGCCACCAGGGAAGCCTCCAATACATTTTTAAAATCAGACTTCTCAATAACCACATGGAGTGACTCTTAGAAACCACATCCATTGTTATTTTACCTCAATTCAAGATTAATGACTTTATTTTTTGATGATGTGATTGGTATCTAAAAATCAAGACCAAAAAAATGTCCTTCTAGATAGAGTTATACACGCCCTTCTCCTCCACACACACACATACAGAATTAGAAGTTATTATTACTATCCTAGCATAAACTATGTCACCTTTATAATTCTCAAACTTATTTTGCAGGAGCAGTGTCAAAAGAAAAAAGGGCCAATTTAATGATTTCTTTCCCCACTGGACATTGCTTATAAGTTAATTCAACTGACATCTAAAACTTCATATGAATTATTTTTAATACGAGAGGCTCAGGGAGTATCTGGTAGCCATTGTTCTAACTTTTAAATATGTTCTGTTAAATGCATATTGTAAAACCAATTTTACTATAGGAAAGTTACCAACTCAACTATAAATAAATTTAATTACACTTTATCTCTAGGAAAGCATCTGTTAATTTTCTAGGAAAACGAACAAACTACTCATTTTTTCTACTTGGCTAGAAATGCTACTTATATATAAATTCACAGAATAAGTATTTACATTTAAGACTGAAGATAGTTTTAAAAAGCCAAAGCTTAAAATAAAATTGGAAAATGATCCACTATGATTATTTTTAGCATCCTTCTTACAGTACAATATCAAACTAAGTTTTAAATATGTCCTCACAAAAGGGGTTGCTGCCCAGGCTCCATTCTTCTCTTTTGACATGAGCTGTAAAGAATTTGAACACAAAATGTAAACGAGAAAGCACAGCCAAGTAAACAGCTCATTTTAAGGCACTACATATCAGCTTTGGAAGAGAGGTTTGATTAGGGGTCCCCAGGCAAGCTACAAAGTACCCTTAATGTTCTTTCTCTGGCCCTCAACTTGGTAGATCCCACACTGTTTGAGAATAGGTTTTTGAAGAATTGCACCCAAGAGCATCCTTTGATTCACTGAGCCTACTGTAAATAATTAGGGGTGGTTTGGATAATAGAGGTTGGTACACTTGTAGTTTTTCTCAATTTTTCCATATACCCCAGTTCTCAGCACTCAATATCACTACAAATCTGCACTACAAATGACTGGTTAATCCTAATTAGAAGAACACAAAATGAGGCTTAAACTCAGATCATGATGATGACAACACATCTAGACATCCATGCAGCTACACTGAACACATTAAGTAGTAATGCTAGAAATAAAGACATTTAAACCCAAATCTTTCCCCTTCTTCTGCAACTATCCCTGGTAAATGCTCAGTCTCTGTTAATATATTTGCAGTAAAGACTAGCTTTAAGGAGGCTTTCCAGCCTCCCTAATAAGTGGCCTTATCCCCTTCTCTATCATCTGGAAGGAGCTTTAACCTTTAAAAAACAAAGAGCCCATTTTCCTGTCTTTAGTCTATTTTTGTTTGTTTGCTCTAATCTTTTCATAAACTTCAGTTAATTCTCAGTTTAAGCCTAAATGACACTATCCTGCCTAAACCTTCTTATGAATTCTTTTCTAGTCAGAGAGTTAAGGAGTAGCCAATAGCCATTGTTTTAACTTTGAAATGTTCTGTTAAATGCATATTTTAAAGCCAATTCTACTACAGGAAAGTAACCAATTTCATTTTAAATAAATTCTATGCTTGTATTTTTCCTTAGTTACATTCTCCTCCCTTACTATTTGTTGTATTTTCCATACACTGTGTGCTCAGAGAGTTGTCTATATCACTGGCTTTGTTAAGATAAACCATCTTGCCCATACACCTTCCTCTCTTGTTTAAATCATTTACAAATAAATCACTAGAATTTCACTTTTTATTATGAACCATCTTCATGAGTCACAGTCCCTTCTAAAATATCTACTTTTTCTCTAAATTTCTTAAAATCTACTTTAAAAAAATTATACCCAGTAGTGTCTTGCCTTGACATTATAAAGTCTAATAAGGTCACCTTTCCCAGAATTCCTTTTAAGGCCATATTACCAATACATTCTTTATCAATCATTAAAAGACACAGAATGGCAATTCTCTCCACTGCTTCTTCCACCTGCAAAGAGATGACACTGTTGGCAATACAAGAGAAGAATACATCAGATGTTTTGGCTTTATGCTAACTCACATCTGTGCAGTACTGTTTTTAATACTTTCAAAAGCTTTACCATATTTGATCTTCATAATAACCTTAGAAGTTTGGAAAGAAAGGTTTTAACGTTCCAAGGACAGAAACTGTTAAATGAGTTACTCAAGGTCCTTCAGCCAAGCAAAAGGAAATTGGAACCTATTTCAAGGTCCTTTCCATTATGATGCCTTGCTCTTCATTTAGCAGAATTAGACTTCCATCCAACATCAGGATGCTAGAAGTTCCCCATCACTACTATTTCTTGCATCTATACCAGTTTTATAAACTATATTAAGAACTCTTTTCATTGTTTCTACTAACTACAGAGTTTGTTCTCTGGGGAAATGACATTATTTACTCTCCTCTAAAAAAAAAAAAAAATGAATTTCATACGACCTTGGTTTTATTCCCAGCTCCACTATCGTTTCACTGTAGAGCCCTGGGAACTGGCTTCAAAACTCTATTGCAAATATAAAGTTACTGGGCTTCCCTGGTGGCGCAGTGGTTGAGAATCTGCCTGCTAATGCAGGGAACACGGGTTCGAGCCCTGGCCTGGGAGGATCCCACATGCCGCGGAGCAACTAGGCCCGTGAGCCACAACTACTGAGGCTGCGCATCTGGAGCCTGTGCTCCGCAACAAGAGAGGCCGCAATAGTGAGAGGCCCACGCAGCGCGATGAAGAGTGGCCCCCCGCTTGCCACAACTAGGGAAAGCCCTCACACAGAAACGAAGATGCAACACAGCAAAAAATAAATTAATTAAAAATATATATATATATATATATATATAATGTTACTAATTTTTCACACTTCACGAACAAATGATTTTTCTAATCATAAAGAGAACCAAAAATTCCTCTAAATCCTTAATATATAACAATAACTATTGATTTCCAGCTATAGAAATAGGAGAAGAAAAAAATAAAACCTAAGGAAAAAAAGAAAAATCTTTAAATAGGAGGTAACCAAGAACTTCCTGACTATATGGGTATTAAAATACTAGACAGGTTGACATTCACAGAAAGATAGACAAAATGAAAAGGCAGAGGACTAGATACCAGATGAAGGAACAAAATAAAACCCCAGAAAAACAACTAAATGAACTGGAGACAGGCAACATTCCAGAAAAAGAATTCAGAATAATGGTAATTAAGATGATCCAGGACCTCAAAAAAAGAAGGGAGGAAAAGATCGAGAAGCTGCAAGAAATGTTTAACAAACACCTAGAAGAATTAAAGAACAAACACCTAGAAGAATAAAAGAACAAAAAATAGATGAATAATACAATAACTGAAATGAAAAATACACTAGAAGGAATCAATAGCAGAATAACTGAGGCAGAAGAATGGATAAGTGACCTGGAAGACAGAATGGTGGAATTCACTACCATGGAACAGAATAAAAAGAAAAGAATGAAAAGAAATGAAGACAGCTTAAGAGACCTCTGAGACAAAATTAAACACACCAACATGTGCATTATAGGGGTCCTGAAGGAGAAGAGAGAAAGAACCCAAGAAAATATTTGAAGAGATTATAGTCAAAAACTTGCCTAACATGGGAAAGGAAATAGCCACCCAAGTCCAGGAAGGGCAGAGAGTCCCAGGCAGGATAAACCAAAGGAGAAACACACCACGACACATGGTAAGCAAACTGACAACAATTAAAGACAAGGAAAAATTACAGAAAGCAACAAGGGGAAAAAAACAACATACAAGGGAACTCCCATAAGATTAACAGATGATTACTCAGCGAAATTCTGAGTGGCATGATATATTTAAAGTGATAAAACGGAAAAACCTACAACCAAGATTACTCTGCTGAGCAAGGATCTCATTCAGATTAGATGGAGAAATAAGTGGTGCTGGGAAAACTGGACAGGCACATGTACAAGTATGAAATTAGAACACTCCCTAACACCATACACAAAAATAAACTCAAAATGGATTAAAGACCTAAATGTAAGGGCAGACACTATCAAACTCTTAGAGGAAAACACAGGCAGAATGCTCTATGACATAAATCACAGCAAGATCCTTTTTGAACCACCTCCTAGAGAAATGGAAGTAAAAACAAAAATAAACAAATGGGACCTACTGAAACTTAAAAGCTTTTGTACAGCAAAGGAAACCATAAACAAGACAAAAAGACAACCCTCAGAACGGGAGAAAATATTTGCCAATGAAGCAACTGACAAAGGATTAATCTCCAAAATTTACAAGCAGCTCATGCAGCTCAATAACAAAAAAACAAACAACCCAATCCAAAAATAGGCAGAAGACCTAAATAGACATTTCTCCAAAGAAGATATACAGACTGCCAACAAACACACGAAAGAATGCTCAACATCATTAATCATTAGAGAAATGCAAATTAAAACTACAATGAGGTATCACCTCACACTACTCAGAATGGCCATCCTCAAAAAATCTAGAAACAATAAATGCTGGAGAGTGTGTGGAGAAAAAGGAACCCTCCTGCACTGTTGGTGGGAATGTAAATTGATACAGCCACTATGGAGAACAGTGTGAAGGTTCCTTAAAAAACTACAAATAGAACCACCATATGACCCAACAATTCCAATACTGGGCATATACCCTGAGAAAACCATAATTCAAAAAGAGTCATGTACCAAAATGTTCACTGCAGCTCTATTTACAACAGCCAGGACATGGGAGCAACCTAAGTGTCCATCAACAGATGAACAGATAAAGAAGATGTGGCACATATATACAATGGAATACTACTCAGCCATAAAAAGAAATGAAATTGAGTTATTTGTAGTGAGGTGGATGGACCTAGAGTCTGTCAAACAGACTGAAATAAGTCAGAAAGAGAAAAACAAATACCATATGCTAACACATATATATGGAATCTAAGGGGAAAAAAAAGGTCATGAAGTACCTAGGAGCAAGAAGGGAATAAAGACACAGACCTACTAGAGCATGGACTTGAGGATATGGGGAGGGGTAAGGGTAAGCTGTGACAAAGTGAGAGAGTGGCATGGACATATATATACTACCAAATGTAAAATAGATAGCTAGTGGGAAGCAGCCACATAGCACAGGGAGATCAGCTAGGTGCTTTGTGACCACCTAGAGGGGTGGAATAGGGAGGGTGAGAGGGAGGGAGGGAGACGCAAGAGGGAAGAGATATGGGAACAGATGTATATGTATAACTGATTCACTTTGTTATAAAGCAGAAACTAACACATGATTGTAAAGCAATTATACTCCAATAAAGATGTTAAAAAAAGATAAATAAATAAATTAATTAATTAATAAAATAAAAGAACAAAAGCTTTACAGACAAGCAAAAGCTAAGAGAACTCAGTAGCACCAAACCAGCTCTACAACAAATGCTGAAGGAACTTCTCTAAGTGGGAAACACAAGAGAAGAAAAGGACCTACAAAAACAAACACAAAACAATTAAGAAAATGGTAATAGGAACATACATATCGATAATTACCTTAAATGTGACTGAATTAAATGCTCCAAACAAAAGACAAAGTCTCACTGAATGAATGCAAAAACAAGACCCATATATAAGCTGTCTACAAGAGACCCACTTCAGACCTAGGGACACACATAGACTAAAAGTGAGGGGATGGAAAAAGATATTCCATGCAAATGGAAATCAAAAGAAAGCTGAAGCAGCAATACTCATATCAGATAAAATAGACATTAAAATAAAAAATCTTACAAGGGACAAGGAAGTACACTACAGAATGATCAAGGGGTCAATCCAAGAAGATAAAACAATTATAAATATATATGCACCCAACATAGGAGCACCTCAATATATAAAGCAACTGCTAACAGCTATAAACAGGAAATCGCCAGTAACAAAATAATAGTGGGGGACTTTAACACCTCACTTAAACCAATGGACAGATCATCCAGACAGAAAATTAATAAGGAAACACAAGCTTTAAATGGCACAATAGACCACATAGATTTGATATTTATAGAACATACCATCCAAAAACAGCAGATTACACTTTCTTCTCAAGTGCACACAGAACATTCTCCAGGATAGATCACATCTTGGTCACAAATCAAGTCTCGGTATATTTAAGAATATTGAAATCATATCAAGTATCTTTTCTGACCAAAACGCTATGAGATTAGAAATCAATTGCAGGGAAAAAAATGTAAAAAACACAATCACATGAAGGCTAAACAATATGTTACTAAATAACCAAGAGATCACTGAAGAAATCAAAGAGGAAATCAAAAAATACCTAGAGACAAATTACAATGAAAACAGGATGATCCAAAACTTATGGGATGCAGCAAAAGCAGTTCTAAGATGGAAGTTTATAGCAATACAATCCTACCTCAGAAAACAAGAAACATCTCAAACAATCTAACCTTACATCTAAAGCAACTAGAGAAAAAAGAACAAACAAAACCCAAAGTTAGTAGAAGGAAAAAACTCATAAAGATCAGAGCAGAAATAAATGAAATAGAAACAAAGAAAACAATAGCAAAGATCAATAAAACTAAAAGCTGGTTCTTTGAAAAGGTAAACAAAATTGATAAACCTTTAGACAGACTCATCAAGAAAAAGAGGGAGAGGACTCAAATCTACAACAGACACCACAGAAATACAAAGCATCGTAAGAGACTACTACATGCAACTCTATGCCAATAAAATGGACAACCTGGAAGAAATGGACAAATTCTTAGAAAGGTATAACCTTCCAAGGCTGAACCAAGATGAAACAGAAAATACGAACAGACTAATCATAAGTAATGAAATTGAAACTGTGATTAAAAATCTTCCAACAGGGGCTTCCCTGGTGGCACAGTGGTTAAGAATCCACCTGCCAATGCAGGGGACGTGGGTTTGAGCCCTGGTACAGGAAGATCCCACATGCCATGGAGCAACTAAGTCCACGCACCACAATTACTGAACCTGTGCTCTACAGCCCATGAGCCACAAGTACTGCGCCCGCATGCCACAACTACTGAAGCCCATGAGCATAGAGTCTGTGCTCCACAACAAAAGAAGCCACCTCAATGAGAGACCCACGCACCACAACCAACAGTAGCCCCTGCTCACTGCAACTAGAGAAAAGCCCTCGCGCAGCAATGAAGACCAAACGCAGCCAAAAATAAATAATTAAGTAAATAAAAACTAAAAAAAAAAAATCTTCCAACAAATAAAGTCCAGGACCAGATGGCTTCACAGGTGAATTCTACCAAATATTTAGAGAAGAATTAACATCCATCCTTCTCAAACTCTTCCAAAAAATTGCAGAGGAAGGAATACTCCCAAACTCATTCTACGAGGCCACCATCACCCTGATACCAAAACCAGACAGGGACACTACAAAAAAGAAAATTACAGACCAATATCACTGATGAATATAGATGCAAAAATCCTCAACAAAATACTACCAAACAGAATCCAACAACATATTAAAAGGATCATACACCACGATCAAGTGAAATTTTTCCCAGGAATGCAAGCATTCTTCAATATATGCAAATCAATCAATGTGATACACCATATTAACAAATTGAAGAATAAAAACCATATGATCCATCTCAATAGATGCAGAAAAAGCTTTCAACAAAAAGCTTTCAACACCCATTTATGATAAAAACTCTCCAGAAAGTAGGCAAAGAGGGAACCTACCTCAAAATCATAAAGGCTATATAAGAGAAACCCACAGAAAACATCAGTCTCAATGGTGAAAAACTGAAAGCATTTCCTCTAAGATCAGGAACAAGACAAGGATGTCTACTCTAGCCACTCTTATTCAACATAGTTTTGGAAGTCTTAGCCATAGCAATCAGAGAAGAAAAAGAAATAAAAGGAATACAAATCGGAAAAGAAGAAGTAAAACTGTCACTGTTTGCAGACGACATACTATACATAGAGAATCCTAAAGATGCCACTAGAAAACTACTAGAGCTAATCAATGAATTTGGTAAAGTAGCAGGATACAAAATTAATGTACAGAAATCTCTTGCATTCCTGTACACTAACAACAAAAGATCAGAAAGAGAAATTAAGGAAACAACCCCATTCACTACTGCAACAAAAAGAATAAAATACCTAGGAATAAACCTACTTAAAGAGGTAAAAGCCCTGTACTCAGACTGTAAGACACTGATGAAAGAAATCAAAGATGACACAAACAGATGGAGAGATATACCATGTTCTTGGATTGGAAAAATCCATATTGTGACAATGACTATACTACCCAAAGCAATCTACAGATTCAATGCAATCCCTATCAAACTACCAATGGCATTTTTTTACAGAACTAGAACAAAAAATCTTAAAATTTGTATGAAGACACAAAAGATCCCAAATAGCCAAAGCAATCTTGAGGGAAAACACGGAGCTAGAGGAATCAGGTTCCCTGACTTCAGACTATACTACAAAGCTATAGTAATCAAGACAATATGGTACTGGCACAAAAACAGAAATATAGATCAATGGAACAGGATAGAAAGCCCAAAGATAAACCCATGCACCTATGGTCAACTAATCTACGACAAAGGAGGCAAGGATATACAATGGAGAAAAGACAGTCTCTTCAATAAGTGGTGCTGGGAAACTTGGACAGCTATATGTAAAAGAATGAAATTAGAACACTACCTAACACCATACACAAAAATAAACTCAAAATAAATTAAAGACCTAAATGTAAGATCAGACACTATAAAACTCTTAGAGGAAACACAGGAAGAACACTCTTTGACATAAATCACAGCAAGATCTTTTTTGACCCACCTCATAGAGTAATGGAAATAAAAACAAAAATAAACAAATAGTACCTAATGAAACTTAAAAGCTTTTGCACAGCAAAGGAAACTATAAACAAGACGAAAAGGTAGCCCTCAGAATAGGAGAAAATATTTGCAAATGAATCAATGGACAAAGGCTTAATCTCCAAAATATATAAACAGCTCATGTAACTCAATATTTTAAAAAAACAAACAACCCAGTCAAAAAATGGGCAGATGACCCAAATAGACATTTCTCCAAAGAAGACATACAGATGGCCAAAAGGCACATAAAAAGCTGCTCAACATAATTATTATTAGAGAAATGCAAATCAAAACTACAATGAGGTATCACCTCACACCAGTTAGAATGGGCATCATCAGAAAATCTACAAACAACAAATGCTGGAGAGGGTGTGGAGAAAGGGAACCCTCTTGCACTGTTGGTGGGAAGGTAAATGGATACAGCCACTATGGAGAACAGTATGGAGGTTCCTTAAAAAACTAAAAGTAGAATTACCATATGACCCAGCAATCCCACTACTGGGCATATACCTAGAGAAAACCATAATTCAAAAATACACATGCACCCCAATATTCATTGCAGCACTATTTACAATAGCCAGGTCATGGAAGCAACCTAAATGCCCATCAATAGACAAATGGATAAAGAAGATGTGGTATATATATACAATGGAGTATTACTCAGCCATAGGAAAGAAAAAATTGGGTCATTTTTATAGACGTGGATGAATCTAGAGACTGTCATACAGAGTGAAGTAAGTCAGAAAGAGAAAAACAAGTATCGTATATTAATGCATATATGTGGAATCTAGAAAAAATGGTACAGATGAACCGGTTTGCAAGGCAGAAAAAGAGACACAGATGTAGAGAACAAATGTATGGACACCAAAGGGGGAAAGTGCCCGGGGTGGGGAGCGGGGGCGTGGTGGGATGAACTGGGAGATTGGGGAAAAAAATAAAACAAGACAGGTTACAGAGAGCATAACGGAAACAAAATCCTTTTTGACTTCCAAAATACAATCAGATTTTAAGGATTGTTTTACACATATCCTGAAGGTTCCATATGTTCCTATTGAGAAATAAAAGACAATGAAAAGAAAACTATATATCAGATGATGCTTTAAAATAACTATTTGGTTATAATAAATTAACAGTGAATGAAATAAATCCCAAATCTTTTCTAATATTGATGGTTGCATGCCCATTTACACATATGTGGGTTGCATAAATGTATTTATAAATTATCAAAGAAATATTTAAACAGAGCAGAGATTTGTGAAAGAATTACCTATTTAATAAAGTAAATAAAACACAACAAAAAAATGTAAGGTTTACCATTTTTTACGGGTCTCACAAATCACTGGGAAAGGATCCTTAAAGAATGGGACGCTTGGGCTTCCCTGGTGGCGCAGTGGTTGAGAGTCCGCCTGCCAATGCAGGGGACATGGGTTCATGCCCCGGTCCGGGAAGATCCCACATGCTGCGGAGCGGCTGGGCCCGTGAGCCATGGCCGCTGAGCCTGCGCGTCCGGAGCCTGTGCTCCACAATGGGAGAGGCCACAACAGTGAGAGGCCCGCGTACCACAAAAAAAAAGAAAAAAGAATGGGATGCTTTTGCAATAACAATAACTCTGGCAATAATAAAGGCAAACCAAAGAACTTGTAAAAACAGGCTAAGAACTGGCTTAATTGTTCATGCATCTGTGACAATTATAGAAAATCTTTTAAATAATAAACAATTTTTTAAAAAGACTTCACCTCCAGAATGTATACCTAATATGAACACAGAGCAGACAATCTCTGTATTTAGAAGTAATGGTCACTAGCTCAGGGTTATGGTCCTTGGGTTCTCACTACAGTGTGACCTTGAAGAAGAGAACTTTCATCTCAATATCCTTATTTTTTTTTTTTTGTTTTTGTTTTTGTTTTTGTTTTTGCGGTACGCGGGCCTCTCACTGTTGTGGCCTCTCCCGTTGCAGAGCACAGGCTCTGGACGCGCAGGCCCAGCAGCCATGGCCCACGGGCCCAGCCACTCCACGGCATGTGGGATCTTCCCAGACCGGGGCACGAACCCGCGTCCCCTGCATCGGCAGGCGGACTCTCAACCACTGCGCCACCAGGGAAGCCCTCAATATCCTTATTTTTTAAATGAGGGTATTGGATTAGATGATTTCTAAAATCCTATCTCTATAATTCTCTGATTCTATGAATATCAGCAGAAGTCTACTGGTCTGAATCTAATCAATTCTAGTTCTCCAGCAGAAAATAGGAAGCACTCTGTCTACAACCCACAGACAACTGGGTTTTCCCTCACAGCAACTACATCTCCAGTAATTCAACTGTCTAATAAATCTACCTTCTCTTGCCCTTTTATTTGATGATAATACATTGCTATCCAATCACAACACATTAAAATATAATTCTACTATAACCAATAGGAAATAACTTTCTAGTAAGAAAGTGTATAATGTTCAAACATTAAGCCAGAAAAGATAACTCTGTGTGCTAACTTGCAAAAATAATTTGGCTTTAAGAGAGTTATGTGAATCTGAAGAAATGTTTATAGTATAGTCATTAATCAAATGCCTTGTAAATGAAATTACTAGACATATGTTCACCACTAATGACTTAACCTAATCCTCACATTTTAAAGACTAAAACTTTTATGTTTGCCCTTTCTTATTTCAAATTCAAGCCATAGCCAGAAAACAATAAGCTTTGATTCCAACTCTTCTGTTAAGATTCCTACACCATTCTAAATTCCTAAAATCATAAGGTAAATAACAAAGGCAAAGGTAATTTTCCAGGAAGGCAGTGACTGACCATGGGGATTTTGAAGAAAAAAAAAAAGAAAAAAGAGCAGGGGAGAGGGAAGGACAAAAAAAAGGCATCATTATACCATAATGATGTAATGATTACTTTACACAGTAATCACTTAGACCTCAAAAGATTTTTTATTGATCAAGCTTAACAACTTGACAGTTTTCCTAAAAGAAAGAATACAATCTCATAATTTTGTCATATATTAACAGGAACCAAACTTTCAGCTCATAATCTCACAAAAGAAGAAACAAATTCACTTACTGCCATAAAATGTAGTAGGTTAAGCAGCTATTTAGCAGTGTTTAGCTCATTATATTCCAGAAGTCATTTGATTTTTAGCAAAACTCCCAGAATTCAAAAAAGACCAGTCTATGCAGCCACTGCGGAAAACAGTATGGAGGTTTCTTAATAAACTAAAAATAGAACTGATTTGACCCAGCAATTCCACTCCTGGGTATGCATCCTAAAGAAAAAAAAAAGAAGAAAACACTAATTTGAAAAGATACATGCACCCTGATGTCATAGTAGCACTATTTACAATTGCCAAGATATGGAAGCAACCTAAGTGTCCATCAACAGATGAATGGATAAAGAACAGGTGGAATACTACTCAGCCATAAAAAACAATGAAATTTTGCCATTTGCAGCAACATGGATGGACTAGGAGGACATTATGCTAAAGGAAATAAGTCAGAGAAAGGCAAATACTGTATGATATCACTTACATGTGGAATCTAAAAAGTACAACAAACCAATGAATATTTTTTTTAAAAAGCCAAATAATGGATATAGAAAACAAACTAGTGGTTATCAGTGGGGAGAGGGAAGGGGGAGGGGCTATATAGGGGTAAGGGATTAAGAGGTACAAACTACTATGTATAAAATAAGTTGTAATAAGGATATATTATATGACACAGGGAATATAGCCAATATTTTATAATAACTATAAATAGAATATAACCTTTAAAAATTATGAATCACTATATTGTACACTGCTAATATATAATACTGTACATCAACTGTACTTCAATTAAATCAAAAAAACAAATGAACCAAAGAGACCAGTGCAGCTCTTGCTCCCCTGGAATATTCCACTACTGTCAACAAACAGCCTTTCAAGATTCCCGATCAGACAACCCACAACCTTTGCAGTCCAAGGCAAAGTGGCCCCTAGCCTAGGGCCTGTCAACATCTCACCATACTCCCAGTTCCAACCCACACCCTCAGAATCCTCCAAAGCAAGGTTATGGGTACCCCAACCCGAAGTCCAAGATCCATCTTCTCCCTAACCGCCACTGTGCAAATGCTACTCCTTGGACATCTCTTGCACCTAAGGGGAACACATTGGTGTGGTGTGCCTTTAGGAGAAAAGCAAAGAGGCCCACACAGGTCCTGAAAGCAACTTAAGGCCACTTAGGCAGAAAATTTTGGAGTCTGAGTTACCTGGAACATAAAGGAGGAAGAGTACAACCTCTAGGTGAGCATGTGCCCCCCTGGCACATCCTTGACCCCTCCAACTCCTAGCCCCATAAAGCCAGAGGAAAGATAGAGTAAGACCCTCTAAAGTTTGAGGGCTACAACAGAGGTCCCCATTGCATATAACTAAGGGAGGTACTCTTCCTAGTTATTTGAAGTTTCAGGAATTCTTCAGAGGCCTTGACTCTAGAGGATACAGTCTAAACACAGCTGTATGCTCTTTCCCTAATAGTTTTACAGAATAAAATCAGATTAAAATGAACATCAAGGGCACTCTTTTAAGAAAGATAAGGGTACAAGATAACTATAAAAGTATGCATGTTTTGCCTAGGAGATAAAGAAGGTTATTAGGATTCCACTAAAAATCTGATTTTTAAAAAAAATACCAAGTGTTTACCCACCTTCTCTCCTTAGACTTTCCTTATCAACTAACTGATCAATAGCCAGAAGCAGAGTCTCCTAAAGCTTGGCACCCCAGAGCATTGCCTTAATGCTCTCACTGTACCCTAGAATTTGGGGTGATACTAAAGGAGTCAGGTAACTATACAGATCAGTTCAACATTTCCCAAGCACCTAACTTGTGCCAAACGCATGATACAAGCTAAGCATAGAAAGATGTGTACATTCAACCCTGACATCAAGGAACTTGTAGTGGATTGACTGCAGAAATGGCCCCATTTGTTGACATATCTACACCTTTTTAAAGCACCCTCCCACAGTCACTCTGGGGTCAGACATATGACTTGCTTTGGAAAATGGGACAGTAGCAAATGTACCAGAAGCAGAAATTTGAAAAGTTCTTGCACCTCAGGGTTTGCCCTCTTAATGCTCTTGGGAACCCTGTGGCCATGAGTCAACAAGCCCAAGTAGCTTGTTTAAGAATGAGAAACCCCAAGAGAATAACTGAGGTGCTCCAGTCATCAATCAGCCAGCCCCCAGCTGAACCAGTGGCCATCCATAAGAGTCCATCCCAGCAAAAATCAGCTGAGCCCTGCTAAGCACAGCCCAAACTGCTGATTCCACAGAATCATGAGCTACATTAATGGCTGCTGTTCTAAGCCACTAAGTTTTAGGGTAGTTCATTGCAGGGAAAAGTCTAACTGTTAAAAAAACTCAAAGCTTCGTGGGGAAGCCAGTCTTGTACACAATACGGTATGAGGGCTACAGTAACAGACCTAAGGACAAGATTCATGGATAACTCAGAGGTGAGGGTGATTAACCCTGCTGGGTCCAGTGTGGAAGGCTGGACAGGAGCGTCAAGAGAAGAATCACAGAAGAGATGATGCATATTCTTTATTCTGAAGAAAAAAAAAAACATTTCAGGAGGTGACAGACTCAGCCAACCTCTGCTTCTTTCATCGTTGATACAAATCCCCAAAGGGAACACCAGAACCAAACTGGAATCCATGGGCTGCTGTTTCCACTGAAAAACTGTGGAGTATTTTTTCAGCCAGAAGCTCTCTCTGTCTCTCAGAGCCCGAGAAGCTTCTTCAGGACTGGAATAAGACAAAACCTTGAAGATGCATCCAAGTTGAACATCTGTTTGACTCAGCTATATTCAACTCCCTGTGATCTCCCAGCAGGCAGACTGAGAAAATGACAACACACTGTCACTGCAGATGGTGTGACAAACACTCTGAACAGACAGGTACATTGGCACATTAGGAGAAAGCAAACCTTACTCAAAAGTCAGACTGGGAATGCCCTGAGCTTCTGAAACAATTTAAATGTCCAACAATAAAAGATTATTTAAATATATGTTAGTGTATCTGTAATAAGGAATACAAGGAAGCTACTAAAATTATGCTTTCAATGAGCATTTAATAAGGTGGAAAATTCTCATAAAATCAGCTACAAAAATCACATATACAGAATGATCTCAATAACGTAGAAAAATATATTCATAGGGGAAGAAAGGAAATATGCCAATGTCAACTGTATCCTTGGATAGTAGGATCATAGGTGAATGTTTTCTTTCTCATATATTTCTATGTTTTTCAAATTAAAATATAAAGTCATTTATTTTTTAAAAATTGAATCATACAAGCCAAAATTAATGGTTAGTCTATAAGACAACTGGCTTATACTCTTCAGCGATATGTGTCATGAAAGAAAAGGAAAGGCTAGGGAAATGTTCCAGATTAAAGGAGATTAGAAAGACATGACAACTAAATGCAGTATGTGATCTTGACTTGGATGCTTGGTCAAGGGGAAATATGCTTTAAAGCAGGGTTCCCAACCCCCGGGCCATGGACCGGTCCCAGTCCGTGGCCTGTTAGGAACCAGGCCACACAGCAGGAGGTGAGTGGCAGGTAAGCAAGTGAAGCTTCATCTGTATTTACAGCTGCTCCCCATCGCTTGCATTACCCCTGAGCTCCACCTCCTGTCAGATCAGCGGCAGCATTAGATTCTCATAGGAGCGCGAACCCTACTGTGAACTGCGCATGCGGGGGTCTAGGTTGCACACTCCTTATGAGAGTCTAATGCCTGATGATCTGAGGTGGAGCTGAGGCGATGATGCTAGCGCTGGGGAGAGGCTGCAAATACAGATGATCATTAGCAGAGAGGTCTGACTGCACAGAGACCATAATAAATCAATTGCCTGCAGACTCATATCAAAACCCTATCTGTGAGAGGCAAGTGACAATTAAGCTGCATTTGGTGGCAGGCTTTATATAGTGGCAAGTGAGTTGATGTACTTCAATTCTACAGCTGCATCTGGTGGCAGGCTTTAAGTCAGAGTCCAACCCTTATTTTAGTCTGCACGTGCCCCGCCCATTATTTTATTTTATATTTTCACCCATTTTATTTACCACCTCTGTCTGTGCCTCTCTCCCATACTGCGCACTTGTCTCAGTCACTGTTTTGGTAAGCCCACAAGCTACCCTAGCCAAAATGAGTAAAAAACAAACGTCACTGGAGAGCTTCTTTGAAAAGGGGGAAAGACCCAATGATGAGACAGCAGAGGACTCTAAGACGGCCAACAAAAAGAAAGTGCATTTAAAAGAGAATGCCAAGAGTCCTACTTCAATTACGGGTTCACTGCAACAGGTGATTCACATTCTCCAAGCCTGCTTTGTACAATATGTGGAGACCGGCTATCCAATGAAGCCATGAAACCTTCAAAACTGCTTTACCACATGGAGACCAAGCATCCTGCATTAAAAGACAAGCCTTTGGAGTTTTTCAAAAGAAAACAATATGAACACAAAGAAAAGAAACAATTACTGAAGGCCACCACTTCATCAAATGTGTCTGCACTGAGAGCATCATTCTTAGTGGCTAAACACATTGCTAAAGCTAAGAAGCCCTTTACTATTGGTGAAGAGTTGACCCTGCCTGCTGCTGAGGACATTTGTCATGAACTTTTAGGAGGTTGCAGTTCAAAACATGACACGTGTTCCTCTTTCAGCTAGCACCATAACTAGAAGAATTGATGAAATAGCAGAGGATATTGAGGCACAATTGTTAGAGAGGATTAATGAGTCACCATGGTACGCAATCCAGGTTGATGAGTCTACTGATGTTGACAACAAGGCAACAATGCTTGTTTCTGTGCAATAAATTTCAGGATGTGCATGAGGATATGTTATGTGCACTTTTGCTGCCAACCAATACCACAACTGCAGAACTATTCAAGTCTTTGAATGATTATTTATCAGGAAAACTGAATTGGTCACTTTGCGTCGGGATATGCATGGACAGAGCGGCTGCCATGACTGGACGGCTTTCTGGTTTCACTACTCGGGTCAAAGAGGTTGCTTCTATGCACTGTGTCATCCATAAAGAAATGCTGGCTAGCTGAAAAATGTCACCCGAACTTAACAATGTTTTGCAGAATGTGATTAAAATTATCAACCACATTAAAGTACATCCCTTTAACTCAAGTCTGTTCTCACAGCTCTGTGAGGAGATGGACATAGAGCACACACGTCTTCTCTTATACACAGAAGTGAGATGGCTTTCTAAAGGTAGATCACTGGCCAGAGTTTTTGAGTTACAAGAGCTGTTTCAGAGATTTCTTTTAGAAAAACAGTCACCACTGGCAGCACATTTCAGTGACACAGAATGGGTTACAAAACTTGCTTACTTGTGTGATATATTCAACCTGCTCAACGAACTCCATCTGTCACTTCAGGGGAGAACGACGACTGTGTTCAAGTTGGCAGATAAAGTGGCTGCATTCAAAGCCAAACTGGAATTATGGGGGTGATGAGGGAACACTGGGATTTCTGACATGTTTCAAACATTGGCAGAGATTTTGAAAGAGACTGAGCCAGGGCCTTCTTTCTCCCACCTGGTGCATGATCACAGCTTTCAAAAGAGTTTGAGCATTACTTCCCAACTACAAAAGACCCCAGAACTGGGAAGGAATGGATCTGAATCCCATTTGTAAATAAGCCAGGTGAATCGACTTTGTCCGTGCTAGAAGAGGATCAACTGCTTGAGATCGCAAATGACGGTGGCCTTAAAAGTATGTTTGAGGGCTTCCCTGGTGGCGCAGTGGTTGAGAGTCCACCTGCCGATGCAGGGGGACACGGGTTCGTGCCCCCGTCTGGGAAGATCCCACATGCCGCGGAGTGGCTGGGCCCGTGAGCCATGGCTGCTGAGCCTGCGCGTCCGGAGCCTGTGCTCCGCAACGGGAGAGGCCACAACAGTGAGAGGCCCGCGTACCACAAAAAAAAAAAACAAAGTATGTTTGAGACAACTTCAAATCTCCATACGTTCTGGATTAAAGTCAAGGCAGGATATCCTGAGATTGCCACAAAAGCACTGAAAAGCCTGCTTCCATTTCCAACATCCTATCTTTGTGAAGCAGGGTTTTCTGCAGTGACAGCCACCAAAATGAGATGACGGAGTAGACTGGACATAAGCAACACACCTCGGGTGCCACTGTCTCCCATCACCCCCAGATGGGACCATCTAGTTGCAGGAAAACAAGCTCAGGGCTCCCACTGATTCTGCATTATGGTGAGCTGTAGAATTATTTCATTATATATTACAATGTAATAATAATAGAAATAAAGTGCACAATAAATGTAATGCACTTGAATCATCCCGAAACCATCCCCCGCCCCAGTCTGTGAAAAAATTGTCTTCCACGAAACCGGTCCCTGGTGCCAAAAAGGTTAGGGACCGCTGATCTAAAGAATATTATTGGGACAGTTGGTAAATTTTGAATAGGGACATATATCCACGTGGTTATATAAGAGAATGTCCTTGTTCTTAGGCAATATACACATTAAGTGCTTAGGAGTAAAGGTGCATGATATCTCCACTAACTCTCAAATGGTACAGGAAAAGACATACACACACACACACACACGTGTGTGTGTGTGCAAAACATTAAAAATTGGTTAATCTGGGTGAAGGGTATGCAGGAGTTTTTTTATATTATTCTTGCAATTTTTCTATGTTTGAAATTATTTCAAAATAAAGTCAAAAATAATAATTCTAGACCTGGAAAAAATCTATTTAAAGAGAAATAATATTCACTTGGTATTGCAAATTTATTGTTTCATAGAAAATTCTAAGATTTGTTTCCTAAAACATTATGTAACATTCAGGTCAAATAACAAAACTGTCTCCTTGGAGAAACTGAGGTAGGAGATGACAAATTCCGAAATTAATCCTGTTGTTCTCCTAACAGATGTTTTGACTGAGGCTGGAATCTCTCCCACTCAGCACCCACTAGAGGCCAAAGGAGCTTGGCAACACATCAAAGTGGGGTTCACTCGGTGCTGGTATTTGCATATCTATACTGTATGGAGAATGCTGCCATTTCAAAGACATACACAGAATAATAGTTCACCCAGGGCCTTCATCCAGACTCTCCAGCTCTTTCAGGCCCTGCCTGGCTCTATGGTGCCACTTCTGGCTCGGCCTGGCCCTCTGCCTGGAATCTCCTATTATCTCATCTGAAAATTTACCAGTCATGTAAATATTCCCAAGTACAGCTGAAAACCACACCCCTCAGTCCCTCTGCTTAGTTCTATGTGAAAAGACAAAACTGGAAAGAAGAATTTTCAGGTTAAAAAGCATTATACATTGTCCATTTCCTTAAACGTTAAGTTCCTGAAAGAAGGAGCTCTATCTTAAGTATATTCTACACTATACTTAATGTATATTCGATATCATGATCACAAAATTAAAGAAGTTAGTAAACTAATACTGTTTATGCTCCATTTGCTCTACTTAATGCTCTCTATGGCAAAAAATAATCTCAATTAAATGCACTAGCATAAGCACCAGTGGGAAAAGTTCAATTTCAAAAAATAGCCAAGTTCTAAAGAGAAGACACATGTAATACAAACTATAACTACACCTATAGATACTTGAATGATTACAGTTGACACATCTGACCATGTAACTGCTGATTACTAGATACTCTTCTGAAGACTTAGATTATAAAAACAAAAAATCTATTTAAAAATCTACATGAAGACCTAAATACAAAATACAAGGTCTATATCTGAAAATCTTTTCCCTTATTTAATCAGTCAAATTCTAAATTTAAGATTATTTTGTAGAAGTCACAGGGAATAACACAAGAGCATTTGTGGTAGAGACAGCAACCAGCTAGCTCAACTTCTGTTCCAGTCTCCTCCTCTGCCTTCCTATACCATAGAAGCTAGAATGCCAAAATCATTGTTTTCCAGAATCCCTTTTAACTAGCATTCTCAGTGCAATTTAGGTTTCACCATTAGATGCACTTCCATAAGACCTGAATTCAGAATCAAGTTAAGTGGGAGAGAAGCAGCACTCAAGGTGTTTTTTTTGCTGGTATAGATCTAGCAGGCAGCAGACAGCTTTGAAGCTAACAGTTCAGGCAGCAATCTGATTGTGAATCACAGCTAAGGTAGAATGTCCCAGAAGACAACAGGTGCTTCGTGACTCTTGGTTGTGACTAAAGTGGCCAGACCAGAAGTTGGCATAGAGACTTCCTGAGTCCCCAGCTTCCTAAACTTATTAAAGGTAGCAATTCCCTTGGCAGATACCTTTTTTTTTTTTTTTTGCTTATATAGCTAGAGTGGTTTCCATTACCTGCAACTGCAACATTCACCTGTCTGAATGCTTTCATGCTTTCAAATATCCAAAGTAATCTAAAGTGGACAGCACTAATTGCATACATCATATAATTCTTCATTCTCTTCTGAGCCATAACAACAACAAAAAAAAAACCCTAGATTTTAAAAACACAGCTACTCAACATAGTAAGTCATTTCTCATTCAAACTCATTATGATCTGATGTTTGAAAACTGTAGTAAAGAAAGGACTTTCTAACTACTTCCAACCCTTGCTTCTTTGAACAACTAAAACGGTGCCTTTCATACATTAGACCCTGAATACATGTTAACAACTGAGTATGGGCAGAATGATACAGGTGATTCAAACTAGTAGATAAGCCAAAAGTACATTAGTTTTGATTTGGGGGCGGCAGATTGAATTATGAGAATGTTACAGATAAAATTAAATGTATTAGCGTGAAATCTATTTACTTTATTGTACAACTAGAAACACTCTGACAGAAAATATAGGAGGCTCCATGTTAAAATCTTAGCAAATTTCTGTAAAGGTTGTAACAGTAAAATTTCCCAGAATGACAGAGGATCTGATCAGATGGATAATTTCCTCAGGTTATTTCTGGTTTTTCACATATTAATGTTTTTTCCATTAAAAAAAAAAAAAGAACTTGACCTCAAAGGTCAGAAATACACTCACTGAGGTAGACAGAATCTGCTTGATGAAAGGTCCCAACAGTACCAAGTACCTCTAGGGATCAATGCAATACTCTTCTTCCCCTGAAGTACTAATGACATGCCTTTCCATGCAAAAATATAAAAGAAATAAAGCCATGGCCACCTGGCTCTCCCCTGGATGATGAATTGTCCAGTCTGGGTTCACACCTATGCAGAAAAGCAGTGGAATAAATGGGGCTTACTTTCACCTCTGTCACTTAACACAAGTCTCTTCTCCAGCTCATGGGAGAAACAGGTGGTTCAGCAGATCCTTTTACCAGAAGCACGTTTAGTATAGGAGAGAAGTCCGCTTCAGTTGCAAGCATTTTTCATAAATAAATTCCCACAGTCCTATCAACTTGCCAACAGATTTGAGTTTTTCCCAACTACCAAAAAAAGTAAAGGAATTTTAAATTAATATTTCCTGATTATTCAATTTGTGCAAAGCATTTTATTAATTGACAATGAAGGATTCAGCAGAATAGGGAACAAGGTCCCTATTCCCAAGAAAGTATAAGGGAGAAAAGTTCCCACACTCTTTTGTTTAATCTATATGAAAAGCAAAAGAAAAAATTCATTAAAGCTTCTGCAAACGGTTAGTAATCCTTCATGGCAGGAGTTGTTGGACATCTTATCTTCAATACCTACTCCTTCATTCTTAATAATTTCATGTGGCATATTTTTAAGTGAAAAATCTATTTTTAAATTGTCTCAGAACCTCATTAGTCAGCCAGAGATAGCATGATGTGTCACAATGACTACACTGAGAATCACTGTCCTTAGTGCTACGGAAAAGCTAAATGAGAAAATGAGTGAATGAAACAATATAGCTTAGCAAGCGCAGATCCTCACTAAAGGACACCCACTCTCACTTGCAGCCTGTTCATCAGACACCCCGCCTAAAACTTAACCATGATTCGAACCTTGCAGATATGAATGAGGCAATTCAATTCTTGCAAATTTGAATTCTTCAGTGCAGTAGCTAAAGGTCAAGAAACTGGGTTAATGAGAACATGCCACTGGGGTGGCAATGCAGCAGGGAGTGGAGAAAACCAAATTCAGAGACTCTTTAATCTCCACTGCAAGTGAGAAAATCAAGGCAATAATGCTGTTAGGCAATATAACCTCACTTCATTTTTTTTTTAGAAACTTGATTATTTAGTTTATAGACTGCCCGTGTCCTTTAGTGCTTCTTTTTGCTGTCAGCATCATCTTTTAACTATTTCACTGGTGATTAGCACCTCTATAGAGGATGTAAATGGAAAGGAGACTGAAGTGAAGCTCAAGGTAGCCCAATTTCACTACTTGGCAATATATTCAGCAAGAAAGATTTATTGTAAAGAAAAGGCTAAGATGAATGGAATCTTCACCTTGGGTAAGTTCAACTTATAAACAAGCAAACTTGTTTATAAGGTTAATTATAATTCTTTGCTTTAAAATAGTCTCTCCCTTATAAAAATGATTCTAGTTACAACTGTCTAATAGACATAAAATCTTTGGGTTTAAAATATAAGTTAAAATATACCATTTAGCAAAATGTACTTTACATAAGGTGTTTCAGGAATACACCTAAAGGAAACCTTACCTGTGTTATGGGCAAGAGTTGGGTGACTAAAATTATGGTTGCTTTATTTCTATGATTCTAGGGCCTATCCAGAAGTAAAACAAAGTTCTGTGACTTAGGATTTCAAAATTAACTTTTTCCAATTTCATACTAGACTCTCCTTTGAATCATTAAAGTCTATAAGCAGAAAAAATAATGTGAGTCCACAAATGAAAATCTTACTTTCCATAACTATAAAATGGAAAACAAGTATCACACATATTCAGAATCCCAATATTCTAGAATTAGATGAATATTTATTTCTGTAACTTAGCTAATAACCTGAAACATTAACTTTCCAAATGAAATCCTGGAAAAGATAAAAGGAAATACCCCAAACAGAAAAAATAATATAAAGCCACAAGTATTTCTATTTAGAACTACCATTATACAATCCTAATAATAATCTTTCATTCAGAAACAAGGTATTTTAGTAACAAGAGTGACATAATGTTTTTTACACTCCTTCTTAATTACAGTCAACAAAGGCCATTTGTTCTACAAAGATGTGAAGTGTCAGGTGTTTGCTATGGGAATTAAATGATTATTCTAGCCCCCATGGAGTTTAAGGCTAGAAGAAAAAAAAGTCACACATGGGAATAATCCCAGAGCCCTACAGCATACAGGAGGGCCTAAGAAAGGCCCAGGGACTACGTTAGAAAGAAGAGAAGAGATGGTATGTGGCTGGGGTTATCAAGGAGGGCTTCATACTAGGTGGCATTTGAACTACACCAAAAAAGACAGAAATAGTATGCCAGATTTGGACAAGGAGTGATACGGAATAGGGAGGCAGGGAGGGGTGGAGGAAGGAAAGAAAGAAGGGAGAAAGGGAGGGAGGGAGGGAAGGGAGGAAGGAAGGAAGGGAGAGAGGGAGAGAAGGAAAGGAAGGAAGAAATAAAAAGAAAGCGGGAGAAAGGGGACATTCAAGATGGCGGAGGAGTAAGACGTGGAGATCACCTTCCTCCCCACAAATACATCAAAAATACATCTACACGTGGAACAACTCCTACAGAACACCTACTGAACGCTGGCAGAAGACCTCAGACCTCCCCCAAATCAAGCAACTCCCCCATGTACCTGGGTAAGGCAAAAGAAAAAAGGAAAAACAGAGACAAAAGAATATGGATGAGACCTGCACTTCTGGGAGGGAACTGTGAAGGAGGAAAAGTTTCCCCACATTAGGAAGACCCTTCACTGGCAGAGACGGGGGGGAAGCTTTGGAGCCATGGAGGAGAGCCCAGCAACAGGGGTGCAGAGGGCAAAGTGGAGAGAATCCTTCACAGAGGATCGGTGCCAACCAGCACTCACCAGCCTGAGAGGCTTGTCTGCTCACCCACCAGGGCAGGTGGCAGCTGGGAGTTGAGGCTCAGGCTTCAGAGGTCAGATCGCAGGGAGAGGACTGGGGTTGGCTCCGTGAACACAGCCTGAAGGGGGCTAGTGCCCCACAGCTAGCAAGGAGGGAGTCCGGGAAGAAGTCTGGAACTGCCTAAATGGCAAGAGACCATTGTTTCCGGGTGCGTGAGGAGAGGGGATTCAGAGCACCACCTAAACAAGCTACAGAGATGGGCGTGAGCCATGGCTATCAGCGCAGATATCAGCACTGACACCAGAGACGGGCATGAAACACTAAGGCTGCTGCTGCAGCCACCAAGAAGCCTGTGTGCAAGTACAGGTCACTATCCACACCTCCCCTCCCAGGAGCCTGTGCAGCCCGCCACTGCCAGGGTCCCCTGATCCAGGGACAACTTCTCCAGGAGAACACACGGTGCACCTCAGGCTACTGCAACGTCAGGCTGGCCTCTGCCGCCACAGATTCGCCCCACATTCCATAGCCCTCCCTACCCCTGGCCTGAGTGAGCCAGAGCTCACTAATCAGCTTCTCCGTTAACCCTGTCCTGTCTGGGCAGGGAACAGACACCCTCAGGCGACCTACATGCAGAGGCGGGGCCGAAGCCAAAGATGAGCCCCAGGAGCTGTTCGAACAAAGAAGAGAAAGGTAAATTTCTCCCAGCAGCCTCAGGAGCAGCAGATTAAATCTCCACAATCAACTTGATGTACCCTGCATCTCTGGAATACCTGAACATACAATGAATCATCCCAAAATTGAGGCAGTGGACTTTGGGACCAACTGTAGACTTGGGGTTTGCTTTCTGCATCTAATTGGTTTCTGGTTTTATGTTTATCTTAGTTTAGTATTTAGAGCTCATTCTGACTGGTAGATGTGTTTATTGATTTGGTTGCTCTCTTCCTTTTTTTATATATATAGATATATATTTTTTTCCTTTTTCTCTTTTTTGTGACTGTATGTGTAGGTTTCTTTGTGTGATTTTGTCTGTATAGCTTTGCTTTTACCATTTGTCCTAGGATTTTGTCTGTCCTGCTTTTGTTTTGTTTTGTTTGTTCAGTGTGTATTTTTGGTATAGTTTTTGGCACTTGTTATCATTTGTGGATTTGTGTTTTGCTTTGTTTGCTCTCTTCTTTCTTTTTTGATTACTTTTTAATTTTTTTATTTTTATTTTTATTTTTTTATTTATTTTTTTTTTTTTTTGCTGTATGCGGGCCTCTCACTGTTGTGGCCTCTCCCGTTGCGGAGCACAGGCTCCAGACACGCAGGCCCAACGGCCATGGCTCACGGGCCCAACCGCTCCGCGGCATGTGGGATCCTCCCAGACCGGGGCACGAACCCGTGTCCCCTGCATCAGCAGGCGGACTCTCAACCACTGCGCCACCAGGGAAGCCCAATTTTTTTTTTATTTTTAATAATATTTTTTTATTTTGATAACATTATTTTCTTTCTTTCTCTTTCTTTCTTCCTTCCTCCATCCCTCCCTCTCTCTCTCCCTCTCTTTCTTCCTTTCTTTTTTCTCCCTTTTCTTCTGACTCACGTGGCTGTCAGGGTCTTCGTCCTCTGGCCAGGTGTCAGGCCTGAGTTTCTGAGGTAGGAGAGCCAACTTCAGGGCCCTGGCCCACCAGTGACCTCCCAGCCCCAGGTAATATCAAACGGCAAAAGCTCTCCCAGAGATCTGCATCTCAACCCTAAGACCCAGGTCCACTCAACGACCAGCAAGCTACAGCGCTGGACACTCTATGGCAAACAACTAGCAAGAAAGGAACACAACCCCACCCATTAGCAGAGAAGCTGCCTAAAATCATAAGTTCACAGACACACCAAAACACATCACCAGATGCAGTACTGCCCACCAGAAGGACAATATTCAACCTCATCCACCAGAACACAGGCACCACTCCCCTCCACCAGGAAGCCTACACAACCCACTGAACCAACCTTACCCACTGGGGGCAAACACCAAAAACAATGGGAACTATGAACATACAGCCTGCAAAAAGGAGACCTCAAACACAGTAAGTTAAGCAAAATGAGAAGACAGAGAAATACACAGCAGATGAAGGAGCAAGGTAAAAACCCACTAGAATAAAGATGAAGAGGAAATAGGCAGTGTACCTGAAAAAGAATTCAGAGCACTGATAGTAAAGATGATCCAAAATCTTGGAAATAGAATGGAGAAAATACAAGAAACGTTTAACAAGGACCTAGAGGAACTAAAGAGCAAATAAACAATGATGAACACACAATAAATGAAATTAAAAATTCTCTAGAAGGAATCAATAGCAGAATAACTGAGGCAGAAAAAGGGATAAGAGACCTAGAAGATAAAATATTGGAAATAACTACCACAGAGGAAAATAAACAATAAAGAATGAAAAGAATTGAGGACAGTCTCAGAGACCTCTGGGACAACATAAAATGCACCACCGTTCAAACTATAGGGGTCCCAGTAGAAGAAGAGAAAAAGAAAGGGACTGAGAAGATATTTCAAGAGATTATAGTTGAAAACTTCCCTAATATGGGAAAGGAAATAGTCAACCAAAACAGGAAGCACAGAGAGTCCCATATAAGATAAATCCAAGGAGAAACAAGCCAAGACAAATATTAATCAAACTATCAAAAATTAAATACAAAGAAAAAATATTAAAAGCAGCAAGAGAAGAGCAACAAATAACATACAAATAACATAAGGTTAACAGCTGAACTTTCAGCAGAAACTCTGCAAGCCAGAAGGGAGCAGCAGGACATATTTAAAGTGAATAAAGGGAAAAACCTACAACCAAGATTACTCTACCCAGCAAGGATCTCATTCAGGTTTGATGGAGAAATTAAAACCTTTACAGACAAGCAAAAGCTAAGAGAATTTAGCACCACCAAACCAGCTTTACAACAAATGCTAAAGGAACTTCTCTAGGCAGGAAACACAAGAGAAGAAAAAGACCTACAATAACAAAGTCAAAACAATTAAGAAAATGGTCATAGGAAAATACAAATTGATAATTACCTTATATATAAATGGATTAAATCCTCCAAGCAAAAGACATAAATTGGCTGAATGGATACAAAAACAAGACCTGTATATATGCTGTCTACAAGAGACCCACTTCAGACCTAGGGACACATACAGACTGAAAGTGAGGGGTTGGAAAAAGATATTCCATGCAAATGGAAATCAAAAGAAAGCTGGAGGAACAATTCTCATAACAGACACAATAGACTTTAAAATAAAGACTATTACAAGAGACAAAGAAGGACACTACGTAATCATCAAGGGATCAATCCAAGAAGAAGATATAACAGTTGTAATTATTTATGCATCCAACATACGAGCACCTCAATACATAAGGCAAATGCTAACAGCCATAAAAGGGGAAATAGACAGTAAAACAATCATAGTAGGGGACTTTAACACTGCACTTTCACCAATGGATAGATCATCCAAAATGAAAATAAATAAGGAAACACAAGCTTTAAATGACACATTAAACAAGATGGACTTAATTGATATTCAAAGGACATTCCATCCAAAAACAATAGAATACACTTTCTTCTCAAGTGCTCCAGGAACATTCTCCAGAATAGATCATATCTTGGGTCATAAATCAAGCATTGATAAATTTAAGGAAATTGAAATCATATCAAGTATCTTTTCCGACTGCTGCGCTATGAGACTAGATATCAATTACAGGAAAAAATCTGTAAAAAAATACAAACACATGGAGGCTAAACAATACACTACCAAATAAGCAAGTGATCACTGAAGAAATCTAAAAGGAAATCAAAAATTACCTAGAAAAAAGTGACAATGAAAACACAACAATCCAAAACCTATGGGATGCAGCAAAAGCAGTTCTAAAAGGGAAGTTTATAGTAACACAATCCTACCTCAAGAAACAAGAAAAATCTCAAATAAACAACCTAACCTGACACCTAGAGCAATTAGAGAAAGAAGAACAAAAAAACCCCAAAGTTAGCAGAAGGAAAGAAATCATAAAGATCAGATCAGAAATAAATGAAAAAGAAATGAAGGAAACAAGAGCAAAGATCAATGAAACTAAAGGCTGGTTCTTTGAGAAGATAAAATTATAAACCATTAGCCAGACTCATCAAGGAAAAAAGGGAGAAGACTCAAATCAACAGAATTAGAAATGAAAAAGGAGAAGTAACAACTGACACTGCAGAAATACAAAAGATCATGAGAGATTACTACAAGCAACTCTATGTCACGAAAACGGACAACCTGGAAGAAGTGGACAAATTCTTAGAAAAGCACAACCTTCCAAGACTGAATCAGGAAGAAATAGAAAATATAAACAGACCAATCACAAGCACTGAAATTGAAACTGTGATTTAAAATCCTCCAACAAACAAAAGCCCAGGACCAGATGGCTTCACAGGTGAATTCTATCAAACATTTAGAGAAGAGCTAACACCTATCCTTCTCAAACTCTTCCAAAATATAGCAGAGGGAGGAACACTCCCAAACTCATTCTACCAGGCCACCATCACCCTGACACCAAAACCAGACAAAGATGTCACAAATAAAGAAAAATACAGGCCAATATCAGTGATGAATATAGATGCAAAAATCCTCAAAAAAAATACTAGGAAACAGAATCCAACAGCACATTAAAAGGATCATACACCATGATAAAGTGGGATTTATCCCAGGAATGCAAGGATTCTTCAATATACGCAAATCAATGTGATAATCCATATTAACAAATTGAAGGAGAAAGACTATATTTTCATCTCAATAGATGCAGAAAGAGCTTTTGACAAAATTCAACACCCATATATGATAAAACTCTCCAGAAAGTAGGCATAGAGGGAACCTACCTCAACATAATAAAGGTCATATATGACAAACCCACAGCCTACATTGTTCTCAATGGTGAAAATCTGAAACCATTTCCACTAAGATCAGGAACAAGACAAGGCTGCCCACTCTCACTACTGTTATTCAACATAGTTTTGCAAGTTTCAGCCACAGCAATCAGAGAAGAAAAAGAAATAAAAAGAATCCAAATTGGAAAAGAAGTAAAACTATCACTGTTTGCAGATGACATGATAATATACATAGAGAATCCTAAAGATGCTACCAGAAAACTACTAGAGCTAATCAATGAATTTGGTAAAGTAGCAGGATACAATATTAATGCACAGAAATCTCTTGCATTCCTATACACTAATGATGAAAACTCTGAAAGAGAAATTAAGGAAACACTTCCATTTATCATTGCAGCAAATAGAATAAAATACCTAGGAATAAACCTACCTAAGGAGACAAAAGACCTGTATGCAGAAAACTATAAGACACTGATGAAAGAAATTAAAGATGATACAAACAGATGGAGAGATATACCATGTTCTTGGATTGGAAGAATCAACATAGTGAAAATGACTGTACTACACAAAGTAATCTACAGATTCAATGCAATCCCCATCAAACTACCACTGGCATTTTTCACAGAACTAGAGCAAAAAATTTCACAATTTGTATGGAAACACAAAAGACCCTGAATAGCCAAAGCAATCTTGAGAAAGAAATACGGAGCTGGAGGAATCAGGCTCCGTGACTTCAGACTATATAGAAAGCTGCAGTAATCAAGACAGTACGGTACTGGCACAAAAACAGAAATATAGATCAATGGAACAGGACAGAAAGCCCAGAGATAAACCCATGCACAGAAGGTCACCTTATCTTTGAAAAAGGAAGCAAGAATATACAATGGAGAAAAGACAACCTCTTCAATAAGTGGTACTGGGAAAACTGGACAGCTACATGTAAAAGAATGAAATTAGAATACTC
Organism: Mesoplodon bidens; assembly: GCF_964165515.1. NCBI lineage: Eukaryota > Metazoa > Chordata > Mammalia > Artiodactyla > Ziphiidae > Mesoplodon > Mesoplodon bidens. The sequence continues at coordinate 30,093,119 of NC_138177.1, read as the reverse complement.
CCTAACACCATACACAAAAATAAACTCAAAATGGATTCAAGACCTAAATGTAAGGCCAGACATTATCAAATTCTTAGAGGAAAACATAGGCAAAACACTCTATGACATACATCACAGCAAGATCCTTTTTGACCCACTTCCTAGAGAAATGGAAATAAAAACAAAAACAAACAAATGGGATCTAATGAAACTTCAAAGCTTTTGCACAGCAAAGGAAACCATAAACAAGACGAAAAGACAACCCTCAGAATGGGAGAAAATATTTGCCAATGAAGCAACTGACAAAGGATTAATCTCCGAAATATACAAGCAGCTCATGCAGCTCAATATCAATAAAACAAACAACCCAATCCAAAAATGGGCAGAAGAGCTAAATAGACATTTCTCCAAAGAAGATATACAGGTAGCCAACAAACACATGAAAGTATGCTCAGCATCACTAATCATTAGAGAAATGCAATCAAAACTACAATGAGGTATCACCTCACACCAGTCAGAATGGCCATCCTCAAAAAATCTAGAAACAATAAATGCTGGAGAGGGTGTGGAGAAAAGGGAACCCTCTGCACTGTTGGTGGGAATGTAAATTGATTCAGCCATTATAGAGAACAGTACAGAGGTTCCTTAAAAAACTAAAAATATAATTACCGTATGACCCAGCAATCCCACTACTGGGCATATACTCTGAGAAAACCATAATTCAAAGAGTCATGCACCTTAATGCTCATTGCAGCACTATTTACAATAGTCAGGTCATGGAAGCAACGTATATGCCCATCGACAGATGAATGGATAAAGATGTGGCACATATATACAATGGAATATTACTCAGCCATGAAAAGAAACGAAGTTGAGTTATTTGTAGTGAGGTGGATGGACCTAGAGACTGTCATAGAGAGCGAAGTAAGTCAGAAAGAGAAAAATACCGTATGCTAACACACATATATGGAATCTTAAAAAAAAAAAAAAAGGTTCTGAAGAACCTAGGGGCAGGATAGGAATAAAGACACAGACGTAGAAAATGGACTTGAGGTCACGGGGAGGGGGAAGGTTAAGCTGGACCAAAGGAAAAGAGTGGCATGGACATATATACCTTACCGATGATAAAGTAGATAGCTAGTGGGAAGCAGTCGCATCACACAGGGAGATCAACTCGGTGCTTTGTGTCCACTTAGAGGTGTGGGATAGGGAGGGTGGGAGGGAGGCGCAAGAGGGAGGAGATATGGGGACATATATATATGTATAGCTGATTCACTTTGTTGTACTGCAGAAACTAACACTCCATTGTAAAGCAATTATACCTCAATAAAGATGTTTAAAAAAATGATATTTCCAGAAAAAAGTAAAGGGGGAGAGAGAGAAAGAGGAAGGAAGGAAGGATGGACGGGAGGAAGGGAGGGAGGGAGGAAAGAAAAGAAAGAAAAAGAAAATGGGAAGGGGCAATCTGCACTTTTTTGTTGTTTTGACTTTTTATTTGGGAAATTCCAAGCTTATATTAGAAAGAATAGTGTAATAAATCCACATACCTAAATTCCACTTCAACAATTATCAACACATAAACAACCTTGATTCATCCCTTTTCTCTCTCACTCCCATGTCCCACTCTCCTACCAGATCATTTTGAAGCAAATCCCAGACACCACACCATTTTATCAGTAAAAATTTAAGTATATTTCTTTAAAAGATGAACTTTTTTTTTACTTACTGTGATATCTATTTTTATATTTATGTAACAAAATATCCTAAGTGCTTTACAAATACCAACTCATTTAATCTTCAAAATGACCCTAGAAGGTAGGTACTATTATTCTTATTTCACAGATGAGGACACTAAAGCCCAAAAGGTTAAGCAACTTGACCAAGATTGGCCACCTAGTAAGTGGCAAGACAGGATTTAAATCCAGTGTTCAGGCTCAGATCAATGCTCTTAAACACTACACAACACTATACTGCCAGTAAATACTTGGTTTACTCCTTCAGAGTCCAGCCATAACTTACACAAGAGTCATTTTTACATCCTATGTTCCAACTTGTCTTCAAAAAGAGACACTGTTAGTCCTTCAACCAAGCAGGAAAAGGTACAATTGCATGCTTATTCCAATGGAGTAACACTGATTTTTTTAGTAGCTTTAGTGCATACAATTTAGAAAAAGCAATCATGAACTCTAGAAATTGCTGAATAAATGCAAGAATAGCAAGTCATCCAGGCTCACTAATTATATATGTACATTTGACAAGTATTGAACTATTTGAGTATCATATTTTGATGCTAAAAGCATGGAGTTCTCAAATTATCTTTGAAAATCCTATATTATCTATTATACCACTGTATACCTTCTCATTGCAACATCGAAATGTAAGAACTATCACAGACACCACTGAAACATTAATTTTGACTTGTACAAATTCCACAATTAATTTAATTTTAAGGACATTTTAATTATAAAAACTGATGGTTTCCCCAATTCTTTCAAACAATTAAGAGATTAATCAAATTAACTTAATTACTAAAATGTTTATGTGTATATATACATATCTATACACAATATATACAAATATATTTATGGCATCTAAGTTTATACCTGAATATCTAGATATATGAAAACTACATGTTTGTATATATGTATATGGATGTGACATATAATTTAAAAATATAATAGAAAAACTGACATCTGATTAGGAATTGAAAAAACTGAGTTCACATCACATTAAGTTTTCAAATGAGTTCCAGAAAAAGAGCTGTCTACCATGAAGTGCTAAATAATGTACTTTAGCTGTGGTAAGAGGCCCTCTCACATTCCTTTCCTGTAATCAAGTGACATTCAGGAGAAAAATAGAAACATTCTTACTTTTGAAAACACAGTAATAATGTCACATAATGAGAGGTTTAACATAAACGTGCCTCTGGTTTGGATTAGAGCAAAATCCTTTAGGAAGTAAAGGAAACAGCTCCTAAAGGAAAGATTTAATAATACTATTAGGAATGCTTATTTTATTGTCATTGAAGGAAAAGATAAAAGAATTTTTTTTTTTTTTTACTTTCTGGAGAAAGGAAAAGAAAAAGTATGTAACTTTTCACAGGTTTTAAGCCTAATAGTTAACAACATCAGGCATTTCCACAGCTTCTAGAGAGTAACAGCTGCTCTTTAGAACAAAGGGGCTGAATACTTCTTTAAGAGATGTTGGCTTCTCACTCCCAAAACTACCTATTCTTTGCTTGGGACCAATCTCTCCCACCTTAAGTTATTTTGCTATTTGCAGTACCAATTCTCGACTCTGGAGACACAATTAATGCTGTCATCTCCAAGCCTTCGTCTCTTCCTCCTGAACAGTACTGATCCCCCGTGCCATGCTTTACCTTTACTTAGGTCCATATTCCTAACCATCCATAACATACCATATAATTTACTTATTTATTATGCCAGTTGCTTACCCATCTCTGCAGTTAGAATGTGAGTTCCTAGAGAACAGTAATCTTTGATTCCTTCATTGGCTTTGTTCTCTAGTTCTTAAAATACTGCCTGACATACAGTAGGTGTTCAACAAATATCTGTTGAATTTGGGATTTTATTTTTTTATTTTTTTATTTTTATTTTTTGTGGTACGCGGGCCTCTCACTGTTGTGGCCTCTCCTGTTGCGAAGCACAGGCTCCGGACATGCAGACTCAGCGGCCATGGCTCACGGGCCCAGCCGCTCCACGGCATGTGGGATCCTCCAGGACGGGGGCACGAACCCGCGTCCCCTGCATCAGCAGGCAGACTCTCAACAACTGCGCCACCAGGGAAGCCCCTGAATTTGGGATTTTAAATAACTCTTTTAATAATAGTAATATTCTATAGCAAACATTTATGGAAATGGAGAACCTATCACAGGCCAGACACCAAGCTGTGCCCTTCATACCCATTAAAGAAACTCATAACAGGCTGGGGAAATACGTACCATTTTACTGATGAAAAATGTTTCACCTACAGAGATGAAGTAACTTCACAGCAAGTGAAGCTCATTCAAGATCTTTTCATCTTAAAGTATGATTCAACTTGATTCCTTAAAGGACTATACCATTATATCTTTAAATATCCAAATACATCCAATAAGTACAACAATAAAACGTGAGTCAACAAAGCTTACCACGTGTCCTCACAACTTATGGCAAACACAAGACTCAGACCCTAAAAGTAATTATAGAACTATTTTGCTCCTCCTTGCTATGATTATATTCCTCCCTCAATCTTAATAACAGCAGCAGCAGAATTTCTGTAATACTTTCCGGTTTATAACATGCTTTACAAATATTATCAAATTTATCTAAACTATTAAAAAATATATCTATAATTCTTACTCGTCAACTGACTCCAAAGTGAGAAAGAACATCTTGTCCAAATTAGACCTGAATGAGACATGAATATTCATAAAGAGACCTCCTGAGTGGTAATTTCTATAAAATTCCAGAGCAGATATTAGTTTTCCAAATTTTCTCTTATCTAAAGAAAGAGACTAGAAGAAAAACAACATGGTTCTACAAACTGAGACAGAGTACACCTGGGGCCTGCTCAGCGTGCCAAGATTGGTGGAGGCTAGGCTGTCCTCCTACTGTCCCAATTATTAATATCTTGACTTCACTTTTCCTAGGAAATGCTAATAGGAAAATAAACCGAAAATTTTCCCAACTATGAATAATCCCTTCATTCCTACATAAATTATTTTGACAATAATCTAAGTTCCAATATTCACTGAGTGGCTACTCTGTGCTCAGCACTATGGGAGATCCACTGAAGTGTAAGGCACAGTTTCTATCCTCAAAAACAAACTGGGAAGATCAAGATACAAAGATGTAAAGACAAACGATAAAAAAGTTAACTGCAAAAGGAAAAAAAAGTAGAAACTGGGGGATAGTTTATCACCTCAAGAAATACTTGGCATTTGGTAATTCATTGCAAAGTCTGTATAAGTAATATGACTTGAAAGGTCATGTCAAATTCAACTTTCTGTTACAAAGTAGTACACTCCTAAAATCCTATTAAAATTACACTTATTCCTTAAGACCTAACTCAAATGTGACAGTCTCTGTCATTTCCCCTGACCTTCCCTCAATCCTCTACAAGGCTTTATCATTTCTCAAATTCTCCACACACTCCTTGTCACACTGACTTTCCTGATGGGCTATTAGCCAGCCATGTGAGAGCAGAAGCCATAGCCCAGACTTGTATGGTACCTAGCTCAGCAAATGTTGGCTAAATTGAATGGAATAAAGAATTTACTACTTCTAAAATCCATAGAATCTATCTTTCTGGAGAAAACATTTAATCAATACATGACCTCTGACTTACTAGAGGATTACAGTTTAAACGTTCTCTCTGGCAGATAAAAACAAGCAAAACAACAACCAAATATTTAAACAAAAAAGGGAAATTAGGACATATAAGTTACATAGTCACTGATATTACACTAAGGCACTGGTTGTCAAGGGAGTGCAATTTGGAAATTCATGAAGATGTTTCACAGTGACTACAGAACCAGGAATGTTAACCATCCTGAATTTTGGGGAGAGTTCTGTACACTGAACAACTACCCTGCATCCTGCATAATTTTCTAATCTTTTGCTACACATCCATGTAGGTGAAGTTATCTGAGCTGGAGCCTAATTCTGTTTTACATATAAACAAGAATTCAGGTAACACATGGAATTTTCTCAGAATAAAACTAGCATGTAAATTGAGAGAAGATTGTATGATATTTTGTTTTTGGGAAATTTATGAAAAATTGTGCAGCATTTGGTAAATATAAGATCCCTAACAGCAATGTATCTGTCTGTTCTTGTGACTCTAGGCATTGAGCACAAAGTGGTGAGCACATACATGATTGTGTACTGTATCACTCCATTTCTAAACAATGGGCACTGGTTTCTCCCTGACCTCCCTCCACCCCAAATAGCCCTCTCTGCCCCACTACTTATGACAATATCCAGTGCAAACTTTTGACTTTTAGCATACAATTTTGAGTGCAGCAACCATTCTATATCTCTTTTTGATGCACAGTCTGTTCTGCAAAATAACTGGCATATAGCAAGTGTTCAACAGAAATCATCTTGCTGAAGATCAATTCTTCACTTTTCATTTCAGGCAACTAGCACCAACCTTCTGCAGAACAGCGAACAATGCACGAGAGACTTCAAAAGTTTACAAGTCCCAAATGAGTAAAAAACTGCCTGATCATCAGCTAGTTCACAATGAAAATATAAACACATTATTTTTCAACTGGTCTCGCCTAATATTTATTTTCAGTCATGTCTTCTTAATAATGAGGATATAGTAAGAGTCCATAAAAATTATGTATGTCACCAATATTACTTTAAACCAGTAAGGAATACAAGGGGCAATTCATGTCAAACAGATATTATTAATATTTTCATAATAATGGAAAACATAATAATAGCAAATGTAAAAGTATTTAAATAGGTCCTAAAGCAAGCCATCAGAACCCTGACTGCAAGGTTAGTTCTTCAATGCATATTTATATCTTCCTAGGCACTACATCTGCACTTCCAGTAGCTCCCACCAATGGTGCCTAATTACGGCCTTATGATCCAAATGGTTAGTGAAGGAAGCTGAATATCAGATATGAGCTGCCGTAACTAAAATTATAGGACATGTCAGAACTTCCCATATTAAAAAATTAACTTAAATTAGCAGATAAAAACTACTATATATAAAATAGATAAACAACAAGGTCCTACTATATAGCACAGGGAACTGTAATATCCTGTAATAAACCATAATGGAAAAGAATATGAAAAAGAATACATATACACATGTATAACAATCACTTTGCTATACATCAGAAACTAACACAACATTGTAAATCAATTATATTTCAATTAAAAAAAATTAACTGGGGCTTCCCTGGTGGCGCAGTGGTTGAGAGTCCGCCTGCCGATGCAGGGGACACGGGTTCGTGCCCCGGTCCGGGAAGATCCCACATGCCGCGGAGCGGCTGGGCCCGTGAGCCATGGCCGCTGAGCCTGCGCGTCCGGAGCCTGTGCTCCGCAACGGGAGAGGCCACAACAGTGAGAGGCCCGCGTACCAAAAAAAAAAAAAAATTAACTGGAGTCCATGTAAAAGTTATCAGTTCCCACCTTTAACAAGTTGAAAGTTAAATTAAACTGAAAGTAACTGGTAATAAGTTGATTTCCTTCTTGAGGTAGCATGAAACATTTATCACCTATAAGCATTAGTTTTAATTTCTCAAACAATAAAAATAAGGTACAGCAGTAAAATATTTTAGTGATAATAACCCAGCATCATATCTCAGTGAGAACTAATGATTATCAGTCATGACATGAATCCATTTATAATTAAGTAAATGGAAAAAGAGAAAATAAATAACCAGAAAATTTCAGGTCAAGAGCTTAAGTTTCTTTGTGGATATGGGTACAGGAAAAACGTGGTTAGTATAAACTAGAGAAGAGGAACTCTAGAATGAAGCAGCACAATTCAACAGTTAACTACATATGACAGATATAACTACCTGCTTCCCTTATGAGGAAATGCCTCTGAAGAAACAAACTCGAGTAAGAGTGAAAATCACACACTGTAGTTCTTGGGAAACTTGAACTCTGCTAAGATCCTACGTGCCCAAGCAGTGAGTAAGCAGATGACAGTTCCTTGGGCATGTGGAGGATAGTACCAGATGGGGGAGTGCAAAGGTAATAGCACTTGGGCTATGTGTGCCAGGTGTTTTCACATACCTTAATTCAGAGGGGTAAGCAATAGCTTGTGCCCAAAAGCATTCATTCACAAAATGGTTTTCTCCAAAAGACCAAACATATGATGTTCAAATACACATCCTTAAAAAAAGCACATGCAAGAATAATTAGCCCCTGCAACTGTAGTCTGATAAATTATATAAAGGACACCAAGAAGCTTCTTTTGTTTCTTCTCATATGGCAATTGCTCTATCAATGAAAGAGAGAAAACAAAAAATTATGTTTTTCAATAGACAGAGACTACTCCTTGCTTCATAAAGCAAGCCAGAGTTGCCAAGAAGCACTGACTTAGAAGAGAGCTAATTCTCCCTTCTTTCTGCCTGAAAAATTGCCTAAGTTGTGACATTTCTAACTCAATTATGCGTATCTATGAAGATGCCATTAAATAGGTAGATTTGAGTATTTCAAATAGATCTGGCAAGAAGCCATTTTTTGCTCAAAATTTTCCACCCGTTCACGCAATGCGCAGACTACGTGCCAGGGTTGAAAACAGGAAAAATCACTTGGCTTGGCACCAAGTTCTTCAGGGCGTTTCAGTTTCTGCCCCTTGGCCTGGGCAGACCAGAGAGAAGATGGATGCCTGGCATGCCAGGAGCTGTGATCAGGATACCTCTTGACACTCTCACTGTGGAGGGTGGGTCCCAGAGACTGAACCAAAGAATTCTAAAACTGATCAGCTCTAAAAGATCCTGTCTCTTAGGAAATAACATTATTCTTATTCAATTAAGAAGTACTTTTTAAAGAAACGCTTCACCACTAACACTCTTAACAGTATAAGGGATGATATTGGGTGGAAAAACACAATCATCAGTCATGCACTGAAGAGTAATTCATGAGTTGGACTCAATGTGAAGAAGTTTGGGGAATAATTAACCAATTAATTTTATTAACATCTTACAACTTATGTATACACAAGAGTGATATATGATAAAAGTCTATTTCTAAAGTCTGAGAGCTTTTCCAATAACAATAAAACATAAGAAAGCATGTATTTTTTTTAACATCTTTATTGGAGTATAATTGTCTTACAGTGGTGTGTTAGTTTCTGCTTTATAACAAAGTGAATCAGTTATACATATACATATGTTCCCATATCTCTTCCCTCTTGCGTCTCCCTGCCTCCCACCCTCCCTAACCCACCCCTCTAGGTGGTCACACACCACCAAGCTGATCACCCTGTGCTATGCGGCTGCTTCTCACTAGCTATCTATTTTATGTTTGGTAGTGTATACATGTCCATGCCACTCTCACTTTGTCACAGCTTACCCTTCCCCCTCCCCATATCCTCAAGTCCATTCTCTAGTAGGTCTGTGTCTTTATTCCCATCTTGCCCCTAGGTTCTTTATGACCAGAAAGCATGTACTTAAATGACAGTGGATTTTTTTTCTTTCTTAGCTTATATAAAATAATGGTGCATCTTAAAATTGTGGCATCTTTGATAGATAAAATATGGTAAATATATAAACATGCGATATATGATCAAAGGTACAACTGAAGTAGAACCCAGAAATGCCAAATACTGTGATGATAAGAATTCCCTTCAACACTCAAGCATGTAAATTTGCGGCCTGTTAATAATTTCCAAAGTGGACTATAAATATGAAGTACACATTATTCCAAGCAGAAGTTAGGTTTAAATAAAAGTAAATTCAAAGGAAATGCAGAAAAAAATATGACAAGTATACGAAAAATACTTTGGGTGCATTTAACCTCAGTTTAAGATTAATATATGAAAGTGAGACCATGTCCCAGCGTCTCTCCATGGCATATTACTTGACTCTCTGTTAGCAGAAGAATCATGGACTAGATGAACCATGGATGTGACCTATTATAGCCTAGCACAGATGTGACTTCTATGTTCCAAATATTTTAGGTTCAAAGTATGAACAGACATATTAAAATATAGGTTTTTTAGGGTAATTCCCTGGCGGTCCAGTGGTTAGGACTCCTCGCTTGCACTGAAGTGGGCACGGGTTCCATTCCTGGTCAGGGAACTAAGATCTCACATGCTGTGCAGTGCTGCCAAAACAAATTTAAAAATAAAAAATAAAATAAAATATAGGGGTTCTTTTGAATGAAATAAAGTAATCATGGTAGGGGCAGGGAGAGGAGTGTTCTTCAATCACTCAACCAGTAACCATTTCCACAGCAAACTAATCAGAGTTATATCAAATTTCAAAAGCCATCACCTCTCATGTGAATACAGGTTTGCTTCAAATCTGTTCCAAGCCTGATCTTCAGCTCACTTGTCCTTGGGGGAGGCCTGCCCTGAAAGTCTGACTCCTATCCCTGCCCAAACCATTTCAGGCTCTTCTCCACATGCTGTGTAGATTTCCTGCTGACTTCAAAGGCTGCGCTCCATGTGTGGTTACACACATACCGGAAAACTTTTTAAATGTTTGGCCTTTATTAGAACTTACACGCACCAAAGCTTTTAAGATAAGATCTAAAAGCAACTTTTCAAACCAGACCCCAAAAATACATTGTGAGTGTTTTGACAGACAATGATACCTACTTCTTAGGATCTATGTAACATCTCAGCCAATTGACCATGTATGCAGCCCTGCAAATAGTTACTGAACACTTACTGTGTGAAAGTTATAATATGGCATGCATAGGGACCTAAGGATGCAGGTAATGTGATGCATAGAAGCTTATAATGGGGCATATAAAATAATATTTGGAATATCCATAAGGCCTATTTAAAATATATAAGTGAGAGATACAGGGTACAAATTAGTGGTTACCAGTGCAGGGGCAGGAGGGGGCACGGCAGGCAACAGGGGTAGGGAAGTGAGAGGAACAAACTATTGGGTGTAAGATAGGCTCAAGGATCTATTATACAACACAGGGAATACAGCCAATATTTTGTAATAACTATAAATGGAAAGTAATCTTTAAAAACTGTAGAAAAATTTTAAAATGAAAAATAAAAAATGCAAGTAAGGGCTTTAAAAAAACATGAAAGAAAGTAAAATCAATTTAAGCTAGGAAATTAGAAAGGCTTCATAGAGGAAACAGTATGTAAACTTCAATTTACTAATTCCTCTGAATACAATTGTGAGATCTTTGAGGGAAAGGGTAAGCATTCTATCTCTGAATCCACAATAGCTAGCACAATCCTTTGTTTATGGCAAAGACTCAGGAAAATTTTTATAAATTGAATTAAAATGGGAGGAATAGGAAGAGCAAAAGCATTCTAGATTGAGGAAACAGTATGGGTAATGATACAAGGGAAAGAAATCTGCACAAGGAATGTTCCAGAGAATGGTACCTACAGTGTGTGAGGAATGGAAGATTATGCTGGAAAGTAGTTGGTGACCAGATCATGGAAAGCTTTAAATGTCATGCCAAGGAGTTAGGATTTTATTATGTTGGAAAAAGGAGCTGATGATGATTTGAGTTGTGCTTTAAGAGAACTCTGGCAAGAGTATTTACAATGATTTAGACAGGGGTTGACACTAGAAGAACTGAGGCTATTAAACAAGCTATTGTAATAGAGCAGGCAAGAGGAAAATAAGTTCGGAACTGAGACAACAGCAACAGAAGTGGAAAAGCACCGAGAGAGTACAAAGGCACCCTGAAGTAGAAACCCCACATTTAGTTGGTGTGGGGGGTGGAGAGTTGAAGAAAATATGAAAGTTTTAAGGCTTGTTGATTAAGAGAAGAGAAGTCCATTAATACACATAAGAAATGAGCTATCTGGGGAAGAGGATGAATCTATTAGTGAAAGTATGAGCATTTAAGTTGAAATTTCAGCATGCATCCGCAATATGGGAATGGGATCCAGGCTCAAGGTTCCAAAGTCACCTGCCAAGCTGAACCCTGATAATGAATGAGATCCCAGAGGAAGGAAGCTACTACAGGTTGTTATAAAATATGAGAAATTGTTCTTGCCTTAGCTCTAGAGGAAACTCTGTGAATATGAATGTTTCCTCCTCCTTGCTGGTAATAAAACTAAGTGATGATATTTCGCTTTTGCCCCTGACTACCAGGCTGCTTACATGCGTTCAAGTCCACTATTATGATAATTTTTATGTTTGAAAATTTTCTATTCTCCATTCTTTGGTCTTACTGTAGTTACTTTTTTTTTTGTCCTGCTTCTTCACTTCTAATCTTTATTGTCTCATTTTATGTGTCCAATATCTCTATAAATATTTGTTGAAAAAAATGAATGAATATAGGAAGCCACCTCAAATCCTCTGTGGAAAAACAGGATATAAATAAATCTAAATTTAAAATGGTTTTATTTGCATGGATGATAACTAACTTCTTATAAATTAAGGAAATGTTTCTCTCCAATTAAGAAAACTTGCTAGATTTTAAACATCTGTGTTTTAAAAGGGAAATTAAGGAATGATCAATTTCATTATAAAACAATTTAGACTCGCAAAGATTCTCACTCTAAAAATCCAAGCTACATGCTGAGAAAAATTTTTCAAGCAAGAATTAGAAACTTTTGGCAAGCAAAATTTAAAAATTAAAGCATCTCTAATATAGTAATGCAAAGTGTTAAGAAAACACTATTCACAAATATTCAATTTATATACCATTTTTTAGAGAGAGAAGATACTGAATAAACAAGCCACACAATGACAACTCAACAATAAATGCTGTACCCCATTCCAAATGGAGGTGTTTGTACATGTATATTATGTATATTAGCTGTGATCTCTTTGTGCTTTTCTTGGTTCCAGCCTAATAGAAAAGTCCCTTTTCCAAGCTCAGGGGCCTCCACTTAACACTATGTTTCCACAAGTCCTGTCTGTTCTATGGACAACTGGGAGTTTGTCGTCTGCCCTGGCAAGCCTTATCATAAGCTCTGTTAGCTCCTTTCAACCAGTTACCAGGTCCTGTCCTCCTCACTGGCACAACTCCTTAATACTCAAGCAGCTGGAGACCTTAACGGAAAATATGCAGCGTAGGTCCAAATATACATATTTTCCTTCTATGCCAAATGTATTCCTCCATTCACCCATTCACGGGTCCAAACCAGGGAACCTACAAGTCATTCTGAAGAAACATTACCTTTTGGAAAAACAGCTTTCAGTTATAGGTCTTTCAAAATCTGTCTTAAATGTTATGACAAAAAAATGCAGCATTTTAAATAAAGCAAATGTCCTTGTGATCCTTGCATGGAGACCATCTCTTGGGCATGTTTTGCTACATGTGACTCTTTGCTTAAGCACTATTTTTAAAGCTCATTTATTGAGGAGTCTATGTCCTATGTCCTAGACATTTAGACTTTTTAGACTTTGAAAATGAAGACTTTGCAAATGCAAACTTAGAAAGCCACAAAACTTTAAGAGCCCTTGGCTTTTTGTGCACACAACACTGCCTTTCTGGATAATTCTTCTGTATTCAAAGAGTTCATCATCAGTTCAACAGAGCTCTAAGAATCTCCAGTCCTTCAACATACATTTAGTGAATATCTTCTACCTGTGAGTTTAGTGAAGGCTTCCAAGAAGAGATGAAAGCTGTATCTTGAAAAGTAAGTCAAGTTAGGCAGGCAAAAGGGAACCCAAAGAGCTTTCCAGGTAGATAGGAATATGTGTTAAGCTATGGAGACATGAAAGGTCTTGATGCTTTTGCTAGGAGCTCTAAGTAGTTCAGCAGGACTGAACACCACGGTGAACGGGGAGGAGCAGGAGAGGAGAATGGACAGAGGCAGATGACAGATCATGAGCGAAGCAGTGTATCATGCCAAAAAGCTGGGTAACAGAGATTTTATCAGTAGAGTAACTTGACAAAACTTGCATTTTAGAAAATCCACTTGTTTTTGACTTATGAAAAGGACAATTTCATATACATTTTTAATATAGTTCTCTATTGAACTCACACTCCCATTCCCTCAGATATTCTTTGCCTACGTTTTCCCTTCTTTCTATTCCTCCCTCTCCTTCCGACTCTACCATCAGCTAATGCTGTCATCTTATGAAATTGGAACTTCCCTATCCTCGCCCTATCAACTCTATGCCCCAACTTCTTTATCCTTTAGTTCCAATGGATGAGGTGTCCCTCCTCCTCTTGTAAACGGCTTTCCACTACAGAACCCCTGGATTCCATCCCCCTGCATTTTCCCAAGGCTTTCCTGACCCTCCCTCCTATCTTTCTTCCCTGTATCATCTATGTCTTCTCCTGGATCATTCCCACTAGCAAACAAAAATGCTCTAATACAGGGGTACCCAACCAGGACCGCACAGCAGGAGGTGAGCAGCAGTGAGTGAGCAAAACTTCATCTGCCGCTCCCCATTGCTAGCATTACCGCCTGAACCATCCCCCACCACGCCCCCAGTCCGTGGAAAAATTGTCTTCCATGAAACCGGTCCCTGCTGCCAAAGATGTTAGGGACCACTGCTCTAATATCTCCCATCAAAAAAATGCATCCTCCCAGACCCTGTTCCAGCTTTTCCTCAGAAGAGTTGTCTACGCACTCTGTCCCCACTTACTTCCCATTCCCTTCTCAACTCACTCCAAGTTGAGATTCCTACCACTCCAATAAAACTGCTCTTTTCTCTCAGTTCTAAACAGCCTCTTGATTTACCTGCTACATCTTTGGTCTCTCCTTGGCTCCCTTTGCAGGGTGCCTTTCTTCTGCTTTTCTTCTTTTTCCCCTCTTCCACATATCCTCTCCTAAGGTTTTCTTTTAATTGAGATATAATTCACGTACCATAAAATTCACCCTTTGGAAGTGTACAATTCAGTCATTTTTAACATATTCACAATATTGTACCACCATCAATGCTATCTAATCCCAGAACATTTTCATCACCCCCAAAAGAAACCCCATACCCACTAGCAGTCATTCTCCATTTCCATACCCTGCCTTAGCTCCTGGCAACCACTAATCTGCTTTCTGTCCCTATGGATTTGCCTATTCTGGACATTTCATATAAATGGAATAGGATATGTGGTCTTTTGTGTCTGGCTTCTTTCACTTAGCATGTTTTCAAGGTTCATCCACATTGTAGCATGTATCAGTACTCTATTCCTTTTTATGGCTGAATAAAGTTTCATTTATGGATATATCATATTTTGTTTATCCATTCATCAACTGATGTGTATCTGGGCTATTTCTACCTTTTGGCTATTATGAATAATGTTGCTATAAACATTCATGTACAGGTTATTGTGTATACTAAGGTTTTCATTCTTGTCGGTGTAATGCATAGGAGTGGAATTACTGGATATTATAACTATATTTAACTTTTTAAGAAACTGAAAAATTGTTTTCCAAAGTGGCTTTACAATTTTACACTCCCATCAGAAATGTATGAGGAATCCAATTTCTCCATATCCTCATTGAAACTTGTTATTGTTCATCTTTTTCTTTTAATCATACCCATCTTAGTGCATGTGAAGTGATATCTCATCATTGTTTTGATTTGCATTTCCCTAATAGCTAATGACACCGAGCATCTTTTCATGTGCTTATTGGTAATTTGTATATATTCACTGGAGAAATACCTACTCAAATCCTTTGCCCATTTTTAAATTGGTTTATTTGTCTTTTCATTAAGTTATAAGAGTTCCTTATATATTCTGGATACTAGTCCTTTATCAGATACATGCTTTGCAAAAAAAAAAAAAAGTCTCCCATTCTCTGGGTTATCTTTTCATGTTCTTAGTAGTGTCCTTCAAAGCACAATAGCTTTTAATTGTGATGAAGTCCAAGTTATTTATTTTATTTTATTTTTTTGGTCACTTGTACTTCCAGTGTCATAGCTAAGAAACCACTGCCGAATCTAAAGTCATCAAGATTTACACTTGTGTTTTGCTCTAAAACTCTAAGAGTTTTATTGTTTTAGCTTTTGCATTTAGGTCTTCAATACATTTTTAGTTAGTTTTTGTATATGGTTTGAGATAGCGTTCCAAATTCTTTTGCATGTGTGTATCCTGTTGTCCCAGCACCATTTGTTAAAAAGGCTACTCTTCCCACCCTGCACTGAATTGTCTTGGCATTCTTGTCAGAAATCAATTGACCATAAATGTAATAGTTTATTCCCAGACCCTCAATTCTATTCCATTGATCTATGTCTATCCTTATGCCAGTACTATACTGTTTTGATTACTGCAGTTTTGTAGTAAGTTCTAGAATTGGAAAGTGTGGGTCCTCCAACTTTGTTGTTTTTGTTCTTCCAAGATTATAATACCATTCTTATAAAGGGGTCCACATGAAAAAGGCAAAGAAATGTGAAACACATGGTAAATGTGTGTAGGGCATGAATCACAGTTCAGTCAAAGCACAACAGATAACCTGGAGAAGCTGGGCCATTCAGGGCCATTTATGCCATGCCAAGAAGCTTAAATTTTATGCTATTGGCATTAAGAGCTGAAAAGTTTTCACCAAGATAGTGACACCATTTAATTTTAATTCCATATTTATCATGCCATGACTGTGTGGAAGTTAGATTGAAGGGTTACAGATGGGGAAGGCATTAAGTATATTGCTATAGTCCAGAAGATGAATGATGGTAACTTGAACTCAGTCAATGGTTGTAGGAATTAAGCATCACTGGTAGTAGGAATTAAGCATCACTGGTAGTAAGAATTAAGCATACATAGGTGATTAACTTCAGAAATACTTAGAAAGTAAATTAAGCTATTTGGAGATCATCAGTGACCTTGGCAAGGGCAGTTTCAGTGTACTGATGGGAAATGAAGACACATTTCATTCCTTATCCACAGCTGCAGAAATAATAGGAACTGTGAAAGTAGTGATTAGTAGCTCCCAAATCTGGCTGCTTATCAGAAGCACCAGAAGAGCTTTTGGAAAAACACTGATTACTCTGGTTTAACTCCAGACCCACTGAGTCAGTCTCCATGAGTAAAGCCCAAGAACCCATATTTTGACAAGTTCTTCAGGTAAGTCATACATACACATATCTATATACTTGCTTTGGGAAATGTTGAGATGGACCATTCTTTCACATATTAATTATCCCTTGTAATTCAAATCTACTTGGTTCCTGGGTTCAGAGAACAAGAGTTCAGATAGTAAAAGTTGGAAAGATAGTGAGGGAAGGAAAGAGCTAAGCTAACACAACTGAAGAGGGAAGATGTTAAAACAGAAGAATCATAAGTAGATTTATATCATTAAAAAAAATGGAAGGGAATTACATCTAATATCTTATAATAACCTATAATGGAATATAACCTGAAAAAAAAGAATCATTATGCTGTACACCTGAAACTAATGCAACACTGTAAATCAACTATACTTTAATTAAATTTTTTTTTAAATAAGTAAAAATAGTAGAGAAGTACAGGTGAGAGAAAGGATAACTCAAAAACTAAGGTACATGGGCTACAAGTATTAGTTTATCAAGCTAAGAGCATTATTTCAAACACAGTCAATATTATCTCATAAGTGTCAAATAGAAGTATTTCTAAAAGCCATGATCTTTATGCCTAGTACCAACCCATCTTAAGTCAGGTCAACAGTTTTCTTAGTGAAAATTCAATAAAAATTAAGTACATAAACAGAATTGTGCAAGATACTATGGGGAATACCAGTAAGGAGTTTGCAGTCTGCCTCAGGGACCACAAACTACAATAAGTCAGTCAGAAACCTTGAAGAGCTAAACAGAACGGAACTAAACTTAGGGAACCATCCCTAAGTCATCAAGAGGTCAGAAAAGGCTGCAATCTGTGACTTTTGGCCCCATCTCAACTTATCAAATTCTTATACTTTCCTGGTTCATCTCAAACCCTACCTCTTTGATGAAATCTTTCCTGGACTCTCCAAAGAGATGTGATATTTTCCTTTAACCATTCAGACCACTCTGTACCTCTAAAGACACCCAAATTCTATCTAAACTTCCATTTCCAATAATAATCATAAACACATAACTGTTGCTATGTGATAGCAAGAATCTTCAAAGTCAAGAACCTTCAGAGGCTCCACCTGCCTCCTTCTACACCATGCCAAGAAGCCAGTCAGTCTTTAATCCCCAGCCTCTATCCTTCTGGTGATGGAATACTTACTGCTTCACAGGCAATTCATTCCATTTCTTAACCATTCTGTTGAGCAGTCTCCCTTACGTTAAGTTTAAATCTGCCTGCCTGTAACTTTCACCCATTTGTTCTAATTCAGTCTTCCAGGGACATTCAGAGCCAATCTCCAATTAACAGCTCCTCAGATATTTGGAGATATCATCCTGACCTAGCCAACTACTTTCTAACAAATGCCTTGCATAAAAATTGTTAGCCTGGTTACCCTGATAACAACAGCATGGTGCATATCAATCCTGTACCCTTCTGGGTCACCAAGTTCTTTGAAGGAGCTGTTATATACACAGAGCCTCACACAGTTTCTGGCATGGAGTGGACTCTCAAAATATGACTGTAAATGACTCAGTGAGTGAACAAATCCACCTGCTATTAGAATTTTCAAACGTATCCTTTCACAACTGGTTTAATCATCTACCTACAACCAAACAAGTTTATTAAACTCTCTCTGCTCTCAAAAATCAAATAAATGTAATATAAAGAAAATATAAACTCAGAAATAATTTGTCAGATATGCAGGTTAAATGAAACATCTTAATAAATAAGAAACCTCAGTGAGAGAAAGACAATTTTTACTATTTCTACTATACGCACTCTTGAAATGTCTGAGTTTTGTTTTTTTTTTTCTTTTTTTTTCTTTTTTTTTGTGATATGCAGGCCTCTCACTGCTGTGGCCTCTCCCGTTGCGGAGCATAGGCTCCGGACGCGCAGGCTCAGCAGCCATGGCTCACGGGCCCAGCCGCTCCGCGGCATGTGGGATCCTCCCGGAGCGGGGCATGAACCCGTGTCCCCTGCACCGGCAGGCGGACTCTCAACCACTGCGCCACCAGGGAAGCCCATGTCTGAGTTTTTATCACATATACATATTCCTTTTTCAATTAAAAGACAATTTAACAAAATAAAAATATTTAAATTATCTTCATTTTAACTCACCTAGAGAAATAGTATAGTACAGTGTGAATTTTGCCTTCCATAATACATCCTACCATTGAAATATAGAATTAAATAAATGACTAGAGGTAACATTGATCTAGTCCAGAGGCATTCAACAATTTTGAGGACAACCATAGTAAGAAATACATTTTATATTGCTGCATGGTAAACATATACAAATATACAACTAATGCAAAAGGTTCACCATACAGTGCTTATCATCACTACCTGGAAGGTACTCTGATACTTTTTTAAGGCTGTTGCAACCCACTAAATTGATATCACATCCCACTAGTAGGTCACACCTACAGTTTGAAAACCTCGGATCCAGTCCAACATCCACCCCATCCTCAACCAATTTATTGATGAAGAACGTATGCTTCAGCTTGGATAAATGTATAGAATCACGTAGTTAGTTCATTCATTTAGCTCCTGCTATATGCCAGCATTGTGTTATGGAAAATGACCAATGAAACACAGCTCCTGGCTTCAATGGAAGCTGCAAACACTTGGACAGAGAGACAAGGCAACCAATTGTACAGTAAGATCCCTGTGCAGTGAAGTATGAACGAGGACCACTGAAGAGGGGCTCTAAATCAGACAGGGAGAGCTGCGGAAGACCAGTGGGGTGACAGTAAAGACCAGACTAATCCTAGCTCTCCTTGCTTTCTGCCATGTTGCCTCAGCTTATCTGCGGTATTTCTTTAACAAACATCCAGGGAATACCTACCGTGGGTGTAAATCAAATCCACCTCAAACTAGATAACTCACAAATACTCCTAACTCCCTCAGCAGTAAGATTCCACTGTGTTCTTTCTTCAAATCTTTTCTCCTCCTTTAAATATATGAAAAGAATGGACCTCAATTTTATTAACTAGGTAACAGAAACAGACACACATACACACAAAGCTCTAAGCCTCCTCTGGATAACCCAAAGCTATTCTTACACAAAGCTTCTGAGGCATACCTAGCAACACAAAGATAATGTAATACCAAATGGAATTAGTTAACTAGCTCAGAGCTAAAATTGGAGGTTAACAGTTGTGGAAATGTCAATCAAGTCAGGATATGAAA
Source organism: Mesoplodon bidens (assembly GCF_964165515.1). NCBI lineage: Eukaryota > Metazoa > Chordata > Mammalia > Artiodactyla > Ziphiidae > Mesoplodon > Mesoplodon bidens. The sequence continues at coordinate 30,073,338 of NC_138177.1, read as the reverse complement.
CTTTCCATTGAAAATAGAGTCACTGGGTATTAGTTCAACACCTACTGCAAGAATTTTGATACTTCTCTAAGGTCTAATAGCACCAGACACTATTATTTTTCTGTCTTACCTCCTGATCCCTTGTCTGTAGATCATTTCTGTTCCTTGGCCTTAGCTCATATTCTTGCTAAGTCGTCCTGCTTCTCCAATCAGACTCTCAGTTGTTTTTCCCACTTCTACCACCATCTTTGCCTACAACTTCACCTAACATTTCCAAAAGATAAAGATATGCTAAGAATGGTTTATTCCATATCACAGAATCAAATACTTTGCTTAAAATTCATTCTCTAGGAGAACATATGAAAATAATTTCAGCAAAATTCATTTTAATTCTATTATCTCTATGTTATTAACTCTACTATGTTCATTATCTCTGGTGTTTGCCATTTAAACCCTAGCATGTCACTTAACTTTTTCTAGTTCAATCTTCCACATTTCTAAATTGAAGTTAATAAAACATGCCTTTACTATGCTCTCAGGGATATTGTTAGGATTAATAAAAGAATAAATGAAAAGTACTTTGGAACTCTTGGAAGGGAAGAGTATACAAACGGGATTTATGTTGTATATATCTGTTTAAAGAAAAAAAATACCCTGGGGTGATGCAAATTGTGGACAATGCTTTCTTTTAAAAAGGTCCAAATATACTTTAAGTTAGTCTGATCTAAAAGTTGGTATTTTGATGCAGCTGTGATTTTTCCCACATGCACAAAAAAGAGAATTTGCAAATACACATTACTATCTATTCTCTCCTAAATTTGCTTTTGTTTCAGAAAATGCCCAGTCTAGATAAAAAACTTAAATAGCTATCATTTATTGATTGCATTATCATAGACCAGGCACATTACACAGTACTATCTATCCTCTCTCCTAAATTTACTGTTATTTTTAAAATAGTTAGAAAACGTCCATTCCAGATAAAAGACTAAAGCTAATAACCATTAAATGGGTTCTGGTAGCAATTCCAACATGGGGAGGTGGTTTTTTCCACACCGACAATAAGCAGTACTCCGGACACCAGCTGGGTATCCTACAATTCAACTCAATTCTGACACTATCTACCTGGAGAAAGCATCAGATTTCACAGGTTGACAGCTCAGTTCCACAAGACCGCCCTCTCCTGCAACTTCAGACACCAATCATAAGCCCAGGTTGTTAGCTGTGTTTCTAACCCACCAGCTACAGGTTGGATGTTCCCATGACCTCCTCTATTCAGTCAACTTGCTAGAGCGGTTCAGAGAACTCAGAGAAGCATTTTACTTATTATACTACTGGTTTATTATAAAAAGATATATATATATCAGGAACAGCCATATGGAAGAGACATACAGGACAAGGTATGGGGAAAGGGTGAGGAGCTTCCAAACCTTCTACAGGTACACCACTCTCCCCAAATCTCCACGTGTTTGCCAACCCAGAAGCTCTCTGAACCCTGTCCTTTTGGGGTTTTTTTTTATGAAGACTTCATTACAGTTATGCTTGATTAAATCATTAGCCACTGGCAACTGATTCAACTTGAAGCCCCACTCCGTTCCCTAGAGGTTGGGGGTGGGGGATGGGACAAAGTTCCAACCCTCTAATCACGTGGTTAGTTCCACTGGCAACCGGCCCTCATCCTTGGGTGCTTTCCAGAAGTCACCTCATTAACCTAACAAAAGACACCCTTATCACCTTCAACACTTCGGAAATTCCAAGGGTTTTGGGAGCTGTGAGCCAGGAACTGTGAAGGAAGACCAAATATATTTGAGAATTATCATGTGAATGACATGTCATGTGAATGACAAAATATATATTTTTCTTATAAATCACAATATCGCAGCAATCATTTATTAAATGCTTATTATGGGGCCATACGCTTTACATCATCTTACTTGGAACTCACACGCACATAAAACAATGAAGTCTGTATTATTGTCCCTATAATGCAAATGAGGAAATTAAGTCTCAGTGAAGTTCAATGCCTTGCTGAGGAGCCATGTGTGTATCCAGTATAGAGTCAGCGGTGGGACCGACACACCTACCAGCAAAGCCGGCACTCTATCACCAGAATATGATGACTCCTTTTCAAATATTGGCTTTTTGAGGATCTAAGAAAACAAATATCTTAAGTAAGATTAGGTACCCATCAAATTACTTATTTAAATGAATCAGTCTTTTCAATTTCAAGCCAAGGAAATGATAGACAATGAGGTCCTTCAGAAGCCCTACTAACTTCTAATAGGTGTGTATGTGTTATTCCCGGGGATATCATGACCTTGAAGCTCCAGGAAATGAAAATAAGACACTGTCACAAAGAAGCACTGAGACACACACACTTTAAACTCCTGAAAATAGAGAATCTTCAGTAGGGATGTTAGAAGAAAAACAAAATCTAAAGCAATCTGTATCATTCATAAAATTCATGGACCAAATAAGTCATCCTTTTCCTCAACAATTATCTTGCCTTTCTTATTAACATTAAGAATTTAACGCAACATTAATGCTTGTTGAAACTGTTAAAATAATTTCTATGACATTGATGGGCCTCACCCAAAGAATACAAACACAAAAAAAGAATATGAAACAGGCAAACTGAAAGGTAAGGATTTGCTACCCAAATATATATCTTATTTATTATTTCTTTTAAAGCATGCTCACTTGTTTTGTTTTTTATAAATTTATTTATTTTTATTTTTGGCTGTGTTGGGTCTTCGTTGCTGCACGTGGGCTTTCTCTAGTTGCGGCAAGCAGGGGCTACTCTTCGTTGCAGTGCATGGGCTTCTCATTGTGGTGGCTTCTCTTGTTGCAGAGCATGGGCTCTAGGCACGTGGGCTTCAGTAGTTGTGGCACATGGGCTCAGCAGTTGTGGCTCACGGGCTCTAGAGCACAGGCTCAGTAGCTGTGGCACATGGGCTTAGTTGCTCCGTGGCATGTGGGATCTTCCCGGACCAGGGCTCAAACCCGTGTCCCCTACATTGGCAGGCGGATTCTTAACCACTGCGCCACCAGGGAAGCCCCATATATATATTTTAATTTACAAAAAATCTCACCCATTTCTTTAAATAGTAACCTTTCCATTTATATTACTTATTCATACACAACTTTTCAGAAGCTTTCCTCGGTTTAAGCAAGGTCAATCAGTGACCAACCCAGGCACAACTTTCTAGATATGCCCACCTGGTGTGAAAATATTAATATTGTGTGAAAACATCCACTATTTCATGTAGTCTTTTCCTGGGCCCATCTGTTTCCTAAAACTTACAATTTACTCTAGAATATATTATCTCAGACAAATTACCTGGTCTAAGCCTGAGAAAAATCCTGTTCCCTGTCTCTTTACCCTATTGTGTATGGGGGGAAAAAATCATTGCTGGTCTACCATCAAGAAAAGTAATGGAGGGGAGTATCAAGGAGGAGGAAAGAGTGGTCCAATGGAAGGGAATGGGAAAAGGAGGTGGAGAGGATGAGAGGGAGGCACTTTAAAACAATAAGAGGAGAAAAAGAAAATGATGAACTGCCATGGGGCTCCCAGTTCTGAACACCAAGTTCCAAACTCAACTGTGATTCTATTTCTGACCTTGGGCCAATCTCTTGTTTCTCTGCATCCTAATGTAGCTCCAAGAAGTGACGAAAATTAAACTAGGAGAAAGTTGTTTTGTTTTTTTTTGTTTGTTTTTTGTTTTGTTTTGTTTTGTTTTTTTTACAGAACCTAGTGAAAAGCCAGTCCTCACTACTGATTTTTAAAAAGCTAAGCCAGCTATGACCAAAAAAACCAAAATTGCCAACCTGGTATTAATAAACCTTCTAATTTTCTGGAACAGTGTTTAATTCAATAATAAAAATCATTTAGTATCAACCTTCCCTTTGCCTTTACCCTCCTTTCTTTCTAAATACATTCTATTCTCAGGTTTGCCTTTAGAACATTTTCCCTGACATTTTGTCTTCCACTTGCTCTACTACTTTAACTAAATGCCTTATTCTTAAAGAATAGAATTCCATCTTCTTAAGTATTAGTGCCTTAAAGATCCTTAGTGAGTCTGATCTATCCCACCTATCTCAATGCATCCAGTTATATTTTTAATCTCTCCAACCTCTTTTCTTTCCTGCTACTCTTCTCTCAGGCCCTCTCCAACATAGTGTTCTTTGTGATTAAGTGACAGTCTAAATTCAATGCCTTGTTGTCAAGTCAGACACTGAGACACAGATCACCAACTCCCTGCTTTGACATCGATACTTCAGTACATGCAGCCTTGAGCTAAAATGATACCGACTGCCAAATGACACCGAAATCTCAAATACTGTATGCTTTCCACTATATCACAAATTCATTTTCAGAATTGTAGTTTTTCAGAGTTGTTTTCTTTTTCACAAAAATAAAGTAACATAGTATAAATTATTTTGTCCCATTTAGTTTGCATTATACCCAACTGCCTTCATTTTACAAACTCTTTGAAAGTTGTGGTCTCATAGCTTATGCTGTCAGTTCTCTTTTTATATATATATATATATATATATATATATCAGCTCCTATACATTTATACTTCCTTCTACATTCTTACCCAGTATACTTAGAACTCAGTAATATATGCTCATTGACTTTCCTTGCCCACATTTCTCAAGAGTATCAATAGGAGTCATATCCAAGGCTAAATCCCAGCTTGGCACTTGCTAGCCATGTGACCTTGTGCAAATTATTTGTCTCTCTAACCCTGAGTTTCCTCCCTTATTAACATGGGGATGTGAAAACAAGCTACAGAAGGCACGGAATGTGTATAACAGAATCCATGCCTGCAACCAAGTAAGGCGAAGCAAATATTGGCCTCCTTCTTCCGTCCACTTTATAAAAATGTGTTTACTACAACATAATCCTTTAGAATTTTTAAATGAATGCTGACTGTGAGAAAAAGCAAAGCAGACTTAGAGATAGGCAAAACTTTGGCCATACAGAAAATGAATTGTTCTATACAGTACATTAACTCAAGAGTTCTCTTGACTTGACTCTGGTGGAAGAGGAAAAAAAACATCTATTTCTTTTAGCTTCTTGCAGTCCTCAAAATTAATCATAATAAGTAAAACAGCATAATTTAACTGTACTTATTAGCCCTAGCACCAAGTACTTACTACCTAAGACAAACACTAATATACTAAATGTATGTCCCATTGGTAGAGAACCCAATAGCCTACCTTCTAGAACAGCTAACTACTAAATTTCCATTCCTCCAAAGTTTTGGATGACGCCTGCCCAACTTCATTCTTAAAGGAGTAATGGAGTGCATTTTTTTGATATCTATTAATCATAAGTAAATTTCAAAACAGAGATATCCTATGAAGTCCAGTTCACCTAGGTATATTGCTTCTAACGAATTATTGATAATTAAGTTGATTGTTATAATTAAATCCTACCAACTGAATTTATGATAACCTAAAAGTATATTACATAGTGTGAATTCAGCAAAAATACCTTTGTAATTTCAGGTTTTAGCAATTCATTGTTGGATGAAACAAAGTTTATGTTTCTGACACTTCAGTTAAATAGACCCTTGAGAACCATTAAGTACGATTTTCAACAGTGATCACATTTTAATTGTTAGCACCCATTTATCTAATAACTTTAATACTTGGAAGCCATTTGTTGAAAAATAGTCACTAATTCAGATGCTTTGATATTTTAAAAAATCTTTTCCCTCAATACAAACCTATTGCTGAATTAAGAAGTTTACTAATATGCATGCTCTGTGCCTAATCTTATTTGCAATTAGAGAACTCTTACCTCCCCAATTTTTAATACTCTCTTGAAATCAAAGGATTTAAGAATAAATTAGTATCTATCAGGGGCTTCCCTGGTAGCGTAGTGGTTAAGAATCCGCCTGCTAATGCAGGGAACACAGGTTCGAGCCCTGGTGTGGGAAGATCCCACATGCCACCGAGCAACTAGGCCCGTGAGCCACAGCTACTGAGCCTGCGCATCTGGAGCCTGTGCTCCGCAACAAGAGAGGCCGCGATAGTGAGAGGCCCGAGCACCGCGATGAAGAGTGGCCCCGGCTCGCCGCAACTAGAGAAAGCGCTCGCACAGAAACGAAGACCCAACACAGCCTAAATAAACAAACGAACAAATAAATAAATAAAAGCCTACAGAAGTGGTTATTCTTTAAAAAAAAAAAAATGAGTATCTATCGAAGACATATAAATGACTTTGGATTTTTGAAAAATTATCTGGTCACGTCCATTCAACAACAGCATCAAATGGCTCACTTTTAAGGTTCTCCTGTGAAACAACTCTAATTTGATAATCAACATACCCATCTCTAGAAACCTCACAACTAAATAAACCTTATATGACATTTCCACATTGAAATGTACTCCCCTCAACATAGTCACTTTATCCTTTATTTGATCCCCATTAGTCAAAAAACCTATTCTACCTGTGCAAAATTGAAAGTCTATTTACCATTTAGGCTAGAAGAAAATAATGTGAATCCTCTGCCTATATAGTAAGCATTGAAGAACTAATGTTTCTAACAAGTATGTCATTAAAAAACATTTACACCTTAGCAACTAGTAGTAGTTTTCACTTAACACCTCTATAAACAAGTTATATTCCCTATCAACACATACTTAAATAAATAACTCAATTATATCCTAGAGCTCCCTTCAAGAATGTCTAAATATAGGTAAAGAAAAAAACTTATCTTTTAACTAATGTTGTTTCTGCCTAAGGGGTTGCCTCAAATCCTCTGTGAAATGAGGCAAGATAGACATACATAAATAAATATGACTGAAATTATTAACATAGCAGGTTCTTATTATTTTAGGTGGTGATTTTAAGTGTGATCAAAGAAAGAAGTTAAAAGTATTTATCAGAGGAACTGGTAAATCTCAATACGGAGGGGGTTTAATACAGCACAGAGGTTTTAGAGCACAAGTATAGAGCCTAGATACCTCAAGTTGAATCCTAGCTCCACTGTTTTTATGTTAAATTTGCCTTCAGCAAGTTACTCAAAGTCTCTAAATCTCAATTTCCTCCTCTATAAAACAGAACTCTTAAGAGTACCCTCCTCAGGCTTCCCTGGTGGCGCAGTGGTTGAGAGTCCGCCTGCCGATGAAGGGGACACGGTTCGTGCCCCGGTCCAGGAAGATCCCACATGCCGCGGAGCGGCTGGGCCTGTGAGCCATGGCCCCTGAGCCTGCACGTCCGGAGCCTGTGCTCCGCAACGGGAGATGCCACAACAGTGAGAGGCCCACGTACCGCAAAAAAAAAAAAAAAAAAAGAGTACCCTCCTCTTCAGGGGTTTATGAGGATTCAATGAAATTACCCATGTAAAAGCACCTAGAATAGTACCTGATGCATAACAAGTACTCCATAAATGTTGACCATTATCATCATCAACATCTCACTGCACTGTTAAAAAAAATAAAATAAAGGGGGGGTGTAAAAGTAGTTGAATAAATTCTTCTGTGCACAAACCAGACCAATGGGCAGACCCCAAGCCATCTAGTGAACCCCTATATTCAGACAATGAGTCTCAGCTTCTATTCATTAGACCTTAAGCTGCCTCTCACTGAGAGCATTATATCTCATCTGAACACCCAAAAGAACAATCTGGTTACTCACACTATATTACATTAATATGTAAATTCATCACTTCAGCAAGAAAAATCACAAACAAGTAGTTCATTCATGATTCATTATATTCATAATAATCTCAAACTTGTCACCCCAAAATTGGATTTTAGAGCTACAGTTAAATGAAGTAACACATTCACATCCAAATTCACTCAGTGGTGTCAAAAAAATCAATATAAACAAACAAACTGAGAGGAGAAGAGATGTTTAGGCCACTAAACATGGAATGTTAAATATTAAGGAGAAATGATCATTATTTTGAAGACCAGCTTAAATGATGAGCAAATGCTTAATTTACACAAGTAATGACCCCTTGTTTTACGACTGCGTTCAATAACTGCACAGAGGTCAGAGTCTTAAAATGAAAACAGCTACATGTAAAAGAGGAAAGTTTCATTCTTAAAGAAAAGAACCTTATCTTTATTGGAAAATTTCTGGATAATAAAGATAAAAGGTTATAGTAGAATACGAGTAGTTTTTTCCACCTAGGATGAATCTCCTAACAAAATAGAGAATTCCTTTTTCCCTAAGGTTGGTTTATAATCAGAAATTAGATTCCTCAATAATTCAATGACCAAAACCTTTATTAAAGTCAAATGACCTTTTTAATTAATTTTCTCGTAATATATAAGCTCTGCTGGCAGGTGTCATCTCTACAGATAATAAAGCATTGCTATATTTACTAAATGAGTTTTTCCCTTTATGTCCATCCTTTTCTTTGACTTGACATTCTTACAGTAATTAATTATTGGTAAAGCTTTAAAAAGTATAATAAATTACTAATGTATTCTGGTAAATGACGTCCCTGTTTTTCATTCTATCATAAAAAATGTTCAAGCTACAGTATCTTACTCTTCCAAATTTTTTAAAGTTCTCATTTGAAAAGAGGATAGCTAATGAGGAAAAATGTTTACAATTTTATTACAGCATTAATGAATATATTCAGGATTTGAAAATCTGAAGAACAGAATTAAGATACATACATAAAATTGACATTAGGTTCAAAAGCATTTATAAAACAGACTCATCCAACTAAATATATGAAAGATGCATAAAATATGGTCACTGCATTTGAATTACTTACAGTTTTAATCTTTAAGTATTTGTTTAAAAAACAAAAGTAGCTAAATGACAAGTAAGGCATACCGTTAAATGCTCTGGAGTTTGAAAACCCAAAAGTACGTTGTCATCAAACCTCACCTTCCCTATAGATACCACTTTAAATTTAGTGAATTTCATTGGCAATAAAGAGAGTAAAACCCTTAAGTATGTGACTGTTCTGTGTACATGTTTTAAATCACATATTCATCCATCACTTCACCATAAGCCTATGATGACGTAGGCAAAATGCTTTACCATCACTTTTCTCATCACTCAAATTAATGATAAAACCAAGCAAAGTGATTAAGTGACTTAGTCAAAGATACCAACCAACTGTCAGCAATTTTACTTTTTTTTAAGTTGGGTTTCTTAGCTTTCTAGTTCAACAGAAAAACAAAAAACAAAAACCCTAAGAGTATCACCTGAGAGAGAGCATCATCTGAGAGAAAAGAATATACACTTTATGGATACTAGCATTCCCAAAGGAGATATGGGAATATCTAAATTTTACACATCACCAAACACTAACAAAAAAAGAAGAAAAAAAAAAACCAAAAAAGGAACTTTCTGAATCCCAAATAAAAAGAGTAAAGTACAATCTCTGTATTGTACCCTCTCTGGCCCACTCTCTCGGCTGTTGTACATTTCTACCTGGTTTACTGCTAGGAAACAGATTTCGGCTTTCATAATGCTTTCTAATGGGCTTTTCTTAGCAAATGTCTACACTGCTCAGGCAAGGCCGTTAAGGTAACTTAATCTCTCATGAATTGCTCAATGGAAAAAATGCTGATTCCCAATTTAAAAATTAATTCTTTAGCTTTTTCTGAATTAAGAGTAACTACGAAACCCGTAACTATAATTTAGATTCAGAGTGTTAACTTGAAGGCTGGCAGGACAAATAAAAGCTTAGGGAACCGAAGATGATGCTGGGGGAGGGGGCGCAGAGAGAGTGCGAGAAAGATGCTCGTCCCTTCCGAGATGATGCAGGAATGACATGGCACCTGGACAACACAAGTCCACGTCCACCCCCCCTCAGAGTCTGTGCCTCGGTTTCTCTGACATATGCCTGGATTTGTGAATAGGTGCACACGCGAACACACCACCTTTTATTCTTCGACTTCTAGAGAGGAGAATGGTGGGGAAGCGTCGCGGGTTAAAGCCTCACCACAACAAACGATTTCTTTCTCCTCGCACCCCGCCTCCCCTGCTAGGGGCAGGCGACGACTGTCTCGAACAGTAGACAGCTGACAGGAGCCGAGAATCAGGGCGAGAAGGAAAGCATCTCCAAGGGGGGGAGGGGCGGAGAAATAAACCCCACAGCCTTACCGAGAGCCTCCGGGAGGCTGACTAGAAAAGGAGGAGGATATTGAGCTGGGAAAGCAGAGGGGGGACTGCGAAGCTCCCGGGCGCGCGACGCACCCAGGCTGCGCGGGGCTGGCGCACATCGGGCGGGGGAAGTCGATCCCGGGGCGGACCCCCTCCCCCAACTCCCAGACCGGAGGACCAGGAGGAAATAGCTTTGTATAGCAGGATGAAAGGCAGACAGGAGAACCGCCAGGCGGGGAGGCACAGAGGATGCCCGGAGCCGGGACGACCCCGCCCGCCTCACAGACACCTCCGCTCTTCCCTCCGTTCCGCCGCAGCCCCTGGTCCAACCTCGCGCTCTCGAAAGGCCCGAAGTGGGGTCGCCCCCACCCCCACCGCCCCACCCCCGCGCCCTGCACGCTCACCTGCCCACGAAGTTCTCGAGCACCGAGCTCTTGCCGGCGCTCTGGCCGCCCACCACGGCGATCTGAGGCAGCTCCAGCAGACAGCTCTGTCCCAGCGAGGAGAAGGCGTCCTGCAGACGGTTCACCAGAGGGATCAGCTCCTCCATCTCCCGGTTCCCCATTGTGCCTGCGCCGCCGGCTGCCCGCTAGACCCTGCTAGTCTCTGCGACGTTGCGGGGAGCCGGGGCCACGCAGCCCTCGCCGCCGCTGCCGCGCTCAGTTCAGTCAGCCGGGTCCAGTCAGACGTCGGATCCCGCCACCGTCCGGCCTCTAGTGCGCTCCTGACAGCAAGGGCGCCAAAGCGCGCCTGCGCAGGCGAGCGGGGGCGTGGCCTGGCCCGCGACCGCCCCGCCCGCGGCGCGCTGGGCGTCTGCTTTGCCCTAGTATTCCCAGTCAGACATCCCGGCGCGGCGCGCACGCACTGCCTCCCAGCTGCGGCCAGATGCCACCGCCTCTGTCGTCTGATTTCAAGGCTCAGGAGCAGGGTTACAGCACTTGGTCAGGGAATGGCATAAAATCAGCAGCAGCCGGCGGCACTGTTCCCTTTCAGTAGCTACAAAGCCCAAGTCCAGTGGAAAGCCCTACCACTGGTAACAAGTCAGCACTGTCGCCAGCGGCAGCACCTCGGCTGCCTCCACCAGTGCAACGCCTCCAGAGTGCACCTCCCAGAAGGAAATTTCTCGTTCTCACGCCCCACTCCAGAACCCTGGCTCTTCCTGGGGTAGCCGGCCTTTTGGAGTCTAAATTCTTCAACCTGACATCCATTTCAGGCCCTGCGTAGTCTGACCCTACTTAATCGTTCAACTTTAACGGCTTGGTCCTCCCGGCCCCATCTAAGGAAAGGTGGAGTCCGTCGTGCTTACCCCGCACCACTCCTCCTCTTCAATCTACCAAGCTCATTCTGCCCTTTGCGACCCCTCATGCCATTTCTCCTCTGATCTCCTTCTATAGGCTCTATCCATAACCATGCACTCTGCACCCATTCTCTTAAGTTTAGCGAACTGAGACTGTACGTTGGGTCCTGTGCCTTGTGACGGCGACACAAAGGATAAATGCATGCTTCCCTTAGCCTCCTTAGAGGGATCCTCTTTTCAAATACTGATACTCCTCAGGATTTAATTCATGGACCTTTTAGTCTACCTGAGGACTTCCCATGGCTTTAACTACACATAATGGCTAGGGACTACAGAATCTAAATAACTAGCCCACCTCTCTCTTCTGGGCCTTAGACTATATTCCCGTTGGTCCTAGACCTCACTGCCTGAATTAATTTATCCTCACTTCTGACTTAATTTATTCAAATCTGAACTCATCTTTTCTAGTCTCAACACTTAATGCTATAAATTTCCCTCTAACCATAGAAATACTTGTATTAAAATGTCCATTATAAGCAAAAAACCAAGAACCCAAATGTCCATCAAAAGGTGAATGAATAAACAAGTGTGATATATGCATTCAGTGATAGACTCTCAGCAACAAAGAGGAGTGGATTCTGATACAGCAACAACTTAGTTGAATCTCAGTTGCATTATGTTGATTGAAAGAAGCCAAAGCATGTATTGTATGATTCCATTTATGTGAAGTTCTGGAACAGGCAAAACTATTCTACAGTGACAGAAGTCAGCAGTGGTTGCCTTTGAGGGGTGGGGATTGATTGCTAGAGGCATGAGAGACTTGTGGAGGTGATGGAAACGTTCTATATCTTGATTTGAGTGTGAGTATACATTTACCAAAACTCATCAAACTAAACACTTAAGATCTGTGCATTTTACTGTAAATTATACTTCAACTTTAAAAAAAAAGAAGAGAAAGACAAAACAGAACACATCATCTTCTCCAAGGTAAGTGGGATGTCTGCCCAACAGACAACAATGTCTGCTTTTTCTAAGAATCACTCCTCCATCTACCATATGGTTGAAGCCAGAGCAGTCATGACAATAAAATGGCATTAGGGCAACTAACTGTGCTGTGGCCACAGCCTGATGCACCAGGGGAACACTGACTCATGCTATATCAATCAGAGCCCTTTCCAAGTACTACAGAATTCAGAGGGAGAAAGAGAGAACTGTGGAACTATGGTTAGTAATGTTTTCATCTACAGGAAGGAGATGCAAAAGATGCTGGTCTTCAGAGAGAGAAAAATTAAAAAATACAGAAAGAGAGGAGCAGAGAGAAGTCCTAAGGTACTTGTGTCCTCATTCTAGTTAATTTCTGAGGCTCAGCTACAAAGAGTACCACCCAGTCCAGCATCTGGAAGTCATTCTAACTCCCTTTCTCTCTTTCTCCCTCATCCCCTACCTCAAGTTGGTTCCCAAATCATGCCCTTTCTACCTCCCTGGAACCCATCTCCTCCTTCTCCTTTTTGCTGTCAGTGCCTCATTTTTACTGTGATTGGTTGAACAGCCACCTTCTGCTATGCTTCCCATGTACAGGCAGCCTGAATAGATCTTCACATTGCACTTGACACATTGCACTGAGTCTCTAATTTACATCTTTCTCTTCCACTAACATAGTAGGCAGAATAATGCCCCCCCAAATTATGTCCACATTCTAATCCCTAGAACCTATGAACATCTTACCTGACATGGCAAATGGGACTTTACAGATGTTATTAAATTAAATAGCTTTGAATGGGGGAGATTATGCTGGATTATCTGGATGGGCCCAGTTTAAGAAAAGAGAACCTTTACCAGCTATGTCTGAGGGAGACATGACTGCTGGCTTTGAAGATGGAGAAAGAGGGGACCACAAGCCAAGGAATGCAGGCAGCCTCAAGAAGCTGGAAAAGGCAGGAAACAGATAATCCTTATCCCTGAGAGCCTCCAAAATGACCACAGCCCTGCCAACATCTTGGTTTTAGCCCAGTGAGACTAGTGTTGGACTTTTAATCAACAGAAGTGTAAGATAATAAATTTGTGTTGTTTTGAACCACTATGTTTGTGGTAATTTGTCACAGCAGCCATAGAAAGCTAATACAACTAATGACAAGCTCCTTGAGAGCAAGATCCATCTTTGTGATTCTCAATGCCTAGCACAGTGCTTCGCACCTAAGACAACCATAGTCTATTGCAGACAGACATAAATTATTACAAGAAAATGTAATAAGTGTTCTAAGGGTGCGATGGACTGAATTGTCTACTCAAAATCTATATGTTGAAGCCCTAACCCCCACTGTAGCTGTATTTGGAGTAAAGAAGTAATTAAAATTAAATAAGGTCATAAGAGTGGAGCCTTGATCCAATAGGATTAGTGTCCTTCTAAGAGGAGACACTAGAGAGCTTGCTCTCTTTCTCTTTCTGCCATGCGAGGACACAGTGAGAAGACAGCCACCTACAAGCCAGGAAGAGGATCTTCACCAGGAACTGAATCAGTCAGCACCTTAATCTTGGACTTCCAACCTCCAGAATTTTGAGAAAATAAATTTCTGTTGTTTAAGCCACCCAGCCTATGTTATTTTGTTATGGCAGCCCAAGCTAAGACACAGGGTTTGTTTAAAGGAACACGAGATGGAAATCTGAGAGTAACAATACTGCCTGGAGAGCGTCATGGAAGTTTCAGAGAAGAGGTGACTCTTGAGGTGAGCCTTAATGAGTCTGTCCTGCACTCGGCTATGTGCTGTGAGGAATATAAAAGATTCAGAAGCACTCATCCTTGCCTCGAGTATCTTGCACTCCACTCTAGGAGACAGTGCTACCATGCATTAGACAGAGAATGTATCATCCTTAGATAAATTTGAATTTCATGTGCACTGAAGCAATGCCTGTCATCTCTATTCTCTAGAACTTAGGAAAAATCAGTCCCACCCACCTCCTTCAAGAAATCATCCTGAACTAGTCTTGTTAATTGCTTTCCTTCTTTACTTCCCATTTCCAGAATCAGTCCTACAGTAATATGGAATCAAGAGAAATTAAACACACACAGACACACTTGATACCATTTGCTCATAAATTACTTTGGATAAAACAACTAGCAAGGGAAAACTTGAAAGCAAAAAGCAGGGGGAAATTTTTGACAGAAAGACAACCTACACCTTTGAAAGTGAGTGAAAAGCTGAAAAGAGGAGCCTGGTCAGGCACCCCAGCTTCCTGACTGTATCACACGATCATCTCAGCCCTGTTTCAACACCAAGTAATTAATGCCAACTCTTGCTCTCTAACTATTACATTTGTTTCCACTCCATCTTCCTAGCAAGGCAGAAGATTCCAAAGGTTAATAGTCTTTTTTAGGCGTGGCTCTCTAGCTAAGAAATTAGAACTTTTTATAAACACTTCAGAGTTCTTATATTTAAATGAATATTTTCCTTCAGGATCATTTTGAGAAGTGACAAACTTACTGCAATACCTCCACATTTCATACAATATCAGTGGAACTCCTTTGAAATTGATGAACTTTACCCCAAAGTTCAAACTCAGTCACACATCATTTTAGATGAACAGAATATTATCCACATTGATCTCCTACCTCATTCATAGAGCTTAGCACCAAATAACTTTTGGCTAATTTTAAGAATATATATCTATATACACAGGTATACACATATTATATAGATAGATAGTTGGGTTTTTTTTTTAATATGCTACAGGCTTGAAGGAAAGCTCTAAGAGAGGAGTTAGAAAATTTTGAAGTGGTAAAAACATCCCTAGAAAAATGTTTAACCTCTCAAAGAACAGCACATACTCGAATATATGAATTCAAGAATTCATTTTTTTTTAAATCAGTCAGATTACTGCAAAGTCATATTCCATAGATTTCTCACAGTGCCTAGCTTGGTGGTCAATAAATATTTATGAAGCAGAACTGAATAAAAACTTAAGCAATGGGACTTTCGTGGCGGTCCAGTGGTTAAGACTTTGCCTTCCAGTGCAGGGGATGCGGGTTCGATCCCCCGTCAGGGAGCTAAGATCCCACATGCCTTGGGGGCCAAAGAACCAAAACATAAAACAGAAGCAGTATTGTAACAAATTCAATAAAGATTTTTTTAAATGGTCCGCATCAAAAAATCTTTTAAAAAAACTTAAGCATTTGTCATGTTGTCCATTGTGAGCATCACTGCGTAAACAATATTCTTACTCTATGTACTATTTAAGACCTATTCAAGGCCTTCAGTTCTTTCTCTAAAGGTTTATCTCATGGATAGATTTTAGATCTTACTGCAAATCATCTTGTCTGTGGGCATCTTTTGAACTCTGTAAGCCCTGTGAACATCCAATATAGATATACAGACTTTCAATACTGTAGCCATTGTAGTTGACACTTATGCCTCTCAGGGCTTCTCTCCTTTAGTCTGGGGTAGGGGGGAGGTTGGTGGTGAGAGGGCAAAAACTCCCAGTTTTATTGTCCATATTTTTCATCAGCTGTCATCAAGAAGCAAAATAACTCTGGAAGCACCACTCCGTATGACTTCTGTCAATGTGAGATCCGGCAGATGGAAACTCACCAGTAGTCTCATGGAAGCATGGATAAATCTACACACATGCAGAGCACAAATACCAGTAGGCAAGTGTAAAGTATTAAGAGAGAAGGGTTAAGGAGAACTCTTTATATCACTTAAGTCTGATTTAGCAGCCAGTTTGTGCTTCTTTCTATCAAGTAGGTATAACTGTGTTCTCCTGTAAACATAATCCTTATATACTAAAGTTAATCACATAGGACTCCTTTTAAAGGTGAAGGTCCCTCTAGTGTGTTTTTTTTTTTTTTTTCGGTAGGTGGGCCTCTCACTGTTGAGGCCTCTCCCGTTGCGGAGCACAGGCTCAGGACGCGCAGACTCAGCGGCCATGGCTCACACGCCTAGCCGCTCCGCGGCACGTGAGATCTTCCCAGACCGGGGCACGAACTCATGTCCCCTGCATCAGCAGGCGGACTCTCAACCACTGCGCCACCAGGGAAGCCCCTCTAGTGCTTCTTAATTCTCATTTATTGAATTATAAATCTCTCTCTGTATGTGTGTATATATATATATATATATATACACACACACACACATCTGTGTATATATATAGAATTATAATAAAATAATATCTATTTGGTAAGCTATAAATGGCCATTTAAAATGTTTATGAAGGCTTTTTATTGACACAAAGAATTGCTAAGAATGAAATATTAAATTTAAAGAGCAGGGTACAAACTTTTAAATAAAGTATTACCATATCTACATAAAAGGCCATGTCTAAGAAAAAGAACTGGGAAGAAATATACCCAGAAATTTAATGTTATTCCCTATGAGAAAGTATGGGGAAAAAATTACTGTCCTTTTCCTTTTATTTCTCAAATTTTCTACAATGAGCATGTATTACTCTTACAATTTGAAAAGATGAATAGGGACTTCCCTTGTGGCCCAGTGGTTAAGAATCCACCTGCCAATTCAGGGAACACGGCTTCGATCCCTGGTCCAGGATGCCGAGGAGCAACTAAGCCCGTGCGCCACAACTACTGAGCCTGTGCTCTAGAGCCCAAGAGGCACAACTACTGATGCCCAAGCGCCTAGAACCCATGCTCCACAAGAAGAGAAGCCACCTCAATGAGAAGCCTCTGCACCGCGAGGAAGAGTAGCCCCCGCTCACCGCAACTCGAGAAAGCCCGCACGCAGCAGTGAAGACCCAACACAGTCAAAAGTAAACTTTAAAACTTTTAAGAAGAGTTAAAAAAAATTAAAAGTTGAATAAATGCCATTTGCTTGACCCATAATTGGTTTACATACATACCAGCTTATCAAAGACAAAAGTGTTGCATAATGTAAGGTTAAAAGATCTTTGCAAATAGAAGCAGGAGAGTCCTCAAGCTTCCCTATCCCCAAAATTTTGCCACTCAATGGCAGTGGATAACTAACTAACTATAACTAAGATTATTAAATGGGAAATATTTCTGTCTGATTTAGACAGTAAAAATGTGAGATGCCCAGGCCACCATGATCACATGGACTATCATTAGCCAAGAGTTCATTCAGTACACAAAACTGCAGACTATTCACAGTTGTAGGAAAGTAGTTACATGTACTGAGTTTTGTTTACTTAAAGCATAGGCCATAATCTATGGAATCAACAAGCCAAACATAGAATATTACATCTTATATGAATACCTTTATATGACATTCTAGACAATCTGCGTTGACAGAAGGCAGTCTGGAGCTGATGATGGGAATGGGGGACTAGGGCACATGGAAACTATGTCTTGACTGTGGTGGTAGTTACGTATTTGT
Source organism: Mesoplodon bidens (assembly GCF_964165515.1). Classification (NCBI taxonomy): domain Eukaryota; kingdom Metazoa; phylum Chordata; class Mammalia; order Artiodactyla; family Ziphiidae; genus Mesoplodon; species Mesoplodon bidens. Next base: position 30,055,631 of record NC_138177.1, on the reverse strand, counting down.
ATATGTTTGTCAATACTCATTGAACTGTACACTTAATATTATACTGCAATAAAAATAAATAACCTCTGGCATTTATGTAATGGTAATACATGAAATGGTAATACAAAGTATGATAGTCTGGGCACAATTTAGGTAATAGTCAGCCACAATCCAAAATAAAAATATACCCAACCCCTTCCCCAAGAAGCTTGTAATGACTAAAATTCTGCCAATGTAGAGTTATTCTTATGGGATCTCTGAGAATTATGTTAATGGGAAAACATCACTTGGAAAAGAGAAAAAATTACCTTAAGCCATTATCAACTATCTCTTAGAAAAGATTACATTACAGCAGTGCCAGCTTAGAAACGGGGGTCTGGGACTGGGGCAAGGGGACAAGAATGGGGAGGACCTCATACACACACCACAGTGAGAGTGCCCTAAGACAGCTTTGCCTGTTTCACCAGGTCTCCTCTCTTTTATTTTACAGGAGAAGTATAAATCTCAGAAAAGTACATCCATGATGATACACTTGACACCCAACTGAACCCCCTCCCTCCTGGACCTTTTGCCAAAGACAGTGGTGATGAATAACACTGAGAGCTTTTGTTACTGCTTTATAGCCTCAAACCATTTTCACATCAGTTATTTCATTAGATCAACACAGCTACCTTTGAAGTAATAACTAACAGTCAGATAGCAACACCATTCCCTCTTCCATCAAGGAAACAGAAATTGGAGAGATTAGGTGGCTTGGCTAATGCCACACAGCTAAGAACTACCAGAGATGCTCTCTGATGTGCTTCAAGGGGCCATACTTGGATCCCTGTGTGAAAACATTGAACCCGGGAAAACAAAGTACCTGCATTTGCCAACCTAATATTGAGATTGAAAAATACATGGTAAACTTATATGTGGAATCTTAAAAGCATAACAAACTAGTGAATATAACAAAAAAGAAGCAGACTCACAGACCTAGAGAACAAACTAGTGGTTACCAGTGGGGAGGAGGACAGGGACAATATAGGAGGTGGGAGAGTGGGAGGCATAAACTACTGGGTATGTATTGTACAACACAGGGAATATAGCCAATATTTTGTAATAACTGTGAATGGAGTGTAGCCTTTAAAATTGTATAAAAAATTTAAAAATAGGGCTTCCCTGGTGGCACAGTGGTTGAGGGTCCGCCTGCCGATGCAAGGGACACAGGTTCGTACCCTGGGGTCTGGGAAGATCCCACATGCTGCAGAGCAGCTGGGCCCGTGAGCCACGGCCGCTGAGCCTGCATGTCCGGAGCCTGTGCTCCGCAGCGGGAGAAGCCACAGCAGTGAGAGGCCCGCATACAGCAAAAATAAAATACAATTAAATTAAATTTAAAAAATAAAAGATTAGGAAAAATAAAAATATAAAAGAATCTACAATGAATCAACAAAGTAAAACAGAACCCCAATCTAAAAGAGGAAAAAAGAAAAAAAGCCTTAGTTATGGGGGCAGAGTTTAGGCGGGGGTGGAACTTAAGCAGAGACAGATTTAGGGTGGGACAGGATCTAGGCAGGTGGGGTGGTGACATTCAAGTGTGGGGCGGGGCCTCTACTTAGGACCTGCAAGGAGGGGGAGAGGCAGCACGTCCAAAGCAGGGCCTCTGGAGTACGGAGTTCCGGAGTTTGGAGGTAGGACCCTGAGTGAGGGTCTAGCGGAAGGGCTTGGGCTCTGCGGGAGGCTCCGAGGGAAGAGAATTAGGCCCTGGAGCCCAACAGGCTCCCCGGTGGACAGGGAAAGCGCTGGCTGCGTTCCCTTCCGTTCCTTCACACCCCTCCCCAACAGTCTCCCCCAGGGTCTCCCCTGTCGCCGCTTGACCCCTAACTGTGGGTGGGTCCCCCTGGGTGTAGGAACTCCTCCCCTCCCCCAGCCACCCCTCAGGGGTCCGGGTCCCGGAGGTCCGGCCTTTACTTTTGCTCCCCCTTCCCTCCCTCCCACTCCCTCAGGACCCGCGCGGCTGGAGGGGGCCTAGGTGGGCAGAGGATAAGGCTCAGGATCTGAGCAGGTTCCTTGGGGCCCAAGTGGGCAGGGGAAACCTGGCCATGCTCCCTTTTGATCCTCTGCCCTCCTAATGGTTCCCCAATTTCCCCCTTCGGGAGTGGGATCCCTTCCCCTCCCCCAGCTGCCCCTCAAAGTCACCAGTCCTGTCCCGCCTCCACTTCTCCTCCCCCTTCACTCCCCCCACGCCCCACATCCTACCCGGTCACTGGGGGTTCCTCCCGTCCCCTTAGATGTCCGTGGTCTCACACTGGTGCATGGTAGGTGCCCTAGTTTTGAGGAGACGCCAATTCCGAGTCCTCCTAGTATGCCATCTTGACTCCGCCCCCCAAGAATTTGCTGAATGAATGATTTTAACACGTTAACTAGGTGTTCTATATTATTTTGTACCTATCCATGTGGGCAAGTCTGATAGTATTGCAAGCTTCCTGATAGTCAGAATCATGCCATCTACTTTTCTGACTTCCCTCCACCGCACAAATCATGGTTTCCATAAGATGAGTTTCCACATTAAATACCGATTGAATTAAACTTCAGTATAAATAATATCCTGATCAGCTTAGCCCTTCCCAAATTCCTTACCCACAGAACCTGAGAGAGAATAAAGTGACTGTTCTTCTCTTAAGCCACTAAGTTCTAGAGTTAATGATTACATAGCAAGAGCCTACTGGCACACTTTTACAGCACTGCTTTTGGAAGTTATAAATAATTCCCATATTATTCAGTTAGCTGTTCCATACTAAGTTCTCTCTTTCTCTAGCAATTTAGTCACCAATAAAATTACTTAACCCCCTGCATATATTTATTGCTTAAGTAAACTGTTCATATAACAAATATAATAGATCCCAAAATGCATAATAGTCCAAATACAATAAAAATTTATTGTTTGCTCACATAGTGCAGAAAAGTGAATAAGTTATAGGGTGGTCTTCCTCTATGCAGTCAGTCTAACAGTAGCTCTCCAAATTCAACATGCAGTTTCCAAAGTCACCCTAGAAGTTTTCTCCATTCTAGCCAATTACAAAAAGGAAAAATCATACGGGAACGCACATGGGAGGTTTTTATGGGGTGGTCCTAGAAGTGGCACATCACTTCTACAAACATTACACTGGTAGAACTCAGTCCCATGGCCACCCCCAAGTGCAAGGAAGACTGAGAAGTGTAGTCCAGCTAAGTGCCCAGTAAGTAGAGTTGCCAGATTTAGGTAAATTATAAAACAAAACAGGATATCCTGTATTTATCTGCAATCCTACTCGGAAGAAGAGAACATTTCTGTTGAATAAATAATACCCAAATAAGAAGGAGGAATGTGATCTCGCTATATATTCTTAATATGTGCCAGTCTCGATTGACAAGTACACACTACTATATTTAAAATAGATAACCAACAGGACCTACTATATAGCATGGGGAACTCTGCTCAATATTCTGTAATAACCTAAATGGGAAATAAATTTTAAAAAGAATAGATACATGTATATGTGTAACTGAATCACTTTTCTGTACACCTGAAACAAACACAACACTGTTAATCAACTATGCTCCAATATAAAATAAAAATTAAAAAAAAATATGTCCCAATCTCAGAATACTCAAGACCAGTTACAACAACTCAAAATCAGTGCAATTGCAGGTTGCATTTGAGGACTCACAGAGGAATGGTAAGATCCAGTTATTAAAACACAGGCAGGAAACTACAGAGAAATGGAAATGAAGAAATCTCTAGCTCTGCTAAAGATAATGGTCATATCTGGAAAGACCTTGCAACTCATCCATAGTAGCCTACTCCACATGACTCAAAGATAGCTAAACAAATCTACACATGAGAATTTACCATCTAAATTATACTACAGATCCCCTCAAGTGCAGAAACTTATAGCTTTAAAATATTTCCATTGAGTTAAATGAAACCGGGAATGAAAAGATGCCCAGTATTATTAGTCACTACGGAAATGCAAATCAAAACCACACACTAAGATGGCTAAAACCCTTTCTTTAAATGGGAAATAAGTGTTAGTGAAGATGTGGAGAAACTGGAACCCTCCTACATTGCTGGTGGGAATATAAAATGGTGCTGCTGCTATGGAAAACAGTTTGCTGTTTCCTCAATAAGCTAAACACAGAATTATCATATTGCTCAGCAAGCATTTCTACTGCTAGGTATATAGCCCCCTAAAATTGAAAATAGGTATTCAAAAAAACCTGGTACACGAACTTCATAGCAGCATTATTCACAATAGCCAAAAGGTGATAACAACCCAAATTTCCATCAGCTGATGAGTGGATAAACACAATATGGTATCCTCATACAATGGAATATTATTTAGCCATAAAAATGAATGAGGTACTGATATATGCCACACCATGGATGACCCTCAAAAACTTTATGCTAAGTGAAAAAGCAGCCAGACATAAAAGGCCACATATTATAGATTACTTTTATATGAAATATCCAGAATAGATAACTCCATAGAGACCAAACCCAGATTGGCAGTTCTCAGGGACTGGGCAAAGAGGGAAATGGGGAATGACAGCTTAATGGGCATGGGGTGCTTTTTTAAGGATGTTGAAAATGTCTTGAAACTAGACTGTGGTGATGGTTACACAGCATTGTGAATGTACTAAAAGCCACTGAACTGTACAATTTAAAGTGGTTAATTCTATCTTATGTGTGTTTTACCTCAATAAAAATAAATGGAAAAAATATTCAACAGCCAGGGCCCACCTAGGCATATATACACCTCATCATTTGTGGTCCTTTACCAGGGCTTGGCAGTCTTGTGTTTAGGTTGAGGTGTGGCACGAGTTCTTTGGTTATCGGAAGCCTGACACCAGCCTCACACACCCGCAACCCTGAGCCTGGGGGAGAGCAGGGGTTGAAACAAACATTCTCTGTGGCCCTCAAGCTTCTGAGTGGGTGATGTTCTCCTCTTGCTTCTTCAGGGAGATGATAGGAAGGGCAGGCTGTGCTTTTATTCCACAATATTCAGCCTGTTTCAAGAGCTCCTACCTGCTACAGACACATCTCAAAGCTCAAGAAGCCTTGGCATGGCTCCAGGGCTCTGTTCTCTGGGTTGTGTCCCATGGGCTCAGAGCCAGTGATTCCTGAGTTCATAGCAGTGTTTCTGAGCAGTCCCACACCAGTATCATTTCCACTGATATTTGCTCAAAGAAGTTTGGATAATGTTACTTTAACACTCTGTCACATTGCTACATCCTGAGTCCTTGACTAGTAACATTTATGGGACAAGTGCTTGAGGGCTAACCACTGTTTTTAAGCTTTACAATAACCTGACAACTATTTGAGGAGACTATCACCACCCTTACTCATCTCTTTCTACTGAGTCCCAGAACTGAAGAAGAGGAGAAACATGTCTGGCATGTCACAGGCTCTTAATAAACTAAACATCTCCCAGAAAGCAGTCATTTTCTGTCTGGAAATTTCCAAGATTGCAATCTATACACACACTGATCATATGCAATCACTTATCAAACGCATATGCTAAGCTCACTCACTGTGGGTTCTTTTGCCTGCAGTGGTTTTTTTAAACACCCTTGGAAGAATTCTCATAGAGACCAGTGCTGAAAAGAGACCGTTATCATATGCATTCTCTTCTCTCACTTAATAAAACAGCACAAGTGCCAGATCTTTTTTACTGATTCAGTTAACAAACATTTCTTGAGGACCTTCAGAATACCATGCCTGACATTGGAGTTAAAAAGAAGAAACAAAGATGTAAGTTGAAAGAACTTAAATATTTCCTCCTCTTTTTGAAAAGGTCTATTTCTAAACATGGAAGGAGAATAATAACTTACTAACCAGGCCAAAGGCTGGCACCTCAAGGTCCAGTTTCCAACTCAAACTCCATTCTTCTGAATACCTTCCTGACTGCCCCTAACCAGCTCTAATCATTCCTAACTGTATTGCTTCATTTTGCATAAGTGACTGCATTATTTTGTGCATGTGTGTGTATTCACATGATAGACATAGATAAGATCCTATCTTTCTATTCTGTACATTTCATATGTAGATAAAGGAGTATACACACATGAGCACACCTTCATATCTTTCTAACTATAGGCTTTTGAGGGAGAAGTGGCTATGCCTTGTATCTGTCATCACTTTTTTTTTTATAGCCCACCCATCTTTCCCATGTTCAGCCTCAGGTGTGGGCTATATACTTCATAGGGTCTCAAGAAGGGCTGGTGCCATTAAAAAGAATGAAACAATGCCATTTGCAGCAACTTGGTTGGACCTGGAGATTATCATACTAAGTGAAGTAAGTCAGTCAGAGAAAGACAAATATCATATGATATCACATATGAGGAATCAAAAAAAATTATACAAATGATCTTATTTACAAAATGGAAACAGACTCACAGACTTAGAGACGAACTTATGGTTACCAGGGGGAAGGGTGGAGGGGAGGGTTGATTGGGAGTTTGAGACTGACATGTACACACTGCTGTATTTAAAATAGATAACCAACAAGGACCTACTTATAGCACAGGGAACTCTACTCAATATTCTGTAATAACCTAAATGGGAAAAGAATTCAGAAAAGGGTACATACATGTATATGTGTAACTGAATCACTTTTCTGTACAACTAAAACTAACACAACATTGTTAATCAACTATTCTCCAATATAAAACACAAATTTTTTTTAAAAGTGCTGGTAAACCAACTCGGAAGCAAGGAATTTACTCTGGTCACTATGACATTTTCTTCCTTGAAACATAGCAGCTACTCAGCAACTTCATGCTCAACATTCACAAAACCCTTTGGGGCTTTTCAAAACACTTTACCCACATTATTTCATTCCATTCTCAAAACACAGTAGGTAGAGTGATTTCCCCATTTTACTGATGAACAAAACTGAGAACCAGAGAGGAAACTAGCATGTCTAGGCAGGAAGTAGTACTAAATATTTTCTGTTTGCCCCCCCAGATCCTCTCTCTCCCTTTTCCACCCACCCCCTTCCCCAGGAGGCTGACCTCTGTGACCTATATCAATAGCCCCCTTGCTCACTGGCTTCCAGTTAGAGTTGGCCAGTGGAAGGATCTAAGAAGGGAGAGTGGAAGGAGTGTAAGGTTGGGTATTTATTCCTCTTGCTCCCTTCAAGTTGGTTGACCAGAAGTCGACTGTCACCCTTAAATGAAGGCCACAGCTCCTCTCAGGTGACCCTCTCCATACTTTTCCTCCCTCCCAACTCCAGTAACCACTCCCTCTCCTTGCTTCTTCAGCCTAGTAATGGCTCCCCACTCTTGCTTTCCAAGAGACCCTGCACCATCCCTTGTTGTTTCCCTGAACCCAGCCCACACCTTGTAAATAATCTATTAAGTGCTCCTCAGTTGCCCAGTGTGAATGTGTCATCTGTCTTGCTAGGATCCTGAGTGATGTAATTCGTGGTATTCACACCTTCTACCTCTTGCTCAGTCCTTTGGGTTCCCAATCTAAACACTTGCTCATTATAATATCAAATCAAAGGGAGGAGCATTATCACATCACATAGGGTTGCCCCTACCACCTGTTCCACATCAGGACCTTCCAGGAGTGCAGAAGCTCTGGAATCAAGCCTGTTGGCTCTTCTGGTGAGGTCTGGAGCACAAGTGAGTCTGTACCTGCAGACAGCTGTAGCTTGCTCTCAGTAAACAAGTCAGCCCCAGCCACCAGGACATTAGTGGAAGCAAGACAATGACTCATCAGAGAATCTGCAGTCACTTGACCTCCTGTGACTCAGACACGTTGTTAACAGGCTGCTGAGCTGCATAAAATCTGAATAAACCAATGCTCTGCCTCAGCCAGGTTCCCGGCAATCAATGAGTTAAAAAGCACAGGAGTCTTGGTCTATTTCGTTCTGTCCTCAAATATTCTCTCCCATCAGTCCTCCAGTATCCTTCTGTCATCCCTCCTCTTTCCACGCCACCCACAAAAAAAGCACCTTGCTGAAAATGAATCAGATAGAGGTGCATAAGATCCGCACTTCTGAGATAACAAGCATGAGGCCACCAGCCAACACTGCACTTTGTTCTAATCATTTTGTCGTGCACAAAATCCATGACTCCAAGCCTGGTTTCTCTTGTCTTCCAGGTATAGCTTCATCAAGGAACTCAATTTAAAGATGCAAGTACCCTCTGCTGACAGGCTTCTAATCCAATCTCTCCTCCTCAGCTCCTCTCTTAGTTGAGGCTCTTTCAGGTTTCATAAGTTTGAGACCTGTACCATTGATCTGACCTTGCAGAAATTTTGTTATAGTAACTAGATATCATGTTCAGCAATAACACGTTCAATGAAACAACACTGAGCAATTACTAGGTGCCAGGCATTGTGCTAAGGCCTTTACTTTGGTTATCCCATTCAACTGTCATACAAACCATCTGAAACTGGTGTGCGTGTGTGCATACCCAGGAGTACACGTTTTACAGATGAAAACAGGTTCAGAGAAGTTAAGTGATTTAGTCAAGGTCACATAGTTATTTGTAAAAAAGGAATTTGAGCCCAGGTCTACCTGCCCCTCAGTTTCGCACTCTTAACCATTTTCCTGCTTCTGTGTATACTGCATCATTTAATTTTCAAAATTCAGAGTTCTTCACCTTTAGACAAAAATTCTTGAGAAGGAAGGACATGCCCTATTAGATTTCTTTCAATTGAGTTTAGCACTCATTTACTGAGCACCTACTGTGTACCAGCCACTGTGCAAGGTACTGGAGCCACAAAGGTAGAAAAGACAAGAGTCTGCTTTCTAAGAGCTCACAGTCTAATTAGAGAAACAGCTTCTGAATTTCTTTTAAGGCTTCTGGTTTCCCTTTGCCTCTGGTATTATGCAAAGGTGAATTTTTGCCCTTGTTTATTTCAACCCCATAGCTGAAGGATTTCTGCTTATTACTTAATAATTGCGATTAAGAGGCCAGAATAGGGCTTCCCTGGTGGCGCAGTGGTTGAGAGTCCGCCTGTCGATGCAGGGGACACAGGTTCGTGCCCCGGTCCGGGAAGATCCCACATGCCACGGAGCAGCTGGGCCCGTGAGCCATGGCCGCTGAGCCTGTGCGTCCGGAGCCTGTGCTCTGCAGTGGGAGAGGCCACAACAGTGAGAGGCCCGCGTACCGCAAAAAAAAAAAAAAAGGCCAGAATAGGTGATGTATGTGTATATTTTAGAAAGAAAGAAGGAGGGGAGGGTGGAAGAGGAGCAGAAAGTAAGAAAAGGAAGGAAAAAATAAGTCAACCAAGGTAGAAGGGAAGTTGGGGGTGGGGGGAGGGTAGGAGGAAAATTCCAGAAAAGAGGTGGGTTTTGTAAAGGCAGAAAGGTGTAAGAGCCCCAGGACTTTTGATGGAACCCACTGGACAGCCTGAAATTCACACCATTTAAGTCACCCAGGTTTTTTTATTGAAGTATAGTTGATTTACAATGCTGTGTCAATCTCTACTGTACAGCAAAGTGACTCAGTTATACACATATACACATTCTTTTTTATATTCTTTTCCATTATGGTTTATCATGGGATATTGAATATAGTTCCCTGTGCTATAATTAAGACCTTGTTGTTTATCATTCTAATTTTTTTATTTAATGTTTTAAAATAGTCATGTTTCAAAATTAGGGCAATATGAAAGTGTGCACATTTTAAAATCTTGTTCCCATGTCTATGTTCATCTTCCCACCCTCCCTCCCCCCATCCCATACCCCCATCTCCATCCCTTAGGTATTTAAGTCTGTTGTATATCCTTTCTCTGTTCCTTTATGCAAATATAAGTGAATACAACTATACAAACACACACAATTCAAGACTTTCTGAAGATGCATGCAAGCATTTTTTTTTTACTATGCTAAAGCATATGTATTACTTGGGAAAATAAAATGTTATGCATTTTAACATCTGAAAGATGTTACTGTTAGCCTTCATGGATGGAGTACCTCCTATATACCATTATATCTAATAGTCATAACAATTTCATTTTATGGATGAAGAGAAATGAGACTTGAAAAGGTCAAGTAACTTGTCAAGTTCAGACAGTTAGTGGCAGAAGCAGCAGAATGCCTCCTCCTTCAACATTCTATTTTGGGGATATGGCCCTTCCATTCACCTAATTACTTTAGCAAAAAACATGTCTCCCTCACTGCTTATATCCAGTATATCACAAAGATATATCATGTCTTATTGATGTGAACCTCTTATTATCTTTCAAATCCATCCCTTCCTCTCCACTCCCATTACCAGCTCCCTTGATGACCCTCATATCTCGTACCTCGTCAGAAAACACTGGCTTTCTCACTGGTCTTTTTCTCTCTAGGCTGATGTCACCTCAAATCTATTCTCCATTCTGCTCCTAGAGTGATCTAACACACAAATCTAACGGTGTCTCTCTGCCTCAAATCCTTCCATGGCTCTCAATTGCTAAGAGTATGAAACCTAAACATTTGCATGGCATAGTTGGGTCCCACCACATTGATACAGAAAAAACCAAAGCACTCTAAGTTTCTAGAACCCTCCAGCTCTCTCCTGCTCAAGTTTTGCCCAGCTGAATCTTCTGCCTAGAACATAGTTTTCTTCCTCTGCAAATTCCTCATCCTTTGGCTCGTGTGATGCCTCTTCTGAAAGCTGTCCTTGCCTCTCCCAAATAGACCTAGATACTTTCCCCCTGTGCTCCCACTGCTTTTTATTCATACCTCATGAAAGCAGTCACCTCATGGTAATGAATGGCCCAGAAATTTTCCTTTTCTAAACAAGCAACCCAAATAATGTTACTGTAGTCTCCAAATCTTTTTTTTATTATGCACTTCGAGCATTTAGTTTTTTAATTTATAAGTTAGATCATGTGTTTCTGTACTTATAAGATAAAATGCACTCAAAATAGAAATGTTAAAAAGATACAAATAAATCTAAATAGAATTTCCATTATTTTCTTTTCACACATCAGTGGATCATCTTGCACATCCCTACTATGGATTCTGCCCATCAATAAAATGAGCATCTTTTCTCAGTGGTCTCAAGGACCACATTTAGGGAGATATTCAACTACAAAAATCAAAGAAACATCTATTGAGGTCCTTCTGTGTACCAGGTAATGTGCTGGACAACTTCAATTCATATTGTCTCATTTAATCTTTCCAAAAGCCTTGTAAGATATGTATTATTCATGTCAGTTAAAAATAAGATTGACATTTCATGAGATCCATGTAACTTGCCTAATGTCTCATAGATAATAATGATGAAAAGGAAATTTGAACCCAGATGTCTTTCACTATATTGTATATATCAGTTAAGAGTGTATTTGGCTGCAATTAACAGAAATTCAATTACAGTGAGTTAACTAAATAGTGGTTTACTTTTTCCTGTGACAAAAATTTCCCGTGTGTGGAATCGAGGCTGGTAAAGAGTATCTAGGATGGCACCAGAGACACAGGTTTCTCTTTTTTCTGTCTCGCTATCTTTAGCAAAGTGGTTTTTGTCACAAAATGGCTATTCCACCTCTAGACATCATAGCCATGTTCCTAGCAGAAAATAAAAGTTGGAGAGGGGACAAAAGGCAAAACGTAAAAGCTGAAAAAGCTCTTATCAGATGACTCAGCCTCATTTAACAAGGTTTCTCAGAAGCCCCACTTGGTGACTTGATCTTGCATCTCACTGTCAGAACTATGTAACAAGGCCACCCCTAGTGGCAAACTAGCTGGGCATAATCGGGACAAACTTGGATTTCTCTTAGTTAGGAAAGAGAATAAATTTGGGGGAGGCAACCAGGAATATCTGCCATGCTGCTTCTGCCTTAATGCCAGAACTACCACAACATTGTAGCTGCTGCGTGAAATAATAGTCTTAGCACCCCAGGAAGAGAATATTTTCAGGTCATGTAGTCCATGTCCCCATCCTATGCAAGAATGCAGTCATGACCAGGTGATTATCCAGCCTCTGCATGAAACTTCCAGAAACAGGAAAGCGCATGACTTTGCTTTGTAATCTATTCTAATTGAGGGAGGCTTTAATTGCTGGAACTTCTATTCTAGTAATAATCACAATGTATCACATTTCCATTTTTACATTAGACTTAGGGGCTGTTTCTTATTCATCTCTGTACCTGGTACAGTTGATAGCCATAAACAGGTGACTCAAGACAAGATTTGAGGAATAAATTGAGAAATATTTTTCATATTGAGATTAAATGATTCTTTTAGCTATTAAAAAATCATTTCTGGGCTTCCCTGGTGGCGCAGTGGTTGAGAGTCCGCCTGCCGATGCAGGGGACACGGGTTCGTGCCCCGGTCCGGGAAGATCCCACATGCCGCAAAGCGGCTGGGTCCGTGAGCCATGGCAGCTGAGCCTGCGCGTCCGGAGCCTGTGCTCCGCAACGGGAGAAGCCACGACAGTGAGAGGCCCGCGTACCGCAAAAAAAAAAAAAAAAAAAAAAAAATCATTTCTCTCCCAGGCCCATTGTATTCAACTCTGCTGTCATGTTCAGTTAATAAGCAGTATGAAGAATGAATTATTAGGGTCACATCTCAGGAGATGGTCAGGATGTATAAGAAGCCCTACAGAGCTCTGGAAATAAGCACTGTTCCAGGAAGAGGTGAATGTGCTTTCGGGAACAGCTTGTGATCTTGACCTACACTATTGAGAAGAAATGGGGCTCTTGCAGGGCAGTCCCCAATCCAAAATTTACCACCCTCCCCCTGCTCTCTGCTAATCTGGGTTTCCATCACTGCTTTTGGTAAATTTTTGCTTCCATGATGACCAGAGAATCAATAAACATGAGGTGTGTGTGTCTGTCTGTCGCTAGGATTGTGGTCTTTCTCCACTTCTTCTTCTCCAGGGCAATAACCTCCTAACCCAGATCACAATACCACATACCCTGGTGTGTTCACATACAGAAGTAGTTTTTACTCCAAAGTAAAATATTTGGAGGGAAACAAACTAAGTGGGAACGTAAGTTCACAGGTTTCAAGAGAGTAGGACGTATTGGTTGAGAGTTAGGATCTGCAGTCAGGCAGAACAAGAGCTGATCTTGTGATGATTTAACTCCTCTAAGCTTCTGTTTCTTCACCAGTAAAGCAGGGATAGCAGTATCGGCTACCCAGAGGTTGTGAAGATTAAATGAGATACGGCCTGGAAAATACTTACCACAGTGCCCGATGTATATATGCTAGGTAAATAGCTAATCATTGGCACGTGGACCCTTGAATTAGCACAGGTTCTACTCCTTCCATGGGCTCTTTCTCTAGCTCTGACCCTCAAGATCATACCTGTTTCTTGCTCTTCCATCCCACATCCCCAAAACCATCTTAGCTCCCTCAGTATTCTAGGACTCTGAAAAAGCAAGCCTTTTTTCTGATTAGGACACTTTTCTGCACTTGGCTTATAAACGTGCTAGTATCTTCAGGTGCCCTTCCCCAAAATTGTCTCACTCACCTTTTTTCCTTGACTCTAGATAAGCACAATTTGGGCAACAACAAGTTAGCTCTCTTTTTATTCACTTCATTTTACCCTTCTGCCTTTTTAAAATAGTAAAAACAAGGATCCAAATCCTTCTTAATAAAAATAATTTTTAAAAGATTTTATAGCACATTACCATTTACTAAATCCTTGCAATTAATAAAGTTCATTTTATCTTTATAACAACCCTGCAAAGACCATTATCCCCATTTTTAAAATGAGCAAACAGATTCAGAGGGCTGATAAAACTTGCTCAAGGACCCGAAGATAGTCAGAATGGATGTAAGACTCAAAGTCTATGCTCTGAGACTTGTGGTTTGGTCTCACTGCCACCTTGACTCAGTGCATAGGTCACTATGGGTCGGGCAACACATAACTCAAATCACCAGTCTTGCTACAAACAGTTATGCTTCGACATAGGAAGGCTGCCTTTATCCTCTCAGTCTCTACAACAGTATGAGCTGGACATATTAGTACAAGCCAGTGGCACTAGGATACCCTGCCTTCTGCTTTCTACTGTGACTACAAGACTTACTCCCCAAAGAATCTAAGCCATCACACTTCATCAAGTATTTACTGCACACCTAGGATGTATTCAATACCATAGAATATACAGAGACCTCAGACCTAGTCCAATGGCTCCCCAAAGCTTCCAAACTAGTCAGGGACGAAGATTAAGAATATAAAACAATAATTAATTGCCAAATTGAACAATAGAGGCTGTAAATAATGAAGTAACTCAGAAAAGATAGATTCACGAGGTCTGAAATAATAAGGGAAGATTTTATGGAATGAAGCTTCAAGTGGAATGAGAGGATGTATTGTGAAAGAAATGGGAACTGTATGGCTAGTAATAGTTGATCCCAGTGTATTTAGTGTGCCAGGCATTTATATACATAATCTCTCAGAATATCAAAACAACCACCCTGAAAGGCATGTGCTTTTATCCTAAAGAAACTGAGAGTCAGAGAAGTAGTCTGCCCAAAGTCACAAAGATTTTAAGTGATAAATCCAGGATTTAAAATAAGGTTTATCTAACACTAAAATTAGTAGTGAGCAGCATAGGTAGAAGAAAAAGCACTAACAGGTAAATTAAAGATTTAAAACAAATGTTATTGGCCCATAAAGAGGTCCCTCTGAGAGGAAGGGGTATAGCGAGAAGAGCATTGGAACTAGAATCAGCCGATCAAATTTTAATTAAATTTCAGTTTCTAACTTGTTTGGTAAATACCTTAACCCTTTTCAGCTTCCACATCTGAGGAAAATGGAGAAAGTGCTAGCACCTATCTCAAATAAGTATTTATAAAGACAAAATGAATAAACAGGTAGATATGACTAACATATATAAAATATCCACTTTTAAGTATGAATTTTAATAAGCAATTAAAGCACAAATTGAAGCACCTTTATCATAGTATATATTTCATTGGACTTACCTGAACTAATTTCCAAACACTGTAGCATATTCAAGCCTTTCAGGGGATGGGAATAAGTAGGGGGGTGGGATCAGAAAGGGCAGAGAATTTTCTGGGCATTTCTATAACTATCAGAGACCCTTAATCTATCAGAGCTACAAGTCTCTTTGCAGAGCTGATCCTCCCAGGTCCCAATGTGTTACTTCTCAGTGTTCTCTCTTCAGAGTGAAGGATTAAGGAGTGAGATATCTGCCAAACAGAAAGCTAAAGATCACTTCGATAAGAGCACCGAGCTGGGCACACAGCACATGCTCCATAAACAGCAGTTAAATTTAACTGGATTCCAAAGGGTCCTAAAAGCCAGCGTCTGAGACTAACCATTTTGTGGAATCAAACAATAAATGGGGATGTCACCATGCCTGAAGGACAAAGACACGTGTGGGGCTGTTGAGCAGAATTTTCTATTCTGGCCCCTCCTCTTTCTTCCATAGCCCACTGGGCTGCAAAAGACCTCCTAGGAGGCAAGCACTCCTGGTAA
Organism: Mesoplodon bidens; assembly: GCF_964165515.1. NCBI lineage: Eukaryota > Metazoa > Chordata > Mammalia > Artiodactyla > Ziphiidae > Mesoplodon > Mesoplodon bidens. The sequence continues at coordinate 30,040,235 of NC_138177.1, read as the reverse complement.
TGGCCAAGTGTGCCAGAAAGGGGCCTTGACTCATCCCATCACCTGGTCAGCAGGAGCTATTTAAGCCAGAGGGATCTTAGGAAGAAAAGTGCCCTTTTATGAATTTCATGACTTTCTTGCTGACAGGTGACATTTACAGCCCAAAACCGGTACCATCAGAATTTCAGACTTTGGTATTTAAATTGATGGAACAAAAAAATTGCCACCTTCTGTTTACATAACTATAGTTAGTGCCTTTTTTCTCCAACAGTTCAAAATACTTGGTAGTTATTCCTTCATGAACTCTTAAAAATTCAGAAATACTGTTACTGGGTCGGGGGGAAGAGTTTCAAGAGAGCTAAAGGGTCTGCTTGACCGAGTGGAACCAGACGCTGGGAATTGCTGATGTTAATGTGATTCCACTGGTGTCCAGGAATTGCAGGGGCCTGGGACCCTCCTACTGTGGTTTTTAGGAGAAAGCAAGGAAGGGGACAGCACCCTTTTCTTCAGTCAATCATGCATACACCCATTTATTTACTCACTCAATAAGCATTAATTGAGGACCTTTTTGTGTGCCAGACTCTGCACTAAGCCCCTGGGGGAGAAAGGAGTTTTAAAGGAAAATAACTTTACAAATAGGGTCATTGCTTTAAAAGGGACAGAAAACCAGGCTGAAAATATGTGGCCTATAAGAAGAGAAGTCAGTCAGGGCCTAAAGAGTAGCCTTGGAACAAAGCAATCAAAAGGTTCCCTTGAGTTCTCTGACATAGAAAATTTGCTTGACTTAACTAAGATCATGTATATCATTGAAGTCAGAGACTGAGCTAAAACCAAGCCCTGACTGCCATTCAGACAACATCATGAGCCTAACACAGTGAAAAGAACTCAGACTTTGGAAAGAAACACCTGGATTTAAGCCCTTGGTTTACCTTTAATTAGCTTAGAATGAAATCTCTCTGAACCAAAATTTTCTTGCATGAAAAATAGGGATAAAAAAATACTCATTGTAAAATGAAGTTATTAGGATTAAGTAATTTCCATTTCCGGTAAAATGGAGTAATAGGGACCAAATTTTACCTCCCACTTTCAACAACTGAAATACAAGACAAAATATATAAAACAACTATTTTCAAGACATAGGACATCAGGCAATAAAAGACAAAGTCCCTGCCAAGGAATACTCCAGCTACAGCTGGGGCCCGCCTGCCGGCCGGCTCACCTACTCAAAACTGATGGTAAATAAGTGATGTGAGCCCTACGACTGAGCCAGCTTACTGCCATAAGAGAGTTCCCAGGCCATGGAATCAATATGAAGCCTGGTCAACTCTGAGCAGAAGACACACAGATGAGACTCCAGAGAGATCAAGTGGCCAGAGTTTGCAAGGCAGAGGGTCCCTTCAAGTATTCAGTAAAGGACTGTAAAGATTAGGGAAAATAATACCCAGAGTACACACAGGATCTGGAATAGTTCTTTCATCCTGAGTAGAAAACTTCATAATTTCTGGGGCATTAAGTAGAGTATTCAGAAGGATTTTGCCTCAAAGTAAGGCAAAAATCAACCTTACACTAAACACTTCTGTGTTTCTGATTAACAAAGCTTAAAAGCAAGACAAAAGTATCACATTGTTCCCACATAACTTAACTATGTCCTGAAACAAAGCTTAAGAATATTTGTAAGTATACATATATACCCAGCACTCAAAAAACATAAAATTCACGATGTGCAGCATCCAATCAAATATTAACAAGCACTCAGAGAAGCAGAGCAACACAACCCATAATGAGGAGAAAAAAGTCAACCAAAATCAACCACGAAAAAAGACAGCTGATACAATTAGTAGACAAGGACATTAAAACAATTATTATAACTGCATTTCACACATTTAAGAACTTAGAGGAACATTAAATACGTTTGAGATATGTATGATATAAAAAGACCCAAATCAAACTTCGAGAGATGAAAACCACAGACCTGGGATGAAAAATACAATGAATGGGATTAACGGCAGATTAAACATGGCAGAAAAAAACATTTGAAGACCTAACAATAGAAATTATCAAAAATAAAAGAGAGAAAGAGAATGAAAAAAATAAATAGAGCATCATTGAGCTGTAGAACAATCTCAAGAATCCTAAGATATATGTAATTGGAGTCACCAAAGTAGGGGAGAGAAATTCCTTTAAAGACAAAAACTATAAAATCTCACTCAAGAACTTTTGAAGCCTGAATATCCCTATATCTATCCAAAAAATGGAATTAATTTGTAGTTAAAAACCCTTCCACAGAGGAAATTCCAGACCCAGACGAATTCACCAGTGAGGTGTACTAAAGGAAGAATGAACTCCAATTCTGCACAAATGCTTCCAGATAATTAGAAAGGAGGGAGTATTTCTTAATTCATTCTACAAAATGAGCATTACACTGAAACCAAAACCAGCAAAGACATTTCAAGAAAGGAAAATTATTAACTCATTTTTCACGAACATCAATGTAAAAATACTTAAGAAAATTTTAGCAAAACCAGTCAAACAATATTTTAAGAGGATAATCCATCACAATCAAGTGGGCTTTATCCCAGAAATGCAAGGTTTTTTTTTAAATCAACTAATATAATTCACCATATTAACAGACCAAAAAGGAAAATCATGAAAAAGTATTTGATAAAATCCAACATCCATTTATGATTTTTTAAAAAATCTCAGTAAACTTGAGTAGAAGGCAAATTCCTCAACCTGATAAAGGGTATCTATGAGAAACTTACAGCCAACATCATACATAATGGTGAAAGACAGAATGCTTTCCCCTAAGTATGAACAAGGTAAGGATGTCTGCTCTCACCTTTTCTGTTCAGTATTGTACTGGAGATTCTAGCCAGTCCAATAAGGCAATAAAAACACATAAAAATTTAAAATTGGAAAGGAAGAAATAAAGCTCTTTACTCAGGGTGACATGACTGTCTATGAACAAAATCCTATGGAATCTGGAAAAAAAAGCTATTGATACTAGAGTAAAAGAGTTTAGCAAAGTTTCAGGATACGTTGACGTTTGTATATTGGCCTTGTATTTCCATATGCTGGCAACAAACAATCTGAAATTGAAAAATTTAAACACTATTTACAATAGCACTAGGCTTCCCTGGTGGCGCAGTGGTTAAGAATCTGCCTGCCAATGCAGGGTACACAGGTTCAAGCCCTGGTCTGGGAAGATCCCACATGCCACGGAGCAACTAAACCCGTGTACCTCAACTACTGAGCCTGCGCTCTAGAGCCCTCGAGCCACAACTAGTGAGCCCACGTGCCACAACTACTGAAGCCCATGTGCCTAGAGTCCGTGCTCCACAATAAGAGAAGTCACTGCAATGAGAAGCCTGTGGCACCGCAACAAGGAGTAGCCCCCACTCGCTGCAACTAGAGAAAGCGCATACACAGCAAGGAGGACACAACACAGCCAAAAATAAAATAAATAAATAATTTTAAAAAGACTATAAAGTTATAGTCATCAAGACTGAGTAATATTGGCATAAAGGTGGACAGATTAATGGAACAGAGTCCAGAAATAGACCCCCACACATTTGAACAATTGATTTTGACAAAAGTGCAAAGGCAATTTAGTGAGAAAAACATAGTCTTTTCAGCAAATGGTGCTGGTAATTGGATATTTATATATAGATATATATTTTTCAAATTGATCTATACTTCATACCATACACCAAATTAACTTGAAATGAATTCTAGACCTACATATAGAATCAAAAACTATAAAACTTCTAGAAGAAAAGGGGAAAACAATCTTTGTGACCTTGGGCTAGCTGCCAAAGATTTTTTAGATATGGATCATAAACACAATCCATAAAAGAACTGATAAATTGGACTCCATCAAAATGTCTGCTTTTTAAAAGATACTGTTAAGAAAATGAAAAGATAAGGCACAAGAATATTTGCAAATCTCTTATCTGATAAAAGACAAGTAACACAAAGTATAGAATATATAAGGAACTCTCAAAACTGAATAATAAGAAAACTATTTAATTTTTTGAACAGGCAAAAGATTTGAAAAGATACTTCACCAAAGAAGATACATGCATGACAAATAAACACATGAAAAGATGCTCAATACCATTAGCTATTACCACTACACACATATTACAATGTCTGAAATTAAAAAGACTGGCCAGACTTAAGTGTTAGCAAAGACATGGAGCAATTGGAGCTCTCATACACTGCTGGGAAAAATGTAAGATGATACAATCAGTTTGGAAAACAGTTTAGTAGTTTCTTAAAAAGTGAAATATACACCTACCATAGGACACAGCCATTCCACTCTTAGGTATTTACCTAAGAGAAATGAAAGTACACAGCCATTAAAAAACTTGAACATAGCAGCTTTATTTTTAATCACCAAAACTGTAAATGACTTAAAGATTCGTCAACAGGGAATTCTCTGGCAGTCCAGTGGTTAGGACTCTGTGTTTTCACTGCCATGGGCCTGGGTCCAATCCCTGGTTGGGGAACTAAGATCCCGCAAGTCACACAGCAACAGCCAAAAAAAAAAAAAAAAAATCAACAGATGAATGGATAAAATTTGTGGTATATCCAAACAATGGAATATCCTTCAGTAATGAAAATGAATTAACTATTGATACACACAATATGATGAATCTCAAAGTATGCTGAGTGAAAGTCAAACAAAAAAGAGTACATACTGTATGACTCTGATAATATAAAATTCTAGAAAATGTAAGCTGATCTATAGTGACAGAAAACAGACCATTTGTTGCTTGAAGATAAGACTTGGGGTGGGAAGAAATAGGGCCAAAGGGGCTTCCCTGGTGGCGCAGTGGTTGAGAGTCCGCCTGCCGATGCAGGGGACACTGGTTCGTGCCCCGGTCCGGGAAGATCCCACATGCCGCGGAGCGGCTGGGCCCGTGAGCCATGGCCGCTGAGCCTGCGCGTCCGGAGCCCGAGCTGTGCAGCGGGAGAGGCCATAACAGTGAGAGGCCCGCGTACCACAAAAAAAAAAAAAAAAAGAAAAGAAATAGAGCCAAGGGATTACAAAGAGACAGAAGGAAGGTTTTGAGGGTGAGGGCTTGATTGTTTCATGGGTATATACAAATTTTAAAACTTATCGGTGTATGATAAGTTACACATGTTCAGTTTGTTGTTTGTCAATCATACCTCAATAAAGCTACTTCTTAAAAATTATACAATATTTGTATGGTACCCCACACATAGTAAGTCATAAGTAAATGTTAGTTCTCTTTATGTTAACAACTATGTTTTACAGCTATGAACTAATAGGATCTTAATTCCTGGCTAGGGGAGCTCTTCTCTCACCAGAAAAAGGGCAGAAACAATTTCTGAAAGGCTAAACTGCTCAGTCACCTTTGCTTTCAATCTTCCTAAGCTGGCAGCTCTGTTATCAGCAATGCCCCAGAGAGCCAGGAAGTGAGAAAGGCCAGCCTACCTTCATTCCTCTCCACCCTCACATCCCAGGGCCATCATCTTTGGCAATCTAACCCAATTTGGTAGCTTATCAAAATGTAAAGTTCTTGATTTTTGTACCCTACTGCCCCAGCATAGTGTTTGGTATGTGGCTAGTGCTTGATATACGCTGAAAGGAGGAAGATATTAAGGAAAAGGTCAAAGTTTCTATTCCTGTTCTTGTGTGCCTGCATGGTGACTTCTGGCTCCCCAGTCTAGTATAGGTCCCAGAATAATGTCAATAAAGAGGATACTAAGGAACCTGAGTATGTCTGATAAAGGTGTGGAGCTCAAGACTGCAGACATTGCTTTGCTTGTTAGGGGAGAGTAGGTCTGTGAGGTCGAAGTTGGTGCCACCTGAGGGCATTCCAAGCAGAAGCTGACGAGCCCCTGAAAGGCCTGGCTTGGACCCCAGCAGCATTGTTTTAGAAGATGAAGAAATACAGCTGAGAACAGGAGAAAGACAGGAATCCTCCCCAATTCTGCACAGGATCAATTTACAATAGCATTAAAATTATAAAGTATTTAGACAGATATCTGACAAAGGTGTACAATAATTGTGGATTAAAAGTTATAAACCATTGCTGAGAGAAATTAAGCTTGAAAATTGCACTTGGTGGCTTCTGTGAACTATTATTCAGGGAGAGGTCAGCTTGGGTTCTCTGCAGAACATGTTGGCATAGGTGCCTTTAAAATTAATAAATTAATATAATCATGCTTTCTATGAAAAGCACCTGCTTTCTATGAAACATGCTTTCTATGAAAAGCACCTGCCACATATTAACAAAGCTTTCTTTTTAGTTTTCATCGTCAAATATAAGGCTCATGAGAATAGGGACTTTTATTTTTACTTTTATTCACTGCAGTATTTCTAGTGCAATAGAACAGTGCCTGGCACATAGTAGGCACTCAATGTTTATCGAATAAAAGAATCATTTAATAAGGTATTTGTGAGTTGAATTTGTATGCAATGCTTTGGAGAAGCGCCCAATGTAACCTTCCTTGATCAAAACTGTGGTAACGGCTTCCTTTAAATACGCTCGTATTTCCTTATTCATTCCTTCAGATGGTATACGAGCAACCCCAGGAGACTCGTAGAGATCTGGGCCTTATGTTAAAAAGAGAAGCTGGAAATATCTGTTTCAGAGTTGTAGATTACGTCTCAACCTAACCAGTCCTATCCCTGGAAAATGGTACTCTGCAGGCCCCATCAGCAGGTCAACAAGCCCTATGGAGCATCTTCTCAGCTTGTTCCCACTCATGACCAAAACAGAGAGAAAAAAGGTTTCATAAATATATTGCCTGGATAAAATATATCACTATAGTACTAATTAGCTGTCTGTTTCTCTGCTCTTATTAAAAGGAGCTACCTTGTTTGGCCACTTTTCGTTTGTAAGTACTTAAATACAAAGAATTTAACAAATTCAAACCCTTAGCTCTGCAAAATATTGCAAATCATTCCAATTTTATTGAGAAAAGACTTTTTAAAAACAACATGCTTCAAAGATCTCCAGTGGGATAAGAAATTCACACTCCATTTTTTAGTCCTAGAAGATAATATCCTGTAGCAGCTGTTCTATGGCCTGTTTATTATCAGAATCACTTGGGAGCTTTTAAAAATGCAGATTCCTAGTCTCTACCCCTGTCCTCCTCTATCACCCCACACATATAGCCAAGATTCTGAGGCAGTTGGTCTGGGATACAGTCCAGAATCTGTATATGGAAAGTGGTCTCCAGGTAGTTTTATTAAGCAACCAGATTTCAGAACTACCTCTTACACTGTTCTGCTTTATAAAAACCCTCCACAACTACTGACTGCAAAATCAGGGGCTTCTTTCCTCTTATTCTAAAGGAGAGGATCGGGTCTTTTAACCTACCAATCCTGATGCATATATAGAATCTACAACCTCAAATGCCTACAGGACCAGGTGTATAACAAATGCATGAAGGAGGCAGATAGGGAGCAGTGGGAACTGCAGAAAATATGATTGATCTAAAATGGACAGATGTTTACCAGTTCTAGCCAAGTGTGAATGTGAGCATGGCATTGCCAGAGCTTCTAAGTTTTCCAAAGAAGCCAGAAATCCAGACTTTATGTAAACTGTCCTGTGAGGGCTAAACTAAACGCACCTGTGGGTAGCACGTTGCCCAGAGACCATACAACCTCTGGTTCTGTGGAGTGGCATGGACAGGCAGTGGTATTCATTTACTGAGGCTGCCAAAACAAATGACCACAAACTAGGTGGCTAAAACTACAGAAATTCTTCCTCTCAGTTATGAGCCAGATGTCCTCAATCAAGGTGTCGGCATTGTTGGTTCCTTCTGGAGGCTGCGGGAGAATGGTTTCATGCCTCTTTCCTTGCTTTTGGTGGCTGTTAGTGACCCTTGGCATCCCCTGGCTTGTGGTTACATCTCTCCAATCTGCCTCGGTCCTCACATGGCCTTCTACCCTGTGTGTCTCCCCTGTCTCAGTCTGTTTCCCCATCTATTCTAAGGCTTTGTCATAGGATTTAGAACTGCCCCAATCCAGAATGATCTCATCTCGAGATTCTTAATTACAACTGCAAAGACCCTTTTCTGAATAAGATCACATGTGTAGGTTCCAGGGGTTAAGACTTGGATATTTCTTTTTGGGAGCCACTGTTCAACCCACTACAGGCAGGCTTACATGAAAAAATATCAAAATCCATTATTTCAATCAAATTTTACTTTTACCAACCTTTCTCTTATCTTCTAATTTACTATGATAGAAATGACTTACATCTGACAGAAAATTTGACTCAGGCCCAGACGCATGTTTTTACATTTTTCTTTCTTATACGCTTCCTAGTTTTAAGCTCTATTAGAATTATCCCATTGCTCTTCTTCCAGCCAATGTTTCTAAAGTCAGGGATGTGAGGCAAACCATTGTAGAGGTCCTTGATTGGAGAAAAAGCATACTCTTTATATTCATGGGAAGGACAAAAGAATGATGATGAAAGAGCAGAGGGGGTAGGATATTGGGTAAAGAGAGAGAAAAAAGGAGTCTGTCCTCAGACATGAGAAAAATGCAGGAAGTATGGTTCAGGTGAAACAAGTCATTGAAAGAGTTCTTTCTGCCTCTCCCAAGGAAATTTTGTAGAAACCCCAGCACTTAAATGCGTTTTCTAGTGCCATCTACCGGGAAGCATAGGAACCAGGTCAGACCTGAGCCAGAAAAACAAAAGAGTTCGTCACACCTTCAGTCACTTTAAGGGAGCCATTTTTTATTGAGACTTGACCCTTTGTCTGTTCTAACAGGATCTAAGAAGACTCTTAGCAAACACCTGACCATCTTCTGTGCATTCTTCACAATTAACATGGGGGGAGGGGCGGTGGTTCCAGAACTCATCCAGGTGTTGCAATTTGTCAGTGAGTCCTGTAACAGCAGGAATTCTCTCTTTCCTCCATCTATACTCAACACAAGCATGGTGTCTGGCACATAACACACTCTCAAAAATATGCCTGTTAAATATTTTTAAAAAAACAAAGAATTCTGCTTCTTATTGACCATTACTTATTGACAAATTTGTAGAAATGAAATGGCAAGCCAACCCACAAGAGGGAAAGTGGATTACCTGTGATTTACTCTGAAGTATTTGGCCTTCACTGAGCAGTCCTTAGGATGCACACCAGGGCCCAATTATGGCGCGAGCGTGTCCACGGTGCTCCACGGAGGAGATCACCCCATACCACAAGCTGACCTCCCCTCCCTGCTGCCGTCCACTCAAAGGGCAGGGGGCCGGCGTGTGCACCAGCGCATAGGTGTGCAAAATAATTATGTATGTGTAGGTCTCTGACCCCAGTTCCTGACATAGTGCTCCTAAAACTCCTGCAAAACATCTTTTGTTCTAAGTGGTCACTCTTGGTAGGCTGTTGGATGAAAGCTGGCCATCAGAAAGACCAAGCTGAGACAGGCTGAGACCTGGGACCCTCAACTGCAGTGCTTGCACCTGGACAAACATCTCCTCAAGCAACAGACTACAAAGAAACTATAAGGGACTAAAAATAACTGCCTGCATGAGCAGTTGGGGCAAATTATTAACAAGATACAAAAAGACCAAAACCCAGCTGCCACTTCTGAGGTGCCAGGAGCAAAAGCAGGGTACTACACATAGATGCCTGCACACAGCACCACCAAGGAGAAGGGCAGACCACCTAAGCCACCCCTCCGGCCCCACCCACGGATCTGCCCCAACCTCACCCCCTTTAAGGGAACGCCTTGCCCCAGCGCCCTGCCACGGGGAGCGAGCAAGGGCACCTGTTACTTGTTCTCGCTCCCTCATGCTGCACCACTAGTCCCAATAAAGCCTTGCCTGAATTCCTCATCTGGCCTCTTAACAATTTCTATTGATTAAAGAGTCCATGGGTCGCTCGCAAAGCCATGATTAGAATCTAGGGGCTTTCATCCCCGCCACCCACCCCCATTCTCTGGGGAAGGGAAAAGGGCTGGACATTGAGTTAATAATCAATCATGTCTACATGATAAAGCCTCCATAAAGCTCCCATGAGCACAGGGTTTTGAGAGCTTTTGGGTGGGTGAACACATGGAGGTACAAGGAGGGTGGCACGCCCAGAGAAGACATGGAAGCTCCACACCCCTTCCCACATAGCTTACCATGTACTTCTTCTATCTGGCTGTTCTGAGTTGCATCCTTTTATAATAAACTGGTAATCTAAGTAAACTGTTCTCCCGAGTTCTGTGAGCCACTCTGACAAATTATCAAACCCGAGAAAAGGGTCATGGGAACCTTGGATTTACAGCCAGTTGGTCAGAAGCACGGGCAACAACCTGGACTTGCAGTGGGGAGACTGGCGTCTGAAGCGGGGTTGGGGGGCAGTCTTGTGTGGTCTGCACTAACCCCAGGAACAAAACCCCCATGCCACAACTACTGAAGCCTGCATGCCTAGAGCCCATGCTCCATAATAAGAGAAGTCAGCGCAATGAGAAGCCCGCGCACAACGAAGCATAGCCCCCGCTCGCAGCAACTACAGAAACCCTGCACACAGCAACAAAGACCCAACACAACCAAAAAAAAAAAAAAAAGCAGGTCATGGGGATGTAATGTACAACATGGTGACCATAGTTAATAATACTGTATTGCATATTTGAAAGTTGCCAAATGAGATTTTTAAAGTTCTTATCACACACCTTTCCCCTGTATATTAGTTTTCTATTGCTGCTGTAACAATTTACCACAAACTTAGTGGCTCAAAAAACACAAACTGATTATATATGTCTATAATGCAGAAGTCAGAAATTTCACTGGGCTAAAATTAAGTTATTGGCTGATTTGCATTCCTTACTGGAGGCTCTACTGGAGAAACGGTTTTCTTACCTTTACAGCTTTCAGAGGCTGCCTGAGTTCCTTCCATCTTCAAAGCCAGTCGAGCCTTCCTCACACCACATCGTTCTGACACTGGCTGTTTTGCCGCGCTCTCTTCCACATTTAAAGACTCTCGTGATTATGTTGGGCCCACCTGGATACTCTAGAATAATCTCCATATCAGAGTCAGCTGGTTAGCAACCTCAACTCCTTCTGCTACCTTAATTCCCCTCTGCCGTGTAATGTAACATATTCACAGGTTGCTGGGATTGGGATGTGGACATCTTTGGGGACCATTATTTTGCCTATCATATCAGATGACGCTGACATGCAGCTGAGAACTACTGGTCTACCTGTAAGAAGATGGACTCAAGCAGCAGCCCAGTTAGCGAGCTGAGCCATGAAGGCAGATTGGAGACACAGTGAAAAACTGGTGTGAGGGGGGAGGGGGAGGAACAATAACCAGTCTCACCAGTTCTACATTGTTGCAGAATGTGTCTTGGTGGTGGGGGTGGGTAGGTCATGTGATATATTTTCATTCAGTTTTCTGACAGTCCTGGGAAGTTAAATTGTACACTATCCCAAAGGTGGTGGGACAATCCCCACTCAAGAGTAGCCATTACAGAAAATGTAAGTCATAACACAAGATGGAACTTTTCCAGACTTTTGAGATTGGTAGCTATCAGCTTGTTCCTTGTTTTATACTCATTTGGAGCCTGGGTGTATGCCAGATTCTCAGGTGTTCTGAAGGCTGTCCCCTGTAGTGGAAGCTGACGGGCCAACTGGTTGAATATGGCTTGAACAGGTGTTCTGATTGGCTAACACTTTAATATTCACACACACACACACACATCCACTTGGGATTTCTGGCTTCTTTTAAAAAATTCTAGCAACTCCTGCAGAACAACTCTCCGCTGGAAGAAGAGCTGCTGTTTTTCTACGGGGCATATATTCTCTGGTTTACGGCAGGCTTTATCCTAGCCTTTATGTTTCACACCTGGCTCACTTCACACTTGTTACTTGCCTGGTCTAGAAGGAATATGACTTTACAAGCTTCCCTATCCTCCAGGGTTCATATGCCTAAAGTCAGGCAAAATTCTCATGAAGAGCCATTTGCCTGTCATCAATGCAAAAGTGAATAGCATACTGTGATCATTTCACAATATATACAATTGAATCACTGTGTTGTACACCTGAAACTAATATAATGTTGTGTCAATTACACCTCAGTTTTTAAAAATATGAAATAAAATGAAATCCCCTACCCCCCCAAAAAAGAAAAAGCTAATAGTTCTCCAGTAGGAAAGATGGTATACAGGCCAATGGCATTGCCTTGTACACACAAAACCCTTTCCTCACAAGTGAGCACACCGAGCAGAGTTAGACTAGGGTTTGAGTAAAAGCCTGAATCACCATGTGTCCTGGTAAACACGATGGTCTCCATCAGCACAAACCTCTTTGTAGGAAATTAAGCTGAAAGCTGCCCAACTGTAATTTCTGCCCATTGGTCTTTCTTCAGCCTTTGGAGCCATGTGTAACCAACCTCACTCTTCTTACATACCCACAGTCTTTCAAAAATTTTAAGACAATTATCATCACCCCTGAGTGCCTCTTCCTACATCCAAAGGCTTCTCTCCAGTGAACCTAATTCCTTCAACTACTCCTCATAAGAGACACAGTTGAGACCTTGTCAGCATTCTTGTAATTCTCTAGCTTGGCTATACCACCAAGTATGCTGTTTCAAAGTCTGCACAGCACTAGATCCTCCAACTCAGACCCTATGCCTCTATAACCTATCCTAACACTGCATGAGTTTACAAATTAGAAAACAATGGAGGATTCCCAAGCTGAGGTCCTTGGGGTGCAGGGCATGCTATGAGATAACCTTCCCTTTACACAGTTCCAGGGAAGGCCCCCCCACCGTGAAGAAGACCGAGTATTGGATACCATCTAAAATCATTACTCTGCACACACAGCCTTCTCCTCAACGGGCTGCAAATTTTGTAAGGATGACAACCTAGTTTTGAAATATGCTTCACCTCAAGAGGTTAGAGTTCATTTTAAGGGCCTGTGGAGAGAGGTGCTGGGGTGGTAGGTTTTCCATGGTGCTGCTCATTAAGTCAGCCTTGGCTTACTACTATTAGGAGAGGTGAAATTCCAGCCAATTTCTGAACTGCTGGCATAAGTTTCAATAGGTAAGATTGATACTTCTGGCCAAGTGAGATTTGGGGTTAGATGCAGTTTTGGTTTAATTATCCTTTATCTCAGATCAAATGAGACAGTGTATTGAATTACTTAGAAAAGTTCCTGGAACATGTTAATTTTTACCACTAATTCTTGGTTTGGGGCAATTCTTAAACATCTTTACTTCCACTACAGCTCTTTACAGTGGGTATGGCATGTAGCTGCCACTCAGTAAATGTGAGTAAACCAATACTGGAGACTTCAGCCTGCTAAGTCTCTGACACATGCAGTCATGGGGCCAGTTACATCCACTCCCTCCACTGGAACAGAACAGATGGCTTAGGCTACAAGGAAAGTTGTTAAGCAGAGGAGTGGGTTAGCAGATTCTTAAAACTTGGGACCATTGGGCTTCCCTGGTGGCACAGTGGTTGAGAATCCATCTGCCAAGGCAGGGGACATGGGTTCGAGCCCTGGTCCAGGAAGATCCCACATGCCACGGAGCAACTAAGCCCGTGTGCCACAGCTACTGAGCCTATGCTCCAGAGCCCACGAGCTACAACTACTGAGCCCACGTGCCACAACTACTGAAGCCCGCATGCCTAGAGCCCGTGCTCTGCAACAGGAGAAGCCACTGCAATGAGAAGCCCGCACACTGCAACGAAGAGTAGCCTCCGCTGGCCGCAAGGAAGACCCAACACAGCCAAAAATAAATAAATAAATAAATTTATATTAAAAAAAAACTTGGGACCGTGTCAGCAGCTGTTCCATCTGTAGGGAGACAGCGTAGATGTTCTCTTAAATGATCCTACTCTATTTATAGTCTTTTGGCACAGAATGTTCTGCTATCTCACTTGAGATTGTTCCTTTAGGACCAAGAGAAGGAGAAAGTAAAGCAAACCAGCAATCACATTTGATTGTCTCCAGTCCTAAGGAGCTTGGGGCATGCTCGTTAAGGCATAACACCTGATGGGGGCTCTGGCAGGACTCCTACTCAAGGACACAGTAAAGGAAGCAAAGGCAATTAACCCAAGCAGTACGGAAGAAGACAGGATGGAAAGGACTTTTTTATTTTCCCAGATCTTCAGGCAACCTCACCAAGCTGGAGGTCGCATGCAGGGGAGTATGAAACTAAGAAAAATACAAGGCTTAAAAAGTATTGTGCATTATATTTCTTCAATCTCTGGTAGGCCAGGAGCCCAAGGTCAGTCTGGCAGGAAGCTGAGAGGACTGCCTGGTCCTGACAATCACACAATCTTCACAGTTTTGAGCATGTCTGACAGGACGTACGTGTCATCCCAGCCCTTTCCAGGCTTCCTCAGGGTTTGCTCCAAGGCCTGGGCCATTTCCAGCAGCTCTGGCGTGGCAAGTTTCCGCTCAGGGTGCGGCTGACAGAACAGGATCTCGTTTACTTCACCCTCAATTCGCCGGACATACAGGAGGGGGAACACCGCCTTGAGCCCAACCAGCACTGAGTCCTTCAGCCCTGGGTCTCGGCACACGAGGTTGAGGACAAAGACTCCTGTAGGGTGGGGAGGAAAGGGTCAGAATGACTGTGGTTCAGGGGACACGCTGGAGACAAGGTTCAGCTCTGAGGAATACAGCCATTCTTGCCCCAGGGAGGCTGGTGGACCAAGGAACACACCTACAGCGGCAGTGACTTTGCAGAGAACACACAGCGTACAAAGGCAGGAAGAGAAAAGCATGGGGGATGCGTGAATCATAAGAAAACTTCAAGCTAATTTCTTGCTCTTTTGTGCTGCTAACAAATGTTACCATTCTCCATGCTTCAGTTTCACAAAGGATTGCTTTGAGAAAGAATACATACCCCCAAGTAAGAATGTAGCAATTCCACAGAGAGATTATGTTCTTGACACATATATCACATGCCTTCACTGGTGACAATTAAGGGTTCTAAATCAACTCTGTTCACCACAGTACCTTAGCCAAATGAAAATACCTGGGAGCCAGTGAACGTAAGGATAAAGAGCTTCAGCTTTCAAGTCACAAGGGTCAGGGTTGGAGCCCTAGCTCTTATCTTGTGTCACCCTGACAAGTCTCTACCTCAGTTTCCTCATCTGAAAACAGGCTGCTATGAAGATGAAATCACATACTGCCCAGTCCAGGGCATGTGGGAAGAATTCAAATGGTCACTAGCGCCACCATGCTGGTGGGGATGTGAATTGCTACAACTACTTTGTGTGGCAGCATCTACAACAACTGAACATATGCATAATCTGTGATCCAGCAATTCTAGCCCTACATCTATGCCCAACAGACCTGCACACACACTTCCCCAAAAGGCATCTACTAGAACGTTAATGGCAACACTTCTTATAAAAGCCCCAAATAGGAAACAACCCAAATGCCAAAAGCAGAATGGAGAAATAAATTGTGTATCACCCAGTGTCAACACAACACTATGCGTGAATCTCACAAACATCATGCTGAGTGAAGGAAACAGAGAACATTCCGTATGGGCAAAACTAAGCTGTGCTGATAGAAGTGAAGATAGTGGCTATCCTTGAGAGGACAAGTTGCTGAAAGGAGGTAAGAGGTGGACTTCTGGGGCACTGGAAATGTTCGGTGTTTGGTGCTGGTAAAGAAATATGTTCAGGGCTTCCCTGGTGGCGCAGTGGTTGAGAGTCTGCCTGCTAATGCAGGAGACACGGGTTCGAGCCCTGGTCTGGGAAGATCCCACATGCCGCGGAGCAACTAGGCCCGTGAGCCACAGGTACTGAGCCTGCGCGTCTGGAGCCTGCGCTCCGCAAAAAGAGAGGCCGCGATAGTGAGAGGCCTGCGCACCGCGATGAAGAGTGGCCCCCGCTTGCCACAACTGGAGAAAGCCCTCGCACAGAAACGAAGACCCAACACAGCAAAAATAAATAAATAAATCAATAAACTCCTACCCCCAACATCTTCTTAAAAAAAAAAAAAAAAAGAAAAGAAATATGTTCAATTTGGGGAAACCTATCAAGGTACACACTTATGATACGTGCATTTTTCATTAAAAAGAAAAATCTCCTTAAAGGGCCCATCCCTTCTCCCTCCCCAACCTTCTGTTCTTCATACCTTCAGGAGTCAAGATGCTTTTGACCTTCTGCAGGAAAGGCTGGGCCACAAACGCTGGGGGTGGACAACTCATTCCCAGGGTTGGGTCCTTACTGTCCACATCAAACATTATGACATCGTAGTGAGGTCGTGCTGGGAACGAGAAGCAAACGAGTCTTTGTCTCTGCTGGATAAAATAACACCATTTACATTCCTCCACCACATCTCCTCCATGACCTGTGGTGGGCACAGGTGGCTAAGTCAGAAGGATGGCATGGAGGATGTGGTTTGCTTGTAAGGGCACTAATGTCACAGTCCAGAGGAGGCACATCATCAGCGTTCTGCTGTGAGTACTCCACGTCGAAGATGGATCCTTCATCTCACCTTCTTCCTCCACATTTTAAAGCCCTTTCCACAGACACACATTACTGGGGTCCACTCCAGCAGGATTACTGCTTGGTTAAGAGTCCATCTATACAGTGATTTTCAATCCTGACAGAACATTAGAGTCAAATGGGAAAATTCTAAAGATTCAGAGAACCTGGGCTCCACTCCTAATCAACAGAGTTAAAACCCTGGGGTGGCGAGGAACAGATGGGAGGGGAGATGCGAAGCCTCCGGTGTACTTTTCTTAAGCTCCCCAGGTGATTCGAAATAAATATAGTCAAGAGTTGAGAACCATTGATGTAGACAAAGCAGCTGCCTCTGCCTTTAAGGGCTGAACCTGAAAATGATAACTTTAACTTAACTCTGGAAACAGCATACGTTGCCTCCTAGGAGAAAATGTTCCCAAATTAAAGTTAGCATATCTTTTCTAGCTGCTTGAACAATTACTGGCTCAAGAAAGAACTGATTTCGCTCAATGGGTGAGAAAGAACTGACCATGAATCTGATCCACTCCTTACTATAATGTTAGTTTTTACAAGGGGTAGGCCTGAGATACTAATGATTTGTTTTGGGCAGACTTCGAGACAATGCTAATGATTATTCGATAAATATGTATTTACTTAGGACTACAGCATGTCCATCACTGTTCATAGCACAGATCTGACTTTGGTTTCTTCAAGAGCACAACATGTTGGCTCATCAAAGTCCAAGGACAACCAAGGCCCACATTTGTGGCACTGAGACCTCCAACAATCCAAAAGGTTGTTGTTAAGACGAAGGCCAGGGCTGTTCAAAACTGACTTAGAGGTAATAACAACAGCAGCACATCACGGATTGAGTACCTACCATGTGCCTGGCACTGTTTTAAGTGCTTCACATGTATCAGCCCTGGGACCCCAGACTGGTCCCAGTCTCAGAGAGTGAACCTGTGAAACTCTGATAGAGTTAAGTTCAGTTTGCAATTACATAAGACAGCATCTGTCCATCCCAGCACCGAAACACTTACCCCAGGCATCCCGTTTTGCCACACCCTTCTTGGAAGATACTCTAACCCAGCGAGAACCAGAGCATCTATTATAGAATGAGCAGACCAGGAAGGATGTGTGGCCTGGGCTCCCCAGGTTCACGTAGGACTGAACCAACCTAACTGACTTCTCCCAGAGGGGCTCATGTTCTTCAAAGCATCAGTCATCAGAAGCCCACATATTAAGCTGCAGAAGGATCAGGGGAGCTACTGTAAAACATTAATATGCCTTTTGTCCAAGTCTGGGATACAAATTATTATAGCAAAATGGAGCCTTAATTCCAGGAGCAGCAGGGCTACTGGAATTCCCACTAACACCTGCATCATGGTTTAACCTCAGCACTATTGACATTTGGGCTAGATAATTCTTTATCATCAGTGGCTGTCCTGTGCATTGTAGGATGTTGAGCAGCATCCTTGGTCTCTACCCACTAGATGCCAGAAACACCTGTACCTAATGGTTACAACAAAAAAGTGCCTGCAGACATTGTCCCTGAGGTTTAGAACCACTCATCTACATGAATGCTGTTTTGCTCTGTTTCTGGCTTCACCTCTAGCTGAAAGGTTTACAAAACAACTTCCCAACACTCCCCCCGCAATGTTTCTTCCCCTTTTCCTCACTCAGATACAGATTCTGGGTTTCCTGGGATGATGAGAAAGTGGCAAGGTTACAGGGTCAGAAGAGATTCAGAAGGGAAGCCCACTCGTTTGTTAGCGTCATTAGGGCAGGAAACGGTCTGTTTTGCTTGTTGCCATAGCCCAACCCCTAAGAGTACTGAGCATGTGGTTGACACTCTATATTTATTGAATAACTGTCAACAAATGAATGAACAAATGAACTGGTGAAAGACTGGGATGATGCCGATGCTGCCCTCTGAGAGATGAGTTCTAGAGGCCCTTGCAGGCCTGACAACCTCGGATCAATCCTCCCTCAACGCCCCTCCAAATTCTCCAGTAGCCGTACCTTCCTCTTCTGCCAGGCTGGTAATATAGTCCAGGCCATCCGCGATGTGGACCTTCATACGGTCGCTCTGGGAGAAGCCAAACCACTGAGTGGCCACTTGCAACATGGAGGGGTCGATCTCCACAGCATCGATGCAGGACTTTGGGAAATGATCGTGGACAAAAAGGGGGAGGCTGCCCCCACCCAAGCCTACCACCAACAATCCCAGTGGGGTCTCTGTAATAAAGAATAAAAGCATCATTTTACCACCTGCTCACTGTAAAGTTTTGTACCACACCTGGGGAGGGCAAAAGAGGGAGTCAGATCATTGGTGCTGCCCAGGGGAAACAAGATTTAGAGACCTGGCCTCCCTTGCCTCTTTCTAGAAATTCGGGAGTCAATTTAACATCTGAAAACTCAACCCTGGCCTCACAATCCTTCCTTTACTAGATCCAGAAGATGAACCAGTGTATTATTATTAGGGCCCCTTAAAGATCCCAAAGCACTCAGCTGACATTATAGCAATAACTCCCACCATAAGCATTATTAAACCCCTCTAGGAAACGGGAGGGACAATGGCCAACATCTTGTTTATGATCACAGGGAGTGTAGATGTGATGCCCTCTGCTCAGCTTTCAACTCAAAGGCCACACTGCCTTCTCAGACACAGTCACCAAGTGAGGGCAATCCACCCAAGTTCCAGAAACCACAGGAAAACAAAGGCCCAAATCCTACACACAAGCACAGAAAAACCACAGCAACCACAGGGAATGAAAGGAAGGTAAGAAACAAGAAAGAATCACCAAAAGGAGACAGATCCTGAGGATTGAATGGAAGAACTGAGACTCTAGGGACATACATCAACACTAAGATAGATCAAATGTACAGCATGTTCCAGTAAGACATACTTAGGGACTTTGGGTGAAGACAGTTACAAGAGTAGACAGAATCATGAACATTTTTGCTACTGTGGTCAGATCCAAACCTATTATTAGTGATAAGGCTATGACTGTACTATTCATACAATGGTTTTTTTTTTTTTTAAGTAGAAATTCAAGATAGAATTGCATCTAGTACTCAAATAATGCATCACTGAAAAGCCAGAAATTCTCCTAAAGTGCACAGGTATATTTCTCCAGAGATGTGATTTTTAAATATTCCATCTGGTTACATGGGTAAATGCATGTGCAAAAATTCATCAAGCTGAACAACTTAAGATCTGTATACTTTACAGATCTCACTGAATGTATTTTATACATTAACTTTTTAAACTGAGTATAGTTTATTTTATACTGATTATTAAAATAAATGAATAGAGGAAAAAAATTTAGGCATCAGCACGTGTAGCTGTTTCAAACAATTTGAGTTTGAAGGAAAAGTTATTTGGATGTTCATGAATGTAGAAGATGGTTGGGAATAAGAAAGACATGACTATATGTGCATCTGTTGGTCTATAATCATGGTTCTTAAACTGCAAGGCAGCTGACACTGATTACCTCTGTAATCTTACATGTTCCCTCCTGTGGAAGGCAGTGGCGACCCCCTCACCTAGGAGAAGCTCCGGGTTTCTCAGCAGGGCAAGGCCGGCAATCATGGCTTTATGGTGTTCACAGCACAGGTAACTCTTATCAATGGACTGCCCCGGAGCTGCAGGGAGATCCTCTGGAGTATCAGCAGGCCGCTGCTTCTTCCTGTCCTTTTTCCGTTTCTTCTGGGCTGGATCACAGACAGAGATGAATGAAGTCATATGCGTGGTACACTACTCCTTGGAAAGTAAGGCACACCAGCAGCAGTATGCTGCAACTGGTTTGATGAGACTCGAGAACCCAATTGTGAAATATGCAGGAATTTTGTGAACTGGCTGACATGTTGGTGGCTTGAAATCTGGCCATGGTGGCCATTTTTATGCCACAGAAATGGGCAAACTGCATATCATGGCTTTTTTCCCCAAAGAGATGGTTGTTAAACATTTAACATACACCAGAGAGTCAGAAAAGGGAAGTGGCAAAGAAACACCCCAAAACTCAGAACACTGGGAAAACTCAAGTGAGGAGTACTAGTACCTCTCCTCTGGGAAATATAAAGCCACTAACAGGTGAGAAGTTTATTCATCAGTTCTTTTAGGGGAAAAAGGACTTAGTTTCCAACTACCTCCTCTATGCCAATTACTATACTAGGACTTTTACTCTTGTAGCTTTGAAACAACCCTATATCAATGCTCTTATTCCAATTCCTGGCAGATGGAAAAACTGAAGATCTGAAGAGTTATTAATTAGGCCCAAATCAGTAGGCAATGCAGCCAGGATTTGAACCTGGGACTACCTGTCTGCAGCAGCTGGCCCCTCTACGCTCCCCCTACCTACTCCCTCAACTGCTCCAGGAAAGAGTGAACAGATGGCTCTGGGGTTTTCCTGGGGACCAGCTGCACCACTGGGTACTGTAATGTAAGTGGCAGCGTGCTTTTCAGAGATGTTAAATTGCTTTTTAACACATTCTCCTTCTTGCTCACCAATACTTCCATGAGGGAAATCATTCCCCTAAGAATTAAGTGATACTAAGAAGGCTTGATAACAGTGGGGATAAAAGCCAAAACCCAAATTGGAGGGCAAAATGTTCTTTGAAGCACTTTTACTGAGCTTTCAGTGAGATGAAACTGAACCAACCTGCAGCCCAAGTGACCCAATGACAGCACAGGAACCCAACAAATATGGGTGCACATGACCAGGGGACACCCCTCAAGAGGAGACCATCCTGCTGAGAATAACCTGATCCTGAGCTGTGGGCAAACCCATGACCTCATGAGGTTCTGAATTCTCCCTTTTTCACCCTCCTTCCAGATGGCCTTGCCAACAGGACAGCATCATCAGGCAAAGGGAATGACCGGCAATCACGAGAGGCAATTTCAGATTCCAAGCCTGACTCTCTGTGCCTCTAAAGGGAAGTTATACTGGAGAAGCGGTGGGGAGGAATATTTTTCTACTCTATACATGTGATCTGTGATTGATTACAATGAGTCAGTATTACTTTTATAATGCAAACATATAATGCCCCGAGAAAATAAACAAACGATTGCTCTCCCCATTAGTGGGTGTTTCTGAGCAGCACCTGGGAGACCACTTAAAAGAGAACATGGTGGGGGGATTCCCTGGTGGTGCAGTGGTTAAGAATCCGCCTGCCAATGCAGGGGACACGGGTTTGATCCCTGGTCCGGGAAGATCCCACATGCCGCAGAGCAACTAAGCCCATGTGCCACAACTACTGAGCCTGTGCTCTAGAGCCTGCATGCCACAACTACTGAGCCCGTGTGCCACAACTACTGAAGCCCACGCACCTAGAGCCCATGCTCTGCAACAAGAGAGGCCACCGCAATGAGAAGCCTGGACACCACAACGAAGAGTAGCCCCCGCTCGCCACAGCTAGAGAAAGCCCACGCACAGCAACGAAGACCCGACGCAGCCAAAAATAAATAAATAAATTAATTAATTTTTTAAAAAAGAGAGAACATGGTAGAGATCTACCCTGTCAAAGCCTGTAGCCATGCGCCACTTGTGGCCATTTAAATTTAAATGTAAGTTCATCAGAATTAAAAAAGGTTAAAGATTCAGTTCCTTAGTCACAGTGCTCGGTAGCCACATATGGTTCATGGCTGCCACCCTGGGCAGCTAACTGGGTATTAAACATTTCCTTCACTGCAGAAAGTTCTACCAGACTAGGTGACCTCTAGGGCACCCACCAACTGTACAACCCTCTAAAACAGGTGCTAGGAGGTGGCCCCATGGAGGAGGGCAGGCCTACTGAATTAATATACAGACCTATATGGAGCAACTTGTAAAACACATACTCTTTGAACTGCAGGCATTAAAGTGATTATCACATTTGTCTGGTAAACCACCACCCCGGTTCCTTATCAGTGCAGAGTCAGGCTTTGCTCAGTAACAGAACGTCGACCTCCCTTCTGTTCATCGCCACTCACACTCTAAGAGCCCAGGTGATAAGAGGACAACCCACAGAGCCATGTGCCTCTGATCACAGGTATCCGGGTCTGTCCTACAGCTCCACCAAGCTCCCAGGTCTTTCTGACCACGCCAAACTGTCCATACCACGTCCACGTGGGCCCCACCCCTGTGCCCATGCCGCCTCACCTCTGTGAGACACATCCTGCAGCAGCCTGGCTTCTGACTGCACCACGTTCCTGTTGCTGAGGAAGATCAGCCGCCGAAAGTAGCGCTTGTCATCCCCCTGCACGTCCTCGACGACGTAGTCGCCACTCAAAGGGCTGCAATCTTGGTGCTGAACAGTCCGGACCCCGATGTCCCCACCCACAGACAGGAAGGGTACCTGAAGGAAGAGCAGAGATGTGGTGAAAACACCAGCTCAACTGAGAAACACGAGAAATTATAATCCCTTCCCTTTGTGTGTATGTGAAGAATCCCCACACCAAGGTTCTGAGCAGCAACAACTTCGAAGATTTGCCATTTTGTTAAAGTATTCTTCTGGGGTGTTTGACTAGATCTCAAAAGGTTTAACTGACCTTTTTGTTTTCTTTCTTTTTTTTTTTTTTTTTTTGCAGTACGCGGGCCTCTCACCGTTGTGGCCTCTCCTGCTGTGGAGCACAGGCTCCGGATGCTCAGGCTCAGCGGCCATGGCTCACGGGCCTAGCCGCTCTGCGGCATGTGGGATCTTCCCAGACCGGGGCATGAACCCGTGTCCCCTGCGTCGGCAGGCGGATTCTCAACCACTGCGCCACCAGGGAAGCCCCCTAACTGACCTTTTTGAAAACCAACTGAACAACTAAAGATTCCCCAAACCATTCGTGAAATGCAGTTGGTTCTCCACAAGAAAAATATGAGTTTCTCAACAGTAATCCTTAAAAGGACTTTCAATAGTCCAAGACAATGAAAGCTAGAAGGAAGCCTCATGAAGGGACTAGAATCATGAGAGAAGGAATCTGAATAGGGATAAAGATATTAAAATCCATGGGGAAAGCAACCACTCCAAATGTGGCGAAGTGTCTCCCTTCCCCCAGTTATTCTCAACTTTTTTCTGCATTCTTCTAAACAGAAGAAAAAATTAGGAGGAAAAAATACATTTTTCCCCTAAACTTTTCCACTCCCTTCCCAATCTTCACATTTATTTCTTTTTAAAGACTTACAAGAGTATTTAATAATCATGAGGGACTCCTGACTTTGCCGAGGTGTAGGCACTGTTGAGAGAAAGTCACAAATAAGCCTCCCACAGGATCTGGGTCTCTCTGATGGGACACCAACCCCAAAGTCTTCCAGAAAGCATCAAATACATATTCATCTATAAGCACAAGCCAGCCTAGTGGGCAGAACCACAGGCTGGGAACCCAGGAGCCTGGGTTCTTCTTTTTAGTTCTGTTACTAGAGCATTAAGCTTCCAGGTACCTTGTCTTTCCCATCTATCAAGAAGGATAAACTCCTTTCTATAAAGCCCTTGCAATAAAGTCACCTATCAATTACCGTCTTGTGAGCAGGATAGTACAAGACAGATGGCGACAACTGATAATACCGTATCAACATTTTGGCAAAAACCTTCCGTTTCCTTCCCAGTGGAACATCAAACCAGCAATGTTAATATCCTGAAAATTAAGCTGAGCTGTTTTGGCCCTTTCCCATTCTACCTCACATAATGATGGTTCTAAGAAGCAAAATGGCCAAGGAAATCCTGAGCAAAGTGAGTTAGGAGAAATACAGCCTGAGTAAGCTGCAGTGTGCAGAGCTGGAGCCTGCAAGGTGGAGAGCACTTCCTTCATGCCATCCGAGTGGCCTCAGAGGCACAGATGCTACTGGGGGTCTCAATAAGGGCAACCGCTCACCTTCCACTCACTGCCTGGGACATAACTTCTGCTCACTTAGCTCTTAGCTGCTGACATGCCCTCCAGGAACAGACTAGGGTCACAGACCCTAGTCCTAGCTTCTGCCAAGATACCCTCTGCCTTCCTGGCTACTAATATGACTTCTCCAGAGACCCTGAAAGCTGCTACCAAAGCTTTGTTACCTGCTGCTGGGCGGGCATCCCGGCCGGGGCCAGCTCCATGACTCTGGCTGACAGCTCGGCCTGGATGCTGTCCATGCCTTCGTACTGCTGACCTCGGTGAAGGGCCACTGTGATCAGCCTCCTGAAGCCTGCACTGGCTGCCAGTTGCTTCCGGCCCTCCTCCATGCCAAAGAGCCACTCGGTCTCCCGACCCTGGGGGACTAGAAAGAGGCATTTGTTGACAGGGAGTCCTGGGAAAAGTTCAAGCCCACAACCAATATGCCCCATGTGGCAGAGAGCCAGCCCCTACCCAAGCCCAGCAACCCTTCCAACTGTGACCAACTGAGGGGCTATCAATCCCCAGTCAACAATGTCCACAGCAAAGCTGCCATCTGACCCATGGCAGGACCCAGCATAGAAAAGAAGTGTGAGCGTGTATGTAAGGGGAGGGAGGCAAGTACCTAGTGCAAGAAAAATAGCAATAATGCTAACACTTCTTACGTGCCAGGCATTATTCCAAGCAGTTCACAAACAGAAACTAATCAAATCCTCATAATAGCCCAAGATGCAGGGAGTATTATTATTATTCCCATTTTATAAATGAGGAAATTAAGACACAGAAGTTACATTATTTGCCCAAGTTCACACAGCTCATAACTGCGAAGCTAGGGCTCAACCCCAGGCAGTCCAGCCCCAGACTCCATGCTCGTATCCGCTGTGCTATTAGTTCTCACAGGTGCACAGTTAGGATAAGGAAATACTTGGAAAAATGGATTTGATGTCAGGAAACAAATTACCAGCATGATGTATCACCACCTCACGTTGTCTAGAATATTCTACTTTTGAAAGCATTTCCTCATACTACCTCTTTTGATCATTACTAAGGTGAATCTGGTATCATTTACCCCTTTCAATAATAACACTAACATCTGTAAAACTTACCATGTGCCAGGCACCATTCAAAGAGCTTTTACACTTCTCACAATTACACAGTTAAGATCTCACTTTATAGATGAAGAAACTGAGGCACAGAAAGAACACTAACTTGTCCACTACCACCAGGAAGCGACTGAGCCAGGACTGGAAACTAAATAGTCTGGTTCCAGAGCTCACTTTTTTAGCTACTACTCTGTACTGTCTCTAAATTCAGCAGAGACACACAGACACTTCCCCAGGTCACACAGCTTACAGGCTACAAGGCTGGGACTCCCGTTGTTTCCACTACTCCTTGTTACAAAGTGAGTGACTAACATCTCTACAAATGTGTGACCTGCCTAAATGTATCTGTATTACTTCAAGCCTTTGCAATGGAAGATGAGAAGAAATAAACCTCAAATCCAAGCAGGCAGCTCCCCCTTCCTCATGCCTTGTCCAGTCTAACCTCTTCAAGCACCGCCCCCTGCAAGATAAAACCAGCCAAGGCATACCCATCCGCCAAAGCCCCAGCCCCAGCCCCTGTAAGCCAGCCCCCTCCAGGGAAGAGAGGGAGCAATCCCAACTCACTGATGAAAATGGCAAAATGACTGTCCCGCGATGGTTTCACAGTGGGGCTGTCCACCACGTGGAGGGTGTAGCGTGGCTCCCCCGTGTCCCCACTGCACAAGTCCAGAGACACACTCCCCAGCCCGGCCTTGCGGTACAGCTGGCTGCACAGCCAGGCATACTGCTGCCGCTCCCGCACCGCCTCAGCCAGCTGCTCGGCACTCTCCAGCCGCACAGGCTTGCCCTGCTCCTGAGCACACAGCTCAAAGATCTGAAGGGCAGAGCCAGGGACCGGCCTGAACTTGGTCATGATGAAGGCAAAGACAGGCAAGGAGAACCGAGGCTCTGTTTCCAACAGCTGGTCTTGGCTGTTGGTCACCTGGTGCACCCTCACCATCCACCCCTCCCGAGAGAAGTGACCCACTGCTTTCTTCAGGATGTGAGCCTGAGCCAGGGAGATGCAGAGGTAGCGACCGCCCACCTGCAGGACACGGCCAACCTCAGCCAGCATCCTGTCCACCTGCTGCAGCGTCTTCTCCTCCTCATCTGTCAGGACAGCGTCCAGGGTGCCCTTGTCCAACACCACCTGGAATGAGGCATCGGGAAACTCCATCTGTGTCATGTCCATCTTCAAGAAGCTCATCTGGGGCCGTCGGCTGGCATTGCGTTCCTTCATTTGCTTGATGACGACCTCACTGATGTCAATGTTCACTATATCCTGATAGCCCACGTCATACAGCTGCTCGCTTAGCTCTGAGTTACCACACCCAATCACCAGCACCTAGGGGGAAAGAAAACAAGATGGAGGTGATCAAGGCAAGGGAATGAGCTTCAGACACTTCAAGGAATCAAGTCTCACCCTGGCTGCTGTATGTTTTCAGAGGGCGAAGATGCTATGCCATGAGAGAGCACCATTACAAAGTGGATTCTAGGCTCCATCTTGAAACACCACTGATTAGAAGAACTCACTCGTAACAAACCACATTCCGCTATAACAGTGCAAGTTATGCAGAAACAAACTAACCGGGGTTGTTCTTTTCTCTGAATCAAGAGTTTATTAATCAATTGCAGGAACAAACCAATCATGGTTGTTCTTTTCTCTGAATCAAGAATTTATTATTCAGGAATTGACAGGAAGTCACAGAATCCAAATACAGTAGTTATAACTGAAATCTCCTATTTGTTTTACTGTTGAAAACCTAGGTCTGGCATAATCCTATTCCACTCATGCCTTGGCTCCAACTCATGATATTCTGCTATTTTCTGAAGCCAAACTTAAAACACAGGTTGTTGCCTCCCTCTCTGTGGAGGAATCTCCCATTGATCCTTCAGAATTCTGCCCTGATATCACCATCTCTGGAAAAGCATCGTACAATGACAAGTGCATAAGCTTTGGAGCTAGGTGGATCTAAGTTTAAATCCCCACACGACCACTTACTACATGTATGATCTTGGACAAGAAACTGGCTCTCAGAGCCTTAGTTTCCTCATCTTTAGAATTCGTGAATTACCACTCACCTCAAGGTTTATTATGAGAATTCAATGACTGAGCAAACACACACACACACACAGCACCCAGCATAAGGTTTGGCTCTTAAAGCTTCCTCCTCAAATCTTCGTTTTCTACCCTTCTTCCTTCCCTACTTCCACCTCTATCAAACCTCCTATTACTGTACTTGGCACTTTTCACTTCTGGAATGTGCCCAGGATTTATATCTTAATGCTCGTGTGGCTTAAGGGCTGAACACAGTGCCTGAAAGTCAGTGGGCCCACAACAACTATTTGATAACAGATTCATTTATCAGTAAAGCCCCGGGTGCTGCCAGCTCCACGGGGATGCACAGTGATAGAAAAGCACACTTTCCTCACTAGGAGGAGATGTCTAGGTTGCACTACTAAAGAAATGAGGTTATTCTTAATAACCTCACTCATTCTTCCAGTGAGGTTATTAATTCAAGAATGATCTGGGGGTGGAAGCTCTGTTATCTGAAAACCTTTAAAAGGATACTCCGTAATTACCTTTTAGCTAGAATGTTGCACAGAATCCTGAAAATATGGGCCCGTTTAGGGCGCCCACGCCTGTCACCGTCTAAACAAGTGCAGGATTTCTGTTATCAGTTCCTACCTTCCAGGGCACACACAGGGCTGCCCGGCCGCGCTTACCTTTTCCCTGGGCTTGATATATTTGTGCAGCAACCCGCACAGTTCCAGGTAGGTTCCATACCACTCGAAAGCTTTCTTTCCCCGCTGCTGGAAGAACTTCTCCCAATAGTCAATGGAGCCAAACTCCTTAGGGCTTTTAGGTAAGAGATTCATATTCCCACTGCTCGAGCTGCGTCTTCAAGACTCTCCTACTCCCTGTGCGGTACCATCCGAGGGGTTTCCCCACGCGCTGGTTCTGGGACACCGCAGCGGGAGTTCTTTCCACGGACAAACAGCCACATCGACTTGTCCCTCACTCAAAACCCAAAGGGGTGATCCTTACACGCTCACCGCACACGCAAGGCACTGAACCTAATAAACGCTCACCCCCTGTTCCATTCCAAAGCCCCAGACCCATGTGGAGAGGCCCTCACCCTTCCTCAGAGCTCGGTTTCAGAACCGGCAATCATATCCGGGTGCGAGGCTTCACGATTGGTTGGCTGTCCACACCATCTCAGCAGCTCATTGGTCAGTGATTTTCGTCCCGGCACGTCATTGGCTGCAACGCGCTCGCCTCACGCCGGCGGCGTCGTCGCAGGAGCCGCGCTTTTATTTACGTGAGCCGGAGCGGGGCGGGGTGGGGCCACGGGCCGGGGGCAGGGCGGGAGCTGGGCTGTCCCGGTCTCAGGCTTGCGTCGGAGCACCGAGCTGGGGGAGCTTTCTCAGCAGCCTTGGAAGAGAGCTCCCGGGTCCCAGGCTGTTTGTTCCTTTCGTCTCTGAGCTCCCATTCTGATCACGAGCCACATAAGGACTGAGCGCTGACGGCGGTGGGCACACTGGAGGAGAGGGGCCTCAGAAAAGGAAAACTTGTAGATTAGAAGGAAGTGAGGCAAGGGATGAGTAGAGCCAGTCCATAGCAGAAGAAAGCTGCCCAACCCAGCTTATCTTGTGCATCTCCCGCCCCACCCCCGCCTTACTTTAACCACTTTACTTGTACAATTCAGGTTTAATTTGGAGGAAAGTAGCACTTGGCTGTGCTCAGCTTTCAGGATCTTAGTTTCCCAAACAGGGATTGAAGCTGGGGCCCCAGCAGTGAGAGCGCCTAGTCCTAACCACTGGACTACCAGAGAATTCCCAGGGTTTCACTGTTAATAATGTAACAACATGGAAATTCAGGGGAAAAGAATAACAACCAGTTATTCAGAAGTGCATCCTCTCCCTCTTCCTCCTTCCCTCAAAGCACAGTGTGCAAAACTTAAGGCTCAGCCCGTGCGCCACAAATACTGAGCCTGCACTCTAGAGCCCGCGAGCCACAACTACTGAGCCCACGTGCCACAACTACTGAAACCCACAGGCCTAGAGTCCGTGCTCTGCAACGGGAGAGGCCGCCGCAGTGAGAAGCCCGCGCACCGCAACGAAGAGGAGCCCCGGCTCGCCACAAGTAGAGAAAGCCCGTGTGCAGCAACGAAGACCCAATGCAGCCGAAATAAATAAATAAATAAAATCTATTAAAAAAAAAACAAAACTTAAGGCTCATTTTGGTAATTGGCCGCCTCAGGTTGTCATTCGGATGTCATCTAAAAGTAGTTACTTGGGACTTCCCTGGTGGCGCAGTGGTTAAGAATCTGCCTGCCAGTGCAGGGGAGACAGGTTCGAGCCCTGGTCTGGGAAAATCCCACATGCAGAGGAGCAGCTAAACCTGTGCACCACGACTACTGAGCCTGCATACTGCAACTACTAAAGCCGGTGGGCCTAGAGCCTGTGCTCGGCAGCAAGAGAAAAGCCAGTGCAATGAGAAGCCCCTGCACCGCAGCGAAGAGTAGCCCCGGCTCACTGCAACTAGAGAAAACCCGCGTGCAGCAACGAAGACCCAATGCAGCCCAAAATAAATAAATAAATAAAACAAAAAACCATTAAAAGTAGTTACTACAGCTTATTTTATGTATTTAATGAACGTACTATGTTTTCAGATGCTCATCTTATCCAAATACCCTAAGGAAGTTCCTGTGAATGGCACTGTTTTAAAATATGTGCATCATTGGGCTTTTCACAGCATTATAGATTGCAGGAGGAATTTACAGACTGAGGATGTTACTGGGCTCTTTCCAGATTCTTGGACAGCAATACCATAGAAATGAATATCGCCTCCACAAGACTCTTAGGCAAGCAAATCTTTTTATTTAAAGAGATAGCTTGAACATAACAAGGATGGCGCAAAAAAAAAAAAGCACCAGCTCTCAGAATAGAAGGGACAAGTTGATTTTACAGTAAGTCTCCTCCAGACGAAGGAGTTCCATTCTGAGAACGCGTTCTTAAGTCCAATTTGTTCGTTTAAGTCCAACAAAGTTAGCCTAGGTACCCAACTAATGCAATCACCTATATAGTACTGTACTGTAATAGATTTATAATACTTTTCACACAAATGATACATTAAAAAACAAACAAAAAATAAAGAAAACATTTTTAATCTTACAGTACAGTACCTTGAAAAGTACAGTAGTACAGTACAACAGCTCTCATACAGGGGCTGGCATCGAGTGACCAGGCAAGAAGAGTTACTGACTGGAGGAGGGAGAGGAGGTGGGAGATGGTGGAGCTGAAGGATCATCAGCAATAGGAGACGGAGGGCAAGCTCCAATTTCACTCACGCCTGACGTTGATGGAACGCACGTTTGCGTCTTTGAAAGTTCGCAACTTGAAGGTTCGTATGTAGGGGACCTACTGTATAACAAAACGGAGGGTTTGTCTCATGATCACTGATAATTTTCAGAAATAATCAAACTTGGGGAGGGTGGGAGGGAGGGAGATGCATGAGGGAAGGGATGTGGGAACAGATGTATATGTATGACTGATTCACTTTGTTATAAAGCAGAAACTAATTAAAAAAAATTTTTTTTAAATAAAGAAAGAAAGAAAAAAAAAAGAAATAATCAAACTTCTTTGATCAGCAACAGGTGGCTCCATGGTGGCTATCAGGAATAGAGAGTGCTTCTCCAAGGAGAAAGAAATGCATGAGAATTTTCTGTAAGAAAGCACAGGAATAGATATGGCTAAAATTTATAGTTGAGTTTCTTGTCTTGTGGCAACTAGGTATACTCCTTAGTGTAATAGAGATAAAGTTAATTTTTTATTCCTGCAAGCCTGGTTTTTGTCTTTGTGACACAGGCCCTCTGGGTCTTTGTTCTTTAGCTTGAAAGTCCTGTTTGCCCAAGGTGGTTCCCTGGTCCTTTTCCTCTTGTCATCCTGTCTCAAGGAGGGCAGGTAGGCTTGGAATTGAGCTTCTGTAGTCTGGGCTATTTTAGACCTCACTGGCATAGATAGCCAAGCAGACTCTCTTACTAGTTAAATAGATTAAACTAGACTTGAACTTTGGTTTAAAACAGTAGTTCTCAAACTTTGGCATGCATCAGAATCACCTGGAAGACTTACAAAAACACAGATTGCTGAGCTCTAGCCCCAGAGTTTCTGATTCACCAGGTCTACAGTGAAGCCCAAGGATTTGCATTTCTAACAAGTTCCCTGGTGATAACAACAACGTTGGCCCAGGGACAACACTTTGAGAATTACTGTTTTAAAATATAATTAAGAGATAAGTCAAAATGGATATGGTTCCAACTCCACAATTTTAAAAGGTTAATCTAAAAGCCCTCTACAAGAACCTCAAAGAAAATCTATTTTCATGTACCACTTGCTGAGTTCACATTATTTCCTCTCTACCCAAGATAAGGTGAGCTGGAAGGGGCCTCTGAGTGGCTCCAGCTATGACATCATGCAGCATTCCTAATGGATGTGACGTGCGTTCTTTCAGAGAGCACTATTGAGAGCAGAGGACACTGTGCTTGAAGTGCTCCTCAATACCAAAGAAGCAAAACAACACAGCCTCTGCCCTCTCCCCTCAAGGACTGATTCAATCAACAAACATTAAAAGGGACTAGTATGAGCCAATCACTATGGTGAAAGCTAAGAATGCAGTGAGTGGTAAGCAAGACAATGGTATGGAAAGCACACAGCAAACAATTACAAAAAAGAATCTGTAATGAGGGTTTGTGATAAGTGCTGTGAAGGAGAAATATAAGAGTCCACAAGAGCAGATATCTTTGAGACATCTTCTGATTCGGGGGGTGACCAGAGAAGGCTTTCCTGAGGAAGGGACAAAAAGATTTTAAAAGATTCTGTAATCTGACTACTTCAGTAAATACTGCACACCTGAACTTGTTCCAGTAGTATCAGGATGACATAGGTAGAAGTAGGAGAGGGAGGCAGAAAAGGGAGAACCAGAGAGGGAGAAGCAAGAGAAGGACTGGCTCAGAGTTGCTGGCTTGGATGATGGGGGAGGGGGCCACGAGCCAAGGTAAGTGCTTCTAGAGGCTGGAAAAGTCAAGGGAAAGGATTCTTTTCTAGAGCCTGTGAGGGAACACAGCCCTGTGGACACCTTGATTTTAGTTGATCCTGTCAGGCTTCTGACCTGCAGAACTGTAAGATAATAAATTTGTATTGTTTAAGTTAATAAGTTTTTGGTAATTTGCTGCAGTGGCAACAGGAAACGAATACACAGCCTAAACAGGAGAGGGAGTGTATCGTTGGGCAGAAAGTTACAGTGGGAGGGGAGCAACAGAAGATAAAGCTAGAAACTAAAGTGAAGGTCAGGTTTTGAGAAGAATAGAATTCTTCTATTCCAAGCATTTGGATTAAACTTGTTTGGCCACAAGAAGCCAATGGAGAACCAGGTTTGTTACAGTTGAAAAGAACTGATAATGTGAGAGATGTTCTTAGGAAGAACTGAAGCATTTGTTGACTGATTGTATAGAGGGTATAAAAGATTGAGGGGCACACAATGACTTCCACCTGGGCCTCTGGATGACTGGGGAAATCATCTATAGAAAGAAACAGGGTGTCATTTGTAGAACTGTTGCTATGAGGAATTTAGAGGTCACCACACTAGTAAAACCCAGAGCCAGAGCTAAAAGCTAGTCTCCTCACCCTGCATGCCTATCCCGGGGCTCATACCCTTCTCAAATTCTGTCAGTGGTATCCAATTGGAGTTCGTAGTCCAAGACATGAAAAGGCTTCATGAGTGGGATATAAAACTGTTTAAAGGGAATCTCTCCTTGGTGTACAGGAAGTGGCTTGTACAATGCTGGAAACTATTTCACACTGGAAGTCTCCTTTGCAAATGGGTTTGTTTTCCACCTTTGAGAACTTAAGAAATAAATGGTCTCCTATGTCTTGGAACAATGCAAGAAACACATGACATCCTAGGATAATGTTGTACCATTTTATTAGCTGGCATCACCCTTTGTTGACCTGAAGTCATTCTTTAGCTGACATTGGATTCCTAAGATTGGGATAATCATAATAGTATTTTTTTAGTTTGTATATCACTTGCAATTTGCCAAGAATTTTCTCATATATTACTTTGAATTCATGGGATGGACACACACACACACACACACACACACACACATACACATAACTAAGGCAAAACTCCAATTGTTTAAAAATAAATTAAAAAGTTATACATGGCTGAGTGAATTCAGCCATGCCTGCCTCTGGGTATTATACTTGATTCCCAGGATTTTCTTTGCTTGGTAGTTTCCTACTCTATCACTGTAGACCTCTGTAAGTGTACTCGTTTTCTGAAATGCACCAACTACAAAGCATTTATGTCCACTTTTATGGGGGGAAAGCAAAGGGCATAGTATACATGGCAAGTTGTTTACCTTTAAGGCCAGTTGGCAATAACATTTGGAAAACTAGAAAGCCAGGAAAGATGAGGGAATGATGTCAAAGACAATGGCCTGTGCCTGGTGCATTGGACCCCTACAGGGGGAGGCTCACAAAGCCCTCCTTTTGGATCTCATCTTTGTATTTTGCAACCTGGCTACTGGGAAAGATTACAAGGTTAAACCATTAAAATATGTTCTCCATAATTTTATTCTAAATTTCAGTTATTTTGCAGGAAAAGAAAAAACTCTTGGAAAACAAGTTGTTGGTTTTTTTTTTTAATCAAACTCTAGTACTCAGCACATCTACCATGAACAACTCATGTATCCCATTTTATTGGATGCTCTCTGTCCTCAGTCCATAACAAAATATTTTTCTACCACCAAAAAAAGGGATTTTTAAAACAGCATTTAATAAATAAAAAGTTCTTAAGTGCTCCATCTAAGGTATTTTTTTTAATATTCAGATCCAGAGAACTTCAGAGAAACTAGGAGAACAAAATTCCCTTTAGTCCAACGAAAAAGTTATATGTAATCCTTCTCTAAAACTAAAGCACTTTTCTTGCCATGAGAATTCAAGGAAGGTCTTCCCCTAAGAAGCATCGCAAATGATGGTGCCAAACTTTTTACTGTTCTTAATGCATTTCATCTTTGAACAGTGTACTTTTATGCTCATTGGTCTGATACAAAGAAGGAAAAAGTTTCCGCCATTATGTGGAAATTTCATCCGAGCAACAGTTCTGATGTTTGAAAACTCAACAGAAAAAAGTCCTCAGGAAATGTGGTGTGCGCACTTCTGGAGAGAGGTGGCAGGAAAGGGAAGCCTTGGCTAAATTTAAACCCCTGTCATTTAATAGGAAACTATGTAGTACAGAGGTTAAGAACATGGGATTTGGAATCAGAAAGATCTAGCAGTTTCTCAGTATGTGAATTTTGTCAAATTTCTAGCCTTCTGATCCTTCACCTAATGGCCTCCTTTGCCTCCTTTGCTCGTGCCTAGCCTTAATCCATTTACTGCACAGCAGCCACAGTGATTTATAAAAATATGTAGCTGTTTTTCCAATGAGACATATTTCACATAACAAAATTCACCATTTAAAAATGTATATTTTAGTGTGTTTTAGTATACTCACAATGCAATGCAACCATCACCACTATCTAATTCCAAAATATTTCCACCATCTTGCAATCATTAATCTACTGTTTCAATAGATTTCTTATTCTGGAGATTTCATTAAAAAGGAATCACATAGTATGTGGTCTTTTATGACTGGCTTCTTTCACTTGTTTTCAAGGTTCATCCATGTTGTAGCATGTAACAGTACTTCATTCCATTTACTTGCCGAATAATATTTCATCGTATGGATAAACAAAATGTGGTATATCTATTCATTGATAGATGAACATTTGTGTTGTTGACACATTTTGGCTATTATGAATAATGTTGCTATGAACATTCATGTACAAGTTTTTGTATGAATGTGTGTTTTCAATTATCTAGGATATATATCTAGGAGTGGAATTGCTGGATCATATGATAACTCTATGTTTAACTTTTTGAGGAAAACAATGATCATTAAAAGTATAGGGACTTCCCTGACAGTCCAGTGGTTAAGACTCTGTGCTTCCACTGCAGGGGCACAGGTTCAATCCCTGGTCAAGGAACTAAGATCCCACATGCCGTGCAATGCAGCCAAAAAAATAAATTAAAAAAAAAAAGAATTTTAAAGTACAGATCTATTTATGTTACTCTCCTGTGGATTCACAATGCATTGAGGATGAAATGTAGACTCTTCCCATGTTCTATAAAGTTCTTTCATGACCCAGACCCTGCCTACATCTCCGATCTCCTGTTCTACCACTCTCTCTGTTTACCAAACTCCAGACACACTGGCCTACTCCATCATCCTCAAAAATACCAAACTCCTTGGTATTGGGAAAACTGGATATCCATATGCAAAAGAATGAAGTCGGACCCCTATCCTCACCATATATCAATACAAAAATAAAGTTTACATCTTTAATCCATTTTGAGTTAAGACCTAATACTATAAAGCTCCTGGAGGAAAACATTGGAGGAAAGCTTCATGACATTGGATTTGGCAATGACTTCTTGGATATGACACCACAAACACAGGCAACCAAAGCAAATACAGGACTTCCCTTGTGGCGCAGTGGTTAAGAATCTGCCCGCCAATGCAGGAGACGTGGGTTCTAGCCCTGGTCTGGGAAGATCACACATGCCGTGGAGCAACTAAGCCCGTGCACCACAACTACTGAGCCTGCGCTCTAGAGCCCATGAGCCACAACTACTGAGCCTGTGCACCTAGAGCCCGTGCTCCGCAACAAGAGAGGCCACCGCAATGAGAAGCCTGCGCACCGCAACAAAGAGCAGCCCCTGCTCGCCGCAACTACAGAAAGCCTGCGCGCAGCAACGAAGACCCAACGCAGCCAGAAGAAAAAAAAAAAGCAAATATATACACATGGGACTACATCAAACTTCTGTGCATCAAAGGAAACAATAAACAGAATGAAAAGGTAACCTGTGGGATGGGAGTAAGTATTTGCAAGTCATATGTCTGATAAGAGGTTAATATCCTGGCCTCTCCGGACACTTGCCCTGTTCCAGGTTCCGGCCAAGCTGATCTTGTTGGACGATGATGCCCAGCACGTACACTTTCAGCTGCCCTTGGGCAGCCAGGGCCCTCCAGACCTGTAAAACTCAGGCCACTTCTCAACCACATGCATAACCCCCAGGGTAAAGGGAGCCCACCACCTGAAAATCGTTCTGAGGTGGCAGCTTTAAGCTGATGACAGTCCTCATTTGGATGTGCTGCCTGACAGGATCCTGGGCTTCTCCAGAAATCATAGTTCCCAAGGGTGTCTTATTGGCAGATACTCTGGCTAGCCCGGCCAACCACACCCTGGCAAGACCAGATTCCTCTAGCTCTACCTTGGGGAATATGCATATTTGTGTAGGTTAGGGCTTAGAATTAGGCAGATGACTTGTACCCTCAATAGTTCTACTCCTGTGACCTGCCTCTCCTGACACCTGCCTTGTTCCAGATTCCTGGCTGTTACCGAACTGGTTGTATGGAGCTCCACCTGGGCCCTGGCCCAGCCAAAGCCCCCTGCCTCGAAGGTTCTTTTTCCATTCGGATTTGCACAGCCAATAACAAAACCTATGGTGTGACTGAAACAGCACAACTTTATTCAGTGGCCAGAGAATGGAGAGGCGGGAACCTAGTTCACAAATCAACTTCTTAACCCAGCTTGGGTTGAGATACCACATATATAGGAGCATCAAGGTAAAAGGAAGGGAATACAGTAAAGAGAGGGAGGAATATTCATGACTTATCTGAGAACAGGGGTGGGGTATGCTCGGAATTGGGACAACGCCCCTTTTCAGTCCTTGTATGGGCTCTTCTGGCAGTTGCCGTGGCAACTGTCGACTGTCATGGCACTGATGGGTGTGTTATTTAGCATGCTAATGTATTATAATGAGGCTCAAGGTCTTCTGCAGGTCAGGTTTTCTGCCATCTTGGGCCTAGCTGGTTCTAACCACTTCTGGTGGGCTCTTGTTTTTCTCTTCTGGTGGTTTTCTGTAAG
Source organism: Mesoplodon bidens (assembly GCF_964165515.1). NCBI lineage: Eukaryota > Metazoa > Chordata > Mammalia > Artiodactyla > Ziphiidae > Mesoplodon > Mesoplodon bidens. Next base: position 30,002,888 of record NC_138177.1, on the reverse strand, counting down.
ACAAGGATACCACTGCTCCATAGCTTAGTTACCTCAAGGAAGGGGGAGGGTTAGAGCTCAAGGCTAACAGCCATGGTAACATGGCTACCCTGACCTGGGTGGCCCAAGCAGGCCCAGTACGCACTCAGCCAACTGGCGTTGGGCCCGCAGGGTCTTCCAGGTCTGTGGTGCTCTCTCTGGCCAGTCCCCACTACTTGCATAGCCTCCAGTGTGGAAGGAGCCCAACCCCTGAAAATCGTTATGACGTGGCAGCTTTAAACTGGCGACAGTCAGTCCCCATTTGGACTTGGTGCCTGGTGGGTTCTGAGCCTCTCTAGCAACCAGGACTCCCAGGTGTCTCTTATTGGATGATACTCTAGCCAGTCAGCCCAGCCCTCCTTCCCTTGCAAGGCGGTCAAGTCACCTCGAGATCTGTCTTGAGGGGGAATATTCCCCATTGGGTAAGTTAGGACTTGAGATTAGGCATATGCCCCTTCCATGACCTGGTATCTCTAGACCCTTGCCCTGTTCTAGATCTCTGGTCACCCTGAACTTTGCCTCATGTATCTGTGCAGTGTGTGTCACAAGTGTTACTGAGGATGTGGAGAATTTGGAACCCTTGTACACTGTTGGTGGGAATGTAAATTGGTGCAGCCACTATGGAGAACAGTATGGAGGTTCCTTGAAAAAAATTAAAGGTAGAATTACCATATGATCCAGCTATTCCACTTCTGGGTATATATCCAAAAGAACTGAAAGCAGGACTTCCCTGGTGGCGCAGTGGTTCAGAATCTGCCTGCCAATGCAGGGGACACGGGTTCAAGCCCTGGTCCGAGAAGACCCCACATGCCGCGGAGCAACTAAGCCCGTGCACCACAACTACTGAGCCCGCGAGCCACAACTACTGCAGCCCACACACCTAGAGCCTGTGCTCTGCAACAAGAGAAGCCACCGCAATAAGAAGCCCGCGCACCGCAACAAAGAGTAGCCTCCACTAGCCGCAACCAGGGGAAAGCCTGTGCACAGCAACGAAGACCCAATGCAGCCAGAAACAATAAATAAATTAAAAAAAAAAAGAATTGAAAGCAATATCTCCAAAAGGTTTGCACACTCATGTTCATAGCAGCACTATTCACAATAGTGAGAAGGTGGAGAAACCCAAATATCCATTGATGGATAAGTGGATAAAGAAAATGTGGTGTATACATACACAATAGAATATTAGCCTTTTTAAAAAAGAAATTCTAACATGTGCTACAACATGGATGAACCCTGAGGATATTGTGCTACGTGAAATAAGCCAGTCACAAAAAGACAAATGTTTTATGATGCCACTCATAAGGTATCTGAAGTAGTCAAATGCATAGAAACAAAGTCAAGTTGTCATTGCCAGAGGTTTGGGAGAATGGAAACTGGGGAGTTGTTCAATGGGTACAGAGTTTGAGTTTTACAACACGAAAAAGTTCTAGAGGTCTGTTGCACAATAATGAGAATGTAGTTAACACTACAGAACTACGCACTTTAAAATGGTTGGGATGATAAATTTTATGTTATATATTTTTTACCACAATTTAAAAATCGTTCTTAAAAATGCCAAACTTGGGACTTCCCTGGTGGTCCAGTGGTTAAGATTCCGCGCTTCCACTGCAGGGGGTGTGGGTTCGATCCCTGGTTGGGGAAATAAGATCCTGCATGTTGCGTGGCGCAGCCAAAACTTAAAAAAAAAAAAAGCCAAAGTTTCCTGCCTAACAACCTTTGCTCCTGCTATTCTCTCGGCCTGGAACACTCTTTCTCTTGCTTTTTGCATGACTGGTTTCTCTCATACGTCTAGTTTCAACTTAAATGCTACCTATTCAGAGAGATCTCCCTTGACAACCTTATCTTTTGAAATAGGTTCCCCTTGAATCTCATTCTCAGCCATTTGTTTGTTCTTTTAACAAAACACTTATGTAATTATGTAATTTATTTCTGCCTTTCTTTCCTGCTATATGATAGTCTGAGGGCAGCAACTGTGTCTGTATTTAAATCACACACCTAGTTTAGTAACAGAGAAACAACAGATGTTCAATACACTTTTTTCTGAATGAACAAATGAGTCTATGTAAACTAGAACTAATAACACCTGCCTCGTGGGGTTGCTGTGAGAATCAGTTGCAGTAACATATACGGCACAGGACCTGATACATAATAAGAACTCAACATTTATTTTTAGGGCAGGACATTTTGATTGTACCAGATGACTTTTAAAATTCAATCCAACTCCAAGGTTTTCAGGAATGGTGCAAGGACTTTGGGCAAGGCAGAGCTATGAGCATGTTAATAAGCAAAAATATTCTAATCAGGAAGGGCAAACTTCCATGCCTGGATATATAGGCGAGAAACAGTTATTTGTTCTTTGCTCAGAAACCTCCCAGGGCTTCCCTGGTGGCATAGTGGTTAAGAATCCGCCTGCCAATGCAGGGGACACGGGTTCGAGCCCTGGTCCGGGAAGATCCCACATGCCGTGGAGCAAATAAGCTCGCGAGCCACAACTACTGAAGCCTGTGCGCCTAGAGCCCATGCTCTGCAACAAGAGAAGCCACCGCAATGAGAAGCCCACGCACCACAATGAAGAGTAGCCCCCGCTCACTGCAACTAGAGAAAGCCTGCGCGCAGCAACAAAGACCCAAAGCAGCTAAAAAATAAATAAATTTAAAAAAAAAAGAAAGAAACCTCGCAGTATCCTTGGGGCCACCCACTCTTTGGTGAAGAGGATGAAATATTTAAATCAGGGGAGCCTTGAAGACCATGGACAGAATTCAGAGGGTCTGTGAACTTGGATGGGAAAGAAATTACATCTTTATTTTCAGTAATCTCTAACAGATATTAGCATTTTCTTCAACTATAAATGGAGCCCCCCAAAACCCTCAGCAGTTCTAGTGATAGGAATCACTAAGATTTTCATATCACACTACAACCATAGATATCCTGAAATATTGTTTATGCTCATTACTAATTCAAAATCATGGTAGATGTTAGACCTGACGCTAGATTTTATTTAATGAGTTAATAAAGAAGCATATATATTAGTGTATCACAAATTTTCTTTTAAAATATTTTATAGCATTATAAATTTCCTTCCTTTGTAATTCTGTATTTTGATGCATTTAGAGATATTATTTTAATAAGAGCTTCCTAGATTTCACTAGATCGTCAAGGTTCTTGGTACATAATGTGTGTGCACAGTGCCTGTCACTTAATAGGAGGGCCGTGAAGGATGCTTCATGGTCACGAGAATTTTTCCTGTGCTTTTGGTACTGCCTTAAATCTATAATTACGTAAAGAATAAACCACAGAGGCCGGCTTAGTCCATAGAGAAAACTTGACTACATTTTTAAAAAACGTTGTTAGGGAAAGATTTATTATTTCACTTTTTTTTCATCCTCTGAAGAAAGTTTGAAATGTATCTATTCAAGGTATTTTGATGACATAATTTCATTCCTTCTAAATAACTGCTCATATGCCACTTGTGACCAAAGAACCTAAAGCAGGGAACTATGATAATGGAGCCCTTGTGATTTGCGATGCCAGTGAAGTGTGACTGTGACTCTGAGACCAACTTTATGGATTGTGTTATAGGCTTTGAAATGAGTGTGAACAGAGGATGTGATCATTTCTTTGCTTAAAAAAAAGGATTAAAAATGAAAAACGAATAATTCACTGCCATAATAAAGGGAAATAGGAATGATAAATGTGTATATATCATGCATAAAAAGGTTTAGATACAGCCTATATATAAAGAGAAATATTAAGTAAAAGGAGACCCTACTTTTCTTTCTACCAACTCTGTAATATGTGGCCAAAGGGGAGATGACCCAAGTATTTCTGAATAAACAATGCTGATTGAATGTGCCTTCATTGCCTGAAGAAACCAGGATCTTCTCACTCTGGCTCACCTCCCAGCCAGAGCCTATAATAAGTAACGCACTCTAACTACCTGCTTGTATGTGGGAGGACTTAAGAAACTCTCCCTTTCAGAAACCCCTCCCTGCCATTTTCTTGTGTAGTCACAGCAAGTGAGCTTATCTCTTTATAGTAGTTTAAGAGTAGCTTGAATATAGTTCTACTTTCAGGTCTGATGGATTAAATTGAGCCAAACCAATTCTCCCTCTAGGAATAAATGGAAAAGCCAGATAAGTACCAAAAGCATCTCTATAAAGCCATCCAAGAGCTGTTGGAGCAACAAGAGTAGAGGGACCAAGATTCCAGAGGAGGAACTGCAAAATGGTGAGCTTTTCCTTTGCCAGCTGGAGGTGCTTATAGATTCTGGGTACAAGGCAAGATGCTGAGAATCAGGGCTTCGCCTGGGTCAAGGGTCATTGTTGGGGGACAAAACAAACAAAGCACTTACATTTTGGGTTCTCACAGGACTGAAGAGACGAAGATGAAATCTTGGAGCACCAGGATTTCAGGAAGAAGGGAAGAGTGAATAACTGAGCGACACAGATGGTTTCCCCACAAAATTTTGCTGAATGCTGAAGCTACTTGGGGTGGGAGGTTAGGATGAGAAAATCACTGTTTTTCAGAAGCTTTCTGCTTAGCATCTTTATCTATCCAGCAGAGATGAGAGTGATTCCACTTTGGAGAGGGATAACATCACATTGATGTTCTTTCTTATACTCAATATTTTATACTCAATTTTTTTTTTTTTTTTTGCTACACCGTGCAGCTTGTGGGATCTTAGTTCTCCCATCAGGGACTGAACCCACACCCTTAGCAGTGAAAGAGCAGTCCTAACCGCTGGATGGCCAGGGAATTCCCTCTACTTAATTTTTAATACTTGGTTATTTTATATTCAATAGTCAATATTGAATGAATATCAAAAACTATTAGGTATACCAAGAGATAAGAGTCATATCACCAAAATCCAAGAAAAAATAGATAATAGAAACCAGTAATTCGGGTATTAGATTAGCAGACAAGGACTTTGATTAAAATATTTTTAAAATATGATAAAAAGATAATTTCCCCAGGGAATTAGAATCTATTTTCAATGGAAATTCTGGAACCAAAAAATACAATAACTGAAATCAAGAGTAGCTTGGAGGGGCTTCCCTGGTGGCGCTAGTGGTTGAGAGTCCGCCTGCCGATGCACGGGACACGGGGTCGTGCCCCGGTTTGGGAAGATCCCACATGTCGCGGAGCGGCTGGGCCCGTGAGCCATGGTCGCTGAGCCTGCGCGTCCGGAGGCCACAACAGTGAGAGACCCGCGTACCGCACAAAAAAAAAAAAAAAAAAGCAGCTATTCCAAACCGTCTCCGTTTTCTGTTGCTTCCAACTCCAACACTGCTTTCTTGACCCTTCACATAAGACCTTGTTTGCCTTTCACTGATTTTTTTCTTTTTTTTTTTTTTTTTGTGCGGTACGCGGGCCTCTCACTGCTGTGGCCTCTCCCGTTGCGGAGCACAGGCTCCGGACGCACAGGCTCAGCGGCCATGGCTCATGGGCCTAGCCGCTCCGCGGCATGTGGGATCTTTCCCGGACCAGGGCACGAACCCATATCCCCTGCATCGGCAGGCGGACTCTCAACCACTGCGCCACCAGGGAAGCCCACTGATCATTTTGAGTCTATGAGTTTCCTTAACTTCTCTCTTTTCCATTTCAAAATCTCTATATCTTCATCATCAATGACTTCTTTCCCCCTTGCCTCCAAGAAGGTATTCTCTTTCCATCTTGCCCAGAACTCCCCTCTGCTACTCTCCAACCTGATCCCCCACCTCTTCAGAGATATCACTCCAATGTCCGTTGGTGTTTTTTCTTCTTTTGATTTGCATTTTCAATCTCATTCTCACACTGGCTCCTTATTCCCCATTCCTAAATATAACATAGTTATTTCTGATGGTACCTTAACCCTATTGCTGCTTTGAGTTGCAACTTCTCTTTACAACTGAATTTCTTGAAAGAGGAATATATAATCTGCATTTCCCCTAAAAAATCAACTCTTACAATATGGCTTCCGCTTCCACAATGTTACTGAAACACTTCCTGAAGATCAGTAGTGGTCTGCGAGTCAACAAATCTGATGGCATTTTCTAGCCTTCATTCCCCCCACCCCTCCCCTCCCCCTCCCTCCCCGCCCCTCCCCATCCCCAATTTCTCTGAAGTTTTTGGTGCTAATGACCATTCCTCCTGCTTCTTTTACACTGTCCTGTCTCTACTGTTTTTCTGTGTACTGCTCTGACCACTTCTTACTGAACACCCCTCATCCTCTCACCCCTAAACACAGACATTCTCCTAAATTCTGCTTTTTTTCCTTATATACACTCTTCTTTGGATTCTTCTTCATAGAGATAATAGTTGAAGCTGAGGATTCCCATGCTCTGGGAATGCTAAAACACTTTCCCCAAAGAAAAGTGCATTTAAGGGAAGGGGAAAACTTTATCACCTTCCTTTTGTCTTTCCATGGGGTTCACTTAGTTGGCAAGAGAAGTAGGAGGAGAATAGGTCAGAGCTATCTTAGCAATGGCTAAGATTCCTCTATCTACGACCATGGCTCCTGCCAGATAGCCCCTCTCCTACAACTGTGGCTCTTGCTTTGTTCTGTTGACCCTTCTCTTGCCTCTTCGTACCTGGCAATAGTAATGGATTCCTCCTCTTGCTTGTCCTGAGGTGTATCAGCATGTCTGCTTGATTCCACTTGTGGTTTTAATTTACTGTTAAACTCCTACAAGTAATTCAGTTTTGATATTACAGTTCACCTTAGGCAATACTATTTGCTAAGATATCCATATATGTGTGTGTATATATAAGTATATATTCCATTGTTCACTTGAATCTATAATGAACTTTACTCAGTTTTCAATAGTTGCTTAGTCTTGTGTTTCTATGTAAGAATGTGGGTTCTTGGAGGACAGAAAACACTGTTTACCATCTTTATATCACGAGACTTTAACAGAATACTTGTCACATAGCTGATGGATGAATTTATTCACTTTGATATAACACCCAAGATTAATATTTCTGTCTTCAGCAAGAAATTAAAGTTGTGTTTGACCTTCAACAGACTAAAGCCTCCTTAGTCATATAAGATCATCACAAGACATTAAGCCTGACAGATTCCACCTTTACCATGCTTTAAGAATAAATTGTCTAATTTCTATTTTAAGGGCAAAGCATGCAACCCATTTCAATAAAATATTTATCTCATCTTAATTTAAACTTATAGCTCTGCAATATTTACCAATGTGCCCAATTTTACCATACTCTTACCTTGGACAAATTACATAATTCATCTCAAAACCTTGGTTTCCACATTGATAAAATGAAAAAAATAATACTTGTTATCAGAGGGTTGTTGTGCTGAAATAACATATGCTAATCACTGAACATAGTGTTTAACAAAATGGGCATTTAATAAGTGGCAGCCATGTTTAACTTTCAGAGAAGTAGCAAATAAATTTATAATACAATTAGAGCATATTACCACACAGGTCTCTGTTGTTGCCATCTTTGTGGGAGGCAACTTCTCCAAGATAAAATGCTTGTAACATGTCACATCAATAAACAAGAAGTTAGGAGAGGAACAAAGCATCTCATAATGTTAGAATTAACATCCCATGAGGAAAGCATAGGGGACATTCCATTTTATTATATTTTTTTAACAAAAATTAAACTACAGTAGAGTCTATCTTTAAAAACCAGGCTCCACTTAACCCACTTGCTCTGTTACTCATTACTGTACATTCTCTCTGTGAACTGTACTCACTGTTGCCACAAAGGACACAAATGGCACTACTGGCAAACTTTGAATATGGAAGCTTTATTAGAAAATAGTATTGTATCAATGTTAAATTTTCTGAATTTGAAAATTGAATCATAGTTATGAAGAGAATGTTCTTGTTCTCAGGAAAAGCCACTGAAGTATTTAGGGGTAAGCACGCATGATGTATGTAACTTTTAAATAATTAGGTGGGGAAAGAGGTGGGGAGAGAATAAAGCAAATGAAGTGAAATGTTAACAACCCCCTTGAGTTAAGTCGAGTATACTTTCTGGCCCTCTGTTCCTTCATCTACTAGGAGAGAGAAGACTGGGCTGAACTCTTTCAGTATTATTCACATTGTGAGCCATGAAATTCAATTAGGAGTGGAGCCTGGCATCAGAAAATGTTAACCAGTGAATCTGAATAAAGTGTTTGCAAGAGTTCTTTGTATTTATTCTTTGGTAAGTTTTGAGATCCTTTCAAAATCAAAAGTAAAACAAGCTAACTATATTTACATAACACCAAGGCCCTCAGCACTCACAGCTTAGAGGCTAACAGGTTAGCTATATGATACACCTGTGTACTTCCTCACCAAAACAGTTGAGCTGTATGGTTATCAAGAGTCAATTTGTATTTGTAACCTAAAATATTTATGCCTCTTATTATACTTATGGAATTTAAATATTCAAACCAATGAAATGCCAATAAAAAGTTGTTTCCATGAAAACTAAATTGATGAAGGTGAACAACAAATAAATTACTATAGAACTAGATATGGGCAGAAAAATCTGTAAAACTTTGGAAAAAAATTGTACAAAATCTAGATTGACTTGGCACTCAAATTGCTTCAAATGTGTCTTTAAGTTCTTGCTCTGCTTTGAAGAAAAAGAAAATTTAAACAAAGTAATTTATAATAAAGACAATGAGGTGCTCCAACAAACAGATTCATGCTCAGATAAAAGGTCTTGGCCCTACTTCAAAGATTAGTGAGTGAATGTATAATTACACATTTGAGTCAAAAGTTAAAAAGTTAAAGTATATCTGCCATTTTTATGACCTATTGCTTTAACTGACTTTTTAAATTAACTGATCAACAATTGGTCTCTGTAATCAATCCCAGCCCAAGGACATCTTGCTAAAGGAATTCCATAGATACAAACTCTCCTGCTAGTAAATATTAGTTTGTAGCCAGGAAGTCTGTTATTACCATACTTTTAAGATTTGCATGCTTGCTTGCTCTCCTAGGAGTATTTCCCTCTAAAGGGACAGAAATGATTGTAGATCTGCTGAACTCCTTCCTTCCCAGTCACTGATAGATTAAAAATGATATTTCATTGTTTATTTTGATTTACATTTTGACTGATGCTGAACAATTGTTCACAGGCTTATAACTGATTTGTATTTTTTTCTGCCTCATGGGAGAGAAGATAATAGCAACAAAATATTGAAACCTGGCAAGTATATGAATTAGTGGCAATTATCTTAGCCAACTTGAGAAACAGGAATCCTAAGCAGGTCATGAAGCAACCTGATTCACACAGCTAAACCCCACATAAGGGAAATGAAAGCACCAGATACCTCTGAGCATGGTGTGGGCTAAAAACAGAAGGAATAATAGAAAGCCTATTTAAGAATCAATCAGATGCTTACATTCCCTTCTGCATCCCAGCAGAAGTCCAGAGATTTAGTCCTCGAAGAAAGGATCTCTGAAAAGAAAGAACAAAGGATCTCTGGTGAGGAGGATATTAGGCCCCACTAAGGGTGAAGGTCTAAAATTGAAAGAGAAATAAGAAAATTAGAGGACCAACATCTGAATAATTGGAGCTTAAGAAAGAGAAAATTAAAAAAATAAAAATAAAAATAAATAAAAAATTAAAAAAGAAAGAGAAAATAGGGTACGAGATAATCAAATAATTCAAATTGGTGAGACTGGAACCCCATTCTGACTTTAAGTCCAGTGCTATTTATATTCTTTCAGGATAACTGGTATATCTGATTCATATTAACTGTAAAAGGACATTTTCTAAGCTTTCAGAAATGTTGGGGATAGTCAAAGAGACTTTGCTCAGGTGATTAAAGGGTGAGGCTTGCATTAGCCCTCCCCAAACCAATTATACCAAAATATTTGGCAGAACTAAAGAACTATGGTTAAAAAAAACAAAAAGAATGGTTTATTCATACAAGCTATGCAATGACATGCCAGTACAGCTCAATAATCATATTGCCTTAAGTTGTTCTGTAAGAAGGGCAGAGGCTGTAAGTGGTTAAAGCTCTAACTGGCTAAGGCACCAATGCAGGGAAACACCCATAGCAAGCAGATATGCAGATATAAAGCCAACTGTGGACAGGAAAACACAAACCAAAAAACTTCTGGGTTATCTGTGGATGGGTAGTCTCATCATCATGCCCAAGCAGAGAAACACCCTATAAGCAACTTCCCTTCCAGGTGGACTATTTCAGTCCAAGTCAGCCTGGATCCGAGTAGTGGAGTAGTGGACTCACAGATGATGAGCGAGTCTAACATCAAGCTTTCAGAAGCTTCAATTGACAACCTATGGCTTACTGTTTCTCAATATCCCAGGCCAATTAAATCAGAATTTCAGAGTAGTGCGGGGCATCCTCCGTTTCTAAAGCTTTTCAGGTGGTTCAACTCTACGTAATTAACTTGAGAGTCATTGCCCTAGCCAAGGTATCTTCCAATTAGTGTTTGTTTGGCCTACATATGCACTAAATCAAAACACTGTATTAAACAAAGGACCCAAAGATATTTAGTAAAAATGACGTGTAGCAAAAAAATTGATAGGAAAAAAATGATAAAACAATCCAGCTGGGGCGTGTGTGGGAGGAATGGATAAATAAGACAAACAAGAGAAAGCAAAAACGAAACTGAATTGTTTTGGATTACTATGCCCAGCCTCTGCAGGCTTAAATATGCTACTAACTTGGGGGGAGGGGAGGTAGGCGGCGTCAAGAGAACAGTGGAATGGACGTGCAAGAGTGAATTCGCACCTGAAATCTGAAGGCTCTGGTGTCTGCCTGGTGTCTGGACCCAGTTATTTTAGGTTAGAACTCTACAGCATACAGGGGAAAGAACACTGAGTCCTCGTCCCAAACCTGTCCAACTAGCTGTGCAACGTCAAGTAAATCTCTTTGGACGAGAGATTCCTAATGTCTAAAATAAAGAGACTGGATTAGTAACCCTGAAGATCTCTCATCAGTCTAACTCTGATGCTATAAACAAGGGATCACACACATCTCCTTACTTCAGGAAAGGCCCAAGACGAGCCGAAGCCGATCGTCAGGCTTCGAGCCATCCTCGTTTTTCTGTTAGGCTGCCTTAGCCCGGGGGATGGACCAGGCACAAAGCACCACGTTATTAAGGCCTCATCAACCCCAGCCAGGAGCAAGCCCTAAGGCTCCCCACCCTGCGTGACTTCTCAGAGCTTCCTCCACCTCCCCTGAACTTCCGACCTCGGCTTGGGACCTCGGGAGCCCGCGGCTGTTGTTCCTCCCTTAAAGCACAAAATCATTCCGGGGATCCAAACTTCGCGTCTGCTAGGGCCTCTAGATAGAGAGCGGAAGGGGGAATCGACTCCCTCGACGATCTCCGCGGCCTGGACCCGCTCTCTTCGCCTGGCGCCAGGCTGCGGAGCGCCGATCGGCTCGATGAGCGGGGGCGCAGTTGCGGCGGAGCGGCAGGCGCCGGTTGAGCGCCTACTGTGTTCCCCCTCCCAGCTTTCTTCCTCCGCTTCCTACTCCTTCCTCCGCCCGCCCAGCGCTACCCGCCCCGGAGAGCTGCCCGGAGCTCCCCGGGAGACGCAGGTACGGCCGCCCGCCTGTTCCCGACGGGAAGGGCTTATGTGCGGAGGAAGGAAACAGAGACGAAGTGCCTGCCCCGCCGCCCCCAACGTCCGCGTCGGGCAGGGGGGCCGGCCTCGGGGGCAGTGGAGGGAGCCCAGAGTGGGAAAAGGCTGGGGTCGGACCGGGGGTTCCCTGAGGAAGGGCGACCAAGACAGGGGTGTGCGATGGGGAGCGGTTAAGGGGGAGAAGAATGGGAATTGTAGGGTGCTCTGGGGAAATGGGAAGAGAACAGTGGCGGGGCTGGGGAAGATTGGAGAAGAGTGGGAGGCAGCCCGGACTGCTAGTGGGGATCTTGGGGCAGAAAGGACTAGAGTTAGGAGATGTCGGGGGACGTGGCCTGGTGCGACAGATGGGGTGGGAGTGGGGCGGGGTGTATGTGAATGGAGCTGCTTGCTGGAGGGGTGGATTTGTTTCACCATTAAAAAGCTTGGGAGAGAGAGCACCAACCCCGCTGTGTTTATAATGACCGGAAGGTGAGGTGAATCATTACACTTTGACAGGTTTTGTGAATAACATCTCCAGGCTGTGTCCATCCAAGTCACTTATTTCCGTGAAACTGCACCAACCAAGACTGCTGATGAGAGATGAGGAAGAGGAGTCAGAAAGGGAACGCAGGCTGGGAAAAGGGAAGCCTCTGCCCAGATTCAAGCTTTTTGTGAAATGAAATACTAGGGGGTTTGGTGTGCTTGTTGTTTGCATAAAGCAAAAAAGAAGCCAACATTTGCTAAACAACAGGTTAGAAGTTTATTACTTGTAAAGCCATTGAATACAGAAAGTACTGCCTCTTCAAAAAATACATACATGAAATTGTAAACGTATGATGATGGCATAAGAAGCGTATGGTGATGTGACATTTTAAAAATGTATTGGTGATGTTGAAATACATCTTGAAGGCTCTCTTATTTACATATATACCTAGACACAAACACCTGAATTCATATGTATTTTGTACAGGAGAACTCTTAGGTAGAATATGTATAAATCTAATTTCTGAGCATTGTTTATTTCTACTAGTCATTTGGTGCAAATATCATCATTTACCCTGTGCTTCATCAAGCACAGTTAATTAATCTGCCTGCTGCTTTGCTGATGATGGCTTTTATGTTTGTCAGACAGTGATTTCTTGCCTTCATGAAGCTGATTCTTGGATTATGGGACCTGAATTTGGGTTTGCTCATTATTAAACTTGTAGCTTTACTGTATATTTCATAAAGATGTTATGTAAGTCGGCCTGTTATTTGCTTTTGGATATTGAAAAAGACCCTTTGTAGGGTTTAAAATATAAATAAAATATAGGTATAATTAAAAGCTCTAGTTCTTCGGTTGCTTCCTTTGTCATCTGTTTCTCCATGCATTCTGTAACATTTCTGCATGAATGAATTATTCTGAAATCAAAGTATGAGGAATAAAGTGGGTCAGATGCCGGATGTACGTGACAGAAATATTGTAGAATGAAGAACTCTAGAGCTGTTACTTAGGTAGCAAGTATTTGGTTTTTGTTACAAGTGGTTAAGTTTCTGGTTTGGAAAATTATTTCTTATCAAAGAAAAGTATATCAATTTGTTTTGATGGGAAGTCAACTTAAAACTTTACTTTATTTTGTTTATGAAACTGGACTCTGGGCTTGTTTATTCTTTTTTAAGTGTGTGATGTTAACCAACAAATGTCTAATTATACTTAAAAATCTTAGAGGTTCTTCTTGTGGAAAGGGAAAGAGGACTGCTGGGTTGTTACAGGGAAGTGGTCTTTCTAGAACAGAACTGTATAACCTGATAGACAACTAATTGGATAAATATTAAAATTGATCATGCACAGCCATTAATAATTTAGGCCTGTGTTTCTGATATTTCAATCAGTAGAGTGACTAACACTATTACTTATCTTTTACCAAGCCTTAGTTTTCTCTTAGTTTCTTTGTGCTTACTTCAAAGGAGTGTTGTAAAGAGTAAAAGAAAATGTGTGTAAATCTCTGAGCATAGTGCCTGATACATAGTAAAACATTCAGTACACCTTAGCTATTCTTATTATTCATCCATCTTCTAGTCCAAGATACTGGAAACTCGTATTTGCATGTCAGCTTTTTCTCAAGAAAATTTTGAATATGTTGCATATTCAAGCATTTTCCTGGAAAATCATAATGCAAATTAGTATATAAAAGACTGTGAGACTTTCTGTAGCAAACCAGAAAAACAAAAACAAAAAACCTGGCTTTGTTTAACCCAGTACTTTCCAAACTTACCCCTTTTCTTGGAGCACCTAGTGTTATGCATTAGAACAGGACGTTGTAATTGACAGAATGTTTTTGCATATATCCCAACTCCATGCAGAAGCCTAGAAATCACTATTTTACAGATGAGGAAACAGAATCATTGTTTAAGTAACTCCCTAAAAGTGAGAGAATTAGAAGTGTTTTGCCGTCTTCTGACTCCAAGTTAAAATCTTTAAGCATTTGATGTCTCACTTGCAAGCGGACAACCTCCTAATTTTCCCCCTCTGCTCTTTGATTTTATAAAAATATTTTCGCTCATTTCCCCCACGTGTTCTCTAAAAGTTACCTCCATTTTCTCTTTTTAACTGTTGTGTATTGAGGCCTAGCATGGAGGCCAGGGTCACCGGAGTGGAGCAGGTGACAGGGAGCAGCTGAAGTCAGAGAAGTGGAGGGGCCCCACCATATAGGGCCTTGTACGCTGTTTTCAGTGCTTTAGCTTATACCCCAAAATCTCAAATCTGATGAAATTTATTTTCTCCTTAAGGTGGTGAAGACTTTTTCTGCTGAGAAGTAGAAGAGTACTTCTTCATTAAAAAAGATGCCTCCCAAGTTTAAGCGCCATCTAAATGATGATGATGTCACTGGTTCTGTGAAAAGTGAAAGGGTAAGTTCAGAATCTTAATCTTTAAAAAAGAAAGATTCAAAATATCTTTTCTTTGTAAATAATTTGTTTTAGAATAATCTAATATTTATGGCTATATTCGAATCCTATTTGTTTTCTTCATAGTAAACATTAAAAAATATATGTTACTTAGATTGGGACTGAACCAAATTCTCTTTCCATTATTGACCAAATTATGTTCCCAGCTTCTTTCTAGTCTTTCAAAGGGAATTTTGTGCAAATACACAATATCTTATTTAGTACTCTGGAGCCAAATGTGGTTGGAGTTCCTCAGAATTTTTCAGATTTTACAAAGCTAGTTAGTGCACATTATACAAGAGCCTTTTGGGGGTCTAGAGCAGCACCTCCAAACATACTAATATTTCTCAGTGGAATGTCTGATTATTCTAATTAAGCATATAAATTAGCTAACATCAATTCAGGTAAGATTTTCCTCCAAATGAGTTTTGACTCCAAAGCTTATAAAATCTCTTGGTTTTCAGAACTTTTTAGATTTTGGAATTGCAGATAAAGGATTCTGGTCCTGCAGTTGCCACAGAGTCCAGAGCAGCTTTTATATAATGTTCAATTTTTAGTTTATTTCAGAACATTCTGTGCAGGATTGTATAAATCTAGAAATTATGCAGCATTTTGGAAGATAGCATTGATATGAATATTGTAGATAGGCTACTTTTAGAATAAGTAATCAATAAGTATTTATTGAGGGAAGGAATTAGAGCTATTCTTTTTCATCCAGCAACCTAAAGCCCTCCCACACTTCCTATCTTCTTGCCAGTCCTTTATTTTCTGATTCATGCAACAAATGTTTATTGACTACCTACTATGTGCTAGGCATTGTGCTAAAAACTAGAGGGCATGGTCTCTGCCCTTAAACAGCAGATAGTCTGTTTGACTTCATTTTACGTGCTCCTTTTTTGCACAACCTTAGAACCTCTGTCCAACATCTTATGATTTAGGAGTATCTTGAAATACAGTACAGGAATCATTTGTCACCCCTTTATTCTAACTCTTTATTCAGTGTCTGTTTTTGTTTTGCTTGAAGGGGGACACAATCCACCAATAGACTAACTGCTAGTAAACTTTTTAAAATAAGCTTTATTTACTCAAAAATATAAAATATACAGTTTCAATCAGTTCTACTTCTAAGACCATAACTATGGCACTTTCTTTTACATTGTTGGTTGAATACTACCGCAATTTATTGTAAAAATAGGATATTAGATAGCAGAATTGAAAAAAAAATTGGCTGTTTAAATCGAGTCCTCCTTTTGAATGTTTATCAGATCATGAAATTTGGTAACTGATTGGTTCTAAGAATTTATAAATTACTTTTATAAAACTTTAAAAAATTTTGTTCCTCTTTTCTATAACACTTTTTTTTTTTTTTTTTTTTTTTTTGTGGTACATGGGCCTCTCACTGTTGTGGCCTCTCCCATTGCGGGGCACAGGCTCCAGACACGCAGGCTCCCCGGCTATGGCTCACAGGCCTAGCCGCTCTGCGGCATGTGGGATCTTCCTGGTCCGGGGCGCGAACCTGTGTCCCCTGCCTCAGCAGGTGGACTCTCAACCACTGCGCCACCAGGGAAGCCCCCTATAACACTTTTTTGATAACAGCTTTATTGAGATGTAATTAACATGCCATACAATTCACTCATTAAAAGTGTACAGTTCAGTGGATTTTAGTAACTAGTATTTAGTACCAAATTATGCAACCATCACCACCATCAATTTTAGGACACTTTCATCATTCCAAGAAGAAACTCTGTACTTTTTAGCAATCATCCCCCTTTCTCCTCATCCCTTCAGCCCTAGGCAACCACAAATCTATAGATTCGTCTATTCTGGACATTTTATATAAATGGAAGCATACACTATGTTGTCTTTTGTAAATGGCTTTTTAGCATAATGTTTTCAAAGTTCATCCGTGTTGTAGTATATATCAGTACTTCATTCTTTTTTATTGCTGAATAATATTCCACTATATGAATATACTACACTTTCTTTATTCATTCATCAGTTGATAGACATTTAGGATTATTTATACTTTTTGGCTATTATGAATACCACTGCTATGAATGTTCACATACAAGTTTTTATTTTCATTTCATTTCATTACATATGTTTTCATTTCTCTTGGGTAAATACCTAGGAGTAGAATTACTGGGTATTATAGTAACTCTATGTTCAACCTTTTGAAGAATTGCCAAACTGTTTTCCAGAGTGGCTGCACGATTTTTACATTCCCGTCCAGCTGTGTATGAGAGTTGTAATTTCTCCACATTTCTCCTCACCACCAATTTCTCCTCACCAACACTTCTTATTATCTGCCTAGTGGGTGTGAAATGACATCTTATTGTATCTCATTACCCTTTTTTTTTTTTTTTTTTTTTTTTAGAGTATATTAATTAATTTATTTTTTTGCTGTGTTGCATCTTCGTTTCTGTGTGAGGGCTTTCCCTAGTTGTGGCAAGCGGGGGCCACTCTTCATCGCGCTGCGTGGGCCTCTCACTATTGCGGCCTCTCTTGTTGCGGAGCACAGGCTCCAGATGTGCAACCTCAGTAGTTGTGGCTCACGGGCCTAGTTGCTCCGCGGCATGTGGGATCCTCCCAGGCCAGGGCTCGAACCCGTGTCCCCTGCATTAGCAGGCAGATTCTCAACCACTGCACCACCAGGGAAGCCCTCATTACCCTTTTTTGATAATGTATCCCTAGCTCTTGTGTTTTTCTTCAGTGAATAAGTGTAAAGACATTCGTTTTCATTGTGTTTCTCATTGGGCAACTATAATAAACACACTTTAGTATCATCATCCTCTAAGGCAAATAAACTGTATTGTAAATGTAATGATTGTTACTTATTAGCTAGAAATATTTGTTGAAGGAAGTAATGTATCTTCCTGAATATTACTGACTTTGAACATGTTTTCATGTGGTCATTGGCCATTCAGCGATCTTTATATAAGAGAGATGCCAGACCCTATAGTCTGAAAGTATGTTGCAGATTTCTTTCCCAGCCTGTTACTTGCCATTTAACCTTGTGTATGATATTGTATGTTCTTTATGTTTTAAATTTTTATGTAATCAAATTCATGATTTTTTTTTTTTAGAGATTCTGGGGTTGTTTGTGACTTAGGAATAATTTACTCATCTTAATAGTTAAATACTTATTTTATATATTTTCAGTCTTTGTAATTTCATAAATAAATGGATATAAGGTCACATTTTCTTTTAGGTACTGCTGTGACCATACTCTACAGATTTTGTTTTGTAATGTTCCCAGTGTCATTCATTTCTAAATAGTTTGTTAAGTTTACATTTACCTTTTAACATTTTAACAGAAGAGTGTTTTAAAATTTCCTTTTATTTGTTTTAATTTCCATTTCATTATGCCCAGAGAATGTGACCTGTGTAATTTCTAGTTTGGGCTATTTATTAAAATTCTTTTATTGCTTATTCATTTCTTGGATATTTGAAAATAACATTTGCTGAGTACACAGTTCTAGATTATTTATTTTTTTGTCTTCCTGGTTTCTCCATCTTTGAAGGATATGTTAAAGCTTTCCTATGATTTTTGAATGTATCCATTTCTTCTTATAATTTGAGCAGCTTTTGCTTTATGTATTTTGAAACTATATTGTTACATATAAACATTCATTGCTGTTAAATCTTGGTGGATTGTGCATTTTGTCGTTGTAAAATCTTATTTGATTGTTTAATGCTTGTCCTAAAATAATCTCTTTATATTACTTTTGCTAACTCTAACATTCTTTGTGTTAGAATTTGATATCTCTTTCATCTCTCTTTTTTCTTTCATCCTTTATTTGACATTTATTTTAGGTAAATTTCTTATAAACAGATATTGGCTGCAGTTTTTTTGAACTCTCATCATGTATAGTTTTTACTTTGAGTAGGAGCATTCACACCGTTCACATTTATTAAGGTAACTGATATATTTGGACTTTCCTGCTCTCGCTAGTCCCTCTGCTGGCAGTGAGTGTTCTTCACCCTGATCTTTGGTTGGCTCTTTGTTATTGTTTGGATCTCAGCCTAAATTTCACCTTTTAAGAATGATTTTCCTTGACAGCCTAATCTTATTTAGTCACCCTGTCACTTTTTATCCCATCACTGTTTTAATTCTCTGCCTAACATTCATCACTGTCAGGTGTTTTTCTGTAAGAGCTCAGACCTTGTCTGTCTTGTCCAAAGCTGATGCTTGGGACTTAGAACAGTGCCTAGTACATAGAAGATGCTCAAACATAGTTGTTAAATGAATATTGAACACACCCTCTTTTCATTTTCTTACTCTTTGTGTATTATTTATTATAATATGTAGAGATAATGATATTCATTGTATTTCTTATGTTTTCCCTATTTTCCCTAACTTCTTTAGCTAGATTGATTATTTTTCCTCACTTTTTCCCTGCCTCCAGGACCACTAGGCAGTTAAAAATGTCCTCCCTTTCTTTCTCTTTCCCTCTCTCTTTTTAATTAACTTTATATGTTCACAATAATGTTTAAATTTGTGTTCTCTCTCAACATGCCAAAAACTATGCCCCTCCACACTACTTTTTCATTCTAGGCCTCTTCCCACTTCTCCACTCCTCTCCCCACCAAGATGAGCATGTTACTTTGCTTTTAACTTTCTCATTTTACTCTCCACTTCCTGCTTTTGGGTTTTGTGAGAAAAGTTTTAGATTCTTTTAGAATTTTTCTTTGTATTATGCATTTTTCTCTTTCAATAGCTGTAAGTTATAGTTCACAATCATCTTCTATTTAGATTTTTTTTTTTTTTTTTTTTTTTTTTGCAGTACTCAGGCCTCTCACTGTTGTGGCCTCTCCCGTTACGGAGCACAGGCTCAGCAGCCATGGCTCACGGGCCTAGCCGCTCCGCGGCACGTGGGGTCTTCC
The DNA here is from genome assembly GCF_964165515.1 of Mesoplodon bidens. Taxonomy (NCBI): domain Eukaryota; kingdom Metazoa; phylum Chordata; class Mammalia; order Artiodactyla; family Ziphiidae; genus Mesoplodon; species Mesoplodon bidens. Next base: position 29,983,514 of record NC_138177.1, on the reverse strand, counting down.
CGGACTGGGGCACGAGCCCGTGTCGCCTGCATTGGCAGGCGGACTCTCAACCACTGCGCCATCAGGGAAGCCCCTTCCATTTAGATTTGACCACACATTTTATTAGATGTACTGGGTATATCAATCTCCATCTTAAGATCTTTGTTCTGATTTAATTTTCTTTTTAGCTGGTGTAATTCCTTGAGTAGTTTCTTCAGAAAAAGTACATGGGTGTTGTATTTGCTTCCTGTTGCTGCTTTAACAAATTACCACAAACTTAAAACAACACAAATTTATTATAGTTCTGGTGACCAGAAGTCCAAAATGGATCTTGCTGGGCTAAAATCAAGGCACTGGCAGGGCCATGTTCCTTCTGGAGACTATAGGGAGGAAGCTCTTTCCTTGCCTTTCCCAACTTTTAGAGGTTGCCTGACCTCCTTGCTTATGCCCCTTCCTATATCTTTAAATCCAGCAGGGTGACATCTTCCAACCTCTTCTGTCTGTCTGTCTGTCTGTCTGTCTCTCTCTCTCTCTCTCTCACACACACACACACACACACACACTCTTCTGCCTCTCTCTTTTTTAAGTACTCTTGTGATGACTTTGGGCCCACTATATTGATCTTCCCACCTCAAGATCCTTGATTTAATAACTTCTGCAAAGTTCCTTTTACCATTCAAGGAAACATTCACAGGTTTCGGGGATTAGGACGTCGACATCTATGGGGAGCCGTTACTCGGCCTACAAGTTGTACACTGTTTGAGTTCTTGCATGCTGAAAAGGTCTGGTTTTTGCTCTTCTTCAGCCTCCTTTTGGAACTTTATATCTTCCCCTTTTGGGGAGCAGGTGAGACATTCCTCATTTTAAGAAAAACAGTTGTATCTTATAAGGTAACAGTATAAAGTTGTTTTTGTTTGGAAGTTCAAATATGTGCAGAGGACTATTCGTAGGCTGAGTGGCTGTTAGGTGGACTGTGCCAGTTAATAAACCCTTGTCTCTCAGCTCCAAACCTACCTTCTATACTCTTCTCTCTGATGCTAGAGTTGGACTCTGCAGCTACATTTCTCCTTTGCCCCCAGCTTCTTCTTAGGTTCTGCTGATAGAGAGAGACTGGAAGGCAGGGGGAGGAGGAAGGACTTGGCCCTCCCTGATGGCCTGCATCCCTCACTCCCATGCCAGCTTCAGTGACCTCTCTACCTTGTGGTCAGTCAAAGGATTCCGGGCTTATAAGCATTTCCTTAGCAAGTCTGCAGTGTGGTTCCATATCTTTAGCTTCCAGTGAAGCACCTGTAATTACTCTTGCCTGTGTCTGGAAGCTTGGAGTTAAGAAATTTCACCAGGATAGAACTTGTTTCATTACCCTGCCCCTGACAGTTCATAAGCCCCTTGGAATCTAAAAACTCAAGTCTTTTTCTTTTTTTTGACAGAGAAATCTTTTGGAAGATGATTCAGATGAAGAAGAGGACTTCTTTCTGTAAGTTTTTTGTTTTTCTTTTTACAGCTTTATTGAGGTGTAACTGACATACAATAAAATACATATAAAGTGTACAATAAGAGTTTTGACATATTCACTGCACACCTGTGAAATCATCATGAAATTCAAATAATGAACATAGCCATCACCTCAAAAGTTTCCTCAAACCTCTTGGTAATCTGTCAATCTCCCAGTCCCAGGCAGCCACTGATGTGCTTTCTATCACTGTAGTTTGTATTGTCTAGATTTTTTTTTGGAAGTGGAGTCATACAGTGTGCCTCTATTTTTTTACTGGCTTCATTCACTTTGCATAATTATTTTGAGATTCACCCATGTTGTCGCATGCATCAATAGTTTGTTTCTTTTTATTTCTGAGTAGTGGTCCATTGTATGAACATACTGCAATTCATTCACCCATTCACTTATTGATGGATATTTGGGGTGTTTCTAGTTTTTAGCTATTACAAATAAAGCTGCTATAAACACTCATGTACAGATTTTGTGTGGACTTATGCTTTCATTTCTCTTGGGTAAATAGGAATGGAATGGCTGGTGTATGTTTACAGCTGTTTCCCAAAGTTGTGTACCACTTTATATTCCTACCAGTACTGTATGGGGGTTCTGGTTGCTCCAGATCCTCATCAGCCCTGCCTATGGTCAGTCTTTTAATTTTAGCCACTCTCGTGGGTGTATAGTGGTATCCCATTACGGTTTTAATTTGCATTTCCATAATTACAAGTTATGCTGAACATCTTCTTTTGTGTGTATTTGCCATCCTTATATCTCTTTTTATTTATTTATTTATTTATTTATTTATTTTTGGCTGTGTTGGGTCTTCATTGCTGTGCGTGGGCATTCTCTAGTTGCGGCGAGCGGAGGCTATTCTTTGTTGTTTCAGTGGCTTCTCTTGTGGAGCATGGGGACTAGGCGCGCAGGATCCAGTAGTTGCGGCATGCAGGCTCAGTAGTTATGGCTCGTGGGCTCTAGAGCACAGGCTTAGTAGTTGTGGCTCAAGGGCCTAGTTGCTCCGTGGCATGTGGGATCTTCCCGGGCCAGGGCTCGAACCCGTGTCCCCTGCATTGGCAAGCGGGTTCTTAACCACTGTGCCACCAGGGAAGCCCCTTATATCTTCTTTGATGATGTACATGTTAAAAATCTTTTGCCCATTTCTAAGTTTGTCTTCTTATTAAGTTGTGAGTTTTTTATATATTCAAGATACAAGTTCTTTGTCAGATGTATGTTTTACAGATATTTACTCCCAGTCTGTAATTTAATCTTTTCATTTTCATAACTGTATCTTTTGAAGAGCAGAGTTTTGATTTTTATGAAATTAGTTTATTAAATTTTTCCTTTCATTGTTATTGTTTATTTAAGAAATCTCTGCCAAACCTAAAGGTTCTAAGATTTTCTTCTTTGTTTTCTTCCAAAAGTTTTATTGTTTTGACTTTTACATTTAGGTCTATAATCTATTATAAGTTAATTTTTTTATATATGGTTGAGTTAAGGGCGAAGGATCATTTTGGGGGGGCTGGGGAGCATATGGCTATCCAACTGTTCCACCACCATTTGATGGAAAGATTATCTTTTCCCTGTTGGATTGCCTTGATGCTCTGTCAGAATTAATTAACCTGGTCAGTCCTTTGCAGTTTTGATTAGAAAGGGCCTCGGTTTTATTTGCAAAGTCAGGAAGGATGACATATTGTTGCAGGAGTTTTCTCTGGAGGCTTATACCTCCAGAAGGGTATGCCTGGGAGGAAACATTTACCTCCCACTTTGCTATAATGTTGTGGAGTTTTTTATAGAGGCTTTTTTTTTTCCAAATAAAAAACATTGTATAAAACATTTTATAAAAAGTAATTGACAGCCATGAAGCAGTTGGCAAAAAGAGCCTGCAGGATGGAAATTAAATCCAATAACAGGAAATAATATCATTTTTGGCAGCAAAGTCAGATGAACTGGGAAGATAATTTCCTACAGGTAACAAGGTTTCCAGTGTCAAAAAGCTAATTGCTCATAGTGCCAATTACAGTGAGAAGCCTTAGACTAGAGCAACAGCTACCTGTCAACAAAGGACTCAGTACTGAAAAGGTCAGATGCTTTGGCTAAACAAGTGATCACCCGAATGTAAGTGAGAAACAAACTTTTCAGGCTAACTGTACACTGGAGGTTCACTCCCAAATAATGCTGTACATCTTCCAAAGGGCCTGACGACAAAACCGGAACACTACCACACCCTGTGGTTCTGTCTGTGTATTGAAAGGGAGACAAAGCTAATAAAATTTCTGAAATAATTTTTAAAAAATTAATCAACACGGGCTTCCCTGGTGGCGCAGTGGTTGAGAGTCCGCCTGCCGATGCAGGGGACACGGGTTCGTGCCCCGGTCCGGGAAGATCCCACATGCTGCGGAGCAGCTGGGCCCGTGAGCCATGGCTGCTGAGCCTGCGCATCCGGAGCCTGTGCTCCACAACGGGAGAGGCCACAACAGTGAGAGGCCTGCGTACTGCAAAAAAAAAAAAAAAAAAAAAAAATTAATCAACACCTGTTGATTATTATGAAAAATAAACCTGTTCATAGCAGGATTATTCATAATTGCCAAAAGGTGGAAGTAACCCAAGTGTCCATCAGTGGAAAGATGGATAAACAAAATATGGTATGTACATACAATGGCATAGTACTCAGTATTAAAAAGGAAGGAAATTCTGACACACGCTACAACATGGATGAACCTTGAAGATATTAATTATGCTAAGTGAAAGAAGCTGGTCACAAAAGGATACATTTTACATGATTCTTCTTATCTCAGGCACCTAGAGTAATCAAACTCATAGAGACACAAAGTAGAATGGTGGTTGCCAAGGGCTGGGAGGAGGGGGAAATGGGAAATTAATGCTTAATTGGTACAGAACCTATTCTTTTTTGAGTTTTATGGTTTATACCTTATTTTCTATCATCAGAAGATGGAAAATTACTTAAAACATCCAAAAATTTTAATTTTCAGAGTATTAAAATGGATTGGTTTAAATGATATAACACTCGACTATAATGGAGAGATAATAATTTGAGAAATGTTAATATTTTCGTAGACTCTTAAATTTCCCTTTAGTTATGTTGCTAAGTTTTAAGATGAGTAATCAAAAAACATACTTGAAAAATTTTAGTGTTTTGGATTTTTCTCTACATCCATCCCCCCAAATCAGCATTTCATTAGAGCCTAAATTCAAGGTAGTTGGACTTCTAGTGTTCTATAATTGATCATAAAGTTATTCATAGTCACTGGCACTTTAGTTGTTATGGTATTTCAGAGTTTAATGATTAAAACTACCTGTGTATAACTAAGAATTATATTAAAAGTGATAACATTCAGAAGAATTAAGCTGTGATGTCCTGCACTAAGTACCAGTGAAGTACAGACATGATTAAATATCATTAGGTTCCATCAGTACCAGTAATATGTGGTTCCTTATGATAAATGATCCATGTTTAGAATTCAGCAAGTGTGTGTGTTTTCTGTTTTGGGGTTTGTTTTAATGCTCTCATTAATATGTACGTGGTGTTTTGTTTTCAGAAGGGGACCATCTGGACCAAGATTTGGACCTAGAAATGAAAAAATTAAGCAGTAAGTTTGTGAGACACTCATTTGTTTAAATGATTATCATATTTCTACAAGGACCAGGGATTGGCAAACTACAGCATATGAGCCAAATCTGGCTGCCACCTGATTTTGTGAAGTTTTATTGAAACACAGCCATTCCTAGTATCTATTGGCTGCTTTCAAACTACAGTGACAGATTTGAGTAGTTGTGACAGAGACCTTATGGCCCACAAAATCGAAACTCTCTATTATCTGGCTGGCCCTTTACAGAAAAATTTGCTGAGCCTTGATGTAGACTAATATTACTACTAGGTTGTAAAAACCCAGTCATTCTTTTCATTTTCACAAGGTTACCTCTTAATTATAGCTAAGGAGATGCAATTCCTGGTTGTTGGTTTTCTTAATTTAATTATTATATATCAAATTCATTTATTTAGCATAATCTCAAGGTCTATTTTGGTTTTAAATCTATAGCTTGATTCCCATTTTCAGCATGATAATAAAAGTAATATAATAGATTTAGTTTTCTGAAGTACAGTATCTTGTTTATATACTTCCAGAATTTGTTCATATCTATTACTTATCCTAATCCATTTATTGATCTAAGTTTTATGGACTCATTAATTTTCAGTTTAGAGCTTTTCTGTGTATATTGTTGATGGTAGATGGTGGATAATGCTGTAGTGAATGTATCTAATATTAGAATCATATGAGTCCTGGCAAGAAGGGAGAAGGAATGAATGGAGCAGTGAAGTAGGCCTGGAAATTTACCGAGCTATAAAAGATAAACAACTGAATGGCCCAGGTTCAGGATCTAAGGAGGGGTAGTTGCTACCCTAAGTCTGGATATAGATAGCACATAGTGGGAAGGGTACTGTAATGGGATATCAAGTTATTGATGAGGGACTTTCCTGGTGGTCCAGTGGTTAAGACTCCACGCTTCCACTGCAGGAAGCATGGGTTCGATCCCTGTTGGGGGAACTAAGATCCCGCATGCCGCGTGATGTGGCAAAAATAAACGAATGAATGAATGAATGAATGAATAAATAAATAATAAACCACAGTTTAAAAAAGAAAAAAGTTATTGATTAGATACTTGGGCTTTAGTCAGGTAGTGGTTGGTGTGAAGAAACAGGTCCACACTGAGCCTGATCCTAGCTCATGGATTCTGTAATACAGCACCAACAAATTGATTTGACTACTAAATGGGATGTTTTCATTTTCTATTGCTGTGTAACAAGTTACCCTGAACCTAGCAGCCTAAAACAGCAAACATTCATCATCTCACATTTTCCATGGTTCAGGCGTTCAGTCACTACTTAGGTGGGCCCTCTGCAGGGTCTCACAAGGCTGAAATTGAGGTGTCGCCAGGGCTTTGATCTCATCTGAAGCTCCTGACTAAGCTCAGGTAGTTGTTGACAGGATGCACTTCCTTGCAGCTGTACAACCTACAGTGCTTGCTTCTTCAAGGCCAGCAGAAGAGAGAGTCTCTGCTGCTTCAAGTGTATGATTCAGCCAGTAAAGATACAATGAGCCACTTAGATTCAGAGTTTATTACTTACATAGATTGTCAAAGGAAGAGTAGCCAAAGGTGCCAGCTCCCTGGGTTCTTGTCCTAAGCACCAAAAATGATGATACCAAAATAGAAGGGTCCAGGGGGCTGCAGTATGAATAGTGAGATGCCCTATTACAAAGGAGCCAATTCTAGCCTGCAGCTAAGTGGTTTTATAGTCTGCGGGTATATCCTGCACAAAGCCTTATATGTCATCAGAACCTGGGAGGTGATAAGAAACTGTCTCATGACAGTCTCCTAGGGGAGATGGGGAGGTGAGTGGGAGATGGCCTCAGAAGCCACTCATCCTCATCTTTGGAAGGATCACAAGGCATTCAAGGTTGCGAGGATGCCGTGGCAGAGCCAGTGCCCTTCTCTGAGCCAGAGTGACTTCTCTATCCACCCACATATATACCTCAGCTGCCACAGGAGAAGACGACTCCACTGATGACACACCTGTTTTTTCCCTGCCAATGTGCTTCATTTCTTGTCTGACATCCTTCTGCAGAGTGAGCCTGGTACTGAGTGTGGCCCAGTGAGTCTTCTGAGTATGACTTTCCAGCTGACCCCAAAACCAGTGCCAGTTATACAGAGTGGGCATTGCAGGATATGTCTATGTTAGTAAGTGCCAAGCACACATGCATGTGAATGTGTATATGTGCATATTAAATTACCATAATAACGTTGGTGATCACAGAATTTTAGAACAGTAAGGCACTGTTGAGGAAGTGTAATGGCTCTTCCTCTAGAGCTGAAGGCTTATCATACGTACTCAGAAGGTGGTCAGTCATCAAAACACACAAATTAACCCTTGGCACAACCCCTTGAGTGTTTACCTAACCAGGGCACGACTCAGGCATGTGCCCAAAGTGGCCCCAAATGGTGGAGCACAACCTGCCACACTACTTGCCCAAGGACAGATTCCTGGCATTTGTTTAGTAACTAAAATTGGGAGCACTCGTGAGTTTCTTTAAGGTGTGTTGTCACCACTTAATGTGTAATGTTTCCATACAGGGTGTTTTTTTGATGTGTGGATCAGCCACATTGTTGCTTTGTCTGCATTTGATTGACATGTTGATAACAGATTAATCCCACAAAAATGCCCAGTGTCACTTTTTTTTAAATTGAAGTATAAGTTGATTTACAGTGTTTAATTTCAGGTGTACAGCAGAGTGATTCAGTTATACATATATATATATTCTTTTTCAGATTCTTTTCCACTATAGGTTGTTACAAGATATTGAATATAGTTCCCTGTGCTGATACAGTAGGTCCTTTTAATGGGTTCTTTAGTATTCCAGTGTCACTTTTCAGGGAAGATTTTTGGGAAAGATTTTATTTTTTTATTTTTTATTTTTGCAGTACGCAGGCCTCTCACTGTTGTGGCCTCTCCCATTGCGGAGCACAGGCTCCGGACGCGCAGGCTCAGGGGCCATGGCTCACAGGCCCAGCCGCTCCGCGGCATGTGGGATCTTCCCAGACTAGGGCACGAACCCGTGTCCCCTGCATCGGCAGGCGGACTCTCAACCACTGCGCCACCAGGGAAGCCCTGGGAAAGATTTTAAATAGTCACGTGCCTATATAAAAAATTTATGATTCTCTTTGGAATGTTTCCTTTGCTTTTAAAATAAATAGTAGCATTATAAATGCCACTCCAGTGAATTGTAGACATTCTCTGCCACAGGTAGGAAATCTCCTATCTATAGCCTTGGTCCAACAAGTTTAACTTAATTCCCCCAAGGAATGTTCTATGATGAACAGATACATATATATACATATATATATGTATATATGTACATATATACTATATATGTCTATATATATAATGGCAAAAATACAGCATATATACTACATATAGTATATATGCATATGTGTGTATATATATATACACATATATATATATACTTGCAAAAATACAGCATATATTTAAAATTTTTTTGTCAACAGTACCTTAAGAGGCCACAAGATGGGGGTGTTAACTGTGAAAATAAATATTTTCTTTATAAAATAACAGATGAGTGTGTGTTGCAGAGCATGAGCTTTTTTTTCCTTAATGGAAGAACACTGACATTAAACACATGCTAAGTGTTAGGAACCGTGCTAAGTGTTTAAAACACACTTGTCACATCTAATTCTCATAAGGGAAAGATTATCATATTCATTTCAAAGGTGAGAAAATATGAGGCTCAAAGAGGCTTGCAAAATGACTTGCAAAGCCACATACATAGTAAGTGATAATGCTGAATTGCAAACCCAGATCTCTCTGTGTCCAGAGCCTGGCCTCTCTACACTACACCATGCGGCTTCCCTGTAGTGGTGATAATTAGAATAGAGACATCTCAGGAACACAAGTGCTGTCAGACTCTAAGGAGGATTTAAAACAATGTTAAGGGCTTCCCTGGTGGCACAGTGGTTGAGAATCTGCCTGCCAATGCAGGGAACACGGGTTCAAGCCCTGGTCTGGGAGGATCCCACATGCCGCGGAGCACCTAGGCCCGTGAGCCACAACTACTGAGACTGCGCCTCTGGAGCCTGTGCTCTGCAACAAAAGAGGCCGCGATAGTGAGAGGCCCGCACACTGCGATGAAGAGTGGCCCCCGCTTGCCACAACTAGAGAAAGCGCTCGCACAGAAACGAAGACCCAACACAGCAAAAATAAATAAATTACTAAACCAATGTTAAAATGTCTTTTCTCTACATGTCTTGATATTTTCCTGGATATGTTCTCTCTTGTATCCTTTCTTCTACTATATGACTCTAACAGGAAATGATATAAATCTCCACCCCCTCCTTCAAAAACTTGCTTTTTCTTTGAGTCCTTAATTTTCTATTTCAGTTAATGACCATCATCTACATCTACTCAGTTGCTCAAATTATAAATCTAGAAGTTCTCTACCCTTTTCTTGCCCCAACTCCATCACCCATATCCAGGTAATCGTTGGTTCCTGAAATATCCCCTCCTCTTATTCCTTTAGCCTAGAACTTTCCCACCATCCATCACCTTTTTTACTCTGCCCAATTCACTCTTAACCTCCTCAAAACTCAGCACCAGGATCTTGATGCCATCTCTGGTCCAGGCTGGATTCATCTAGGCTGCACGACTGATACCATGTGCTTCCTTCCATTATGGCACTTGACATATGGTAATATAATCCTAGCTACCAGTGTTCCCCACTAGACTGTAATCTTGCTGAGGATCAAAACATTCACATCACTATCCTCAATGCATAGCATAATAATAACTCCTTAATATATATTTTTGAATAAATGAAATACTTAATTCAGATCAGAAAATATTTGTTGAATGCCTGTTTTCTACCAGGCACATTTCACATGACCTGGGAAACAGATGAGTGGGACAATCTCTGTTTTTAAGGCATTTACAGTATAATAGTGAGGATAAGACCAACATAAAATACAAATAGAAATCAAAGTATTGTAACTGCTATGAAAATGTAAAAAATCATGGGGAAATATGTTTTCACTTTTTAAAAAATTATTTATTTATTTATTTGGCTGTGCCGGGTCTCAGTTGCGTCACGTGGGATCTTCATTGTTGCATGCAGGATCTTTAGTTGCAAGTTGCTGGATCTTTGGTTGTGGCATGCAGGCTCTTAGTTGTGGCATGCGGGCTCTTAGTTGTGGCATGCGGGATCTAGTTCCCTGACCAGGGATTGAACCTGGGCCCCCTGCATTGGGAGCGCGGAGTCTTAACCACTGGACCACCAGGAGGTCCCTTTCCACTTGTTTTTTTTAAAAATTATCCTTTATATTAAAGTAAATAAATAGATGATTTTCTTCTCTTTTTTTCTATAAAAGTTGTGTTCTGGGCATGAAAATATCTTGAAATATAGAAGCACAGTCATGAGATTTTCCGTTATCTTAAGATTGAATGAGGGTTATACAGTAGCTGGATTAAGAGGGTTATACCAGTGGCTAGTAATATGTGAAGGAGAAAGTAACAATAATTTATTAATCACTTGGCAGGAAAAATTAAAATGTTGGGTGGTTTCCATTAGCCATAGAGATTACACGTGTGTCATGTTGTTGAGGTAATACCCCTAGGTTTATCATAATCTAGTAAGACTTAATCTGTAATTTTATGAATTCTATTCCAATTAATCTGCCTGTATTATCCATGGAGTCTTTTGCTTATAGGGATTCTGGGACCATAACGATTCCTTCAGTTATTTTGGTTTTGTTTTAAAATCACATGTAGTACAGGTATATTAATATCCACAATAGCTATAATCTGATTATGTGTAGGTGCTGCCGTACATTCTGTCCATTTCCACCGTGCTGCACCTTGCTTCAGGCTATTATCTCTTGCATATGATGGAAAATAACTACCTAGGAATTTCAAGATTGGCCCTTGATAAACAATAGCTCTGCTTCCATTATAGTTAAATGGAGACCTCTACATTCTTATATCTGCCTTATAACTCTTTCTCAAGTAGCTGGATGTGCTTTGCAGGACTTATACCCAAACTGTTCACTTATTCAGCTGTTAAGTATTAAGTGCATACTCTTTCCCAAGCAATGTTACAGGTACTGGGGCTACAAAAGTGAACAAAGTAGGCAAGGTCTCTGCATGTGTTGAACTTACCTTCTAGTGGGGAGCGACAGGAAATAAGCATGTAAATAAATAAATACTTTCGCTTAGTGTTAAATGCTGTAAACAATATAGAGTAATGGGTTAGACAGAGACTGTTAAACAACTCTGAAGGTTAATGAAGTGCACTCATTGCACATTTAAGCATACGTTCCATGAGAGCCGGAATTATTGTCTGCTTCGTTCAGTATTCCTAGTGCCTAGAACAGTACATAGTAAGCTCTTCTTAATTATTTATTGAATAAATTGCTTAAGTATTTGTGCCATTGTTCTTGTATAAGATTTTACATCTTGAGCTGTCTGCTTAGGAGTTGCAACAAGACCTCTTAGACACGTGGGGGCTCTTTCAGATCTGTGTGGGCAGAAGGGAATTCTCCATGTCCCACTTTAGTTGTGCTTCAGTTTTATACCGTTTAGTAGAATACTGTGTGAGAGGCACAGAACTCTAGGAAGCTATGATGAACCCTGAAGTCTATGAGTGGATAATCAGTGGGTGCTTTTAACATGGGAGGAGGGGTGACTATCATCAAACATAGTAATTCTACTTGAATCTGAGGATGCTTCTTCCGAAACCGTATGTGTCTAAATGGGCCTTCATTTTGTTTTTAAAGCAAACTTTTTGAAGATATAGCTTCGTGACAGGGAAGGGATAGAACTCTTTTTCAAAAGTACACATGTCCTGCCTTACTCCCCACTCACTATAGAGTAGGGGGGCAGTGAGGAGATGTGTATTGTGAAATTTTCTTAAAAGCTTCCTAGGTGATATTTGATAAATTGATACACTTCCCCAACTAGAAAGAACAATTGCATATCCTTATTTATTTAAAACATATATCTACTTATAGTTGCTAGTAATCCACTTTAAAGTTTTTATATTTTAAACAGTTTTTGAGTTATAAGAACTGTGAGTTCATTTTATTTTTCATTTTAAATATTTCTCTGGCATGACTTATTCCATAAACTAAGGTAACATTTTGTCAAGTGATTGAAGCAACGGGAAGACTAGACATTTGTCAAATGATTGAAGCAAAAGAGGAAAACTAGACACTTAATCATTTCTATGTTTATGTACTCTGGGGGGTAACTTCTGAGTGAGAGTAGGCAGCTGAGGTCCAATTATTAAATTTTTGAATTTAGTTTACATCTTCATTGAACATGGGACTTCCCTGGTGGCGCAGTGGTTAAGAATCCGCCTGCCAATGCAGGGGACACGGGTTTGAGCCCTGGTCCGGGAAGGTCCCACATGCCTTGGAGCAACTAAGCCCGTGCGCCACAACTACTGAGCCCGTGTGCCACGACTACTGAGCCCATGCACCTAGAGCCCATGCTCTGCAACAAGAGAAGCCACCGCAATGAGAAGCCCGCGCACCACAATGAAGAGTAGCCCCCGCTCGCCGCAGCTAGAGAAAGCCCGCGCGCAGCAACAAAGACCCAATGCAGCCACAAATAAATAAATAAATAAATTTATTTAAAAAAAAAATCTTCATTGAACAGTCTGAAGTTCGGTTGGAACAGGCTCTCATCACCTGATATAAAGAAAATCATATTTTCATTTTGAAGAACAACCAAAAATGTTTACTCTTTGCTCCTTCGTGGGTGCTTCAAAACCCTCCCAAGTGTTGCTCATTGTTTTAAACCCTGTTTAAGAGGAAATTGATGAGCTGTGAAGAGTTATACCCACTGAGCCTTAGTGTCCTAGAGCATACTGTACCTTTCCATTTTGGAAACTGAATATTTTTCATAGGCTTCTAACATACCTGGGCAAACTCTTTTGTTAGCCTTAGTGTGTGAACTGTATGTATAGCAAAAGTAGCTTATAGCTGTGTCTATGTGATGCCTCAATGGCCTATTGAAAAGAAAATGAAACGGATTATTTAGAGTCAAGCTATTTGACTAAATTCTGTAGTTACTGAGCATTCTGACAGTATATTTAATTTGAAGAAACAGGGTTAAGAATAAACTATAAGTTAAATATTACTTTATTTGTATCATGTTCTTTTAATTGCCTGAGTAATCAAGCCCACAAATGGAAGGACTGTTGCTACAAGCCTTAAACATTTTAGAGTTGAATAATTCTGAGAACTTGCTGTTTTCTATCATGTCTAATGAAAGTCTCAAAAACTGTAAAATTCTCAAAAGAATGCATTATTTTTTCATCTTTTTCTTTTAAACTAGTGTTCAGAATCAGGTGGATGAAGTCATTGATGTCATGCAAGAAAATATTACAAAGGTAATAGAAAGAGGGGAGAGACTAGATGAACTACAGGACAAATCAGGTACAGATACTTCATATAATTCTTGATGTTATTAATCTGTATTTTGATAGTTTACTTCTCCCATTTTTCTAGCCAAAGTTTAGGAATCTTGACTTAGGAAAAATGGCATTTATGGTCTTAATGTTTTTAACTTTAGCTCCCTTTACTTTGTTTTTTTTATATACAATTTATTCAAGTATAGTTGATTTACAATGTTGTGTTCATTTCTACTGTACAGCAAAGTGATTCAGTTATACATATATATATTCTGTTTCATATTCTTTTCCATTATGGTTTATCACAGGATATTGAATATAATTCCCTGTGCTATACAGTAGGACCTTGTTGTTTATTCATTCTGTGTATAATAGTTTGCATCTGCTAATCCCAAACTCCCAATGCATCCTTTCCCCCACCCCGCCACCCCCCGCCCTTGGCAACCACAAGTCTGTTCCCTATGTCTGTGTTTCTGTTTCGTAGATATGTTCATTTGTGTCATATTTTATATTCCAAATGTAAGTGATATCTATGATATTTGTCTTTCTCTTTCTGACTTCACATAGTATAATAATCTCTAGGTCCATCCATGTTGCTGCAAATGGCATTATTTTACTCTTTTTTTCTGGCAGAGTAGTATTCCATTATAATATGTACCACATCTTCTTTATCCATTCATCTGTTGATGAACATTTAAGTTGTTTCTATGTCTTGGCTATTGGAAATAGTGCTGCAGTGAACATTGGGGTGCATGTATCTTTTTAAATTATAGTTTCCTCCAGATATATGCCCGGAAGTGGGATTGCAGGATCATATGGCAACTCTATTTTTAGTTTTTTGAGGAACCTCCGTACTGTTTTCCACAGTGGCTGCACAATTTACATTCCCACCAACAGTGTAGGAGGATTCCCTTTTCTCCACACCCTCTTAAGCATTTGTCATTTGTAGACTTTTTAATGATGGCCATTCTGACTGATACAAGGTGGTACCTCATTGTAGTTTTGATTTGCGTTTCTCTAATCGTTAGAGATGTTGACTGTCTTTTCATGTGCCTGTTGGCCATCTGTATGTCTTCTTTGGAGAAATGTCTATTTAAGTCTTCTGCCCAGTTTTCGATTGGGTTGTTTGCTTTTTTGTTATTGAGTTGTATGTAGCTCCCTTTGCTTTGAATCATCTTATTGTTGTATTATTTCTTTAATTGATCAGTTGAGAACAGAAAGATTAAAAATTCATTGTTGAAGAGTTAGATTATTTTTTTCTTTTGTCCTGTTACGTTGATGTGCTTTGTATTTCTCCTGATCTCAAGGAGGATAGGTCTAATCACTTCTTTTCAAACTTATTTCACACATATCTAATATTTTTATCTTATGCTTTCTCTGATGACTTAGTAACATTTCTTTACTGACAAATGTTAGTCTCTATTCTTATAACAGTCCATGGCACTTATTAGGCACTCACATATTTTTTAGATGATGAATGGCTGAATGAATATCTGATTAATCCTTGACAGACTTTTTTAACCAAAAAACTTACTTAAACACTTTAAAAATATATTGTTTTGCTTCAAAATCAGTCACTTTTGATATATTCTAAGAATCTAGCCTTCTCTGTTGTAAATTTTTTTTTCTATAGTTGTGCCAAGTATTTGAATATTTAAAGAGTATTTCTACCAGAATTCATAAGTTTATTTGAAAGCATTGAGGCCCTGGGGAGACTTCTCTTACTCTTATTGTAAAAGTGGATTGAGCAAACTGACCTGCAGCCATTTTTTACTTTTTGGTTTTTTTTTTTAGAATACAGAATGCCAGAGTTTGTGGGTAGAGGAAAGGAAAGATGTTTTCGTGCTTAAAAGGGAATAGACTTGCAGAAGTAGAAATTAGTGTTTTCTTGTCTTTGTGTGACTAGATAAAAGAATGCTGTTATGTCGATTAATCCTTCTCTCCATCCTCTATGTGATATAGAAAGCTTATCGGATAATGCAACTGCTTTTAGCAACAGATCCAAACAACTTCGAAGGCAAATGTGGTGGCGTGGATGCAAAGTAAGTAAATTGGAAGATATTGGATAGGTCCGTCAGCATATCCAGTGGTATTTAAAGACATGAAGAAAAAAGGGCCTCTAGGTGATAAGCTCCGTGGGGAACAGGACTACAACTGTCTTGCTTATTTTTATATCTTCTGAACCTGGGACATGGTGGAACTCAGTAAATATTTGTTGAATTAATATCTTATGGGTCAGAAGTAACTAAAGGAATCAAGCAGTGCCTAAAAGGATGTTTTCATGGATTTCTTCATAGAGAGTAATCCACAGTTTATTAATAATTTAGCTTCCTCTAGATGTATCTTGTAAGCAATATTAACTTGTAATTTATTTTTAGTACCTTTTTGGAGCAACCTATAGCATTACATAGAGATATTTAAAAGACAGAAAGCAAGCCAGAGAAAAATATAATTTTCTGTTGGATGGAGAAAAAAATAAAAGCAGTTTAATGTTTCAGAATCCATATGGCAAATGGGGCTAAAAAGAAAATCCCACTGTCACTCATTATTCCAGAGAAATAAGATACAGTCTTATGCCATACCACCCTCAACCTGCCTGATCTCAGAAGCTGAGCAGGGTCAGACCTGGTTAGTACTTGGATAGGAGAAATAAGATATAAAAGAAAAATTTGTAACAAGGAAAAAAATGGGAATCATTATATGCTAATATATTCCTGAAAAACGTTTTATGGAAATGAATTTACTGCTTAAATCAAGTATGGCTACTATATATCAAACAGAAAAAATGTTTCTCTTAAGACTTTATAGCAAATTTCATGTCATATGAGCAGATCTTTTCTTTTTCCTCCTGATACTGTGTATCATTTTTGGCTTTGTTGAAAACCTTGGATATACCACATTGGTTTTAGTCTCTCATTTTCAAGTTTAGCAATAACTTTCAAAACTCGATGTTGACATATGCTAAGGATTTCTTTCAAGAGTTGCCTTGGATTTGCTTATTTCTGTCTGTTTACCTGCTGAATCCTCTTACTTTCAGAAATAGAACTTAGGGAAAGAAACAAGTTTCATTGCTCCTCTTATGTAGAATTTAAATTTTCTGTTTTTCTTTAATGAATAAATTTTCTATTTCTATAGAAATTTTCTATCCTGCAGACTAGTTTGGAAGAACAAAAGGTCCGTGAGCTACCTCCTCTCCCCACATGACTCATTCACGTGGCCATTAACAAAATGATAATGTGCATTTTGCCTAGCTTTTTTTTAGCTATATCTAAAGAGTTTCATTTTGTACTTTACGGGGTCCACATCAAAGGAATAGTATGCTTTTAAGGGGAAAAATTGAATTCTATTTTAAATTTATATTTTTAAATAGTCTCTATATCACTACCATTTTCTGGATTAACTTCATAATGATTATTTGGGAAGAGCTAAGGAAAGGGATATAGGGACAGAAAAGAGATCAGAGGTTGCCAGTGGCTAAGGATGGAGGGTGGAGATTGACTACAGCAGGGCATGAGGGAACTTTCTGAGTGATGAAAATGTCTTATGTTCGACTATGAAGGTGATGGTTGACAACTGTATGTATGTCAAAACACGTCAAAATGAATTTTAAGAGGGTGAATTTTATTGTATGTAAAGTATATTTTCATAAACCTGACTTTAAAAATAAGTAAGTGAACAGAATTATCCAATGGGTGGGGAGAGAGAATCAGTGACACCTCTCTTAAGTATCTTATGGGGCTCTGAGGCTCTTATGTGTTTAATGAGAAGCAGATTTTTGTCTATGTTGTTTGGAAGAAGAGAGCTTTGGACGTGCATGAATACATTACTGCCATTTTTGGTTGTAAACGTTTCCTGGCCAGTGTTAGAAACTCCGTTTATTTAGGTGTTTTAAAATTGGTATTGATATTTCCATTTAAATCTTCTAAATGTTAAGGCTAGCACAAATTAACAGGGCAAATTAAGATATATTTTTGGTAAAGTTGAAAAGCTATTGTAAAATTCCAAATTACTTTAGAAATGTTTTCAGCTTAAAAAAAAGATGCAAAGCTTCCATGTATATTCTCTGGATCACTTGGTCACTAAAGTACTTTACAGTGTAAAGTACTGTCTACATTTTTTGGTTATCATAATTAATAATTTTAATAGGCACCTGGTATTCAAATTGGAAAGCTTCCATGTATATTCTCTTGGTCACTTTGTTCTTGTCATGAATGTAATGCCACTAAAATGCAGCCATTTGTTTTATTTTAGAAACATTTCATTAGCTACTTCTAGTTACTGTTTGTGATATTCATCAGTGTTGTATGTGTTTATAATAACTGAGTATCTTTTTTCTGAATGAACCATCTTTAATCAATTATCTATGAAAATGGTGAAAACAAGACTCATTTGAATTCATCAGGAAAATCAAATCAATTTATAATCTATGCATTTTAGGATTAGATGAGGAATGTGACAGTTTTATGGAGAGAGGTGATGTAGACCTAAAATATTAACTAGCTAAGGACTAATCTTAAGGTTTCTCCTCTCAACTGTGAAACTGACACACAGAATGCTCTTAGGCAAGTTATTTATTAAATGAGGTTCTTCACAAAACATCTAAATTATATTCCTCAAAATGAAGATAAAAATGCTAAGAAGAAAGTAAGGGGAACAAAAACTAACAGAATTCTAATATACTTTGAGAATAAGTGCTATAACAAATGCTGCCTTATACTATATATATTGAACCATCTGTATTGGATGCCAATCTTATTCATAATATCCTGACACTTCTGAACAGAGTTGATAAAATATTGTTCTTTTCCTGGTCTTAGATTAGAAATGTGTGAGAAATCATAGACAAAAAAGATCAGGCCCGTAAAGGCTTTGATTATTACTGTTTACTCTGCAGCCTTAAACAATAAAATCTAGGCAAGCCAAAACCCTCAAATTTGGGGAACTCTGATTATTACAAAAAGATGCAAATAGTCAGAAGTTCATCTGAGAAAAAATTTGTAAACCTTTCAAGGAATGAGCCTGTCCAATGATGAGTTAGTGTAATGTGGTAAACAGCACAACAGATAGTCTTTATTAACAAGTCAGACATTAATCTTTCTTATGCCTTTTTGTGTGTTGTAGATAAAAGCCATCATGGCTTTGGTTGCTGTTATCGTTTTGTTAGTGATTATCAGTAAGTATTTACTGGATTATTAATTTGGGGGGGGTGTCATTTGTTTTGAAGTTCATTTAAATTTCCTTTTTAATTTATATTCAGTTGACCTAGTATGACTAATGTCAGGATTGAGTAATGACTTCTGACTCCAGTAAGGAGTTCTTTTTTTAAATTTTTTTTATTTTTAAATTTTTTTTATTAGTTTCTGCTTTATAACAAAGTGAATCAGTCATACATATACATCTGTTCCCACATCCCTTCCCTCATGCCTCTCCCTCCCTCCCACCCTCCCCATCCCACCCCTCCAGGCGGTCACAAAGTACCCAGCTGATCTCCCTGTGCTCTGTGGCTGCTTCCCACTATCTATCTACCTTACGTTTGGTAGTGTATATATGTCCATGCCTCTCTTTCGCTTTGTCACAGCTTACCCTTCCCCCTCCCCATATCCTCAAGTCCATTCTCAAGTAGGTCAGTAAGGAGTTTTTAACCTAGAATCTGTAGCTCTCTGAAAATGCACATAAATTGTACGTAAAATTTTATGTGAATATGCATATGTACAGTTTTATGGTGAGAGTATATCTTTCATCAGATTCTCAAAGAGAACCTCTGTCCTACCCTCCACCCCTACCCCTGCAAAGGCAGGGCTAAGTGATTTGTTTGAGGCCAGATATAGCTACTATTATGATCAAGACCATAACACTCATTTTCTATTTATTTTTAACTTTTAGGTATGGCAGCTTGCATTTCGTAATACTGTGTTTGAAGGAAAATCCAGATAAATTCTCCAGATGATAATTTGTTTTGGATTTGAGCTTCATTTCAGTCATGGAAACATAACTCTTGCCCTTCCTTTTTTCTCCCCTTAATATTCTTTTTAAAGTCAGATCATTCAAAAAAAATTTTTAGTGTAGTTGATTTACATTGTTGTGTTAGTTTCAGGTATACAGCAAAGTGATTCAGTTATATATTATTTCAGATTATTTTCCATTATAGGTTATTACAAGATATTGAATACAGTTCCCTGTGCTATATAGTAGGTCCTTGTTGCTTATCTATTTTATGTATAGTAGCTTGTATCTGTTAATCCCGTATTCCTAATCTATCCCTCCCCCCTCCCCTTTCCTCTTTGATAACCAGAAGTTTGTTTTCTATGACTATGAGTCTGTTTCTGTTTTGTATATAGATTCATATGTATTACTTTTTAGATTCCACATATAAGTGATATCATATATTTGTCTTTCTCTGGTCAGATCATTTTTAATATCTCCTTTTCTCCAAAGCTTCTTTATCTATGTTTACAGGGATTTTGTAAAGATTTGGAAAGTATCTCAGAATAACCATTTGAAAAATTCCATGGTGATACTCTTTTTAAACAGAAAAAAAGATTTTGTTCTAAAGAAAAAGTCAGTCCTCATCATTTGTGGATTCTGTGTTTGTGAATTCACCTACTAGCTAACATTGATCAGTTACCCCAATGCTTTCGGAGTCATTGGCAGATGCAGTCAGAGAAGCGAATGTTAGTGCACAGTTTCTCACATTTTTGTGTGTCTTGTTGATGCTTTTGCTGTTTAAAAAGGCCCCTGAGTATACTGGTGCTGCAGTGCTGGCTAGTGTTGCTGAGCGCAGCAAGGCTGTGATGTGTCTTGTGGAGGAAATACACGTGTTAGATGAGCTTTGTTCAGGCGTGAGTGACAGCACTGTTGGCCAGGAGTTCAGTGTTAATAAGCCAACAGTATATAGTAGGTAAGGTGTCTTCACACAGAAACGTGTAAAACAAGGTTATGTATGGATTGGTTGTCAAAAATGTTGTAGCCAGAGGGTGGCAGGGATTTAAGCCTGTGTTTCCCCTCAGAGCAGTGGTTCAGTGTTTACTCATTCAGTGTTTTTGGTGACTTTATAGAACATAACTACTGCCAGTACCAAGAATCAACCCATGAATAACATAAAGAAGAAAATAAAATCCAACTGTTCTCTTACCACACAGAGATAGCTACTATTAATATAACTATTGTATATACTTTAAGTCTTTTCCTATTAATATATAAACATATTTTTCAAAAACTAAGATCATATGTATACTTTCTAATAAATATATTGTAAATATTTTCCCATGTTATTAAATATTTAAGTATTTTATCTGCTTTATGCTATGGGTATGTATTAATCTGATCAAAATGCTAATCTGATGAATCTGATTTTGAATCTGATTTTGATGTTTCTTTTTCATTTTTTTCTCTTGCAGTTCTTATAGTTGTGAAATACCATACTTGATTTGATGACAGATCTTCATTAAACAAAATCTGGGACAATAATAATAAAAGATTGCTGCATAATTTAAATGAAACCCATGTATATAACTTTCAAAGCTTCTTTTTCAAGAAATTAAGAGGCAAGTATCACTTCAAATTGGAGCACTGAGAATGTCCCATTATCTTCTTCCCTTCCAACAAAGTGTGCTTTTAATAATTACGTTTAAGGCGGGGCTTCCCTGGTGGCTCAGTGGTTGAGAGTCCGCCTGCTGATGCAGGGGACGCGGGTTTGTGCCCAGGTCCGGGAGGATCCCACATGTCGCGGAGCGGCTGGGCCCATGAGCCATGGCTGCTGAGCCTGCGCGTCCGGAGCCTGTGCTCTGCAATGGGAGAGGCCACAACGGTGAGAGGCCCGCGTACCGCAAAAAAAAAAAAAAAAAATTATGTTTAAGGCAAAGATAACCAGCCTTGATTTTGCCATATTCCAAGGGTCTAATTTGAAACTAGATACTTGCCAGTTCATTATTTGTATATATAGTTAAACACTGATAATGATATTTCATACTGTTATTTTAATGGCATAAGGACTTGCATTTGTTGCATCAAGGTGGGGGTCAGGCTGGTGGTCAGGGAGCCTCTGTAGAGTACCAAATCATTATGCTGAAAGATGTGTGTAACCATTCCATTGATATTTGCAAGATTGCTTTACAAGCAATTTTCACATGTTTATGGGTGTAACAAAAGCTAAATGTTGTAATGTTGTAAATGTTGCTGCCTTCAGCTATAACTAACAACATTCTGGTAAACCTATTTTTGACTGTATAAGGGAATGTGTAGTAATTTTTTGGCATTTGGATTATGGAAATGGGAAATTTAAACAGTGTGAAAAGCATAGTATGGCGTCATAAAACTGGAGATAATAAAATTATTGGAGAGTGTCATTGGAGTATTTGAAAGTGACCAACATAAAGCTAGAAGTCATGGTCTGATCTGTTTTCAGTTAGCCTCCAATAAGGAGGACCAGTTCAAATGTGAGTAAATGAAGTCCACACATAACTTGTCCCCTACTTTTCTTTTTGTTAATAGCCTTCCTGTTTAACTTCAACTAGCCCTTTTACCAGAAGTGCTAAAAGTAGCAAAATCATGTGCTTAGAATTTGTGGTTTTTGTAATCCCTCTTTATCTCCTGGAAAATGCATGTGATACGTACAATCCAGTGTCAGATTAGCCAACAATAATGAATACAAAAAGTCAGGAGCCTAGCTAATCAGTCAGAGTAACCAAATGCTAGGGTCACCATTAAGTCTGTTTTTATAATGATAAAAAGTGTTGTTAACTTTAAAATATGCCATCCTTCTTGGGTTGTTTAAACCTGTGAAAGTGAACATACATAGTTCTCTAACGTGTGTGAGGAAGAAGTTTTATAATAAAATTGGAGATTCTGCAGAAACTTATGTACATGGACATCTTCACAATGTATATATAACTCTAAATTTGAAATAGGGTTAATAGAAAGTACCAGTATTTAAATAAGAAAAAAAATGATCCTTATAGGGTTTATTGCTTTGGTAATTTTAATTCAAAATGTATGAAACATAGAATCTTTCTTTGGTTTTTTTTTTTTAATTCTACAGGATTAATACTAAGATGCAAAAATGTTCTCTTTAGAATGGAAAGAAATTCTAAGGGAGAAAGCAGATTAAGAGATATTCAAGACACCTTCAAGTCATGAAGATCTAAATATAATTGCTTAGTATTATAGTCTACTAAGAACATTTAAAAAGAGATAAAGGTCTTACATACTATGGAGTGTTTTCTCTGGTCTCTCCACCTTTCGTAAATGTCAATTACTGTAAATAACATAATAAATACTAAACCCTTTGACAAAAGAGGATACCCAGGAAAATGAGCATTTTTAGAATTTCATAGCTAATCTAGTTCAGGAATGGGAGTGTTTTAACTGAGTGGACAGAATCAGTACTAACGTGTGTGTCCTTGATTTGGGATTGGAACTAGACTCACCAGTGGTTAACTTTCCATTAGTTGGTATAGGAATCTGGTTTCTTCATATCGATCAGTGAAGAGGAAGATTATTTCTCAAGAAGAATCCACATTTCCAGTGTTTCTTTAATAAAGTATGCTTTTAAATAAAGAAAGAAAATAAGATTTTTAACCATGAAAAATAAAGGAAATATTTATATGACAATACCATGTATACGTAGTTCTCTTTGTATTTAAATATACTGCTGCTGAGAATACTGGTGGCGGATATGTTACTCTGTTAGAGCCTTGCACTAGTGGTGGCTTGGCTCACCGTTTATCATTTCATCTTTCTTGGTCTTCACTAATCCTGAGACCCTTAAAGTGGCTGGCATGTTTATGACTTTATTATCATAACCTTGGAGACATGAGCCTTCAGAAAAAGAAAAATTTGTTCAAATTGATGCCAGGCCTACCTTCCTCCTCTCCCTTAATCATTCTTTTTCTTATTCAGCTCGGATCATCCTGCACTTGAAAAATGAAGTTTCCCCACCATCAGAACTCTCATTATTTTAACAGCAATGCAGAGCAACAGAAAAATTCAGATAGCTTTGTAAATACTAGTTGATACCCAGTGAAATCAGGTCACTATTTTTATAATGCCTGCAACATACCCTCGTGATTTATGTTTAATTACTGAAACCTATTGCCCTGCAGCAGTTTCATGATAATGCTGATTAATCAGTTCCTCCTACTGATTATAACCCAGTAATACCTGTAGTTTTTTGGCCCCTCTATCCTGATAAAGCTCACTGGAAATTGCCCTCAGGTTTTATAAACTTGGGGATTTCTTGACTAAAGAAAAGTTCAATGTTGAAAATGGAACGTTATCTAAAATGGAGGAAGGGTACTTAGTACACATCAAATACAGAAATACCTTCTGTTAGCGCTCCTGTAGATTGCTTATGATAGTCTTCCTCTGCAGTCACTCTGCACTAGAAAATTATAACTTCATTTTTTTAATAGCAAAATTGGGCATCTTTCAATTCTGTGTAGCATTTGAGTATCCTGGAAATGATTACACGTGTACAAACTGAGAAGAAAAAAATGGAAATTTCTCATCAGAACAATCTTAAACATGCTTAATGGCCTGTCAGCATTGTTGCCCACACTATCTACATCTAAATGTGTATATACTACAATTAGAAAATACACAAGAAATTGTCTTTTCATGTTGAGAATGAATGCCTTTAGAAGATGTCTATCTGTATTGAGTCAGTATTCCTAAGTCTAGGAAAACCAACTCATATTAGTCTAAGGTTGTGTTTTCACATGGAAATGTGATTGGAGTCAATTTTATTTTTCCCTGAGTGGGGAGTAAGAGCATGCATGGATCAGTCCAAAAGCATCATTTATACATTTGTTTCAGAATGCAGCGTAGTGCTGATGTTTCTGTAGGAAGTTGCTGCCATGTAAAGACACTGAGTCAGAAAGAGCTGGAAGGCGCCCTGCTTCTCAGTCCATCCACTGTTTGTTCCATGTTGTAGACAAAGTGGAAGCATTTCTTAGACTGATGTGGGGCTTGAGCCTTCTGTATAAGTTTGTCTTACTCTGACTTTTTCTGGAAATCAAGTAGAATAAGGGATGGGGGGACACAAACTTTTATTCCTGCTCCCGTTTTATTTAAGGAGCTGCTTGGAACAGGTCAGTAGGAATTGAAAGGAAAGCATGACCAGCCCAGCATAGTGCTGTGCTCCTGGCCAGGTGAGTGTGCCTAGGAAAACCACAGAGACACTGGTGTGTTTGCTCATGAAGTGAGTGTTGGTGTCCACAGTCCTCACTGCAGAGATGGCACGGTTGACATAATAGTGGGTCTTTTGCCTTTACCAGGAGACAGGAGTGCTCTTTTCTAATAACTGGGTAAAGAAAAATTCTGATTTTACAGTATTTCATTAGGTTCTTTTCATTTGAAAAGGTCTTGAAATCAAATCATCTGTTAAATATTTGAAGGCTACAAAGTACATTGCATAAGTCAGACTTTAGTCAGTAAAATGTCAGAAATCAAACTCTTAGAAAACTCAAGCCCTTGATTTTATGCCTGGGGTATGTGTCATTGTTTTAAATTCCACACTCCTTTATTTAATCATTTTGATAAGTGCCTTTGATGTTTTAAGAGGTATGGTGGGAGATGAGCAATGAAAAAGATGTGCACCCTGTTCTCTATTTTTTTTTATTTGAAATTTATTTTTATGCAGCAGGTTCTTATTAGTTATCCATTTTATACATATTAGCATATATATGTCAATCCCAATCTCCCAATTCGTCCCACCACCACCCACCCACCCCCCACTTTCCCCCCTTGGTGTCCATACGTTTGTTCTCTACCTCTGTGTCTCTATGTTTGCCTTGCAAACCAGTTCATCTGTACCATTTTTCTAGGTTCCACATATGCATTAATACACAATATTTGTTTTTCTCTGACTTACTTCACTCTGTATGACAGCCTCTAGGTCCATCCACGTTTCATTCCTTTTTATGCACCCTGTTCTCTAGACTCTCAAATCTTCATAACCATTTTTACCAGTGTTGCAAAATTTAGTCCTTGGTGTTCCTATCATATATGTATTTATAGCCCCTCCATAGTAAACAGTAAAATAAACTATTTCATAGAAAACAAAAGTAAGCACTTCCTTAGCTCATTCAATATGTGTTACCTGTTGCCTTAACTTTAAAGCATAATTTATTTGAAATACCATCTGGCTAATCACCCTGATTTAATCCATCCCAGTTTTCCAATAAAGTACATGGAGGAAAAATAAGAAATGAAAGGTGTTCCATCACCAAAAACCATGCCCAATGCCCAACCTATTAAGAGAATCTAGGAAGAATGTCTCAGTGTAAAATTACTGAGTCTCAACTGCAGAAAAAACAATTGCTGGAATACTCATGCTTTACCTCAGTGATGTCTATTTGAAAGGGAGGAAGGGGGACGAATTTCTCTTACGCTTTGTGTTCCAGTCAGAAAACCCGGCACCTACCTCTCGGCTGCATATGCTGCTTTTAGAGGCAACTAGAGTAGTGTTCATTCTCTTCAACCTTCCTCCACCCATAAACTAAATTTTGTCTCTTTAATTCTCCAAAAAGGTGTGGGAAGGGGATGATACTGGGGGCATCATTGTACCCAGAGGTATACAGTCTCTATAAATAGAGGGCTGTAGTCAGGAATGGAGATGGGAAGGAGCCGGGTATGTGCATTCTGAGAATGATGGTATTTAATATAATTCAACCAGTCATTTGTGAGAGAACCAGGCAGGAAGGTCAGATCCTACCTGAATTCAACAGAGTCACACTTTGTGAACAACTACTGAATGCTAGAAATGTCTGTGGAGCACAACACCCTGCTTTTCAGCTGCAGGTATAAGAAGAGTTTTGACTCGTAGTCAAATGTATAACTGAGCAGGGCCTGGGGCAGTACACTCACCCTGTGTATTGAGTAAAAGGACTGGATCTCGTCCAAGGATGTGTGAAAAGTTGTGCGTGGAGCCTATGAGCACATCCTCCTGGGTCATCCCCTGTAACATACAAAACCACTGTTGTTTCTTCCTTCTTAAAAAAACAAAAACAAAACACCAACCACCTTTCCTCCCCACTTCCCCTGTCAGCCTCCACCTCGTATCTTTGCTTTTTATAGCAATAGTCCTTGAAAAATGTGTCTATGCTTATGGTTTCTAGCTCTTTTTCACTCATTCTCTTAAATGCTTCAGTAAAACTTTTGCCTACACACTCCAAACTTAAACTCTTGTCAGGATCACCAATGACCTCTGCTTTGCTAATGCCAGGGTTCCAGTCTCAGCCCTCTCCCCTACACATCAGCAGCATTTGATGTAGCTGATTGTTCTTTTCTCCTTAATACACACTTCCTGGGCTTAGTTTGTTCTTAGCTCATTGGTTGCTCCTTTTCTCCCCAGCTCAACATTGGACTGCTCCGGGATTCAGGTCTTGGTCTGAATCACACATCCCCACACACATCCCCGTTGGTAATCTTATAATTTGAAATAACATTTATGTGCTGACAAATCCCAAGTTTATGTCTCCTGCTTGACTTCTGAATATGGACTTTATTCAATATTCTAGAGGACCTTGGCCAAGATGGCAGAGTAGGAAGATCCTGAGCTCACCTCCACTTATGGGCACACCAAAATCACAACTATTTACAGAGTAACTATTGATCTAGCAGAAAAGATCATCTACAACTAAAGATATAAAGAAGGAACCACAATGTGGTGGGTAGGAGAGGTAGAGTTGCAGTATGGTTAAGACCCACGCCCCTGGGTAGGCGACCCACAAATGAGAGGATAGTTACAATTGTAGAGGTTCTCCCCAAGAAGTAATGGGTCTGAGCCCCATATTGGCTCCCCAGCCCGGGCATCCTACACTAGGAAGATGAGCCTCTAGATTCTTGGCTTCGAAGGCCAGTAGGGCTTTCATTTGGGAGAACCAGAGGGCTGTGGGAAACAGAGGCTCCACTCTTAAAGAGCACATACAAAAATCTCACATGCTCTGGGATCCAGGGCAGAAGAAGTACTTTGAAAGGAGACTGGGTCAGACCTACCTGCTGTTCTTGGACAGCCTCTGGGAGAGACAGGAGGTAACTGGAGCTCACCCTGGGGACAGAGATGCTGGTGGCAGCCACTTTTGGCAGCTTGTTCTACCATGTGGACACTGGTGCTGGCAAGCACCATTTTGGTATCTTTCCTTTAGCTTATTAGCACTGGGACCTGGCCTTACCCACCAGCCTGTTGGCACCAGTACTGGGACACCTCAGGCCAAGCAACTAGCCAGGTGGGGACACAGCCCCACCTACCAGCAGGAGACAACCTTAAGAACCCCTGAGGCCACAGCCTGTCTAGGACACAGCCCTGTCCACCAGAGGGTCCAGGATCCGGCCCTCCACACGGTGCACTGGCAGTACCACCGGGACTTCCAAGGTCCCACAGCCAGAGACCCCGGGACCTGGTTCTGCCCACCAGTGAGCTGTCACTAGCCACAGGAACGCCATCACACATCAGTGGGCAGGAACCAGCTACCCAGACACCCTGGGCCCTAGCCCTTCCGACCAGCAGGTGAACACCAGCCCCAGGATGACCGCAGCCCTGCAGCCTGCCATGACAGGACCCAGCCTGCACACCAGCAGGCCAGCACCAGTCTGAGGACTCCCCAGGCTGCAGCCCCACCCACCATCAGGCCAATACCAGCTCCAAGACACATTGGACCCCTCAGCCAGCTGCCCCAGGATCCAGCCCCACTCACCAGTGGGCCAGTACCAGCTTTGAGACACACCAGAACCCACACCTAGCCATGTCAGGAACCAGCCCCAACCACCAGCAGGATGACACTAGATCCAGGAACCCTGGCCCTGCAACTACCTACTTCAGAACCCAGCTCTGTCCGCCAGCAGGCCAGCACTAGCCCTGCCCACCACCCAGGGTTCCACAGCCAGCCACCATGTGACCTGGCCCAACCAGTAGCTGCACCCTCTGCACAAGGTAGGGCCTGCAACCTACTGGACTGGGAGCCAGCCATGCCTACCATACCACCCACAGTAGTCAGCCCGCCACAATAGAAGGATCCATGCAGCCCACAGAGGGGGGCACCTCCAGAGCATACAGCTCTGGTGACCAGAGGGGAGTGTGATGCTGGAATGCGCAGGACGTCGTCTACAAAAGGCCACGTACCCAAGGTGATACAAACTCATAGAAATAACAGCAAATTAGGCAAAATGAGGCAGTAGAGGAACGTGTTCCAAACTAAGGAAGAGGATAAAACCCCAGAAGAAGCACTAAGTGAAGTTTAAAGGCAATCTACCTGATAAAGGGTTCAAGCTATTGATTGGAAAGACGATCAAAGAACTTGGGAGAAGAATGGATGAAGACAGTAAGAAGTTTAACAGAGATTTAGAAGATACAAAGAAGAACCAAGCAAAGCTGAAGAATACAATATCCAAAGTAAAAGACACACTAGACAGAATCAACAGATTAGATGATGATATAGAGAAACGGATCAGTGAGCTGGAAGATAGAGTAGTGGAAACCACTGAAGCTTAACAAAGGAAAAAAAAAGAATAAAAAGAAATGAGAATAAGTTAAGAGACCTCTGAGACGGCATCAAGTGTACTAACATTTGCATTAAAAGGATCCCAGAGGAGAAGGGAGAGAAAGGGGCAGAGAACGTATTTGAAGACATAATAGCTGAAAACTTCCCTAACCTGGGAAAGGAAACAGACATCCAAGTATAGGAAGCACAGAGTCCCAGAAGGATCAACCCAAAGAGAATCATGCCAGGACACATTGTAATTAAAATGGCAAAATTAAATATAAAGAGAAAATATTAAGCAGTAAGGGAAAAGCAACAAGTCACATACAAGGGAACTCCTATTAGGCCATCAGCTGGCTTTTCACCAGAAACTCTGCAGGCCAGAAGGGAGTGGCACGATATATTTAAAGGGATGAAAGGGAAAAACCTACAACTAAGAATACTCTACCCATCAAGGCTTTCATTTGGATTTGATAAAGAGAGCAAAGGTTTTACAGACAAAATCTAGAAGAGCTCAGCTTTATGAGAAATGTTAAAGGGACTTCTCTGAGCAAAAAAAGGCCACAGTTATAAACCTGAAAATTACAGAAGGAGAAAACTCTTTGGTAAAAGAAAATATACAGTAAAGGTAGTGAATCAACCATGTGCAAAGCTAAGTAGGAAAGTTAAAGACAAAATTAGTAAAATCATCTATGGCTGCAATGAGTAGTTAAGGGATACACAAAACAAAAAGATGTAAAATATGGTGTCAAAAAGAGTAATCGTGGTGGGGAGGGGGATAAAAATGCAGGGTTGTTAAAATGCATTTGAAATTAAGATCTCAACAACTTAAAATATTCACATATATATAGGTTACTATATATAAACCTCATGGTAATGACACACCAAAAATCTATACTACATACACATGCAAGAAAGAAGAAGGAATCCAAACATAAACCCTAAAAATAGTCATCAAATCAAAAGGGAAGAGAACAAAAGGGAAGGAACAAAAATAACTAGAAAACAACCCCAAAACAATTAACAAAATGGCAATAAGTACATACCTATCAATAATTATTGTAAATGGAAAGGGACTAAATGCTCCAATCAAAAGACAGAGTGGCTGAATGGATGAAAAAAAAAAAAAAACCAAGACCCATATATATGCTGCCTACAAGAGACTCATTTCTGATCTAAAGACACAGACTTAAAGTGAGGGGATGGAAAATGGTATTCCATGCAAGTGGAAATCAAAAGAAAGCTGAGGTAGCAGTACTTATAGCAAACAAAATAGGCTTTAAAACAAACACTGTAACAAGAGTACAAAGAAGGACAGTACATAATGACCAAAGGTCAATCCAAGAAGAAGATGTAACAATTGTAAATATATATGCATTCAACATAGGAGCACCTAAATACATAAAGCAAATATTAACAGACATAAAGGGGGAAATTGACAGTAAAACACAGTAATGGCAGGGGACTTTAACACACCACTTACATCAATGAACAGATCATCTAGACAGAAAAATAAGAAAACACTGGTCTTAAATGACACATTAGACTAAATGAACTTAATAGATATATAGAGAGAATACTGCATCCAAAAGCAGCAAAATACACATTCTTTTCAATGCACATGGAACATTCTCCAGGAAAAAGTACATCTTAGGCCACAAAACAAGTCTTAGTAAATTTTAAAAATTGAAATCATATCAAGCATCTTTACCAATCACAACACAATGAAACTGGAAATCAACTACAAGATAAAAACTACAAAAAGCACAAACACATGGAGGCTAAACAATATTCTACTAAACAGCCAATGGATCACTGAAGAAAATTTAAAAATACCTGGAGATAAACAGAACAACACAGTGATTCAAAACCTATGGGACACAGCAAAAGCAGTTCTAAGAGGGAATTTTATAGTGATATAAGCATACCTCAGGAAACAAGAAAATCCTCAAGTAAAAAACCTAACCTTACAACTAAACGAACTAGAAAAAGAAGAACAAAACCCAAAGTTGGTAGAAGGAAAGAAATCATACAGAGCAGAGCAGAAATAAATGAAATAGAAATTTTAAAAAGCAATAGAAAAGATCAATGAAACTAAGAGTTGGTTCTTTGAAAAGATAAAATTGATAAACCTTTAGCCAGACTCATCAAGAAAAAAAGAGGGAGGGCCCAAATCAATAAAATTGGAAGTGAAAAAGGAGAAGTTACAACATATATTTCAGAAATACAAAAGGATCATAAGAGATTACTACAAACAGTTATATGCCAGTAAAATGGACAACCTAGAAGAAATGGACAAATTCTTACAAAGGTACAATCTCCCAAGACTGAACCAGGAAGAAATAGAAAATATGAACAGACCAATTACCAGTAATGAAATTGAATCAGTAATTTTAAAACTCCCAACAAGGGCTTCCCTGGTGGCGCAGTGGTTGGGAGTCCGCCTGCCGATGCAGGGGACACGAGTTCGTGTCCTGGTCCGGGAAGATCCCACATGCCGCGGAGCAGCTGGGCCCGTGAGCCATGGCTGCTGAGCCTGCGCGTCCGGAGCCTGTGCTCCGCAACGGGAGAGGCCACAACAGTGAGAGGCCCACGTACAGCAAAAAAAAAAAAAAAAAAAAAAAAAAAAAACTCCCAACAAGCAAAAGTCCAGGCCCAGACAGCTTCACAGCTGAATTCTACCAAACATTTAGAAAAGAGTTAACACCTATCCTTCTCAAACTATTTAAAAAATTGCAGAGGAAGGAACACTTCTGAACTCATTCTTTGAGGCCAGAATCACCCTGATACCAAAACCACACAAAGATATCACACACACACACAATTTCAGGCCAATATCACTCATGAACATAGATGCAGGAATCCTCAACCAAATATTAGCAAACCAAATTCAACAATATATTAAAAGGATCATAACCATGATCAAGTGGGATTTATCCCAGGGATGCAAGGATTTTTTATTTCATTTATTTATTTATTTCTAATTTTTTTCCCCCATGGGCCAATTTTTTTTCTTTTTAAAAAACATTTTTTATTGGAGTATAGTTGCTTTACAGTATTGTGTTAGTTTCTAAACAAAATGAATCAGCAATACGTATATATACATCCCCTCTTTTTTGGATTTCCTTCCCATTTAGGTCAACACAGAGCATTGAGTAGAGTTCCCTGTGCTATACAGTAGGTTCTCATTAGTTATATATTTTATACATAGTATCAATTGTGTATATATGTCAATCCCAATCTGCCAATTCATCCCCCGCCTTTCCCCCTTGGTATCCATACATTTGTTCTCCACATCTGAAGGATTTTTTAATATTCACAAAATCAGTGTGATAAACCACATTAACAAACTGAAGAAGAAAAACCATGTGATCATTTCAAAAGATGCAAAAAAAGCTTTTTACAAAATTCAACATCCATTTATGTTTTATCATAAACATAAATTATAAAGAGTTTTTATACTCTCAACAAGTGGGACAGAGGGAATATACTTCAACATAATAAAGGTCATATATGATAAGCCCAGAGCAGACATTATACTCAATTATGAAAAGCTGAAAGCACTTCTTCTAAGATCAGGAACAAGACAAGGATGCCCACTCTTGCCACTTTTATTCAACATAGTATTGGAAATCCTAGCCACAGCAGTCAGAGAAGAAATAAAAGGAATACAAATGGGAAAGGAAGAAGTAAAATTGTCACTGTTTGCAGATGACATGACCCCATACATAGGAAATCCTAAAGATGCCACAAAAAACTACTAGAGCTCAATAAATTCAATAAAGTTGAAGGATACAAAATAAACACAAAAATCTGTCACATCTCTATATACTAACAAAAACTATGAGAAAGAAATTAAGAAACAATTCCATTTACCATCACATCAAAAAGAGTAACATACCTAGGAATAAATCTAAGGAGGTAAAAACCTCCTTGGAAAACTATAAGACAATGATGAAAGAAATTGAAGATGACACAGATAGTTGGGAAGATGTATTGTGTTCATGGATTGGAAGAATTAATATGGTTAAAATGACCATATTCCCAAGGCAATCTACAGATTGAGTGCAATCGCTATCAAATTACCAATGGCATTTTTCACAGAACTGTAACAAAAAAGTTTTGACACAAAAGACCCTGAAGAGCCAAAGAAATCTTGAGAAAGAAAAATGGAGCTGGAGGAATCAGACACCCTGACTTTAGACTATACTACAAAGCTACAGTCATCAAAACAGTACAGTACTGTCACAAAAACAGAAATATAGATCAATGGTACAGGATAGAAAGCCCAGAAATAAACCCACGCACCTATGGCCAATTAATCTACGACAAAGGAGGCAAGACTATAAAATGGAGGAAGGACTTTGATAAGTGGCTGGGAAAACTGGACAGCTACATGTAAAATAATGAAATCAGAACATTCTTTAATACCATACACAAAAATAAACTCAAAATAGATTAAAGGCCTAAATGTAAGACCAGATAATATAAAACTCTTAGAGGAAAACATAGGCAGAATACTCTTTGACATAAACGCAGTAATATCTTTTTTGATCATCTCCCAAAAATAAACAAATGGGACCTAATTAAACTCAAAGCTTTTGCACAGCAAAGGAAACCATAAACAAAACAAAAAACAACCCACAGAATGGGTGAAAATATTTGCAAATGATGCAACTGACAAGGGAGTAGTCTCCAAAATTTACAAACAGCTTATTCAGCTCAATAAAAAACCAAAAAATTGGCAGAAGACCTAAAGAGACATTTCTCCAAAGAAGACATACAGATGGCCAAGAGGCACATGAAAAGATGCTCAACATTGCTAACTAACTATTAGAAAAATGCAAATTAGAAGTACAATGAGATACCACCTCACACCAGTCAGAATGATCATCATCAAAAAATCTGCAAACAAAAAATGCTGGAGAGGGTGTGGAGAAAAGGGAACCCTGCTACACTGTTGGTGGGAATGTAAATTGATACAGCCACTATGGAGAACAGTATGGAGGTTCCTTAAAAAACTAAAAATAGAGCTACCATATGATCCAGCAATCCCACTCTTGGGCATATATCCAGAGAAAAACATGGTTCAAAAGGATACATGCACCCCAATGTTCACTGCAGCACTGTTTACAATAGCCAAGACATGGAAGCAACCTAAACATCCATCAACAGATGAATGGATAAAGAAGATTTGGTACATCTATACAATGGAATATTACTCAGCCATTAAAAAGAATGAAATGTCATTTGCAGCAACATGGATGGACCTGGAGATTATCATACTAAGTGAAGTAAGTCAGACAGAGAAAAACAAATATCATATGATACTGCTTATATGCGGAACCTAAAAAAAATGATACAAATGAACTTATTTACGAAACAGAAACAGACTCACAGACTTATAGAGAACAACCTTATGGTTACCAGGGGGGAAGGGTGGGCGGGGGGAGGAATAGATTGGGAGGGAGTTTGGGATTGACATGTACACACTGCTATATTTAAAATAAAATGCCTTTCCATGAAAAATAAATTTTATATATATATATATATATATATATATATATATATATATATATATATACAGCTCATATAACTCAATGTCAAAAAGCAAACAATCTGATTACAAAATGAGTAGAAGACCTGAAAAGACATTTTTCCAAAGAAGACATACAGATGGCCAAGAGGCACATGAAAAGATGCTCAACATCACTAATTATTAGAGAAATGCAAATCAAAACTACAATGAGCTATCACCTCACACCTGTCAGAATGGCTATCAAAATGACCACAGATAACAAATGTTGGAGAGGATGTGGAGAAAATGGAACCCTCGTACACTGCTGGTTAGAATGTAAATTGGTACAGTCACTACGGAAAACAGTATGGAGGTTTCTCAAAAAACTAAAAATAGAACTACCATGTTATCCAGTAATTCTGCTCCTGGGTATACATCCAAAGAAAAGAAAAACAGTAATTTGAAAAGATACATGCACCCCAATGTTCATAGCAGCATTATTTACAATAACTAAGATATGAAAACAACGTAAGTATCCATCAACAGATGACTGAATAAAGATGATGTGATGTATATACAATGGAATACTACTCAGCCATAAAAAGAAATTTTCCCATTTGCAACAACATAGATGGACCTGGACAGCATTATGCTAAGTGAAATAAACCAGACAGAGAAAGACAAATACTGTATGATATTCTTATATGTGGAATCTAAAAAATACAACAAACTAGTGAATGTAACAAAAAAGGAAGACAGACTCACAGATATAAAGACAAACTAGTGGTTACCAGTGGGGAGAGGGAATGGGGGAAGGACAGACAGGGTAGGAGATTAAGAGGTACAAACTACCATGTATAAAATAAGGTACCAGGATATTGTACAGCACAAGGAATATAGCCAATATTTTAAAATAACTTTTAATGGAATGTAACCTATAAAAATTTTGAATCACTATGTTGTACACCTGAAACTAGTATGTTGTAAATCAACTATATTTCAATGAAAAGTAAATAAATATTCGATGTGACATTTTCATGATTCTTCATTTCAAATTTAGCACATCTAAAACAAAATACCAAACTGCTCCCCCAGACTTACTCCACAAGCATTTTCTCACATCTCAGTTGATGACAACTGAATCCCTCCAATCGCTTAGCCCCCAAATCATGGAGTTATATTGACTCCTTAATTTCTTTCACAACTCACATTTTAAT
Organism: Mesoplodon bidens; assembly: GCF_964165515.1. Lineage (NCBI taxonomy): Eukaryota > Metazoa > Chordata > Mammalia > Artiodactyla > Ziphiidae > Mesoplodon > Mesoplodon bidens. The sequence goes on along the minus strand of NC_138177.1, from coordinate 29,947,842 downwards.
TTGTCAGAAAATCCTTCTGGTTCTACCTATAAAATATATCTGAAATCTGACCAGTTCTATTACCTCCACTGTGACCATCTGGTCCTTAGCTACCGTTGCCTCTCACCTGGAATACTGCAATGGTTTTCTAACTGTTCTCCATATTCTACTTTTCCTTTTCTCCCCTTAACTTGTTCTCAATAGAATGGTGGAAAAGATTCTTTCAAAATGTAATCAGATCATGCCTTTGCTCAAAGCTGTCCAAAGACTTTCTATCTTCTTTAGGGTAAGAGCCAAAACCCTTTAGGGTAAAAACCAAAAACTCTCAGGATGTATCCCCAGGTTACCTTTCTGACCTCTTTGCCTGTCTTCTTTCCTTTATTCACCGTGCTGCAGCCTAACTGGCCTCCTCACTATTCCTCAGACGCACTAGGCATGCTCCTGTCTTAAGGGTCTTGCACTTGCTGTGTGCCTATCTGAAAAGCTCTTCCTCAGAGAGCTGCATGAACACTTCCCAGGCATCTTTCAAGTCTTTGATCAAATTTCATCTTCTCAATGAAGTGTCCCCGAGTGCACTATCTAATCCTCTTACCATCTCTATTTTCCCAGAACATTTAGCCTTTCTAACATTCTGTAGATATCTAATTAATTATGCCTTTTGTTTATTGTCTTTCTCTTTTCATCCAAATGTAAGCTTCACGAGAAGAGAGATTTTTGTCTCCTTTGTTCTGATGTATCCCAAGGTACTCACTACAATAGATGAATGAATGAGTCAATTATCCTGAAGCAAAAGACAACTATAATTTTTAAAATGGTGTACTATAAGAACTAAATTTTTAGAGTACCTCGGCATCATGGCCTCCATAATTCAGAAAGTCACAGATAAAACAGTTAAGGAGTTATAAAGACAGATCAGCTAAAAGGGGAGCAAGTTAAATAAGCAAGGAGTGCCAGGAAACAAATTCCAATGCAGTTATCAAACCCTTCACTGAAGCAGTAAGGAGCAGAATTGACTGAAGAAAATCAGAGGAATGGAAGAGAGGCCAAAAAAGCTGGCATAGAACACAGAGGAAAAAGACCAAAAATGTAAATGGAGAGGAAAAAAGAATAAGATTACTAATAATTACATAATATTCCTGTGTAAGAAATCTAAAAAGAGTGGACCAGAAGCCATCATCAAATCAATCAATCAAAAAAACTTTTAAAAAGTCCTATAGGACATACAGGTTTTGTCAAATATAAGAAAAGACACATTAAGATACCCTGTGGCAGAGTATATAACCATAAGTTTAAGGAGAAAATCCTGTAAGTACTGAGGCAGGAAAAATGGGATACCTACAAGGAAGCAAAAATAAAGCTCATCTCTGTCTTCTCTTACACTAAATTCTAGAATCCTAGAAAGGCATCTACACAGTTGGGAGGCTAGAACTGTTGACTCAAGAATTTTAATACCCAGCCAGTTATCACTTATGCATGAAAACCACAAACACACATGCATACTCAGAAATATGAGGGCTCAGAACATATAACATTCTTGTCCCTTTTCTTGAAAAGAATTACTGGAAAACCTACATGGTACAGGCAACTAAGAGAAAATTGAAAGTTCAAAAAAAAATCAGATTATTTCACTCTTCTACTCAAAAACCTTGGATAGATGCTCTGTGTACTTGAGTAAAAAGTAAACTTTTTATCTTTCTGATCCCATCAATTGCTGCCATGGTGGCATACTGCATTAGTCGCCACAGGTCACAACACACTTAAAATAATTCAAGGAATGTTTAATAAAGAGATTGTTGACAAAATATGGATGGAACTCAAAGGAACTAGAAGGGGTAGGGTAACACCCAGGTTTGAAGGGATGAGGGAAGGGAGGGTTTACCTGGAAGGAACCTGGAAGAAAAAAGTCACATGGACAGGGCTGTTTGACTTGGTCAAGGGAGGTAGCCAGCCTAAGATGATCTTACAGGGAGGAAGCCAAGTGCATAAATACCTTGACCTCATTCCATTTCCTGTGTGATCCAGCGCTAGGGCTCCCAGTTTTTTTTTAACCCGACTAGAAAGCAGATGACAAGGAGTCCTAGTGATATAGTCCATACCGGTCACTATCCAAAAGTAGGGTGGAAAGTACACCAGATCCCATTCCTCAGCTATTGTAAAGGGTAGCTGCTAATGGCTCACAGTTGCCCCCTTCTCTGGGAGAACTGCCCTCAGCCACTGGGCACTGCCTCACCTGGAGGTTATGCCCTATCCCTAAGGGTACCCTGGAGCCAATGACTGACTCATACTGGGGTTCAGAAGGCTAACTCTGTGTCTGAAGGTGAGAAACTTTATGTTGTGATATATGCTTCAGACACACACACACACACACACACACACACACACAGCCCCGCTACCTCTTGGCTCAGTGGAGACTAGACTTTACCCAGAACTACATCCTTAGCTTTCCTTATCCTGCATCCCTTATCATGGTGCAGATTTTCTCCTGAAAAGCACTCCCTCAGCAAAACAAATGGGCCTGAATCCCTGGGCCCAACTGTTTCTAAGGGACCCAATTAAAATGGTTGGTACCAGGAGTGGTCCTAGAAAACAAGTTCTAAGGATGAATTCTGGAATTAGATCACCCACTGATTGGAAGGCAATATGGATCTCATCACTGGTGGTAGGTGGGGTATTGATAGTTCCTGACATGCAGTAGCACTGCAATTGCTAAAATGTTCCCCTCTGGTGGAGAGGGAGTGATACAGGTAGAGGGGGTGCATAAATTCATGCAATACCTCTGGCATTTGAGAGGAACGGAGTATTTATAAGGACTTTGGAATAGGGTGCCTACTGCCAAAAACCCTCCATAGCTTTGAAAAGGAAAACGACAGGTGCAGGAAAATCAATCATTAATTTAAAGCAAAATGTGAGAATCAGAGTCTCCTTGGAAGTATTTAAAGAGACCTTCATTTCCTGAGCCTAAAGAACAGAGAGCTGGAGACCAGGCCCAGGACTTAACCACAGGAGTTGGCAGAACTTCAGAGAAGGACGACTCCTTAGCCTAGGCAGGTCTGTACCAAAGAAGTGTCCTGGTAGAGAAGGAATAGGACCTAGAGACTTGGGATGGGAATACTTGCCTGGATGCACTTGAGAAACTTGAATCCTCAGATCCCCAAACTTTCTGGGCCTGCAGAAATGGCCCAATCCCCCTTGGTGACAGATAAAGCTCCCTTTCTTCCTTCACTCTTGCTTGCTTGAAAGCTATGCAAGCGCCTCAGACAAGGCAAGTGTCATACAACACAACGCTGGTCCATCTCAGGATCTGCCCCTACTGCTCTGCCTGGCCGATCAAGGCACAGAGAGAGATTTAACAATTAACCCAGCACTTGCACAGGGGATGCGTGACAGAGCCAAAGCTGAAATCCAGCGTGAAACCAACCACTGGATCCTTGACATCAAGCTGCATCACCTTGCGCTAGGCGGTTTTCCTTTATGAATAAATCTCTGCAACTTTCACTAAGTCTTTTTTCTCTATTTCCACAGTCAAGAGTGATGGGCAACAGGTGATCAACATCTCCTTGCAAAGAGATTTCATAAACTCAGATTAAGTTTCTACCCAGCTCGGGCTTCCCTGGTGGTGCAGTGGTTAAGAATCCGCCTGCCAATGCAGGGGACAAGGGTTCACGCCCTGCTCTGGGAAGATCCTACATGCCGCGGAGCAACTAAGCCCGTGCGCCACAACTACTGAGCCTGCACTCTAGAGCCCGTGAGCCACAACTACTGAGCCCACGTGCCACAACTACTGAAGCCCACGCACCTAGAGCCTGTGCTCCGCAACAAGAGAAGCCACCGCAATGAGAAGCCCATGCACCGCAACGAAGAGTAGCCCCCACTCGCTGCAACTAGAGAAAGCCTGCACGCAGCAACAAAAGACCAAACTCAGCCAAAAATAAATAAATAAATAAATAAATAAAATTAAAAAGAAAGAGAGTTTCTACCCAGCTCATTTTCTTTCTTATCAGCATAATTTCTTATCTACATAATTTTCAGAACCTATGCAAAATGAAAATGTGTGTTCAAAAAGCAGAGAAAAAGTGACGTTCAAGTACTACTACATAAACTTCCTCCTTTAAAAATATTTTATTAGGACTTCCTTGGTGGCGCAGTGGTTAAGAATCCGCCTGCCAATGCAGGGGACACGGGTTCAATCCCTGGTCCAAGAAGATCCCACATGTCCCGGAGCAACTAAGCCTGTGTGCCACAACTACTGAGCCTGCGCTCTAGAGCCCGAGAGCCACAACTACTGAGGCTGCGTGCCACAACTACTGAAGCCTGCGTGCCTAGACCCCGTGCTCCACAACAAGAGAAACCACCACAAGGAGAAGCCCGCACACCGCAACAAAGAGTAGCCCCAGTTAGAGAAAGCACAACTAGAGAAAGCACAGCAACAAAGACCCAACATAGCCAAAAATAAATAAATAAATAAATTTAGTTTTAAAAAAAATATATTTTTTTATTAGTTATAAAACATAACAGGGTCAATGTCAATAACCATTAGAGAAATGAAAACCAAAACCCCAATGAGACACCAGCCTACTCCTATTAGTATGGCTACTATCAAAAAAGAGAAAATAACAAGTATTGGCAAGGAAACACTGTGCACTGTTGTTGGGAATGTAAATTGGTACAGCAACCATGGAAAATATTATGGCATTTCCTCAAAAAATTAAAAATAGAATTAGCATATGATCTAGCAATTCTACTTCTTGGAATGTACCCAAAAGAACTGAAAGCAGGAACTTGAACTGGTCTGTGTACACCCATGTTCATAGCAACATTATTCACCATAGTCAAGAGGTGGAAGCAACCCACGTGTCCGTTAACCGATGAGTGGATAAAGATTACGTGGTATGTACATACAATGGCATTCAGCCATTAAAGCTATTCAGCCTTAAAAAGGAAGGAAATCTTGTCATATGCTATAATATGGCTGAACCTTGGGGACATTGTTAAGTGAAATATGCCAGTCACAAAAGAACAGATATTGTATGATTCTGTTTATATGAATTGCCTATAGTAGCAAAATTCATACAGTCAGAAAGTAGAATGGTGGTTGCCAGGGGCTAGAAGGAGGGAACAATGGGGAGTTATTGTTCAGTGGGTAGAGAATTTCAGTTTTGTGAGACAAAAAGGGTTCTGGAGATGGATGGTGGTGGGTGTTCACAACGTGAAAGTACTTAAGGCCCCTGAAGCGTGCACTTAAAAATGGTTAAGACAGTAAATTTTATGTTGTGTGTTTTACCACAATTAAAAAAAATAATTTTTAAAAAGCGCAGTAGGGGTAATTACCATTCTAGGGAAAGAAAAATTTAAATTTTAACTGTCAGAACGAATCCTACCATTTATGCAATGCCAGTTTTAAATGCAAATGATAAGAGGTTTTATCTTGTGTGCAGAATCACTGAAATTACATTTTTTTTGTAACTCATCAATGAATAGGTTTCATTTTTATCAGAACAGTGAAAATGCTGCATAAAACGTTTTGTTTCACTTCTTGATATGTGCACATTCTACCAACACTCTCTACCTGATGATGAGTAAGAAAGAAAAAGGAGCTACGAGTTGCCCTGTGTTTCCCTTCTCTTCTAGATCATCGTTTTCAGCATAAGCACTTGGCTCGTACGGCGAAGTTACCCAAGAAAGAAAGGATACGATAGGGTTCCTAGGTCGTTCCTGTTTCTTTGAATGCCATTACCTTCTTTCTGCGTTGGAAGCAAGGTCTGGTTTTGATGGAAAGTGTGGCCTCTTGTGGCTGCTGGCACCCCTGATGCTGTTGATATGGAACACGGCACAGAATCTAGGGGGCCCATGATTCATGGGAGTTCGGCGAGACTCAAAGCAAGTATAAGGTAAGTGCATCACAGTTGCCAGGTAGCGGCCACAGATGCTGACTGTGGATGCCCGGCAAGGCTCGGGGATGTGAGCACGCACCTATCTCCTTGGCCCCATCGGACTTCACTTACAAAACAGAAGTTCAAAGATAAGATTACTAGAATTTCAAGACAGTGACAGGGCTTTTAACCAAGTGCAGTGCCCTTCTAAAAGCACCCAGAGTGAGCGCACTTGTCACATGCACATCGAGCTGACCCTGCTCATTGGCCACTCTCCCTTGGAGCATTTACATGTTCTCAATGTCTATCCTAAATATGGGGCCCAAGTTGAGCTCAGCAGTGTAAGTTTAGTAAGATGGAGTATAGTGAGAGAATTATCTCATAGAGCTGGGTTGTTCTGCTAATACCAGCATCATGTGAATTTGTTTTTTTTAATGCCTGAAACCTGTTGCTGATTTTATTCTCTGCTCATTATCTTTCATATCCTTTAAAATACCAGACCTTTCTCTGGCCCATCAATTCCTTGCTGCATACACTTTCTCATTTCTCAACCTTACTTTCTCCTCTTAATTAACAGTCTTTGTTTGGACCCAACTTTGTATTTTAGCCCAAACCTGACATAGAGCAAGTGCTTCACATTTGTTGCATTGATTATCTTGTTTAACCCTCATAAAAACAAGTGCTTCACATTTGTTGCATTGATTACCTTGTTTAACCCTCATAAAAACAAGTATCCTGAGATGGTACTTCTACTTGTCATGCAGTCTTGTATTCAATTATTTGTTCAGTCACAAATGTGTTCAATGCTATTCTGCGCCCAGCACTTTCCTCTTTCTCGTTTCTCCACTCGCCTTTCCCTTTGGAACAAGGATGAGGAGTGGTGATGATCATCATCCGTGTCAAGGTGCAGGGAACTTACTGCCATATTTCTACCCTGCTCCTTTGAAATCAATACCCATTAGAAACTAGCTATTTATCCCATGGGATTGGCAAATTTGTCCTCTTAATACTCCACCCACCTTGACTTCCACCTGTAAACTCAACGAAATTTTTTAAAATAGAACTCAATCATTAGCTAAAAGCATTAAAAGCACTAGACTCAGCAAGGTAATATGCAAAATATTTTAAAATATTAGGGAGGACTGAGCCCAGGACCAGGGCGGGACCCTCAAGGGCTCAGGGCAACAGCTATTTACTAAAGAGAAGGAAATATGTCAACAATTTCAAATCAATACAGTTGTACTCACATCTACGCAGCGGCTGATATCAGCCTGGCCAGAGAGCAAGGTCCCACTGCCACCCGGAGGGTCCCTTCTCCTCTGTGATTGGTGCAAAGGCAAGGTGGAGCCACCTCGATTAGAACTCTCTGAAGGGCTGTAGCTCAGTGCAGCGGTGACCCCAAGTGGAACTCCAC